>NW_028318646.1:582500-1319166 GCF_062004578.1 Staurois parvus | reverse complement strand
ATTTTCATACCTGTTATTGCATTTAGAGCTGTTTCAGGAACCTATAGTTTCCTCAGGGCTGTGGCC
Source organism: Staurois parvus (assembly GCF_062004578.1). Taxonomy (NCBI): domain Eukaryota; kingdom Metazoa; phylum Chordata; class Amphibia; order Anura; family Ranidae; genus Staurois; species Staurois parvus. The sequence goes on along the minus strand of NW_028318646.1, from coordinate 1,319,100 downwards.
ACGGGATGTCATTCTTCCTATTTTCTTACAGATCTTATAATAATATACTACTTGTGCCTGCACAGTAGCTGTATGTTTAAAGCAGAAACCCAGTCAAAAATGAAAAATAAGTTAAAATACAAAAACAGCTTTGCTGCAACACTCCCCTTCAATCTTGAACTATCCTCTACCATACTTTTTTCCTCCCCTTAATGACCCCAGTCATAGGAAAAACATCAACATGATGAGCTCAATTTCCTTTAACTCTTCTTTCTTCTCCTATTAACATGATATTTGCCAGCACATAAACTGATTGGCTCCTTGTGCTGCTTTTTCCTCTTCCATTCTGCTCTGCTGTATAGGGACTTTAAGAGGCTAATGCCAAGACAAATTCTTCTACTTACTTACAAGTCTACTATGTCTATGCAAACTGCTTGCATTTAAAATATCCATTCCAGAAAGGTATCTTATTGCTATGCTGTGTCTCTAACCTTATTGTCTTTTCTAAACGTGACAGAAAATGTCCCCAAACTATGACTTTAGCTGCATTCCCAAACCCTGCTCAGGGCCTTTTGCTCAAAACTGTTGCAGACTGTTACCAAGAATGGCATCATAAAACATAGGATTATACTTATTTTTGCCATCAGCATCAGAACTGGTCCTGGATCCACTATATTCTGGTCCCTTGCTCCCTCCTGCTCCAAAGCCTCCTGTGACATATTTCCAATACCATGGTCATATCATGATGCAGTACAACTCACTCTGACATCTATTCATGATAGGCCAAATGATGACAGATGGTACCACAATGACTCCCTACTGAGAGGTCTGTGTCTTGTACAGCACACCCTACAAGAATATTTCACACATAATGCAACTGCATGCACCAAAGTGTACTCTGTTTGGAACACCCATAAAGTAGCAATCAGAGGCATATTCATTCAATTTCAAAGGGAAAAAAAAGAATAGCCCAGATCGTGGGCCTACAGTCAAAATTTCACTTTCTCTGAATACAATGCAAATTAAATTTGACCCTGGACCCCAACAAAAGCGTTACCATATCAGGAAGTAACTCAACCTCATAGAAAAAGCTCAAAAACAGATCAGGTTGTCTGAAAAAAAAAAAACAAAATCAAATTAAATGTTATTTTGAAGGCAGTAAGTTGGACACCATGTTGGCCAACCTTTTAAAATGTCTGGAAAGTGCATCCAAACAGATACGCTATATAGTTGGCTCACTAGCAATCCGGCTAAAAAAAATTGAGGAATTTCAAACTTGCTTATTCTCAGTTCCAGTTGCCAGTTCCAGTCTCCAATGGAGTAATTTATATTAACACCTTCCTGCCCAGCCAATTGTAATATGAATGCCCTATATTCCTGAGAGGATGCCATATGATGTCCTCCCAGGATCGGGCCATGCTCCGGCGTGATATGTCACTAGCTGTGTCCACCAGACATGGTCAAGACATGTCACTGTAATGGCCCACTGCCAATCACAGCAGATTACATGACAATTGTACACAATGGACGGCTGTGTTTCATGCCATTGATTGTGTACTATTGTGATGAGCTCTGTGATTGGTCACAGTGATCACATGGTACAGACAGGGCCAATGGCAGCCAATTTGTACCATGTTATTAGCTGTGGCCAATCACAGCTAATCGCAATAGTAAACACTGAATGAATCAATTTCATTCTGAAAAAATGGTTGCTTAACCACTTCCAGTCCGGACACTTTTACCCACTTCCTGTCCAGGGCAATTTTCAGCTTTCAGCACTATCATACTTTGAATGACAATTGCGCGGTCATGCAACACTGTACCCATATGAATTTTTTACCATTTTTTTGAAACAGATAAAGCTTTATTTTGGTGGTATTTATTCACCGCTGGGATTTTTATTTTTTTTGCTATGTAAATGAAAATGTCCAAAAAAATTTTAAAAAAGTGTTTTTTCTTATAAAATTTTGCAAATAAATAATCTTTCATAATAAATCTTGACTAAAATTTATTCCGTTATATTTTTAGTAAAAAAAAAATAAGCCAAATTAGTTTATAACCAAAAATTATATTTTTTAAACATTTTTTTTACATTTTTATTTTATTTTTTTATATTATTATTTATGGGGTTTTTTTTACATACTGTCACCCTAGCAGTACAGTGTCACCATGGTGACACTGTACTACTTGTGGGGGTGATGAAGATTTTTTTTTTTTTTTTTTTACAGTGATTGCTTTTACACCCATATAGGATGTAAAAGCAATCAATTCTCTTTCTCTCTGTCTGCATTCTTGCAGCCATTGAGAAATACTGAGTGAGCTGTGATTGGTCACACCTTGTCACATGGTACAAGGCTGTTGTGAATAGCCTTGTACTATGTGACCTCTGTGATCATTCACAGATTTCACACGTAGTAAGCAATGATGTCACAAGTGACATCTTGCTTACTACTTTGCATGTGATCACTGATTGGCCTATCAGTTATCACATGATCGGGACCTCGTACAGAGGTCCCGTCCGACGATCGGTGTTTCACTGTGTCCGGAGGACACAGCGGGCACCAGATCGCGGTGCTGTGCGCTCCCAAGGAGCGCACACAGATAGAAAAGGCGGGTGCCATTTATGAACGGCAACCCGCCCCTGGAGTGCCACCGCCCTGCCGTTTATAAACAGCAGGCGGACGGCAAGAGGTTAAAAGAGAACTTCATGGAATGGGTTTCCATTGCCGAGCAGCTGCATCCAAACCTTACATAACCAAGGGCAATGCAAAGCGTCGGATGCAGTGGTGTAAAGCACGCCGCTACTGAAATCTAGAGCAGTGGAGACGTGTTCTCTGGAATGATGAATCACGTTTCTCTGTCTGGCAATCCGATGGATATTTCTGGGTTTGGCGGTTGGCAGGAGAATGGTACTTGCCTGACTGCATTGTGCCAAGTGTAAGTGTTTGGTGGGGAGGGGGGGAGATTATGGTGTGGGGTTGCAGTGATTAAATACCACCAAAAGAAAGCTCTATTTGTGTGAAGAAAAATTATAAAAATTTCATATGGGTACAGTGTTGCGTGTCCATGCAATTGTCATTGAAAGTGTGACAGTGCTGCTAGCTGAGAATGGCCTGAGCAGGAAGGGGGTAAAAGTGCCTGGTTTTGAAGTAGTTAATAAGTCATTTCAGTCTCTTGTACCCTCAATTGTAGGCAATAATTGGGAAGCACAACCAACAGCAGTTTTCTATGTTAGATTGTAGCAGGGAGTGGAATGAGCAAAATGAGCATGTAGCTACAGTGCATGTTGATTGCCAGTAAACCCTGGTACTATTATGAAATTAACAGGCAAAAAGAGAAATTGCTAAATGCATATTATCAAGGAAATTGAAAATATATTAAGCCAGAAGGCAACATTAAAAAAGGAATATTTCAAATGAAAGGGAGAGCAAGGGAATTAAGGAGGACACTTATTTTAACATGGCACAGATTATGAAAATGAGGCATTTCTATTTGAAAGAATGATATCAGGACAACTAACATAATAAGTTGTCATCTATTAATATGTTTTAAAAAATATTTTAAAAAACACCACAGTTGTCGCTAAAGATGTTTATAATATGGAAGATACAGCTACAAGATTTGAAATCAGAATGCACTAGTTCAGGTAAGAAAAGTGCATTTAGGGTTTTGCTAGAAAAACATCTTTGCCAAATAAATATGATGTGTATATATGCACGCAGATTATAACTTTTTTTTTATGCAAATTGCACAATTTATTTCCAGATTGAAACTTGCAGTGCTGCATTTTTTGCCTGTCTATGTCAGGTGAGCTTTGACATCCTAATTGCTGTCATACTGTTGATTCACAAAGTACACTGCTCAAAAAAATGAAAGAAACACTTTTTAATCAGAGTATATTATCAAGTCAATTAAACTCCTGGGGTATTCATCTGGTCAGTTAAGTAGCAGGGGGGTTGTTAATAAGTTTCAGCTACTTTGGTGGTAATGAAATTAACAGGTGCACTAGATGAGCAACAATGAGATTACCTCCAAAACAGGAATTATTTAACAGGTGGAGGACACTGAAATTTTTTACCCTACTCATCTTTTTCTGACTGTTTTTCACTAGTTTTGCATTTGCTAGGGTCATTGTCACTACTACGGTAGTAGCGTGAGGCGATATCTGGACCCTATTGAGGTTTCACAGGCAGTCCAATTCCTCCAGGATGGCACATCAATACGTGCCATTGCCAAAAGGTTTGCTGTGTCTCCCAGAACAGTCTCAAGAGCAAGGAGGAGATTCCAGGAGACAGGAAGTTACTCTAGGAGAGCTGGACAGGGCCATACAAGTCCTTAGCCCATCAGCAGGACCGGTATCTGCTACTTTGTGCAAGGAGGGACAGGATGAGCACTGCCAGAATCCTACTAAATGACCTCCTGCAGGCCACTGGTGTGAATGTCTCTGACCAAACAATCAGAAACAGACTCCATGAGGGTTGCCTGAGGGCCCAAAGTCCTCTAGTGAGCCCTGTGCTCCATAGAGCTCGATTGGCATTTGCCATTGAACAGCAGAATTGGCAGGTCTGCCACTGGAGCCCTGTGCTTTCACAGATGACCCTGAGCACATGTGAAAGACGTGAATGGGTCTAGAGAAGCCATGGAAAACGTTATGCTTCCTGTAACATGACTGTTTTGGTTGTGGGTTAGTGATGGTCTGGGGAGGCATATCCATGGAGGAACCTCTACAAGCTAGACAATGGCACCCTGACTGCCATTAGGTATCGGGATGAAATCCTTGGACCCATTGTCAGACCCTACGCTGGTGCAGTGGGTCCTGGGTTCCTCCTGGTGTACGACAATGCCCGGCCTCATGTGGCGAGATTATGCAGGCAGTTCCTAGAGGATGAAGGAATTGATACCATTGAATGGCCCCCATGCTTTCCTGACATAAATCCAATAGGACACCTCTGGGATATCATGTTTTTGTCCATCTGATGCCACCAGGTTGCACCTCAGACTGTCCAGGAGCTCAGTGATGCCCTGGTCCAGATCTAGGAGGAAATACCCCAGGACACCATCTGTCATCTCATTAGGAGCATGCCCTGATATAGTCAGGCAGGATTTTCGGGGTGTCTTTGAATTCAGTCCTCTGTAGGTTGATAATTTTCATTTCCATCAAACGCTCCTAACACATTACCCAGTCCATATCAGTATAGATATCCAGCATGATATTTTTCCCCATTGAGATCTGATGGGTTTTCAAAGTGTTCCTTTAATTTTTTTCAGCAGTATATATGTTCTGTATATGCACCTACACTGTATGCTCCAGCTTCTAGTTAAATTGTAGAAAGGTTTAAAAAATATTTTTAAAAATTGACTTTTTCCAATGTTTTTGGGTGTATCCAACCACATACAGTTGTGTCCAAAATTATTCAACCCCCAATGCTGTAAAGGGGTTTAGGGACTATAGTGTACATTTGGAATTGTATTCAGAATCAAATCCTACAAGGACGTTGTAACTACCCAAATGCAACTAAAATGACATCAATTGTTTATGTAATACAGTAGTAAATGGTTCTTATGTGGTTTCTTCATTGCCACAATTATTCAACCCCTTAAAGACTACCACTCTGAAGAACAGAGGTTCATACAGGTGCTTTCCATCAGGTATTGAAAACACCTGTGGATGTCACCGAGCAGCAATCAAGCATAATAAGCACCAATTAGGCAGCTTTAAAATGACTGTGATACTCAGCTCCTTCTAGACATTTACTGGTGTGGTTACAAACATGGTGAAGGCAAGAGAATGGTCCAGGAAGACAAGAGAAGAGGTGATTTCTCTTCACAGGAAGGGCAATGGCTATAAGAAGATTGCAAAGATGTTAAACATACCAAGAGACACCTTAGGAAGCATCATTCGCAAATTCAAGGCAAAGGGCACTGTTGAAACGCTACCTGGTCGTGGCAGAAAGAAGATGCTGACTTCGACTGCTGTGCGCTACCTGAAGCGTAGAGTGGAGAGAAGTCCCCGTGTGACTGCTGAGGAACTGAGAAAAGATTTGTCAGATGTGGGTACAGAAGTTTCAGCCCAGACAATAAGACGCACACTGCGTAATGAAGGCCTCCGTGCCAGAACTCCCAGGCGTACCCCCTTGCTGTCTCCAAAGAATAAGAAGAGTCGACTGCAGTATGCCAAAAGCCATGTGGACAAACCACAAAAGTTGTGGGATAGTGTTCTGTGGACTGATGAAACAAAATTAGAACTGTTTGGGCCCATGGATCAACGCTATGTTTGGAGGAGGAAGAACAAGGCCTATGATGAAAAGAACACCTTGCCTACTGTGAAGCATGGTGGAGGGTCAATCATGCTTTGGGGCTGTTTTGCTTCTGCAGGTACAGGGAAGCTTCAGCGTGTGCAAGGTACCATGAATTCTCTTCAGTACCAGGAGATATTGGATGGAAACGTGATGCAGTCCGTCACACACCTGAGGCTTGGGAGACGTTGGACCTTTCAACAGGACAATGATCCCAAGCATACCTCCAAGTCCACTAGAGCATGGTTGCAGAGGAAAGGCTGGAACATTTTGGAGTGGCCATCGCAGTCACCAGACTTAAATCCGATTGAGAACCTCTGGTGGGACTTAAAGAAAGCAGTTGCAGTGCGCAAGCCTAAGAATGTGACTGAACTGGAGGCCTTTGCCCATGAAGAATGGGCGAAGATACCCGTAGATCGCTGCAAGACACTTGTGTCAAGCTATGCTTCACGTTTAAAAGCTGTTATAACTGTAAAAGGATGCTGTACTAAGTACTAAGATTGAATGTCACTTGGGGGTTGAATAAAACTGATAATGCTGTGAGCACAGAAAAGACATTTGTGGTTATTTCATTATAACTGTTATGTTATATTTGTCTGACCTACAAGTGCCTCTTTAATGTAAATGTAAGCAAGATGACTGAATGATCAAAAGCAATGTCAAACTGGCCAAAACACTCAATTTCAGTGGGGGTTGAATAATTTTGGACACAACTGTAAGTTGTATCAGGTGCATGGTATCACTGAAAGTAACTGTAAAAAAATCCTTTTTTTTTTAAAGCTTAACTGAACCAAATGAATAGGGGTATTGATTTACATATATGTAAATCCTTTGTGCACATGCACAAACATTCAAACACAATATGCTGGAGCTTTGAATAGAGATTCCAATATAAAAGCCAGTAGATCTTCTGCCTTTTTCTTAATGACAGCATTGCATACGGGAATTTTTATATGCCTTGTAGCGTGGCACATGAACAATTTGCAAGGCTGAGTGAGCAAATCCCATTCCTATTTTTTATTAATTTGATTTAATTTTCATTTAAAATGTTAATGCCCACATTCCATTATATACCATAGAGAAACAGAAAGTATTTGAATGTTCTGTGCACACGGCAAAATATGACCAAACTGTGGAGTTTATTTACTAAAGCTGGAGAGTGCAAAATCAGGCTCACTTCTGCATAGAAACCAATCAGCTTCCAGGTTTTATTGCCAAAACATAATTTAACAAGCTCAGGTTAGAAGTTGATTGGTTTCAATGCAGAAGTGAGCCTGATTTTGCACTCTCTATCTTTAATAAATAAACCCTGTATGCGCTGAACATCAGTGTACCATCTACTAGATAGGCTCAGGGATTGCAATCTCTTAATGTGCATACAGTATATTTGCCCTTGCAAGTGGGCCTGCAATGCATGCATACTTTACATTAAAATAAATGTTTTAAATCTAGTTGGCTGATATGACAAAATGTAAAGCCAGCTTTAGAGTGTTATTTTCTTTACTGCAACCACAGGTTGCAGGAAGGAAAATTAAAAATCCGACATGCTAGTTGTACCCAAGTCGTTCAACAATTGAATTGGGTACAATCAGCCTGCTCATGCATAGTTCGAATCTTGACTGATCCCTGCTCAACCTGCTAAGATTCAGGACCATCTATGGCTGGTTAAAGGGGACAAGCTTTCATGAGTAAAACAACTATGCAATAACAATTTATTACAAAGTCATTTATACAAAAATAAAAAAAAGAGCAAAAAAGAAAATAGAAGTGTATGTGTATGTCTACCTGAAAGTTTTTTTTTAGTTTTGGCTAGGGTAGGGAAGGATTGGAAACCCTACATTCCAGGGCCTACATTCCCCACTCTGTACAAAACTAAAAAAAACAAAACAAAATTGTCTGGACATACACTTTAACAGAAGAATGAAATGAATGAATCAGAGTCAATAAGTGATAGTTAACTAAAAACGAAACAAATACAATAAGAATATTTAAATGCATATAAGGAGACTCAATTTTTTAAAGTCGCAATGTGGGGGCACTGACTCACCTCACTCGATTAGGTTGAGTCCTTTGAAGCCAACCACTCCAATATACTAAATCCTGGGTAACCAAGGGGTTCACCCCTAAAAAAAGTAATTTCACTTAAGGACCAGCCACAGTGTAGCCAAGGTTTACAGTAAACTTTTTTCAATAATATATAAAAAAAATACAATCATGCCATTTTAGCAAAAAATATAAAATAATCCAGCAACCACCACTATTAAAACCAAGGTTTGAAAGCATTGTCACCTTATTCATGCCTTGAGCCCAGGCCTCTGTACAACCAACCACACATTCACACTATGCAGGGATCATAAATTAATTAATCCAAAAAGACTGACCAGCCACAATTTTAGCACCTGTTACAAGGCCTACTCATAATAAGCTTCGCAAACTGAAGAATCAGCCGTAGCACAACATCAGTTTCCCTGGAATTAATATGTCAAGCATGTAGCAGCAAATAGATAGTAATTCCTTGCTTAGGAATGTCAATAGCCCACTGCTGTTGTTAATGATAAAGGTAAGTAAAGTCCACCATACATAGTAGATGCAGTCCAGAATCTATTAAAGCATTGGCAGCAGTTTATCAGCAGTGTGTCTTTACTGACCATTCTGTCCACAGGCCATGGTAGTCCATCCTTATACGCTTAAGAGCTTAAGCAGGCAAATCAGTTCTAGGAAAGCAGTTCAAAATAGCTCAGCTGAGTCTATGCGCAGTAGACAGAATAAAGCAATTTCAAAACATCATGTATTCCATAGAAATCTTCAGTCCCATATACTAGGAAATCCACAGGGGATCCTTATATCATTCACTCTTACAGGATCCCATTGCCCATAGGCTCCACCACTTCAGTGCTAGTGTGTCCCAGCTCACATCTTGTCTGCTTCATCCTGCTTCATGGCAATCTGCTGGTTAACATGCTATCCAGGTCACTCCCTTCATGCCTTCTTCATGGCTTCTGGATTTTCTGTTTTGGGTATGGGGTAAGAGGGGCAACAAGATGGAAGCGATTGTTACAGATGAGTCCCATGCTCGTAACACTGCTTATGTCGCTCAATGGGGGCCGGGCTCAAGGGGTGAATAAGGTGACAAAGTTGTCAAACTTTGGTTTTAATAGTGGTAGTTGGAGGATTCTTTTATATTTTTGCCAAAATAGCATGATTGTACTTTTTTGATATCATATTGAACAAAGTTTACTGTGAGCCTTGGTTACACTGCGGTTGGTCCTTAAGAACATTTACTTTTTTAGGGGTGGACCTCTTTGGTTCCCCCAGTATTTAGTGTATCAGTCAATAGGTGATAGATAAAATTAACCAAGGGTTAAAAAGGGAATTAATAGTAAAATAGTTTATTTAAAAAAATGGGAGGGGCGTGTCCAGCAGTCGGAGGATATGGCCGTTCAGTAACTGAGCTCCGGTGAAGCGGGATCCAGACAGCGGCACAGAGCAACAGGGAGCTAGATTCTCTCTCCCCCGTTCATCCCTTCAACCCAGTGACCTGCAAGAGAGTGATGAGGAAGAGGAAAACACATGTTGGGCCCCGCAAACTGACTGATTTCTTTCGGGAGCCCGAGAGAGCCAAGATGGTTCCAGCACCTCAGCACATAAATCCACGGTGGCAGCTGCTGCCCCTGCATGAGGCTCTCATCAGCACATTGATAACTCCAACAGACCTGGACGATGAAGAAGATAATGTAAGCGATATTCAATCTGGCACTGACTCTGTGACTGATATCAATGGCTTTCGGGAACAGCTTGACTCTTTCCCTACTGCTGGGCAACGAATACTGGGCACAACTCTTAAAGAAATGTTGATTACTCTCACAGGGGCTCTACAACACAACATGGCTTCCTTTATGAAGCAGACCAAAGGGATTTAGCAGCTCTTGGGGACAGGGTTGACCACATTGAGCACAAAATGGGAGATTATGCTCAGGCACACTTGTAGATACTCATGAAGATCTGGGAGGAAGAAATCCAAAACATTAGAATTAAAATGGTGGACCTAGAGGAATGTTCCTGCAGAAATAATGTTAAGTTTAGGGATAGAGTGGAATCCATCCCTGCTGCGGATCTCTGTCCATACTTACAAAGAATGATAGCAGAACTACTCCCATCAGTTAAACCCCAATAAATAGTGATTGATAGAGCTCACAGGCTCCCTAAACCAGCATACTTCCCTGATCAGGCACCCAGGGATGTTATAGCGAAGATTAATTTCTTCCATGTTAAGGATCAGCCTGACAATGATATTCCCTACCTGAACCATATGTGGGGATCTCTTTGTACGCAGATCTGCCTCAGGCAACTATCTTAGCCCACAAGAACCTAAATACAATCACGCAACAACATTATTCCTTATAAAAGGAAAATCCCTACTAAGTTTTCCATTGATAGGAACAACACATCCCATCTTATCTCCAATCTGGAAGATGGCCTAAAGCTCATGAAAACTTGGGGGTTTCTGCCACAGGATTAAGAAGATACAGTATAACAGACAGATCCTCCCCTCACCGAGTATCCTCGTCATGGAATACTAGTCCTGGTTGATGGTCATCCTTGCCTCCTATATGTAAGAACTTTCTCTTAACTGTGTGGGCTTTTACTACTGGCCAATAACTCTTGAGAAGTCCTCAACACACTGCAGCTTCTATCTTTATCGATTTGGATCCTGTCTTGCTGGACATTTTTCCCTCTTTTATGATCTGTATAGGTTATACAGTGCCTGTACCCTTAAGTTGTATCATAATAAGTTTTTTCTGTTTTATTCAGTATTCTTTGGTTAGAATACTTTTACATTTTTGTTGTTTATTTCTGAGTTGGTGTTACCAGTACATGTGGTACATTAGTGATGTCACTACTCAAGTCATTTCAGTAGAAGGTTTTCTTAACTTATTGCAAATTCCCAAAATGTTAAAATGGTGCTCAAACTATTGCCATTGAATGACAAGGGGCTCAATAACACATATATGCATAGAGCACTTTGGAAAGAGGAACTTACCCAGCAAAGCGATATCTTATGCAGCCAAAAGAAAAACTTTTCTGCTACTAAATGACCTTGTTGTACCCATAAACACTTCTCTCAAGTTTTCCAGGCTAACGATCAGAAAAAAAAGAGGGGTACTAGTAGCAACAAGAGACACAGTATCATTCAAACTGCTTGCTTCCAGTCTAGACAACAAAGGCAGATACAAAATTTTGGTCACTAAAGTGAATAATATTATGTACATTCTCTTGGTTCTATATGCCCCAAATGCTCACCAAGTAATTCACACACTACCTACTCTAGAAAAGACTTTTTCCTCACAGATAAACGTTTATTGCAAGAGGTTGCCATGGCTCACATCCACAGTATCTCATTGTCAGACTACGCACCCAATTTGCTGGATAAAGAAACAACTAGAAGAGTTCTTTTTGTTCAGTAATGACAGCTCCAGCAATATACTGTATTTAATGTTTGGTGTTCTCATAAAACCTTTATTAGGGGTATCTTAATACAATTAGCTTCCAGGGAAAAAAAGAAATGGTCACAGCGCATATCTGCCCTGCTGATTGATATTGCTCATTTTGAAATCTTACACAAAAAGAACCTACAGAACTCTACTCTGACCCAACTTAGATCTCTTAGAGATGACCTCAAAACAACCCTCCTTGCAGACCATGATAAATTCAATAAAAGATTAAAATGATCCTTCTACTCTCAAAGAAATAAAGCAGGGAAACTGTTGGCCTCCCAACTTAAACAAAGACAGGCTAAAATGAGATTAGCTAAAGTAAAGCACCATAGCACAGATGAAGTAGCCATAAGAACACACAATGTAGCCCAATCATTCTGCAATTATTATGCATCATTATATAACCTAAAGGAAGCCACTAACACCCCAACACAATTCTTCAGACATTTCATCCTTTCTGAATGGTATAAATGTTCCTTCATTGGACTCCAATACACTATCCCTGATAAATAAGCCCATAGAACTTCGGGAAAGTATAACTATTATCTCTGCACTTCCTTTAAATAAGTCTTCGGTTATAGACAGACTTTCATTTGAGTATTAGAAATCTTTCTCATTGATCTTAAGCCCACAACTAGTGAAATTTTATAATACAGCTGTATCCTCTCAAGAGTTTCCCCCAAAAAATGCTGGAAGTGGTAATAGTAGCTGTTACTAAATGCAGCAAAGAACCCACCCAACCACAGAACTTTAGGTCAATTTCACTTCTAAATCTGTATTTAAAAATTTACTTCAAATTATTGGCAAACAGGGTCCTTGATTCAATTCCTTTTCTTATTGGTCTAGAACAGGTAATGTTTGTCAAAGAGAGACAGGCTCCTGAGGGAACATGGAGGATGATTAATTTAATTCACTATGCAGAAACCAACCGAATGCCTTCTTTGTCCTAGCTTTGGATGCAGAGAAGGCATTCCACATGCTGCATTGGGGATACCTTTCTCAAGTTTTGCTTAAATTTGGATTTTCAGGGTTAATCCATTCAGCTATTATGACGTTATACAAAAACCCGTCTGCGAGAGTCTTTGTGTTGGGCACGCTGTCCAAGGCCTTTAACCTGACAAACGGAACTAGACAGGGGGGCCCATTATCTCCTCTAATATTTTCTTTAGCAATCAAACTACTCGCAGAGGCAATTAGATTTAATCCATTCATTAAACATCTGACCAGTGGAAGCTATGAGCATAAAGTAGGACTCTTTGCGGATGATATCATCCTTTCTTTATCTGACCCAAAATATTTGTTCATGAATTTTCATTGTTTCACCCATTGCCCTCCGAAAGATTTTCCACCCTTAATGACCAGGTCATTTTTTGCTATTTCGCACTACGCTGTTTCATCTGGTAACTGCGCAGTCATACAATGCTGTACTTAAACGAAATTTATGTTCTTTTTTTCACACAAATAGAACTTTCTTTTGGGGTATTTGATCACCAATGGTTTTTTTATTTTTTGTGATATAAACAAAAAAAGACTGAAATTTAAAAAGAAATTATATTTTTTACTTTTGGTTATAAAAAATATATACACTGCTCAACAAAAAATTAAAGGAACACTTTGAAAACACATAAGATCTCAATGGGGAAAAATATCATGCTGGATATCTATACTGATATGGACTGGGTTATGTGTTAGGAATGTAAGGATGTCCCATCGTTTGATGGAAATGAAAATTATCAACCTACAGAGAACTGAATTCAAAGGCACCCCAAAAATCAAAGTGAAAAAATGATGCAGCAGGCTAGTCCATTTTGCTGAAAGTTTATTACAGAAACTCAAAATGGTACTCAGTAGTTTGTATGGCCCCCACATGCTTGTATGCATGCCTGACAATGTCGGGGAATGCTCCTAATGAGATGATGGATGTGTCCTGGGGTATTTCCTCCCAGATCTAGACCAGGACATCACTGAGCTCTTGGACGGTTTGAGGTTCAACCTGGCGGCATCGGATGGACTGAAATATGATATCCCAGAGGTGTTCTATTGGATTTAGGTCAGGCAAGCATGGGGGCCATTCAATGGTATTGATTCCTTCATCCTCTAAGAACTGCCTGTATACTCTCGCCACATGAGGCCGGGCATTGTCGTGCATCAGGAGGAACCCAGGACCCACTGCATCAGCGTAGAATCTGACAATGGGTCCAAGGATTTCATCCCGATACCTAATGGCAGTCAGGGTGCTATTGTCTAGCCTGTAGAGGTCTGTGCATCGCTCCATGGATATGCCTCCCCAGACCATCACTGACCCACCACCACAACGGTCATGCTGAACAATGTTACAGGCAGCATAACATTTTGCTTCTCCAGACCCTTTCACATCTGTCACATGTGCTCAGGGTAAACCTGCTCTCATTTGTGAAAAGCACAGGGTGCCAGTGGTAGATCTGCCAATTCTGGTGTTCAATAGCAAATGCCAATCAAGCTCTATGGTGCCGGGCAGTGAGCACAGGGCCCACTAGAGGATGTTGGGCTCTCAAGCCACCCTCATGAAGCCTGTTTCTGATTGTTTGGTCAGAGACATTCACACCAGTGGCCTGCAGGAGGTCATTTTGTATGACTCTGGCAGTGCTCATCCTGTTCCTCCGTGCACAAAAGAGCAGATACCAGTCCTGCTGATGTGTTAAGGACCTTCTACAGCCCTGTCCAGCTCTCCTAGAGTAGCTGCCTGTCTCCTGGAATCTCCTCAATGCTCTTGGGACTGTGCTGGGAGGCACAGCAAACCTTCTGGCAATGGCACATATTGATGTGCCATCCTAGAGGAGTTTGACTGCCTGTGCAACCTCTGTAGGGTCCAGGTATCGCCTCATGCTACCAGTAGTGACACTGACCCTAGCCAAATGCAAAACTAGTGAAAAACAGTCAGAAAAGATGAGTAGGGAAAAGAATGTCAGTGGCCTCCACCTGTAAAACCATTCCTGTTTTGGGGGTTGTCTCATTGTTGCCCATCTAGTGCACCTGTTGTTCATTTCTTTAACACCAAAGCAGCTGAAACTGATTAACAACCCCTTCTGCTACTTAACTGACCAGATCAATATCCCAGGAGTTTAAGTGACTTGATGCTATTCTCTGATTAACCTCCCTGGCGGTATTCCCGAGTGTAGCTCGAGGTAAAGTTTCAGTACCACAAACGGTAACCCCGAGCTACACTTGGGCTTACCATGCGGCGCGGCGCTGCTCAGCGATCCCTCGATCACTTACCTTGTCCTGCGCTCCCGCGATGTCCCTCCTGCAGTGTCCCCTGTAATGTCCTCCTGTGGATGCCGGCATCTGTCATCCGGGTTCTGTCCCCTGCAAGCGTCGGGACGTACGGGAGACGGAACGGCGGGAAATTTGAAAATGACAAAATGTGACATTCACTAAAATCACTAAAATAACATAGTAAAACATTACTGTATCAAAGCATTTCACATACATTTTGTCCCTAGTGCTTTGTCCTGTGCCCTGCCTGCATTTTTACTGTTCTTTCTTTCTGGAAACTGAGAAACGTCCATAGCGTCCAAAAAGCATCCCTTTAGGTCAAAAGCGGTTTTAGACCGGCTAGAATACAGTGATAGCAAATCAGAACTACTTGCAGAATTGAGTGATAATGATTTATGGGGAAATTCGTCATCAGACACTGAAAACGATTTTGCGACTTTGCTCAGTGATGTGCGAACTTGGCGCTATATTTCACATTTCAGTGTTTTTGGTTTGATTATATTATTGAATTAAATTAATTATTATTATATTATTATTTTTTATGATTATTTATTCAATTATAATTTATGATTTAGTGTTTCAAGTTTTATCCTACCCGGGATGTTTACTAGACTCTTGTTCGGACAGATTTCAGTGAGTTATTCCTAAAAATTACAGGCCTACAATAAAAAAAATACATATTTCCATGCAAAAAAAAGTACCGCTTTGAGCACAGAAATATGGACATAATCAGACCACTAGGGAGGTTAAAAAGTGTTCCTTTTATTTTTTTTTGAGCAGCGTAGTAAACTAAAAGTTAGTCATAAATTTAGGCCAAAATATATTGTGCTACATGTCTTTGGTAAAAAAAAATTCAATACATGTATATTAATTGGGGTGTGTGAAAGTTATAGCATCTAAAAACTATGATATATATTGGAATTTTCGCAGCTTCTACTTTCTGACTGCTTATCACATTTCTTGAGGTGCTAAAATGCCAGTGCAATACAAAAAAACTTTAAATTTTCCTTTTTTGGAAAGTAGACACCCCAAGCAGTTTACTGAGAGGCATGGTGAGTCCATGGAACATTTTATTTTTTAAGCAAATTTTTGGAAAAATATTTTTTTTTTACACAAAGTTGTCACTTAAATGATATATTGCTCACACATGCCATGGGTTTATGTGGAATAACACCCCAAAACACATTCTTCTACTTCTCCCAAATATGGGGCTACCACATGTGAAAGGCTTCTTGTCAGCCTAGCCACATATACGTCCCCAAAATCCAATGGCCACTTCAAACTTTCAAAGGGCCTTTTTCCTCATATCACTTCCTCACTACCTATCACAGTTCCAGAGGCCCTAAAAATATTTGAGAAAACGGGGTTTTTTGCTAGAAAATTACTTTGAACCTCCAAACATTATATATTTTTTTAAAGCAGAGTCCCTAGAGCATAAAACAGTGGGTGTTGAAATTTTTCATGTCACACAGTATTTGCACAGCAATTTTTCAACTGCAAACGTTTTGGAAAAAAATGCACTTTTTAGAATTGTAATGCACAAAAACACAATATATTGCTCAGTTGTTTGATAACATATAAAAGATGATGTTACACAGAGTAAATGGATACCAAACATGACATGCTTCAAAAATTGCGCACGCCCATTCAACGGTGACAAATTATGGAAATTGTTAATATCCATAGGTGACTCTTTAAAATCCTTTAAAGGTCACCACTTTACACAGAAGTTATAGTGCTAGGATTACTGCCCTTGATCTGACGTTCATGGTGATACCTCACATGCATGGTGCAATCTCTGTTTACATACCGCCATTAGACCGCCGATTGCGTTTGCCTTTGCGCACAAGCACAGAGATGGGGTTGAATTTTTTTTAATTATTTATTTTGTTTTTTAAAATATTTTTACACTGTGCCTTTAATTTTTTTTAATCACTTTTATTGTTATCACAGATAATGTAAATATCCCCTCTGATAGCAATAGGTTGTGACAGGTACTCTTTTCTAAGAAATCTGGGGTCTTTTAGACTCTAGATCTCGCCTATGCCCTTAAAGCATCTGATCACACCAAGATCGGTATGCTTTCCCAATTTTAAAATGGTGCTGTTTAGATCTGGCAAAACAGAAATGATGAAATGCTTGTAGCTTCCGGGCTTTTAGACCATAGAGATAATTGGAGGCATTCCAGTCTCCGATTAGCTCTATTGTCAGCCAGCGGCTGCATTTTTGGATTTCCCTTTGGAATGGGAGAGCCCAAGAAAACCTTGGAAGATGGTAGCAGGGGTGGGGAGTCCCTTCCTGCTGCTTTTAAAAGCGATCCAGCGGCTAATTAGTGTTTAGGATTGTTTTTACATGAAAGCTGAAAAAAACGATACCAGGATGATGACTGTAGCTGCAGGCATCATTCTGGTATAACCACTCAAAGTCCAGCGATGTACCAGTACGTTGCTGGTCCATGTTGGGCATATATGTAACAGCAGAGAACATGGGCATATGATGAAGCGGGTCTGTGGACCAATATGACCACAATTCATTCTTTTTGCAATGCCCATGTTGAGGGTTAGGCCCAAAAAAGTTTTAAATATCGGAAGCCGTGATATGTTTCCATGCGAATTGTCTGGCAAGAGCTGAATTTTGGTGGGCGGCGATGTACTGTTGTGTGTATAAATTGCTTTGGCCCACAATCAATTCATACAAATCTTCACTGAAGGGGCTAAATGCTAGTGCTGGCAGTGAACAGGGCCGATCCTGCTAACACTGCATTTTTGGGGACAATATACAAAGTAGGCACTAGTATAGTTTTGTTCGTGATCAATATATTGATATGTACAAAGACTACAGTATACTAGTAATGGAGGTGATCAGTGACCTATAGCGTGAGTGCGATAGTGTATGGGCAATATAACGCTAGATGACCCTGGCTGGGAGGGGTGCTTACTGACCCTGACTCTATCAGATGTTGCTAGTAGCAGTAATACAGTGATCAGTGAAAAATTCTATATACTGGCACTGTATTAATGGCACTGGCTGGGTGACGGGGTGATCAAGAGGGTAATAGGGGCGATCAAAGGGTTAAATGTGCTAATCTAACGTGTGTGTAAAATGTAGTGCCTTTGCTTAGTGCCGTGTTTGTTTTTATCTCCGTGGACGGCATAGGGGGCAGTGCAGGGTGTACGCCCCCACAGAAATAGAAAGTGACATAAGATTACTTCGCTTTACCCATTGCAGCCACTTGCCTGCACATTCAGATACATTCATCGGAGTAGTGCAATGTTACTATAGTAACATTGTACTACTCTGGGGGGTGATCAGGGATTTTTTTTATTTTTTACACTTTGCATTGCATGAGCAATGGAGATTATTGCTCTGCAATGCAAAGCTTGCTTTAAACTGTCATGAATATGTTAAGTTCATGACAGATCAAAATAATAGCGATCTGTTATTGGCTCCAGCTGGTCACATGGTACAGGGTGCTGTGATTGGCCCCATGTGCCATGTGAGAGCTGCAGACCAATCACAGCTCTCCAGAAAAAGAAGAAAAGCTTTTATGAATCAAATGATCACTGGGTCCCGATTACTGAGATTCTCATTCCACTATATCCGGTGGAACGCCCCCCCCTCCCATGTTGGCAAGAGACCAGCAATGTACAGGTATGTCGCTGGTCCTTTAGCTGTTGCCTGTCTGCAGTACATTGTGGGCAGCCTGAAAGTGGTTAACAGGAGATGTTGGATGCATCTCTTACTATAAGGTGAATACTAGTAAATACCTTGTCCTCTCCTTGGACATCTCCTCCGATCTGATGCAACACCTGAAAGGTAAATTTAATTACAACTGGGAGGTCCAATCAATCACATACTGGGCTCATGTACACTGCAGCTGCTAAACTCACATTTAGGAGCTGTTCAGCGTTTTTTGCAGCAGCCCCTGAACTCACCCTAATGTTTTCCTGTGTCCATGTACACATCTTCGTTTACAGGCAGTTGAGTTTACAGTCTTTTTTTGAACGCAAGAAATTTGCGTTCAGATGTCAATGTTATCAGTGTTTCAAATGCAAAATGCTTGTAAACGCATCTAAATACGGCAAATTACGTTTATAAGCGTTGCGTTTGAAATTTTTTTTTAACTCTTCTAGTTCCCGATGCTGTCCAGAGCATTTTTTCATCATGAAAAATGCATGCAAAGAGTTTTCAAGGTGCTCAGATGGACAAAACACTTAACACAGGATGTTCCTACCAAGCTTGTTACACATTGTAATGACCAATTCACACCTCAGACCTCTCCCACCCTTGGAAACAAAAGATATGTTAATGCACATTCACACCTCAAATTCCTCATGAAAACCCCCTGCCAGGTGACCTAAAAGACTCCCTCCAGCAGACACCTTTCCCACCCTTGGAAACAAAAGAAATGTTAATGAGCAACTCACACCTAGCTAATGTCAACACATACTGCTGTCTCTGCTTCTACTGTGTGTATTTCTCTGAAACAGTCTGAAATAGTTAATAATTTAGCACTTTTCAGTGCATTCTAGGCATTTGGGAGGTTCTCCTGTGCTTATCTTTAAAAAATGCTTCTAAACGCAAATGCGCATGAACAAGTTATCCAAACGCGGCTAAACAGACGGTTTTTAACCTACATTTTCCAACTGTCAGTTTCCATAATTCAGAAACGTCCCGTGTACATGGGGCCTTAGGGATGCAATTGGCTTTTCCCACTAATAAACCTTATGAAGCTAACTTCCCATCCCTTCTACGAGTTATCATTGATGACCTGAAACCTATTCGTATAACTCCTTTATTCTGAATAGGCAAAGCAGCAGATTTTAAAATGCAAGTGCTTCCAAAAATATTATATCATTTTAGAAGATTACTGATACCCATCCCACGAAAACATTTTTTTCTAGTTGTAATGCACTGCTAAGAAAAATCCTATAGCAAGGAAAATTCTTATGGCACGGAAAAAAGCCTAGAATAGCATTTGCAACACTAACCCAACATAGGAAGTGTGGGAGAATGGCCTACCTCAATTAAAGTTTTGGACTACCCTCTTTAACAACAAATTATGGGTATCTATTGAACAATCTCTTATTAAACACCATGATTTCTCCGCTCCTATGATAGCCTCTCTTATGTCACCCAATTTATATAAATTGCCCACCTAACTGTATTATTATTACTATTATTATTATAGAGGATTTATATAGCGCCAACAGTTTGCACAGAGCTTTAAATAATGAAGGCAGACATTACACTTACAATACAATTTGGTACAAAAGGAATCAGGGGGCCTTGCTTTTTAGAGCTTACAATCTAAGAGGGATGGTCAAGTGATACAAAGGGTAATAGCTGTAGGGGATGAGCTGATGGAGAAAGTAAAAACACAGTGCATACGGTTAAAAGCAGGATAGGCTTCTTTAAAGAAAAGGGTTTTCAGGGATTGTGTAAAGGTTTGTAGATTAGCAGATAGTCAGACAGATTGGGGTAGTGAGTTCCATAGGATGGGAGAAGCTCGGGAGAAGTCTTGGAAGTGAGCATGGCAGGAGGTGACACAGTAGCTTGAGAGCAGGAGGTCTTGGGAGGACCGAAGAGAGTGGTTTGATTGATATTTTGAGTCCAGTTTACTGATGTAACTGGGGAACGAGTTGTGGATGGCTTTGTAAATTGTTGTTAGTACAGTGGATTATATTTGTTGGGTGAGTGGAAGCCAGTGGAGGGATTGGAAGAGAGGGGTACTAGACACTGAATGGTTGGTAAGGTGAATGAGTCTGGCAGCAGCATTCATGATGGACTGAAGGGGGGATAGCCTATGTAAAGATAAGCCAATGAGGAGGGAGTTGCAGTAGTTGAGGCGAGAGATAACCAGGGAGTGAAGTAGAAGCACTGGATATGGGCCTGAAAGGACAGTTCAGAATCCAGGGTTACCCCTAGCACCCTGGCATGTGGGGATGGGTTGATAGTTATGTCATTGACCTTGACCGAGAAATCAGTGGAAGAGGCACATGATAGAGAAAATATTATGAGCTCAGTTTTGGATAGATTGAGTTTGGAGAAGTGATGTGAGATCCAGTCCGATGTGTCTGTTACTAAATCAGTGATACGTAGGGAAATTGATGGGGTGAGCTCAAGGGCGGACTGACCATTTGGAAACTCGGGCACTGCCCGAGGGCCCGGGGTCAGTAGGGTGACCCATGAGATGCCCCTGGTACCTATTCATAGGCTTTTTTGAGTTTTGGCAAGGACACAGGGGCCCCATGATCCCCTATTGCCGGGGGCCCCATGAGTTGTCAGTCCGCCCCTGGGTGAGCTGAGGGGTAGAGAGATAGATTTGTGTGTCATCAGCCACCCAACTGTAGCAGCTACACCAGAGGCCGAGCGTATGCTACTGCATTTAAACCAATCGAAGGTAGATCTGTGCTTTTATAGATATACCAGTAAGAGAATATGAATGGTTAATCCCTCATTTCTCAGTGAGAGATTGTTTGACACGGGGTTATAACTTTGTGGACAGTATTAGAAACAGCTCATTGCCTCAGGAAATTTATAGGATTAAGCAGATTAATCATTTCCACCTAGCCAGTGACTGCAAGGAAAAGATAGAGATTCCCAGATCTATCTGGTAGTATCTTCAAAACAAAACTAAGACAGAAACACAACGTATCTCCTTCTTTTATTTTTCTCTGACCCTGAACTTGTAAATTGTTAAGGGCCCTGATATGTTAAAATGGGAAAAAGATCTTTCACAATCCTTTTCCTCGATTCAGTGGAGAAAGGCTATCTATGTAAGCTATTTGGCCTCTTCATGTTTTGACCATTGGGATATATTTCATTGTATGGACTCGCTCTTACAGTGAACTACTTGATTTCATGTCCTTTTTATCAAACAATCGAGTTTAACCTCAATTTTACTATGCAGGCTAGTCAACGGAAGATTTGATTTCTAGATGTGTACCTTATGGTGAATTCAGAAGGATCAGTGTATACCATGCTATACCTCAAAGATACGGCCAGTAACACTATATTGCACACTTCCAGTGCTCATTCTGCCCCTCTTGTTAGAAGTTTACCATATAGCCAATACCTTAGGTTGCATAGGAATTGTGCTAGAGAAACTGACTTTGAAATAAAGGCTAAAGCACTTAGAAATAGGTTATTGGCCTGTGGTTATAGTAAAAAACGTATTTAAAAAAATCTTACCAGAGAGCCAAAGAACAGAAAATAGAATATTTAATCTTCTCTTTGAAACCTTGGACCAACTGTGCAACTACAAAAGTTATCATAAAATGTAGTGCTCATCAGGATGTTTCACCAGATCCTTATGCGCAACTGGCATTTTCTTACAGAAGATGAGACCATATCTACATTTTTTCATGACCACCCTGAGGTGGCGTTATGTAGGACTCAGTCACTTCATGATAAATTGGTCCATAGTCACTTTATATCATCAGATACTTTGGAGGTCTCCCTTCATAGAATTGGGACCTTCAGATATGGGGAGTGTGACTACTGCCTCTGGGAATGATTTCCCATTCCACGTGATGGGCTTTCTGAAATCCAAACATTATGGTAATTGTCAGACCACTGGGATAGTCTACCCAGTGACCTGCACCTGTGGATCTTTCTTTTGGAAAGATGAAAAGATGAAGAGAGAATTTAGCCGTCAGGTTTAGGATCATCTGGGCTTATCACATGGATATGACCCCAGACAAGAAGCCCATTGGATATACAATTTAATAGTTACTCATTCTCCTAGTCAGAATACTACACTTACATTCAAACCTTTTATTGAAAAAATTGTGGGTTTTTTGTTTAATGTATTGAATATAAAATACACATTTTGTTTGTTGTATTATGGAGTTTTTTATGTAAGTTTGCTCCTGCAGAGATGCGGCATAGATTTATTTATTTTTTTTCTGGGTCAGACACTTGAGCGCCCAAGCTGTTGATGGGGGAGGTTCCTGTCTCCATCTTTGGGCGAGGACTCAGCACTGTGGGGTTCCACATATAGAGCACAACCAACTCAAGGCGCTCTTGGTTGGGCATGTGCATGCATGACATGGGCACATGCAGTAGATGTGACATCACATGCAGGCTTAGTGTCTGGATGTCAGGGTTAGGCGTCTTGTTTGCTGGGGCTATTTACAGGAGAGGAGGCAGCAATGGTACACACCATTGTAAGATTGCCATCTTCACGGATGATTTGGTTGGCGGTGGTGCATTTTCATTATACCTGCCATATCTAATTGAAGATCACCCGAACTATTGCCCTGGGTAAGCCCTATATGTTGCTATTGTGAGGGGGTAGATTTGGTGTTATTGATCTGTTTCCTCTCCATCTAATGACATAGATGGGCTTATGTTACTTTGTATCTGGTCCCCTTCATGGAGGACTCTCGGGGGTCCTCAGAAAGAGGGCTTTATAACTGATTACCTGTTATTCCCTGGGCTACCATGACAATAGGGGGTTATATACTAAAGCAGAATACATTTGTGCTCCTGCTCTTAAAGGTACAGACATTTACAACTAATGTTTTACATTATCACATGCATAGATTTTTTTTCTCCCCCCCCCCAATGAAAGCTCAGGCTGTGGATTTGACATACTAAGTGTGTTTACTGTGTTGTGTATTGTAGCTGGGAATGTATGGTTGGTGGCGGCTTTCGCCTCCTTCTCCCCTCCATTTGGCCCAGCGCCCAGCATACCCTCCCCTGTAATATATGGCATTTCCTCAAGAACTAACAGTTATCAGATGGTTGTGATTGATGTGGTAAGCTGTAAATGACTAGCATATACTTTGTGTATAAAAACTTTCATAATTATATTGCTATTTGTACTGTCTTCTAATGTCTTCTAGCTGATCCCGCAATGTCCCTGATGAAGCAGATGTGAACTGCAAAACACGTCGGCATTCTTCAGTGGGATGTAATATATGTCATTTTATCAGATATTTATGTGTAATTACATGTTCAAGTATTAAAACTCTGCTGAAAAAAATTAAAGGCACACTTTTTGTTCAGAGTATAGCATCAAGTCAAATAAACTCCTGGGATATTGATCTGGTCAGTTAAGTAGCAGAGGGGTTGTTAATCAGTTTCAGTTGTTTTGGTGTTAATGAAATGAACAACAGGTGCACTAGATGGGCAACAATGAAATGACCATCAATACCCGCTGTTGCCAGAAGGTTTACTGTGTCTCCCAGCACAGTCTCAAGAGCATGGAGGAGATTCTAGGAGACAGGCAGTTACTCTAAGAGAGGTGGACAAGGCCGTAGAAGGTCCTTAATCCATCAGCAGGACTGGTATCTGCTCCTTTGTGCAAGGAGGAACAGGATGAGCACTGCCAGAGCCCTACAAAATGACCTCCAGAAGGCCACTGGTGTGAATGTCTCTGACTAAACAATTAGAAACAGGCTTCATGAGGGTGGCCTGAGGGCCTGATGTCCTCTAGTGGGCCCTATGCTCACTGCCCGGCACCATAGAGCTTGATTGGCATTTGCCACTGAACACCTGCATTTGGCAGGTTCGCCACTGGCACCCTGACTGCAATTAGGTATCGAGATGAGATCCTTGGACCCATTGTCAGACCCTACACTGGTGCAGTGGGTCCTGTGTTCCTCCTGGTGCAGGACAATGCCCGGCCTCATGTAGTGAGAGTATGCAGGCAGTTCCTGGAGGGAAGACATTGATACCATTGAATGGCCCCCACACTCACCTGACCTAAATCCAATGGAACACCTCTGGGATATCATGTTTCAGTCCATCCGAAGCCGCCAGGTTGAACCTCAGACTGTGTAAGAGCTCAGTGATGCCCTGGTCCAGATCTGAGAGGAAATACCCCAGGACACCATCTGTCGTTTCATTAGAAGCATGCCCCGACATTGTCAGGCATGCTTACGAACACGTGGGGGGGGGCATACAAACTACTGAGTACCATTTTGAGTTGCTGCAATGAAAGTTCAGCAAAATGGACTAGCCTGCTGCATCATTTTTTCACTTTGATTTTCGGGGTGTCTTTGAATTCAGTTCACTGTAGGTGGATAATTTTCATTTCCATCAAATGATGGGGCATCCTTACACTCCTAACACATTGCCCAGTCCATATCAGTATAGATATCCAGCATGATATGTTTCCCCATTGAGATCTGATGTATTTTCAAAGTGTTCCTTTAATTTTTTTGAGCAGTGTATTAATATGTCAGAGCTTTGCTGGAGACTTTGTAATCAATTAGGTAATCTTGACCATATATTTTGGCGCTGTGCCCATATTCAACCATTTTGGAAGTCTATATCAGAGCCGATCTGTGATATAACTGATAATAATCCCCCCATCACAGCAGAATTGGCGCTTCTGAATATAGGAACTGAGTCTTACTCTATGACCCATAGCATAGTAGTGGCTTATATACTGTTTGCAGCTAGAATTGCCCTTTCTGGCCATTGAAAATCTCCATTACCTCCTACACTGGATGAAGTCATAGCACTCTTAAATGTGTAGTGTTACTATGAAAAACTATTAGCCTATAAAGATCTTAAAAAAATAATTCCATAAAATCTGGAAATACTGGCTGAATCATTCTAATGCTTCAGAATGCCTCAAGGTATAATGCAGTTAACCAGCCCTCTCTCTAGGTGATGGCATCTATAAATAGATGTAAAATGCACTAAGTTTTTAAGAATGATGTTTATGTACTGGTTATTCTTTGAATAAAATAGTTTTATGTCAGAACTATTGCAAAAAAAATTATTATTACTTATTTTCTCTGGACTGTAGTATTTACTAATGTATCCAACTACATTTTACTGTAAAATGTACATTTTTCCCTTTTTCTTTGACAAATTTCAATAAAACCATGGTTAATAAAAAAATATATATATTTTTTAACCTGCAAAGGTGCTGTAACTGAGATATACATATTTAACGGAACTCCTCTGAACAACATGTAAAAGTACTAATCAAAATATTTTGTAACAAGAATAATGTTACAACATACAATATCTATAATAAAACCTGCAACTATGCTTGCAGGCTTCATTAAGCTGTAGTTTTCCATCAATAGACACAATAATTAACCAAATTTTTTTCTCTCCATGGTATGCAAATTTAGAGTGGTTCAGGTTACAACACCATTTGCCTTATAGTACACGGACAAGAGGCTTTTGATTGTAAATGTTATATTATTTTGCATATACTTACAGCACAACAAAAAAAATAATAAAATATTTACGTCAGAATTAAAAAAAAATATTCCGATGCAATTGTCAGGAAGAGCATGACAATAGACGGGCTGGCTCCTCTGAATGAACTTCTGTACACAGGCTAATACATGTTCCCTTTTGTGCTTGCAGAAATTGGACACTTGCTAATACTAATGCACATTCTCTTGCGTGCACCTGTGGAACCATGCATTTTTGTGCGTGCCGGCGCTCAAGTGTACTTCTGACAGATGTTGCTACCAAACGGGTTATTTAAACTGGGCTGCTTTGTCTTCATCCTCCCATGTGTCCCGTGATATCGTATATTCTGATCAGTTGCTGCCCTGGATTGTCCTGACTACCCCCTGAACTCTGCCTGCACCAACCTTGGCTTGTCCTCTGACCCTCTCTTCTGTCTATTCCATTGGCTTCTGCTTCACTGATCAGCTTCCAGACCTGGCTTGTTCCTAGACCACACTTCTGCTTGTGCCCTGTACCTGATATATTCTGCCCATGTATGGCCTGGGCTGTCTGACTCTGCCACTTGCCTGTGGCCACTGGTATCTGCCTACCACTCTGCTGTTCCTGCTGATCTACAGTCTGCTACCGGCCGCTGTCTCATCTGTCTGCTGTCACCAGTACCAGTCTTTTTCAGTCTGCTGCCCTGCTGCCTGCCAGTCTGCCTGCCTTACTGAAGACCCCTGATGACTTCACCTGTCCAGTGTGGATATCTGCTCTGCTGCTAGCAAGACTTACAGGCACTCATGCCACTCTGCACTCCTGAGCCTCCTGTTTACATTACGAGGAGCCCCGAGTCAGAGGCCTTCCTCATGATATCAGGATCTGTAACCAGGTACATGATAGCAGTGCATATAAATGTAAACAGAAACAAGTGCCTTCTAAGTTCAAACCTCATTTAGGGTTATTTACTAAAACTGCATGGTACAAAATCTGGTAGAGCTCTGCATAGAAACCAATCAGCTTCCAGGTTTTATTGTCAAAGCCTAATTGAACAAGCTGGAGTTAGAAGCTCATTGGCTACCATGCACAGTTTCACCAGATTCTGAGAGCACAAGTTTTAGTAAATCTCCCTCATGGATATGCCTGATATTACACCATGGTCACTAAATGATTGAAAAGTACTAGCTTTCCATTGCTGCCTTTTTAGCTATAGTTTCCTTTTGATATTGTAATACATTTATGAAAATTGGTGGTTTTGAAATTATTTGTTGAGAAATATTTCAGTGGTCTTCAGAAGCTGTAACACTTCCCTTTTACCTGTTTCTCTGTTCCTTCTGCTCATCTATGGCCACCTAGCATTTTCCTAAAACCACCTTTTCTGTCACTAATGTCAGCCATTGATCCCAAGTAATCTACAAAAACCCACACTATTTTCCACCGATCTGCTCAGTCATTCCAACTGATCAGACACTATTTAGAAACTACAATAAAACCAAATTAAGACTTACAAAATATTTTTTTTTGCTATTTAGTCCCCTTTTTAGTTGAACAGGAAATAAAGTAAATCTTCTTTAAAGACATACAAAAAAAATCAGTAAAGTAAATAGGGACAATTACGCTCTTTACTCTGTGGAATTATTACTGGTGTCAGTGTGTTAGGATGTAGGGATGCAGACAGAAATACAACCCAACAGAAAATGAAATCCTTACTTACTTTATCCAGAATGTTAAAGTAAAAGAGATGAGTTAAAAAAATCTTTTTCTGTACAAATAAATACATAAATACAAAGACAAAGAGTGGTATTATTCAGTATAAGAATATTAAAAACAAGTTCCATAAATTGTCATTTGGGTGTAAAACTAAAAAGAAAAAGTTGGCAGGTGAAAAGAAGAGGGAAGGAGTGGGGTAAGGGAAGGAGAAGAGATTTGGGTATATTCTGGGGGTGATAGGATCCAAGACAAAAAGCCTCTATCAATCACAGGATTGTATAAATGTGGCTGTGGCAACCATTGGAGAAAGTAGTGGCGGTGCTGTGTACACTCTGCTATAGCAACTTGCAATAGAAAATATATAGAACATGATGTGACAGAATCCTTCCTATTTCTGAAGAAGTCCAATCAGGACACAACACATCAGGTGGGAGCGTCTGTTGATTTACAAGGGGCAAAGTCAGAGAACTTACTGAGAACTAAGCACTCTTTTAAATGTGGACATGAGTGAGCTTTTGTTTAGTATTGAAAGTGGTTTATGTATCTACAAAATTATCTACACAGATGTGAGTGTTTTTATGCTATTCTTTTCGATGTGTTTTTATTTCTTTATGTGAGAGGCTCTGTGCGTGTGGGAAAATCCGGACATCATGTGCGTATTTAGCAGTTTTTTTTGGAGAAGGTGAGACCACACTTAAGAGCACATGGTGTTTGTGGCAGAAGGAGGAGGTGCACTTTTTTCACTTTGGCATGCTTGAAGATCTATGCACATTCTAGCACATAAGTAACTTGACATATTGCAGGAAGAGACTTTGTGTGTTGATTTTTAAACTGTGGCATATGTGACACAGTTTGACAAAACACACACACACACACACACACACACACACACACACACACACACATATATATATATATATATATATATATATATATATATACGCTATATTGACAAAAGTATTTGGCCAGCCCTCCAAATAATTGGATTCAGGTGTTCCAATCACCTCCATGGCCTCCATGGCCACAGGTGTATAAAATCAAGCACCTAGACATACAGACTGCTTCTACAAACATCTGTGAAAGAATGGGTCGCTCTCAGGAGCCCAGTGAATTCAAGCGTGGTACCATGATAGGTTGCCACCGGTGCAATAAGTCCATCCGTGAAAATTCCTTGCTACTAAATATTCCACAACTGTTAGTGGTATTATAACAAAGTGGAAGCAACTGGGAACAACAGCAACTCAGCCACTAAGTGGTAGGCCACATAAAATGACAGAGCGGGGTCAGTGTATATGGAAGCGCACAGTGCACAGAAGTCGCCAACTGTCTGCAGAATCAATAGCTAAAGACCTCCAACCTTCATGTGGCCTTCAGATAAGCACAACAGTGCATAGAGAGCTTCGTGGATTGCGTTTCCATGGCCAAGCCTTACATCGCCAAGTGCAATGTAAAGCGTCGGCTGCAGTGGTGTAAAGCATGCCGCCACTGGACTCTAAAGCAGTGGAGACATGTTCTCTGGAGTGATGAATCATGCTTCTCTGTCTGGCAATCTGATGGATGTGTCTGTGTTTGGCGATTGTCAGGAGAACGGTACTTGCCTGATTGCATTGTGCCAAGTGTAAAGCTTGGTGGAGGGGGGATTATGGTTTAGGATTGTTCTCCAGGGGTTGGGCTTGGCCCCTTAGTTCCAGCAAAGGGAACTCTTAAGGCGCCAGCACACCAGGACATTTTGGACAATTTCATGCTCCCAGCTTTGTGGGAAGAATTTCGGAACGGACCCCTTCTGTTCCAACATGACTGTGCACCAGTGCACAAAGCAAGGTACATAAAGACATGGATGAGCGAGTTTGGGGTAGATGAACTTGACTGGCCTGTACAGAGTCCTGACCTTAACCCGATAGAACACCTTTGGGATGAATTAGAGTGGAGACTGCGGGCCAGGCCTTCTCGTATGACATCAGTACCTGACCTCAGAGAGAGAGTGTAATTTATTTATTTTTATTTTTTTTACACTTTGGTTTATAAATATTGATTGCACTTTAGGTTTATATTCACCAATTAGGATTATATACTGTATTTCTTTTTGCATAAGAGGTGTGCATGTTTTTTTTACACTGGTGTTGTGGTACCACGTGGGTTGTCACAATTTGAATATATATATTATAATTTATAACAAAGGAGCACTGCACTTACAGTATATAATGTTTTTCTGTTTTTATTATTATTATTATTCTCTATTGTGTAAATCACAACTTGGTGATAGCAACTCTCAAATAGGTTTTCAATTAAATGAGTCAGAGAGGGTTTCTGCAGCGCTAGATTTTCTATTATTTATTTTAATTATGGCATATAATTGAGAGAAAGTATGGATAGGGGTATGAGTTTGTGAACATGGGGTCGCAGAAATGAACTTTTAAAACTCCTACTCTCTAGTTAGGAATGACTGGAAACTTTGTTATGCTTGTACTTACTGTAACATTTGCTGATTATTATACTTGTCATCCTTTTCTCAATCACCGCTATGTTCTTATAAGTATCTGTATGTTACCTGCTACAATTAATGTGACAATATAAAAATTATATTTTAAAAACCTAATCACTGCAACCGAAGAAAAGGTTTGTAGTCATTAAGGATTTTGTTCTGAAAGCTTGGTTTAAAGCCCACTTTTTAGAAAAAAAAAACATATTTGCAGGAAAAAAATGTGCATTTATGGTATGGGCTTTTAGTTGTACAGCTGGAGGAAGTGTCATAGACCATGAATGCGGGGCTTACCATGCCTGTGTTCCATTGAGAACATGTACTTCATTTATTCACAGATCTCTGGGAATGAATAACACAGCTGTGAGGGTGGAGACCTTTACAGCCATGCTTACTTCAAAAGTGACTGGGGTAGAAACTGGGAATTTTCTGAAAGTGGTTGTTAAGACTCCTAGTTTTTTCTTAAAATAATAAACATGTTACACTTGCCCGCTCTGTGCAAAGATGTTGCACAGTGTAGCCCCAAACCTCCTATTCTGGGGTCCCCCACTGGTACTCTATGCTCCCCCTTTTCTGTGTACAGCACCAATGAAAGCTTCTTGCTATAGGGGTGTACATGCAGGCTTAATCCCGAGACAAGCTGTGTGCATACATAGATACACACAGCTTAGCTCAATCCCACCCCTGGCTCCCTCCTCACAGCATTTGATTGGCAGCAGCAGGAGCCAATTACTCCCACTACTGCCTCTGTGTGAAGAGAGCACGCAGCAATCCTGCTCTCGGGCACAGCGCTGGATTGAAATAGGAGCCCGGTAACTATTTATGGGGACTGAGGGGGCTGATCATGGAAGGCTTTTTACCTTAAAGTGACATTAAAGCTTGAGGGTTTTTTAAATTAAAATAATAATCATGTCATACTTACCTGCTCTATAGAATGGTTTTATACAAAGCAGCCATGAATCTCATCTTCTCATATCCACCACTGGCACTCCTGGCTCTTCCCCCTCTGCCAAGTGCACACCATATAGGAAGCCGCTTCCTGTGGTTGTCTCGCGTGCTGGCTTGCTCTCGAGCCAAGCTGCTTACATCTATTCAGACAAACAGCCTGGCTCGGTCCTACTCCCCACTCTCTGCTCACTGTTTCTGACTGACAGCAGCAGGAGCCAATGGCTCACGCTACTCTCAGCCAAGCCTGTGAGTGCTGGGAGAGGGGAGAAGTAATGCTGAAGATGTGCACAGCATTGGACCAAGATTGGGCTCAGGTGGCTTTTTAGGGGGGTGTGTGAGGAGCTGCTCTTAAAATGTTTTTTACCTTAACCACTAGCCGCCCAGCCACTGTATAAAAACGGTGGCAGGGCGGCACGGCTGGGCAAAAGCATGTTTTAAAATGTGCTGCTTCAAAACAGGTAGGGGGCATGCGCGAGGCGCACCGCCGCCCTACCTTCACCGCCGATCTCAGCCGCGGGTGTCAGTCACCGGGTCACAGCCGGTTATTATCAGCTGTGTCCCGGCGATTAGCGGTAATCAGTGACAGAGATCAGGGCTGCAGTAGCTCTGCTTTCTGTCAGTTCCCTGACAGTTCCTGACAAGCTGACCAGGAGAGAAGAGTTTCTCTGTCCCGATCAGCATGTCTCCCTGCAGTACACACCCCCGCCCCCTAGTAAAACACTCCCCTCACACAGTTAACCCTTTCAGTGCAAAAAAAAGGTAATCCCTTCCTCCCCAGTGCCATTAGTACAGTGTCAGTGTTTTTTTTTTTGCACTGATCACTGTATTGGTGTCACTGGGGATGTCAGTGACCCTAAGTCAGTTCCCCCCTAGTGTCAGAATGTCCGCCGCAGTCCCGCAGTCCTGTCATAAGTCGCTGATCGCCGCCATTATTAGTATAAAAAAAATAAAAAATCTGGTATCTTTCCCACCATTTGTAAACTCTATAACTTTCATGTAAACCAATTAATTTACATGTATTGGGTTTTGTTTTAGCAAAGACATGTCGCAGAATGCATTTTGGCCAAAATTTATGACGAAATTTGATTTTTACATTTTTTTTAGTGGACATGTTTTATAGCAAAAAGTACAAAATGTTATTTTTTTTTCTCAAAATTGTCAGATTTTTTTTTTATAGCGCAAAAAGTAAAAAACGCACAGGCGATCAAATACCACCGAAAGAAAGCTCTATTTGTGTGAAAAAAGGATGTAAATTTCATTTATGTACCGTATTGCATGACCGCGCAATTGTCTGTTAAACTAGCGCAGCGCTGTATAGCAAAAAAATGACGTAAATTGCAGTATCTATACCATAGTTTGTAGACGCTATAACTTTCACACAAAGCAATCAATATACACTTATTGGGATTTCTTTTACCAAAAACATGGAGCAGAATACATTTTGGCCTAAATTTATAACCAACTTTGAGTTTACTATATATTTTTTATAGCTGAAAGTAAAAAATATAGTTTTTCTTCCAAATTTTTGGTCTTTTTTTGCTTATTGCGTGAAAAATAAAAAGCGCACAGGTGATCAAATACCACCGAAAGAAAGCTCTATTTGTGTGAAAGAAAGGATGTAAATTTTGTTTGGGTGCAGCGTTGCATGACCGCGCAATTATCAGTTGAAATAGTGCAGATCCGAGTAGCAAAAATAGGCCTGGTCATTAAGGCGGGTAAATCCTCAGGAGGGCAATGGTTAATGCATACAATGCCTTTACAACCACTTTAATGCAGACAGTGCAATTAGGTACAAAAAAAAAAAACTTTATTCCTTTACAACCACTTCAATGGGGCATGCAATAAGAATAACAGTATTTACCAAAATACTATGCTACCACTAATGTGCAGCATAATGGCTAGAATACTATCAGCACTCTTTTCTTTTATTCCTTCGCAAATTAAAATATTTAAGTTAGCAGCAAGGGCCTACAAATAAACCACAATATCTATTAGTAAATGACAGAAAATGAAATGATCCTACTAAAAAACCTCAAAATAACATAAAAACACATATGACATAGATAAGAACACATCCAGCACAATTTTCTGTGGTTTGCAATCTGTATGAATTTCATAGTTGCATTAGTATGGCAATATTTTCTGTTGAACAAATGAAAGCTGAAAACTAAAAATGTCTGGTAATTGTAGAATGTATCGTGTATGTAAGCAATATACATTTTGGCTCCAAGAAACATTCCCATTATCATGGGTTTTACAACAAAAGAGTTCACAGAGAAATCTAATACTTCTGTATCCTTTACTGCTTAATTAATTTTACATGCCGACTAACAAAGCTAAAAAAGGATTACATTAATACAATGTCAGCATTCCTGTGTTTATGCAAAATTCTGAATTAAGACTTCATCTTTGCTCTTTGTTCTCATAAGCTAATGAATGAAAAGGTAGGCATTTTAAGATCTGCGAGGGAAAAATGCTGTGAAGTCTTTATTATGTAGTTATACTGTATCGGATTGTTTTGCAACTCTAGCATTATATGCAACTATACACTTTCATCACTTGCCCTTGATTAATGTACTCTTTAGTGATAGATGCAGACCCAGCAATATCATGCTAGTTAATTCGATTATGATCGTATTTATTTGTTCAGGTTATCTCCTTTAAAAATGGTATTTCATGTTATTATATTGCTCATGAATGGCACCATAATCCACTGTAATAGTAGAAAGTAATGCATCCACAATGCAGCCAGCCACAATGCACAATTAAAAAAAATTAATCATGTCCAATTTTTGGAGCATTGCCACGTATTGGGAACTCATTCATAATGAATAGGATGACCTAATGCAATGTGTGTTAATGTGCCACAACAGCACAGAGAATTAATAATGGGCCCTAAGTCTATCAGCAGACAGAACCAAAAAGTTTTCAGCAGGTCCACCATCTATGGCTTCATTTTCAATGGAATTCTTACATTTAACTTTTCTAAATGTAGGAGAATTCATCTAGGAAGAATAAACAACTTGTATGCCTCCCAGAATACTTTTTCCCTGTGTTTAAATGTTCCTGCTTTAAGGCAGATTTAGCTACATTTAGACACACTTAAAGGTACTCATGTTTAGTCACTTTTAGGGGTTGATTTACTAAAACTAGAGTGTGCAAAATCTGGTGTGGCTGTGCATGGTAGCCAATCAGCTTCTATCTTCAGCTTGTTCAATTAAGCTTTGACAAAAAAAACTGGAAGCTGATCGGTTTCTATGCAGAGCTGCACCAGTTTTTGCACTCTCCAGTTTAAGTAAATCAACCCCTAACTGGATCCTGAATGTACAGAATTCTATTTTCTATAAACAAAGCTAGACTAACCCTAAAGGCAGGTAATGGCAGTGTGAATGGCAACATTGAAAATGATTAAATGTATTTATATGCATTTAGAAATCCCCTCTAAACACATTTGAATGCAGGTTTGAAATTGCCAATGTGAATGAGGTCTAAAAGGTATTTGGCTAGTAAGCTAACTGATGCATTAGTCAATACCATACCTAGCATTTTTCTTCACAAATTATTACTCAGACTGCTTGACATGCATTTAACATTGGATAAAGCATTCCTTTATTTTACAACTGTTAATATAAATAATTGTGAACAAATAAAGTGTGCCAAAGTCAGGCTAGTTTTGCTAGGAGAGGATTTCCACTAAACAAAATCTTAACTATGTAGCACTCCTTTCTCCATCTGCACCCTTCATAGACTCCAGAACAGTTACAAACTGGATATATGTACTGATTTCCACCTAGGGACCGAGCCCCTGGTAGAACCAACAACAACCCCTTCAAAAGGAAGTGCCATACCACCTGATGGGTCCCATTTTGCAGCGATTCTGAGTCTTCACAGACCCACAAAGTCTCTTAAAACTGCAAAGTCAGTTTAAGTGACACCTCATTTAAGAGAGTTTCTTTGCACTCTCAGAGACCTCTGAACTTCATCCTGTAAACCCTAAAGCCAAATATTCATGACACCTTTGTTCAGGTGTACCCTGCCATCTTCCAAAATCCAATGGGCTGATCCTCAAGTTCCTTGTGTCTGACCACAAGAACACGATTCTTGCCACAAATCTCCCCGCCTTACTAGTCTAGCTTTGTAATTACTGCATGAAAAGGCATTCACTCAATTCACAGATGGAAATAATGAAACAGATGCATGCGTCAATTAAGTAATGATCCAAGCATGCGGTAATAATGAAAGTGATGACTTTGATCAACACACCTGAATGGGCAGGGTATGGAAATGTTTAAAAAAAGGCATCTACACACAATTTAATGAGCATTTGGCTAGTCTAACCTAATTTTTCAGCTGGACATTGCATTGCTCTCCACTACAATCCTAATGGAGCTATTCAAGGCCAATTTGTTGGAGTTTCAGGCCATTTTAAGGAGGGTGAGGAGAAGAAGAAAGGTGGTTGTCATGCATCCAGGTTCCTTTAAGCAGCTCACCTTGCTGGATGATTTTCCTTAAACAGAAGTGCTCTCTAAATTATGTCTGTATAAGGACCTTGCTATAATTCTTGTTTGGGAATTGACACTTTTTCTGCAGTC
Organism: Staurois parvus; assembly: GCF_062004578.1. Taxonomy (NCBI): domain Eukaryota; kingdom Metazoa; phylum Chordata; class Amphibia; order Anura; family Ranidae; genus Staurois; species Staurois parvus. The sequence continues at coordinate 1,283,195 of NW_028318646.1, read as the reverse complement.
CCCCACATTGAGTTGCCATGCCATATCATCCATGACCAGGTTGCTGGCTGCCCTGCACTTTCTAGGCAAGGTCTCCTATCAGATGATAGCATAAGTAGTGGTAGGGTATCTCAGCCATCTTTCTCCTGTTTCCTTGCTAAGACCCTACAGGGTTTCAGGCAAATTGCCCCCAAATATATCTACCTGCCTAATACACGTCTGTAGTGGGATCAGATTAAGAGTGATTTCTATGTCATGGGTGTCATAGGCTGTACCCATGTACCTTTTTCTGCCCCCCTTGATAAAGAACACATCTACAGTAACGGGAAGGGGTACCACTCCTTAAACATAAAGTATAAGTTCTCTGTGATGCCAATATGTTCATCATAAATGTGGTCTCTGACTTCCCAGGATCAGTCTACCATGTCCACAAATTAAGGCATTCACACTTTTTCCATAATTTTGACTAGAGATGAGCGAAGTATTCAAAAATTCGATTCGACTGATTCGGCGAATTCGTGGAAAAATTTCGATTCGAGTCGAATATATTCGCTGCGAATTTAACTTATAAAAGGGTGTTTCTAGGCTTCAGAGAGCCTTTATATTAGTGCTGAACACTGTACCTTTAATTTAAATGCCCTTGGAATCTGCTGGGGAAGAGAAATAATACTGACAGTCAGTATGACATGCAGATGAGTGCCGTCGATCTTAGAATCACCGCACACTTCACTCATTTGGGCAGTCACGGGGCCAAAACCAGAGTGTGGAGCCACAGTGTGGCGGTGGAGGCAGCAGCAATGGGAGGCCATACAGCACCCTATGACAAAAATGGAAACCACCAGCAGTGTGAGGAGACCTGAAAGTGGCACATGGCAGAGTGTGGCGATGGAGACAGCAGCAATGGGAGGCCGTACAGGGACCCATGACACACTCTGGACCTGGCAGCAGCATGAGGAGGCGGTACAGGGGCCCATGACAGATTACGGGCCTGGCAGCAGCATGAGGAGTCGGTACGGGGGCCCATGGCAGATTAGGGGCCTGGCAGCAGCTATGGGAGGCCCGTAATCTGCCAGCACCCTATGACAAAAAATGGAACCCACCATCAGTGTGAGGAGACCTGAAAGTGACACATGGCAGAGTGTGGCGATGGAGACAGCAGCAATGGGAGGCCGTACAGGGACCCATGAGAGACTCTGGACCTGGCAGCAGCATAAGGAGGCAGTATAGGGGCCCATGGCAGATTAGGGGCCTGGCAGCAGCTATGGGAGGCCCGTAATCTGCCAGCACCTATGACAAAAAATGGAACACACCAGCAGTGTGAGGAGACCTGAAAGTGGCACATGGCAGAGTGTGGCGATGGAGACAGCAGCAATGGGAGGCCGTACAGGGACCCATGACAGACTCTGGACTTGGCAGCAGCATGAGGAGGCGGTATAGGGGCCCATGGCAGATTAGGGGCCTGGCAGCAGCTATGGGAGGCCCGTAATCTGCCAGCACCCTATGACAAAAAATGGAACACACCAGCAGTGTGAGGAGACCTGAAAGTGGCACATGTTTGGGGCATGATTCATGGCGGATTTAGTCAGTTGTGTCAGGAACTGGTGGTTTGAAATCCAGACTAATCCACGCCTGATTCATTTTCACAAACGTGAGTCTCTCCACACTTTGGGTGGACAGTCGTGTCCTCCGCGGAGTTACAATACCTCCTGCCGCACTAAACACGCGCTCCGATGCCACGCTACTGGCCGGGCATGACAGCCTTTCAAGGGCAAATTCAGCTAGTTGGGGCCAAAGGTCAAGTTTCGTTGCCCAGTAGTCAAGGGGATTGTCTACCTCGGTTGGCAGGGTGCTGTCCAAGTAGGCCTAAGCCTGTTGTTTGAGGTCCTGCTCCAGGTCCACCTGATGCTGCTGCTGCTGCGGCTGGTTAGTAGTTTCCTCACTGCGCTGGTGAAGAAAGCTACTCATCATCGACTGCAGACTGAGGCAGCTGCTGCTGGTGGAGCTGCCACTGCTCCTACCACCCCACCCCTCCCCTGCTGCCATGGCAGCGGAACGCGAGTGCACAGGGCCCACAGTGTCTGAGGATGGACGTTGGCGCACAAAGGCAGAGACCAGCTGACTACATAGGTGGTTTTTATAGTACGTTATTTTGGCCTCCCTCTCAGCAGGTGTGAAAAAGGCCACCATTTTTGAACGGTAGCGAGGGTCCAACAAGGTGGACAGCCAAAAGTCATCCCTCTGTCTGATGGTTATTATTCGGCTGTCGGTACGCAAGCAAGCGAGCATGCTATGGGCCATTTGTGCCAAGGAATGCGAGGGACTCCCTGCCTCCATCTCCACAGCATACTGCCACGGTGCGTCTGGGTCCTCTGTCTCCTCTTCCTCCTCCTCTACCAGATGCTCCTGCTCCTCCACTCCTGTCCGCTGAGTGGAAAAACCACCCATTTCACTCAATAATTCCTGAGCACCAATGTCCTCCTCTACCTCCTCCTCTTCTTCCTGTCCTGCCCCCACAGGGGTCATGTGGCGTTGAGATCTGTGCGCCACGTCTACCGCACCCTGACCAGCCATTGTTAACAGCATTTGTTCCAGGACGTGCAACAGAGGAATGACGTCGTTCATCCCATAGTCCTGCCGACTCACGAATAGCGTGGCCTCCTCAAAGGGCCTGAGCAAGCGCAGGTGTCACGCATGAGCTGCCAATGGCTGACATCTAAGTTACACAGGGAGTACCTTTATCCGCTTTTAACATCATGAAATCTGTGATGGCCTTTTGCTGTTCGTAAAGGCGGTCTAACATATGTAGGGTTGAATTCCACCTTGTTGCAACGTCACAGCATGAGGAGTCGGTACGGGGGCCCATGGCAGATTACGGGCCTGGCAGCAGCAATGGGAGGCCCGTAATCTGCCAGCACCCTATGTCAAAAAATTGAACACACCAGCAGTGTGTGAGGAGACCTGAAAGTGGCACATGGCAGAGTGTGGCGATGGAGACAGCAGCAATGGGAGGCCGTACAGGGACCCATGACAGACTCTGGACTTGGCAGCAGCATGAGGAGGCGGTATAGGGGCCCATGGCAGATTAGGGGCCTGGCAGCAGCTATGGGAGGCCCGTAATCTGCCAGCACCCTATGTCAAAAAATTGAACACACCAGCAGTGTGTGAGGAGACCTGAAAGTGGCACATGGCAGAGTGTGGCGATGGAGACAGCAGCAATGGGAGGCCGTACAGGGACCCATGAGAGACTCTGGACTTGGCAGCAGCATGAGGAGGCGGTATAGGGGCCCATGGAAGATTAGGGGCCTGGCAGCAGCTATGGGAGGCCCGTAATCTGCCAGCACCCTATGTCAAAAAATTGAACACACCAGCAGTGTGTGAGGAGACCTGAAAGTGGCACATGGCAGAGTGTGGCGATGGAGACAGCAGCAATGGGAGGCCGTACAGGGACCCATGACAGACTCTGGACTTGGCAGCAGCATGAGGAGGCGGTATAGGGGCCCATGGCAGATTAGGGGCCTGGCAGCAGCTATGGGAGGCCCGTAATCTGCCAGCACCCTATTTCAAAAAATTGAACACACCAGCAGTGTGAGGAGACCTGAAAGTGGCACATGGCATGAGACACTGTGGACCTGGCAGCAGCATGAGGAGGCGGTACAGGGGCCCATGGCAGATTAGGGGCCTGGCAGCAGCTATGGGAGGCCCGTAATCTGCCAGCACCCTATGACAAAAAATGGAACACACCAGCAGTGTGAGGAGACCTGAAAGTGGCACATGGAAGAGTGTGGCGATGGAGACAGCAGCAATGGGAGGCCGTACAGGAACCCATGAGAGACTCTGGACTTGGCAGCAGCATGAGGAGGCGGTATAGGGGCCCATGGCAGATTAGGGGCCTGGCAGCAGCTATAGGAGGCCCGTAATCTGCCAGCACCCTATGACAAAAAATGGAACACACCAGCAGTGTGAGGAGACCTGAAAGTGGCACATGGCATGAGACACTGTGGACCTGGCAGCAGCATGAGGAGGCGGTACAGGGGCCCATGGCAGATTAGGGGCCTGGCAGCAGCTATGGGAGGCCCGTAATCTGCCAGCACCCTATGTCAAAAAATTGAACACACCAGCAGTGTGAGGAGACCTGAAAGTGGCACATGGCATGAGACACTGTGGACCTGGCAGCAGCATGAGGAGGCGGTACAGGGGCCCATGGCAGATTAGGGGCCTGGCAGCAGCTATGGGAGGCCCGTAATCTGCCAGCACCCTATGTCCAAAAATTGAACACACCAGCAGTGTGTGAGGAGACCTGAAAGTGGCACATGGCAGAGTGTGGCGATGGAGACAGCAGCAATGGGAGGCCGTACAGGGACCCATGACAGACTCTGGACTTGGCAGCAGCATGAGGAGGCGGTATAAGGGGCCCATGGCAGATTAGGGGCCTGGCAGCAGCTATGGGAGGCCCGTAATCTGCCAGCACCCTATGACAAAAAATGGAACACACCAGCAGTGTGAGTAGACCTGAAAGTGGCACATGGCAGGGGCATGATTCATGGCGGATTTAGTCAGTTGTGTCAGGAACTGGTGGTTTGAAATCCAGACTAATCCACGCCTGATTCATTTTCACAAACGTGAGTCTCTCCACACTTTGGGTGGACAGTCGTGTCCTCCGCGGAGTTACAATACCTCCTGCCGCACTAAACACGCGCTCCGATGCCACGCTACTGGCCGGGCATGACAGCCTTTCAAGGGCAAATTCAGCTAGTTGGGGCCAAAGGTCAAGTTTCGTTGCCCAGTAGTCAAGGGGATTGTCTACCTCGGTTGGCAGGGTGCTGTCCAAGTAGGCCCAAGCCTGTTGTTTGAGGTCCTGCTCCAGGTCCACCTGATGCTGCTGCTGCTGCGGCTGGTTAGTAGTTTCCTCACTGCGCTGGTGAAGAAAGCTACTCATCATCGACTGCAGACTGAGGCAGCTGCTGCTGGTGGAGCTACCACTGCTCCTACCACCCCACCCCTCCCCTGCTGCCATGGCAGCGGAACGCGAGCACACAGGGTCCACAGTGTCTGAGGATGGACGTTGGCGCACAAAGGCAGAGACCAACTGACTACATAGGTGGTTTTTATAGTACGTTATTTTGGCCTCCCTCTCAGCAGGTGTGAAAAAGGCCAGCATTTTTGAACGGTAGCGAGGGTCCAACAAGGTGGACAGCCAAAAGTCATCCCTCTGTCTGATGGTTATTATTCGGCTGTCGGTACGCAAGCAAGCGAGCATGCTATGGGCCATTTGTGCCAAGGAATGCGAGGGACTCCCTGCCTCCATCTCCACAGCATACTGCCACGGTGCGTCTGGGTCCTCTGTCTCCTCCTCCTCCTCCTCTACCAGATGCTCCTGCTCCTCCACTCCTGTCCGCTGAGTGGAAAAACCACCCATTTCACTCAATAATTCCTGAGCACAAATGTCCTCCTCTACCTCCTCCTCTTCTTCCTGTCCTGCCCCCACAGGGGTCATGTGGCGTTGAGATCTGTGTGCCACGTCTACCGCACCCTGCCTGACCAGCCATTGTTAACAGCATTTGTTCCAGGACGTGCAACAGAGGAATGACGTCGTTCATCCCATAGTCCTGCCGACTCACGAATAGCGTGGCCTCCTCAAAGGGCCTGAGCAAGCGGCAGGTGTCACGCATGAGCTGCCAATGGCTGACATCGAAGTTACACAGGGGAGTACCTTTATCCGCTTGTAACATCAGGAAATCGGTGATGGCCTTTCGCTGTTTGTAAAGGCGGTCTAACATGTGTAGGGTTGAATTCCACCTTGTTGCAACGTCGCAGATCAGGCGATGCTGTGGAATTCCGTTCTGCCGCCGCAGCTCAAGGAGGGTGTGCTTTGCGGTGTAGGAATGGCTGAAATGCATGCAAAGTTTACGTGACATTTTAAGGATGTCTTGCAGTGGGATGGTGGATTTTAGGAACCGCTTGACAACCAGATTGAACACGTGAGCCATGCATGGCGCATGGCACAATCTTCCTTGACGCAGAGCAGACACCATGTTCTTTCCGTTGTCGGTCAACATGGTTCCGATTTTCAGTTTGCGCGGAGACAGCCATCTGTCGATTTCTCTGTTCATTACACTCAGAAGTTCCTCCCCTGTGTGACTACGTTCGCCAAGGCATACCAGGTGCAGCACAGCGTGACACCGTTTCGCCCTGCACATGTGATATGCCGGTCGGGTAATGGGACACGGGGGTGGCGGCTGAGGACACAAAGGAAGAAGAGGTGGAAGAGGCGGACATGTTTTGTGGACCAAGGACGTGCAAATGTGGAGGCAAAAGCGGCGTGACCTGTCCAAGTTTCTGGTGCGGCTGTGACGGCACCACGTTCACCCAGTGGGCCGTAAATGACATGTACTGTCCCTGACCGTAGTTACAGCTCCACACGTCGGCGCTGACGTGCACTTTGGCAGAGACCGACATGCTTAAAGACTGGCCCACCATCTCTTCTACATGTGAATGCAGGGCTGGCACTGCCTTTTTGGCGAAGAAATGACGGCTTGGCACTCTCCACCGCGGCGCGGCACAAGCCATCATTTCTCGGAAAGGTGCTGAGTCCACCACTTGGAAAGGGAGGGACTGCAGCACCAGCAACTTGGACAGGAGGATGTTCAGCTTTTGCACCGTCGGGTGCGTGCTCGCAAACTGTTGTCTCTTGGAAATGGATTCCAAGAAAGACTGCTGACGGAATCCGTGAAGAGGAGTAGCAGGAGAAGGAGCATCTGAACGAGCGGAAGATGCCAACGAGCGACAACTCCCCTCAGCAGAGGTGTTGGAGCCTTGACTGGCTGATAGAGGGCGATTGACGTCGGGTGACGGAGCAAGTAACGGAGCGGGTGATGGAGCGGGGGCTGGGGCGGGCAGAACCGCCGTATCTTTATCACGGTTTTCCCAGGCCACCAAATGGCGACGTTGCATATGCTGCCGCAAAGCTGTAGTCCCAACATGGGCCCCCTGGCCACGCTTGACTTTCTGGCCACATAGTCGACATACGGCTACATTTACTTCCTCGGGCGGCTTGACAAAAAATTGCCACACCGCCGAGTAGGAAACTTTGCCCCCGATACTCCTCACTGGCTGACTGCTGCTTCCTCCGTGCACACCGGCACCACTACTGGCCGTGGTGGTAGGCTGCAGTGGAGCTGGTGCTGTACTCCGTGGCCATTTGCCTCCACTGACACTGCTGCGACCCTGCTGCCTCCTGGGCAACCCACCGACTGTTTTGCTCGCTGCCAAGCTGCCACCCTCTTCTCCTGATGATGCGGAAGCAATAGCCTGATGACGACAAGGCTGCCAAGTGCGATCAGCCTCCTCCTCATCAATTAGGGTCTCCGCCTCACTACTAGCCCCCTCGGCTGCGTGTGGGTCAGGAGACAGACCTGCCTCTAGACCGGCTACCGAGCCACTCTCCTCGCCACTACTTCTTCGCCTGGCTGCTGAAGAGGCGGATGTCTCCCCCCGTTCCTGACCGCCCTCTGTTTGCTCTTCCTCACTGTACAGTGGGGCTGAGCCCACAGCATGCGATACTTCGCTTGGTGAGGGAACACCAAAGGACAGGGGCAGGTAGAGGACACGTGATTTCAGTGGGCTTGGTCCCGGGCCATGCCAACTAACGGTTGTGTCTGACGTACCCACCGACCTTTGGCTGTAGGTGTCAGAGGTGACCTGGGAAGAGGAAGACGACCGAGCCAACCAATCAATGACGGCAGGGTTGTCGGTGAAGACACGACCGCTGGATGACATCGGGAGCACTGGCCTCTGGCATGTTGTCTGACATACTCTTTAATTAAACGATTCTGTGTCCCTGAGTAACAATTCTGTGTCTGTCCCTGAGTAACAATTCTGTGTCCCTGAGTAACGTTTCTGTGGCCCTAAGTAACAGTTCTGTGGCCCTCAGTAACAATTCTGTGTCCCTCAGTAACAATTCTGTGTCCCTCAGTAACAATTCTGTGTCTGTCCCTGAGTAACAATTCTGTGTCCCTGAGTAACAATTCTGTGTCCCTGAGTAACAATTCTGTGTCCCTCAGTAACAATTCTGTGTCCCTGAGTAACAATTCTGTGTCCCTGAGTAACAATTCTGTGTCCCTCAGTAACAATTCTGTGTCCCTCAGTAACAATTCTGTGTCCCTGAGTAACAATTCTGTGTCCCTAAGTAACGTTTCTGTGGCCCTAAGTAACGGTTCTGTGTCCCTCAGTAACAAATTAGTGTCCCTCAGTAACAATTCTGTGTCCCTCAGTAACAATTCTGTGTATGTCCCTGAGTAACAATTCTGTGTCTGTCCCTGAGTAACAATTCTGTGTCCCTGAGTAACAATTCTGTGTCCCTCAGTAACAATTCTGTGTCCCTGAGTAACAATTCTGTGTCCCTCAGTAACAATTCTGTGTCCCTGAGTAACAATTCTGTGTCTGTCCCTGAGTAACAAATCTGTGGCCCTAAGTAACGTTTCTGTGGCCCTAAGTAACGGTTCTGTGGCCCTCAGTAACAAATCTGTGTCCCTCAGTAACAATTCTGTGTCTGTCCCTGAGTAACAATTCTGTGTCCCTAAGTAACGTTTCTGTGTCCCTAAGTAACGTTTCTGTGGCCCTAAGTAACGTTTCTGTGGCCCTAAGTAACAATTCTGTGGCCCTAAGTAACGTTTCTGTAGCCCTAAGTAACGTTTCTGTGGCCCTAAGTAAAGTTTCTGTGGCCCTAAGTAACGTTTCTGTGGCCCTAAGTAACAGTTCTGTGGCCCTCAGTAACAGTTCTGTGGCCCTCAGTAACAATTCTGTGTCCCTCAGTAACAATTCTGTGTCTGTCCCTGAGTAACAATTCTGTGTCCCTAAGTAACGTTTCTGTGGCCCTAAGTAACGGTTCTGTGGCCCTCAGTAACAATTCTGTGTCCCTCAGTAACAATTCTGTGTCTGTCCCTAAGTAACAATTCTGTGGCCCTAAGTAACGTTTCTGTGGCCCTAAGTAACGTTTCTGTGGCCCTAAGTAACGTTTCTGTGGCCCTCAGTAACAATTCTGTATCCCTCAGTAACAATTCTGTGTCTGTCCCTGAGTAACAATTCTGTGTCCCTAAGTAACAATTCTGTGGCCCTAAGTAAAGTTTCTGTGGCCCTAAGTAACGTTTCTGTGGCCCTAAGTAACGATTCTGTGGCCCTAAGTAACGTTTCTGTGGCCCTAAGTAACGTTTCTGTGGCTCTCAGTAACAAATCTGTGTCCCTCAGTAACAATTCTGTGTCTGTCCCTAAGTAACAATTCTGTGGCCCTAAGTAACGATTCTGTGGCCCTAAGTAACAAATCTGTGTCCCTCAGTAACAATTCTGTGTCTGTCCCTAAGTAACAATTCTGTGGCCCTAAGTAATGTTTCTGTGGCCCTAAGTAACGGTTCTGTGGCCCTCAGTAACAATTCTGTGTCCCTCAATAACAATTCTGTGTCCCTCAATAACAATTCTGTTTCTGTCCCTAAGTAACAATTCTGTGGCCCTAAGTAACGTTTCTGTGGCCCTAAGTAATGATTCTGTGGCCCTCAGTAACAAATCTGTGTCCCTCACTAACAATTCTGTGTCTGTCCCTAAGTAACAATTCTGTGGCCCTAAGTAACGATTCTGTGGCCCTCAGTAACAAATCTGTGTCCCTCAGTAACAATTCTGTGTCTGTCCCTAAGTAACAATTCTGTGGCCCTAAGTAACGTTTCTGTGGCCCTAAGTAACGGTTCTGTGGCCCTCAGTAACAATTCTGTGTCCCTCAATAACAATTCTGTGTCTGTCCCTAAGTAACAATTCTGTGGCCCTAAGTAACAATTCTGTGGCCCTCAGTAACAAATCTGTGTCCCTCAGTAACAATTCTGTGTCTGTCCCTAAGTAACAATTCTGTGGCCCTAAGTAACGATTCTGTGGCCCTCAGTAACAAATCTGTGTCCCTCAGTAACAATTCTGCCTGTCCCTAAGTAACAATTCTGTGGCCCTAAGTAACGTTTCTGTGGCCCTAAGTAACGATTCTGTGGCCCTCAGTAACAATTCTGTATCCCTCAGTAACAATTCTGTCTGTCCCTGAGTAACAATTCTGTGTCCCTAAGTAACGTTTCTGTGGCCCTAAGTAACGATTCTGTGGCCCTAAGTAACGATTCTTTGGCCCTAAGTAACGTTTCTGTGGCCCTAAGTAACGGTTCTGTGGCCCTCAGTAACAATTCTGTGTCCCTCAATAACAATTCTGTGTCTGTCCCTAAGTAACAATTCTGTGGCCCTAAGTAACGTTTCTGTGGCCCTAAGTAACGATTCTGTGGCCCTCAGTAACAAATCTGTGTCCCTCAGTAACAATTCTGTGTCTGTCCCTAAGTAACAATTCTGTGGCCCTAAGTAATGTTTCTGTGGCCCTAAGTAACGATTCTGTGGCCCTCAGTAACAATTCTGTATCCCTCAGTAACAATTCTGTCTGTCCCTGAGTAACAATTCTGTGTCCCTAAGTAACGTTTCTGTGGCCCTAAGTAACGTTTCTGTGGCCCTAAGTAATGATTCTGTTTCCCTAAGTAACGTTTCTGTGGCCCTAAGTAACGTTTCTGTGGCCCTTAGTAACAATTCTGTGTCCCTCAATAACAATTCTGTGTCTGTCCCTAAGTAACAATTCTGTGGCCCTAAGTAACGTTTCTGTGGCCCTAAGTAACGTTTCTGTGGCCCTCAGTAACAATTCTGTGTCCCTCAATAACAATTCTGTGTCTGTCCCTAAGTAACAATTCTGTGGCCCTAAGTAACGATTCTGTGGCCCTCAGTAACAAATCTGTGTCCCTCAGTAACAATTCTGTGTCTGTCCCTAAGTAACAATTCTGTGGCCCTAAGTAACGTTTCTGTGGCCCTAAGTAACGGTTCTGTGGCCCTCAATAACAATTCTGTGTCCCTCAATAACAATTCTGTGTCTGTCCCTAAGTAACAATTCTGTGGCCCTAAGTAACGTTTCTGTGGCCCTAAGTAACGATTCTGTGGCCCTCAGTAACAAATCTGGGTCCCTCACTAACAATTCTGTGTCTGTCCCTAAGTAACAATTCTGTGGCCCTAAGTAACGATTCTGTGGCCCTCAGTAACAATTCTGTCTCTGTCCCTAAGTAACAATTCTGTGGCCCTAAGTAACGATTCTGTGGCCCTCAGTAACAAATCTGTGTCCCTCAGTAACAATTCTGTGTCTGTCCCTAAGTAACAATTCTGTGGCCCTAAGTAACGATTCTGTGGCCCTCAGTAACAAATCTGTGTCCCTCAGTAACAATTCTGTGTCTGTCCCTAAGTAACAATTCTGTGGCCCTAAGTAACGATTCTGTGGCCCTCAGTAACAATTATGTTTCCCTCAGTAACAATTCTGTCTGTCCCTGAGTAACAATTCTGTGTCCCTAAGTAACGTTTCTGTGGCCCTAACTAACGATTCTGTGGCCCTAAGTAAACGTTTCTGTGGCCCTAAGTAAACGTTTCTATGGCCCTAAGTAACGATTCTGTGTCCCTAAGTAACGTTTCTGTGTCCCTAACTCTCTCCCTGCATACAGCCAGGTCTGCCTCTGTTGAATGACTGGAGGCAAATGGAGAATTCTAAAATGGCCGCTATTTATAGCTCGACCATTACACTGTGCTGGCTGGCTGGCTGTTGATTGGCTAATGCGATCACATGTCATGAATGAATGCATTATGGGTCAGCGCGCCTTGTCTGCGCGCCTTCCCAGACATCCCCTCTCCGTCGCCGCACATGTCGCCGCCATTTTAGGAAAAATTTCGATTCGCGCATCCGAAGTCTGCTTATTTTCGGATTCGACGCGAATCGAAATTTTCCTAATATTCGAAACGAATTCCACTTCGCCTACTTCTATTCGCTCATCTCTACACATAAGCAATGAAGCAAAATAGTTAGACATATAAGATGTACAGTAGAAAAGATGAAGTGCCATTAACTTGATCCAAATTCCAGATATTTGTAGTCATGCTTTCTAATGTCAGTACACACAATTATACTAACCTTTCCTTTCTGATCAATTTTATTTTCCTCTTGATGTCGCCCCTGATGTCTTGGTATCTTTTTTCACATTATCTTCTTTACCTGGTGCTACTCCCACTAAATTTACATCTCTGGTAATGATTTTCCATTGTGTGCTGTTCCTTCCACAGCCCCCCTAATACTCGCCTGAGCCCGTCTTGATCCAGCAATGTGCACAAGAGCCTTTGCTGTCTTGGGTCTCTCTCTCCTCATTGGCTGAGTCAGGAGTGATAGCCATTGGCTTCCACTGCTGTCAATCACAGCCAGCAAGCCAATGAGGACAGAGTGGGTGGGGCAACAGCAAGCATGTTGTGACAGACCCAACTGGGAGGGGACTGCAGGCTAGACCCAACTAGGACAGGGACTTTTTGATGGGACTGCAGGCTAGCCTCTTGCCTACTGATCATGGGCCATGACATCTGAGTGGGCTCTATTCTTTGGGAAGTGTGTGCCTGGGGGGACCTTTGGAGAAGTTTTAATTAGCATTCAAGTCCATGTCTCCCCGAAACACACACCTGCCAAAGAATAGAGCTCACTTCAAAGGATCCTGTCCTGGTTTGGTCTGTAACACACACGCCAGTGCCTACATAGCAACCAGCTTGCTATTGGGGCACTGGTCCAGGGGGAGGAGCCACGAGTGCTGATGGGGGAACCCAAAAGGAGGAGAATCGGGACTGCTCAGTGGAAAACCATTACATAGAGCAGGTAAGTTTGACATTTTTGTTATTTTTTTAAAGAAAAAATTAAACTTTAATATCATTTTAAAGAAGAACAGAAAGAAAGGAGGAAAATCCTTGATTTTGAAATACTTATTGGTCCACCTGGGCTTATCTAAGAGAGTCCTTAAGCCTACCAGGCCTAACTATCTACACCAAATATCCTACCTACCTCTCCCTCACCCCCTCCTTCTTCACCTCCAACCAACTTTCATCCTTTGCCTATTTTCATGTGTGACTTTTCAGAATTATCTCAGTAATGAATTATACTGTAATGTTCCCTCCTGAAAAAAACTGCCCTCCCTAATTAATATTCCCATATCAAAGAAGAGTTGGGAAAAGACAGGGGAAAAAAAATAAGTCTAGATTTTTTTCTCCCTCTTTCCTCCATCCTCTTGCCTCCTCCCAGGCTCTTGTGGGCATTCAAACTGTGTGAGATACTAAGATCTTCATACCATATTAACTGTGTACATATGTCATCATATGTGCCCATAAAAAATTAATTCCCCTTCATAATCCCCAGTTTTACCCCACCCACCCTCTTTACCCATAGAGAGAAAACAGTTTAGGGGGATCCTACCATGGAAAGGGGAGGATAGACTTACTTTCATCAATCACCAAGACCTAATATAGTCTTCATCACTCTCTTTACAAAGTCCAGGCTGACTTCCTCCCTTTTCTTAACCCACCACTGCTTCTTCATGTTCTGGGTATTCTTCCGCCTCTCCATCCAGCCTGTTTTTCAAACCACTTTCATTGCACAGATATCCTGCATATACCAAGGACTGTTTGAACTCTATCCATCTAATCCAATTTTAATAAAATTTAGCATGAGTGTCCCTATGTAAATGGTTCAACTCTTCCATTAATCTAATACTATCCATTTCCATAAACCATTATATCATAGTTGGTATTTTCTTTTATTTCCAGTATTTTAGGATTAATGCTTCGCGGCATTTAGCAAGAATGGTGTTATAGGCATTTTATATTTTTTTTCTTGAATCACTGGTTGCATGAAAGGGACATTGCCAAAGGTCCTGCCCAATCTCAGAATTACTAATCGTCCTAATAATATTTAAACATGTTTTCCAATATATCTGAATGACTAGACAGTGCCACTATATATGGCCACGCATTCCCTCACCATCACAACCTCTCCACAATCTGCTGGCCACCCTGAATTAATCTGGTGTAATCTTGATGAAACATAATACCACCTAGCCACAAGCCTGTAATTCATTTTATTTATCTTCATATCTACTGAGGTTGAGTGTTCAGGATCTATAACTTTATGCTTTAAATCTTTTGAAATTGACTGATTTAGTTCTAATCCCACCCATTTAAAAAACTGGTTTGTTCTATAACTAAGTAGATATCTTCTGTGGTACTCCATACTGTGTTGTTCCTGTCCAAATGGGCATCGGAGAATTGTATTTCTTTATTTAATGTTTCCAGTCCTTCATTACATGGGGTTTAAAATTATACCTATATGTACTGTAGGCTGTTAGATATAGACATTTCACAACAAACCAGTAAACTTTTGTGATACATTGAACAAAACGTTATGTATGTAATTTGCTTTATTAGTTTTGTATTTCATTGTTGTATATATTTTCAGGTGCACCTCACCTTTGTACTACTTCACAGCCTATCTTTGCGCGTATATTGGAGTAAGATACAGCATGCACACACATGGCATCCCATGCAGTGCATGCATTCCAGTACGTGATACTGGAAGCTCTGTTATCATGTTTACAAGAAGTGTCTATCAGATTGGATGTGTATTTAAAGGAATGGAATTCTCTCTATATGCCTCTCTTGGAGCTGTGCATCTTCCATTTTTTCCATATTACTCTACACTTTTTGTTCCTTTTGGATTTTTGACGGTGACCTTTAACCCTTTAAAGCCATGTTAGTATCTTAAATTAATTGTTTAGTGTTTACAATAGGTATTACAAATTGTGATTTTTTTTTTCTACAATAAAGTAAGTCCATTTCCAGGCAGATGAATTATCACCATACTCAACTCCAAACTGACCAAATTCTAAAACAAATCACATTATTGTAACAACACTGAAAATTTCCTGCAGGGGCGAAGTGAAATCACTGATGTAGATAGTAAGGACCTTTTTATTTAGATCCCAACATTTTGTTTGCATAGAGGTATTCTGTTCCTCCCTTATGCTAGGTTTTTTTTTTTCACAACAAAAAGTTTTGTACTGGCGTACAACTATTTCCAACAAGGAACAACATTTTCTCAGGTTGCATAACAGTCAACTTTTCAGAAACAAAAGCAAAATGGATATTATGTATACATATATGTGACAGCAATTTAAAAGAGCAGAGGTCTGACTTTGGTCCTTGTGAAGGGTGTGAAGATGGAGAAGGCTTTATTGCTAATAGAGATCACTTCGTACAGAGTGTAGAAGGTTTTAGATCCCTCCAAAATTGTTAAATATTGAATTAAATGCATTATTGGGCTAGTCTGGACCAAACGTGGTGGAATGCTGATTTCCTACATTATGAGGCATTATTATAAAGCAGTGAATGTGACATTTAACAGAGCATCGGGTATGTAATGGCTGGTAGTGTCAACCTGAGGAGAGGGGTAAATATGTCTTGCTTTGCAGATAAGAACAATGTTAGATATCTAAAACCAAAATGTTTCTTTTAGTTTTTAGTTAAGTTGAAGATGTTCCCTCTAGTCCTGTTTCAGTGACAACTAAAAATGTTTGATTTTTGAAAATTATTTGTACTGGTGACAATTTCCACTAGGGTAAATAGAGCGGGTGTATCTCTAAACTAGAAGGATTTAATTGGAAAAATGTGTAAACTCTGGGGAAAATTGTTTGAATCTTGTGTGGAATCTTTTCTAAATAAACCCTAAAGTAACAGGCCATCTAAAGCCTATATGATACTAGGATGTTGAAAAGCATACATTTTTGCATGCTCATTTTCCATTTAAATCAATATAAAATATTTTATGATTTTCATTCAATGCCTTTGTATTGAACATGATATGCATCGTCAAATTTTGTGGAGACAAAGAAGTAGGTAAAAGTTATTGATACTGTTCAGCAAAGCAAACTGAAAAGAAAGGAAATTAAACATACTGTAGCTCTTAATTAACAAAGCTATTTTTGCATACTATACAACTTCTCATCACCTTTCAAAACAAACAAATGAACCTGTTGCCTGACGTTTTCTTTTTCTTTTTGTACAGTAAATTTTAAAAAGACATCTAAAATGCATTATTTTATACTTTTTCATAAATACAAAAAAGATGTTGTAACTTTAATGAATGTGACAATATATTGTGATGGGTTGCTAAGTTTGGGATCACCTATTCTGGAGTAAAAAGCACTCTAACTTTTGGAGGATGCATGAAGTAGGTTTCAGGCAGCAGGATTTGTTTTAAACTGACAACATTTGGGAAAAAGTGACTGTAGTATTCTTTAAATCCAAGAAATGCTGACTTGTTTTTTATTTACAGTATAGGTTGGGGCCTGTTTTGAATTTCAGTATTGTTAATTTGCAATTTGGAAGGTGGGGGGGGATGCCATCTTTTTTTATAATTTTTAGTAAGAGATACTTGCCAGTAGCCTTTGGCAGATCTAAATTAGTTATATATCTGTCAGTTCCCAGCCTGTCAAGGAGTTCATCAACCCCTAGCATCGGGTAGGCATCAAATTTACAAATACTAAATTAATTCCTGAAATCATTACAACATCTCACACTTTCATCTGACTTTGGCACTAGCACTCAGACTTGACCAACATTTTTCTCACTTCTGCTGTGAATGCTTCTTTTTTTTATTTAAATTTTTTATTTGATTTTCATACAAAAAAACATCAATTCAATTAGAAAAAATATTTCACATATAATCCATTAACCCCAAGCATTTCCCCTGTCCCTCCCCCCCACTCCTCCCCCCTCCCCTCATCCCACCCCCCCTTCCACATCCTCTCTCCCAATCTAGTTCTTCTCTCATACCTATCTATCTGTACCAAATTCTTCTCTTTCTCGTGTTTACCACCAAAAAACTAGTTTCTAGATTTTCCCTTTACTCTAATCATTTCCTTATATATTTTTGAGGTTTCAAATTTCATCCAACTACACCATGTTTTCCTACATTTTTCCATTTTATCCTATTCCATATGGTACAGTTTCTCCATTCTAAAGATACCTTCCACTCTATCTATCCAGTCTCAAATTTTGGTGCTTCAGTAGCCTGCCAATACTTGGGAAACAAACCCTTTGCCGCGCTAATTAAGTGATACAATACTTTATTTTTATGTAATTCCAATGGGGGCTCGAAATAATAAAATAAGCACTTCCACGGTTCTCTCTGAAAAGTTGTCTCACATATTTCCTGAATAAGTCGGGTTATTTCCTTCCAATAATTCTGTATTTTCAGGCAACTCCACCATATGTGTGCCATTGTACCCCTTCTCCACATCCTCTCCAGCACAAAGGGGAGATATCTACTTGCTGCTTGTGGGCTACGCTTAGTGTTATATACCATCTAGCTATACATTTATAGTTAATTTCCACTGTACACATTTATCAGATTATGTATTAATTTTAAAACAATATTCCTTTGCTGTGCTTTCATTTCTACTCCCAGTTCCTTCTCCCATTTTTCCAGAAACCCTGGAGAATCTACTCCTTCCGTGTCCATAAGGATCTTATATATCCTTGAGGTGACATGTTTTGGGGTCATATCTCCATTTAATAGTTTTTCAAATGGATACATATTCTCCAATGTCCTCAGTGGTTGTGGGAGGCTCAAAACAAAATGGTTTAGCTGGTAATACCGCCAATCATCCAACATGACAAATAAATCTTTATTCTTTTTTAAATTTTGAAGAGTGTGCAATTTCCCATCCTTTAAAATATCTTTCAAACATGCATTCTTATCCTTTATCCAATTCCCACTAATTTTATCCTTTCCTAGGGGGAAAAACTCCGTTCCCACTAATGGGATCATCAGTGAATTAAATTTCCATCTTTTTTTGACTGTGTATTCTATCCCACGTGCTCAAAACTATCCTTGTCAGTGAACTAATATTTACATCCAATGTGCGAAACTTACGTGGTAGCCATATAATCTTCTCTAATTGAGATTTACTTAATATCCCTTCCATATTTACCCATCTCTTTCCTTGTGAATTAAATACCCTATCTACTAATCATGATAAAGTTACTGCTATGTAATAAATCCTCACATTAGGTAATCCCAAGCCTCCATTTCCTTTTCCTCTACTCAAAACCTCATAGCTGATTCTTGGTTTCTTATTTGCCCAGATAAATTATCCCAAAAAAGGACCCTAGAAGATAGATTGGGAGCATGTGGAATTTATACAAAATGTTTGGCAATATCACCATCTTAACCAGGTTTATTTGTCCTATGCAAGAGGCTCCTCCTTTTAAGAGTCTTCTCAACTCTTCCTTGATTTCATTTATTAAAGGAATGTAATTTGATTGATATAAACTTTTTAATGAGGGGGTTAATTTTACTCCAAGATAACCTATTTCATTTTTCTTCCAAGTAAAAGGGAATTCTTTTTGTAAACCAGTCTTCTCTGACATTGAGAGATTAATATTTAAAATTTCTGATTTAAAAGGTTTATTTTCAGGTTTGATATCTCTCCATACTGTTTTAATACTCTCATTAAATTAGGCAATGTTATTCTAGGGTTAGCAAAGAAGAACTGCATATCATCTGCATAAGCGGCAAATTTATGCTCTATTTCTCCTAATTTTATCCCCATTATATCTATACATTTCCTTACCCTCTCCAAGAACGGTTCCAGTGACAAAACAAACAATAAAGGAGAAAGGGGACATCCTTGTCTATTACCATTGTACATTCTAAAAAACTGTGAAAGAGATCCATTAATCTTAAATGCCGCTGATGGGTGTTTATACAATCATTTTATCCAATTTAGCATTTTAGGCCCTATTCCTAATGTTTCTAAGGTATAAAACATAAATCCAAAATTAACCCTATCAAAGGCCGTTTTGAGCATCAATCGACAAAAGTATTGCTGGTATTTTCTCTCTTCTAGCTCTTTGTACAAGAATCAAGGATCTCAGGCCATTATCCCTCCCCTCTCTTCCCGGGGTAAAGCCCACCTGATCCAAATGAACCCATTCAGGCATCAGATCCTTCAGTCTTGTTGCCAGTACCAGGGTATAATTTAGTATCTATATTTAATAATGATATAGGTCTATAACTGGCACATTGTGAGCTATCCTTACCTTCCTTTAGAATAAGCGTAATGTGGGCCTGCAATGACTCCTCCCTCATTTCTAACCCCTCTCCCAGTGTGTTCATATATCTACAAATTTTAGGGACAAGAAGATCCTTAAATTTTTTAAACTAACCCACTGTGTACCCATCTGGTCCTGGGCTTTTACCTACAGTCGTATTCTTTAAGGCTAAATTAATTTCCTCCGGGGTAATAGGTCTCTCGAGAGTCTCTAATTTTTCTTGTGTTATTCGTGGCAAATCTACCTCACTTTAATATTTCTGTCTAATTTTTTTCCTTTTCTCTTCACTTTCCCTTTTGTTGTCAACCCTCACATCATAAAGTTCACTGTAATATTTATAAAAATTAATACATTTTTGGTCTTTTTTTGTTTATAGCATGAAAAATAAAAAGCGCACAGGTGATCAAATACCACCAAAAGAAACCTCTATTTGTGTGAAAAAAAGGATGTAAATTTTGTTTGGGTACAGCATTGCATGACTGCGCAATTATCAGCTGAATTAAATCCTCAGGAGTGCAAGTAGTTAACTAGGCAGCTTTGTAACAGAACCCACACCATATAGAATTGTATCAACAAATCAACATTAGAGTGTGTTTATTTTATGGAAAGAAAGTCCACAAAACATCGTAGTGACTATGGGCACAGTATTTAAAGAGTTTCACAAAGCTATCTCTGAACAGGACCAGGTAGCTTTTAACAAAGTATGTAAAGAATAATTGATTTCTTCCTGGCTGGCTGGTAGGTATGGGTCCTATAGAAAAAGCATCCTGGTGAAAGTGTTTAAAGGATAATTCCAAACACCTGCATACATTGGTCCAACTTGGACTGATGTAACTATCTACAGTATATGACACACCTGGCCATTGCTGCTGGAGCTGTAAATCTGACATAGATACAGCTACTCCACTTGCTTCCAGGTCCCACTCAAGTGCCTGCTCTCCTTCATTGTGAACACAGGAGATTGACTGCTAAGCATGGGCACCATTCAGAGCATGCTTTGAATTTTTTGAAAGAATGCATAGCATTCTCCTTTTGGACAAGGTGAACAGGGGAAGCGATGACATCACACTCTCCACCTTGCATTTACATTCTCTGAATGGCACTCCTGCTGAGCAGCCAGCCTCCTGTATTCACAATGCTTCAGGCCGCTTGCTTAGCACAGGACCTGGAAGGGTTACTGGTTGAATTTAGCCAGCTTGTGTCTGGTAATATTAGGGGTTGTTTGTTTGATTTTGACCATGGTGATAGATTAAAAACATTCATTTTTTAGAGCAAGATGTTTCCAAATTTGTGAAGTTGCTCCTGTAGGGCAGGTAAGCAATGCAAGGAGATAAATATTTATAAATGCTTTTATTTTTGTGACACTTTTTGATAAGTTTTTAATCACATATTATTAGAGAACATACGTCTGTGACATATTTGGGTGGAGTGCTATTTAAAGCTGCATTAAACCCAAAAGCAAACAATTATTATATTGGAGCTTACCAATTTTCAGATGCAGTGGCTGCATTAGTTTACTTTTGTACACTTTATTTCTCTTATTTTCTTTCAACTCTTTTTTATTAAGGTTTTCCAAGTCAATAACAGAAAGATAAAGTAGTCGGCTGTAACAGTAGCCATAGGAACATCACACATTGTCCAAATTCTGAGTACATTCAGCAGTTACAAAATGTTATCTGATATATAAACCAGAAGATAGCAGTACACACTTCATTATTCAAGCGGGCACCTGTGATACATATGGGATAACATTTTTTCCATAGCAAATACATCGAAGAGAATACAACAATGAAAATTAAAGAAAAACAATAAAAGCAGAGAAAAGGAATAAAAAGAGGAAAAAATCAAAAGAAAAACAAAGAGGTTCAACATATCCAACAGAATTCAACAAGAAGATTTCAACATCCTTGCCATATGGACCCTTACTCTTTTAAATCGGAGCTTTTGAATAAAGTGTTCCAACGTTGCCATTTAACTTCAAATACCGTATAGTGTGATTTGAAAATGCGTAGGCACTCTCATACAGATAGTGGGAGTGTACTCTGTTGATCACCTCCCGAATAGGAAGGGATGTAGAAGATTTCCACGCTTTAGCAACAGTTAGCTGAGCAGCTATTAGAATGTGGGCAGTAATTGTCCAAAATTGAACAGAAAATAAATTCAATGTAATATTTAGTATTGCTAGATGAGGATTAGGATTTGTCTGTACTCCTGACACCTGAGAGATCAAAGCAAAAACATCACTCCAAAATTCCAGAATATTTGCACATTCCCACAAAACGTGCAGTAAGCTTCCAACCTCGCCACAAGCCCTCACAACAAGCCCAACAGATTGGTGATGCATCGGGGTATATTTTTGCGATTTTATATGGGGTGAGATAGCTGCGGTATAGGATCTTAAGAGAGCTATCCCAGTGGTTAGTACACTTTGAAAGACTGATATTGCAAGACCAAGCTGCTTGCCACTCTTCCTGAGTGAAGGATCTCCCCAGCTCCCTTTCCCATTTCTCAACGCATGCTATCATGGAAGTATCAGAAACATACTGCAAAAATCTATAGAACCATGAGATGCCCTTTTTTAGTCCAGCAGGGTTCAATAATGAATGCCAAATCTTAACATCCACCTCTACATCCGAATTAAAATTGGTGCCCCTGTAGGCCCTAATCTGAAGAAATGGGTATATATTGCGCCGCACTTGAGAAGCATTGATGTCGGTAAACTTGAAATAGCCCGCATCTCTCAGTGATTTTACAGTAAGATTGGGAATAAGGTGTTCATAAGTTGTTAACGGTATGTCTAGCTTAACCTTCGGGTTAGAAGGGACAGATTTAGATAAGCCCATCACCCATGCACTCAGTGATGCAAAGACAGAAGGGAGGTTGGTATGAATTAATTTTGGGGAAATAGTTTTTGCAAGTAATAGAGCTTGAAGATTTCCAGCCGGAACCAAACTTTTCTCTCTTTGTACCCATAACTTATCCGATGGGGTCAACCAGTACTGAAGTTGATCTAGTAGTGCAGCATGATAGTAGGTAGATGTAACAGGGAGTCCTACCCCCCCAGATTTATGCTTAATGAGAGCTGAAAACGGGACTCTAGGCCTCCTCCCCCCCAAACACATTTTCTCAATGCAATATCTAGTTTACTAAAGTAAGAATGAGGGATGAGTATCGGGATCGTTCTAAAATAGTATAAAAGTTTAGGCAGGATCAACATCTTAAAGGCCGCTATTCTGCCCAACCACGAAAGCTCATGTTTACCAATTGCTAATAGATCTGTTAAGATCACCTTGTATAATTCCTCATAATTGGCTTTGAACATACTAGAAGAGGGGGAAGACACCCGGATACCCTGATATTCCAGATGTATTGTGGACCAGCTATACAAAAATTTATTTTTAAGACAGTGTAACAGCGCTTTTGGTATATTTATAGGGAGTGCACAGGATTTAGTAACATTGAGTTTGTAGTAAGAGATGTCGCCAAACATTTGGAGTGTAGAAGAGACTGCTGTTAAGGAAGTCAATGGATCCGTTATGGTAAGTATCACATCATCGGCGAAGAGGCCAATTTTCTGAGAGACATTTGCAGTTCGTATACCCGAGATCAAGGGGTTCACTCTAATTGAAGTTGCTAAGGGTTCCATCACTAGAGAAAAAATAATTGGGGAAAGGGGTCACCCCTTTCTAGTTCCATTTGTGATAGAAAAGGGATCTGACAAGGCATTGGATGTAAAAACTTGTGTGCAGGGCACTGTATATAATGCCGAAATGGAGGATTTGATATAGCCATTGATACTGAAATTGCAAAGAGTGGAGTTGAGATACTGCGAATGAACTCTATCGAATGCCTTCTCAGCATCCAATGCCAGGAAAACAGTTTGCGATTTACGCAATTCAGTAATCCGCAATAGATTTAGTACTCTGCGCGTGCCATCCTCTGCTTGCCTACCTTTAACGAACCTTACTTGATCTGATTGGATAAGAGAAGGAGTCATGGTTAACAATCTGCTAGCTAGAATTTTAGCATAAATCTTAAGATCTGTATTGAGCAAGGATATTGGATGGAAATTTTGGGGGCAATCTGGGGATTTCCCTGGTTTAGGCAAGGTGACAATAATTGCTTTAAGCATCTCCGAGTGAAAAGTAGTATTTTGTACCACCTGTAAGAACACCTTCTTGATATGGGGTAATAATATATCTTGAAATTCTTTATAGTATTCTGTAGCAAACCCATCTGCCTCAGGTGACTTCCCCTTCGGCAGTGCTTTAATTGCTGTTACAATCTCAGTATCTGATATGGGTTGATATAGAATATCCAGCTTAGCCTGTGCCAATTGAGGTACAGAGATATTTGCAAAAAATTATTGATAAGGTCAGGGGTAGGTTGAGGTGTATGTGAATCATCTTTCAGATTATATAATTGAGTATAGTAGGTCCGAAATGCTGCTGCAATTCTATTGGATTCTTTTTCCTGAGACTGAGGGTCTATCAACAAGGGGATTTTAGTCTTAGCCTGTTTGACATTTATGTAGGAAGCCAACCATTTTCTGGCTTTATTACCCTGGGTATAATAGTTAGTTTTGGCCCTTCTGAAGAATTTTTCATGTTGGAGTAATAGGATTTTTTTAAGGGTTAATCTATTAGTCTGTAATTCCTGTAATACTGTAGGGGAGAGACCTTATTTATGTTGAGATTCCAAGCTAGCGATCTTTGATAGCAGTTCTGACATGACCTTTTGTCTATGATGTTTCTCCCTAGAAGTATCTGTAATAACACACCACGGCAGAAGGCCTTATGCGCAGACCAAATATTAAAAACATCTGCATCTGAAGAGGCATTGATATCGAAATACTCCTGCAAAGATTTAGAAATGTATGCGCAAGTATTGGGGTTAGTGAACATAGAGGTGCCATTACGCCACAGAAAAACTGGTGAAAAACGCAATGACTCCTCAATACTAATAGAAATAGGCGTGTGATCGGACCATGTCATGGGATGGATTGTTGCTTTAGTAACATGTTGCAAAAGGTGTATATCGCTTAAAAAATAATCAATCCTAGAGTAAGTTCCATGAGGAGCTGAGTAATATGTGAAATCTTTGTGAGTCATGGAAACATCTCCAAGGATCAAAAAGACTGGATTCCTGTATAGTTGGCACCATAGAATACCTTATACCAAGGGGCTGGCCCAAGACATCCAAAAATGTATGGATAACCGCATTAAAATCACCACAGTAGAGTAAAAAACCCTTCTGGATTTTCAAGACTTTCTTCTTCAGGGAGTTGAAATAGGAAATTTGGTTGACATTAGGGGCATATAAATTCACTATTGTGTAAAGAACATTATTCAATGCACACACCAGTATTATGTATCGTCCCTTCCCATCACACTCCAGTGATTGGCGGGAAAATGTTATAGAGCTTTTAATGGCTATTAGAACCCTACATTTTTTCACAGGGGCATTAGCTGTGAATACCTGTGGGTACAGGTGGTGGGAGCATTGCGGAGGTTTGTTAGTGGAAAAATGCATCTCTTGCACACAAACAATATCCCCATACAATTTCTGTGCCTCTTTCCACATCATACTACGTTTGTAAGGGCTATTGAGACCGTGCGCATTCATAGATACAATATTCAGCACCATACTAAAGTATATAACATAGATAATGCATGCTCACCATCTAGTGGTTTAAGAGAAAACAGCAGCGGCCCTTTATAGCTAACCTGCTTGAAGCCACTCATTTCACTCAGCACTTTTGAGTTGGATACATAGACAAACCAGAAATCAAAATCGTTGCAGTGCCCGGTAGAGATTCCTGGGGTAAAGCAGTTGCAGATACTCTGTTGGAAAAACTTAGAAAGAGAAACAGAAGAAACAAAACATAAACAGTATAAACAAATAGCAAATAACTGCAAGTGAACCAAATCACTTCAACGTATTGGGGGAAATATCTGGGAGCAATGATGCTTGGCATTTTTGCGCGGTACTGGGTCAGAGAGATGCCCTCTCAAGGCACGATCAAAGCATGAGAATACATAAGGCTATGCAGCTACTTGTCCCATTCCGAGGTGACTTTCTTAGGGGAGGACTTGGTGGTCAGTGACTCCTCTCCTGCAGGTACAATCCCCCAATTCTTTGCCAGTCGGAAACCCTCCTCCTCCAAGCTGACAGTCAGTAAACGATTGTCCCGTGTTATCAGCAGTTTCGTGTGAAAACCCCATTGATATTTTATATTATTATTGCGGAGTAACTTCTTAATGGAAATTAGCTTTTTACGAGCAATGATGGCATATTGCGAGAGATCAGCAAATAGGGATATTCCATTGTATGGTCACGGTAGTGGATTGTGTATTCTAGCGAAGATTGTCAATTCCTCCTTTATATGGTAGAAGTGGATTCTAGCGATAATGTCCCTAGGAACATGATCAGGAAGAAAGGAAGGCTTCGGCAGCCTATGCACTCTATCCACTATCACATCTCCCTCTGACGCATGTGGTAACAAGGCACGGATCATCTCTTGGACATACCATCTAAGATCTGCAGCAGAGACAGTTTTGCTCACCCCCCTAAATTTTATATTGTTCCTGCGCGAATGGTCCTCCAGATCCGCCACTTTTAGTTTTAGCGCTTTCAATTCCTCTTCCGCATCATTATGAACATCCACTAACTCGTTGTGGGCAGAAGCAAACTCGCCCATTTTAGTTTCCACATGACTGACGCACTCCCCCAGACTCTCAACCTCTGTGTTTACTTGAGACACAAAACTCAGCATATGTTTATGTAATGAGCTTTTCAGGGTAACAAGCATATCTTCCAATACCGATGCGGTCAAAGGCAGAGTGTCAGTAGGGTAATCTTCCAGATGTTCAATAAATTCCTTTGCAGCAGTATGAGAAGTAGAAATCATAGGTTGCTCACCTGGAGGCTGGAGGTCAGGAGAACAGCGCTGTTTCACTTTAAGAGGGCTGCTGGGAGGTGTAGTCCCCTCTGTATGTGCAGGGCTTGTCTGCTGGGAACTGGAGCGAGGGCTCTCCTCTGCTGCCTGTTGCTGCACAGAGGGAGAGACACTGGGGCCAGCGCCATCTTGGTGGGAGGGGCCACCTGCTGGAGTGAAAAACTCCATTAACTTGCGGGGCCCCTCTTTGATCTTACATTTCCTCATCACTTCAGATCGGGTCCAGGGACTATGGGACAGCAGCCGGGGGTGAGAGAGACACTCTTCTCTGCCCCATGTCGGTGTTGTGCGGCTCGGCTCCCGGAGCTCACTGCTCAAGCGGCCATCCCAATCCACAGCCGGCCACACCCCCTATTTCTCTTACTTACATTTATCAACATTAAACCTCATTTGCCACATAGTTGCCCAATTAAACAGTGCATTGAGGTTGGCTTGTAAATTGAAGACATCCTGTAAGGACTGTAAGACTGAATGGGATTTTTAATCTCAGACCATATATCGTTTATAAATGTATTAAAAAGTAAGGGTCCCAACACAGAACCTTGGGGTACACCACTGATGACCCCAGACCATTCAGAGTATGAATCATTAACCACTACTCTTTGAATACGATCTTTTAGCCAGTTTTCTATCCATTTACATATGGATTTTTCCAAGCCCGTAGACTTTACCTTACACATTAGCCGTGTGTGGGGAACTGTGTCAAACGTTTTTGCAAAATCCAAGTATACCACGTCCACCGCCACCCTTCTGCCCAAGGTTTTGCTCACCTCCTCATAAAAAGAAATCAGATTTGTTTGACAACTTCTGTCTTTCATGAATCCATGCTGTCTGTTGCCTAAAATATTTTTTCCAGCAAGAACTTATCTATGTGGTCTTTTATTAAACTCTCCAGTATCTTCCCAAATATAGAAGTTAAACTAGCAGGTCTACAATTACTTGGTAAAGATTCTGACCCTTTTTAAATATTGGCACCACATTGACCTTACGCCAATCCAGTGGTACTATGCCAGTCATTAAAGAGTCCCTAAAAATTAGAAACAATGGCTTTGAAATGACAGAGCTCAATTCTTTAAGGACCTTTGGGTGTATGCCATCCAGTCCAGGTGCTTTATTCACCTTTATACTGTCTAAATATTTTTGGATCATATCAATTATGAGCCAATGTGGATCATCTGGAGCTGTGTCAGTACCATGCCCATTATGGACAAAAGCCCCCCCATGCTCCTTTGTATAGACAGAGCTGAAGAAGGTATTTAATAAATTCGCCTTCTCTTTGTCCCCAGTCACCCACTCTAGATTATTTTGTAAAGGGCCTACATGCTCGGACTGAACCTTTTTACTATTAATATATTTGATTAATTATTTGGGGTTGGTCCTGCTATCTTTTGCAATCTGTCTTTCGTTTTCAATTTTTGCAACCTTTATTTCCTTTTTGCATATTCTGTTATATTCTTTGTAATGTTTATAAATGTGTTGGGAATAGATTGTATACTAAAAATGTGAACACCGAAAAACAATTTCTTCAGGCCACTTTTTCAACAGGACTAGAGATGAGCGAAGTATTCAAAAATTCGATTCGACTGATTCGGCGAATTCGTGGAAAAATTTCGATTCGAGTCGAATATATTCGCTGTGAATTTAACTTAAAAAAGGGTGTTTCTAGGCTTCAGAGAGACTTAATATTAGTGCTGAACACTGTACCTTTAATTTAAATGCCCTTGGAGTCTGCTGGGGAAGAGAAATAATACTGTCAGTCAGTATGACATGCAGATGAGTGCCGTCGATCTTAGAATCACCGCACACTTCACTCATTTGGGCAGTCACGGGGCCAAAACCAGAGTGTGGAGCCACAGTGTGGCGGTGGAGGCAGCAGCAATGGGAGGCCATACAGCACCCTATGACAAAAATGGAAACCACCAGCAGTGTGAGGAGACCTGAAAGTGGCACATGGCAGAGTGTGGCGATAGAGACAGCAGCAATGGGAGGCCGTACAGGGACCCATGACACACTCTGGACCTGGCAGCAGCATGAGGAGGCGGTACAGGGGCCCATGGCAGATTACGGGCCTGGCAGCAGCATGAGGAGTCGGTACGGGGGCCCATGGCAGATTACGGGCCTGGCAGCAGCAATGGGAGGCCGTACAGGGACCCATGACACACTCTGGACCTGGCAGCAGCATGGGGAGGCGGTACAGGGGCCCATGACAGATTACGGGCCTGGCAGCAGCATGAGGAGTCGGTACGGGGGCCCATGACACACTCTGGACCTGGCAGCAGCATGAGGAGGCGGTACAGGGGCGCATGACAGATTACGAGCCTGGCAGCAGCAACTTGGACAGGAGGACGTTCAGCTTCTGCACCGTCTGGTGCGTGCTCGCAAACTGTTGTCTCTTGGAAACGGATTCCAAGAAAGACTGCTGACGGAATCCGTGAAGAGGAGTAGCAGGAGAAGGAGCATCTGAACGAGCGGAATATGCCAACAAGCGACAACAGGGGCCCATGACAGATTACGGGCCTGGCAGCAGCATGAGGAGTCGGTACGGGGGCCCATGGCAGATTAGGGGCCTGGCAGCAGCTATGGGAGGCCCGTAATCTGCCAGCACCCTATGACAAAAAATGGAACCCACCAGCAGTGTGAGGAGACCTGAAAGTGGCACATGGCAGAGTGTGGCGATGGAGACAGCAGCAATGGGAGGCCATACAGGGACCCATGAGAGACTCTGGACCTGGCAGCAGCATGAGGAGGCGGTATAGGGGCCCATGGCAGATTAGGGGCCTGGCAGCAGCTATGGGAGGCCCGTAATCTGCCAGCACCCTATGACAAAAAATGGAATACACCAGCAGTGTGAGGAGACCTGAAAGTGGCACATGGCAGAGTGTGGCGATGGAGACAGCAGCAATGGGAGGCCGTACAGGGACCCATGAGAGACTCTGGACTTGGCAGCAGCATGAGGAGGCGGTATAGGGGCCCATGGCAGATTAGGGGCCTGGCAGCAGCTATGGGAGGCCCGTAATCTGCCAGCACCCTATGACAAAAAATGTAACACACCAGCAGTGTGAGGAGACCTGAAAGTGGCACATGTTTGGGGCATGATTCATGGCGGATTTAGTCAGTTGTGTCAGGAACTGGTGGTTTGAAATCCAGACTAATCCACGCCTGATTCATTTTCACAAACGTCAGTCTCTCCACACTTTGGGTGGACAGTCGTGTCCTCCGCGGAGTTGCAATACCTCCTGCCGCACTAAACACGCGCTCCGATGCCACGCTACTGGCCGGGCATGACAGCCTTTCAAGGGCAAATTCAGCTAGTTGGGGCCAAAGGTCAAGTTTCGTTGCCCAGTAGTCAAGGGGATTGTCTACCTCGGTTGGCAGGGTGCTGTCCAAGTAGGCCTAAGCCTGTTGTTTGAGGTCCTGCTCCAGGTCCACCTGATGCTGCTGCTGCTGCTGCTGCTGCTGCTGCGGCTGGTTAGTAGTTTCCTCACTGCGCTGGTGAAGAAAGCTACTCATCATCGACTGCAGACTGAGGCAGCCGCTGCTGGTGGAGCTGCCACTGCTCCTACCACCCCACCCCTCCCCTGCTGCCATGGCAGCGGAACGCGAGCGCACAGGGCCCACAGTGTCTGAGGATGGACGTTGGCGCAGACAGGCAGAGACCAGCTGACTACATAGGTGGTTTTTATAGTACGTTATTTTGGCCTCCCTCTCAGCAGGTGTGAAAAAGGCCACCATTTTTGAACGGTAGCGAGGGTCCAACAAGGTGGACAGCCAAAAGTCATCCCTCTGTCTGATGGTTATTATTCGGCTGTCGCTACGCAAGCAACCGAGCATGCTATGGGCCATTTGTGCCAAGGAATGCGAGGGACTCCCTGCCTCCATCTCCACAGCATACTGCCACGGTGCGTCTGGGTCCTCTGTCTCCTCCTCCTCCTCCTCCTCTACCAGATGCTCCTGCTCCTCCACTCCTGTCCGCTGAGTGGAAAAACCACCCATTTCACTCAATAATTCCTGAGCACCAATGTCCTCCTCTACCTCCTCCTCTTCTTCCTGTCCTGCCCCCACAGGGGTCATGTGGCGTTGAGATCTGTGCGCCACGTCTACCGCACCCTGACCAGCCATTGTTAACAGCATTTGTTCCAGGACGTGCAACAGAGGAATGACGTCGTTCATCCCATAGTCCTGCCGACTCACGAATAGCGTGGCCTCCTCAAAGGGCCTGAGCAAGCGCAGGTGTCACGCATGAGCTGCCAATGGCTGACATCTAAGTTACACAGGGAGTACCTTTATCCGCTTTTAACATCAGGAAATCTGTGATGGCCTTTCGCTGTTCGTAAAGGCGGTCTAACATATGTAGGGTTGAATTCCACCTTGTTGCAACGTCACAGCATGAGGAGTCGGTACGGGGGCCCATGGCAGATTACGTGCCTGGCAGCAGCAATGGGAGGCCCGTAATCTGCCAGCACCCTATGTCAAAAAAATTCTACACACCAGCAGTGTGAGGAGACCTGAAAGTGGCACATGGCAGAGTGTGGCGATGGAGACAGCAGCAATGGGAGGCCGTACAGGGACCCATGAGAGACTCTGGACCTGGCAGCAGCATGAGGAGGCGGTATATAGGGGCCTATGGCAGATTAGGGGCCTGGCAGCAGCTATAGGAGGCCCATAATCTGCCAGCACCCTATGTCAAAAAATTCAACACACCAGCAGTGTGAGGAGACCTGAAAGTGGCACATGGCATGAGACACTGTGGACCTGGCAGCAGCATGAGGAGGCGGTATATAGGGGCCCATGGCAGATTAGGGGCCTGGCAGCAGCTATGGGAGGCCCGTAATCTGCCAGCACCCTATGTCAAAAAATTCTACACACCAGCAGTGTGTGAGGAGACCTGAAAGTGGCACATGGCAGAGTGTGGCGATGGAGACAGCAGTAATGGGAGGCCGTACAGGGACCCATGAGAGACTCTGGACCTGGCAGCAGCATGAGGAGGTGGTATATAGGGGCCTATGGCAGATTAGGGGCCTGGCAGCAGCTATGGGAGGCCCGTAATCTGCCAGCACCCTATGTCAAAAAATTCTACACACCAGCAGTGTGTGAGGAGACCTGAAAGTGGCACATGGCAGAGTGTGGCGATGGAGACAGCAGCAATGGGAGGCCGTACAGGGACCCATGAGAGACCCTGGACTTGGCAGCAGCATGAGGAGGCGGTATAGGGACCCATGGCAGATTAGGGGCCTGGCAGCAGCAATGGGAGGCCCGTAATCTGCCAGCACCCTATGTCAAAAAATTCTACACACCAGCAGTGTGTGAGGAGACCTGAAAGTGGCACATGGCAGAGTGTGGCAATGGAGACAGCAGCAATGGGGGGCCGTACAGGGACCCATGAGAGACTCTGGACCTGGCAGCAGCATGAGGAGGCGGTATATAGGGGCCTATGGCAGATTAGGGGCCTGGCAGCAGCTATGGGAGGCCCGTAATCTGCCAGTACCCTATGTCAAAAAATTCTACACACCAGCAGTGTGTGAGGAGACCTGAAAGTGGCACATGGCAGAGTGTGGCGATGGAGACAGCAGCAATGGGAGGCCGTACAGGGACCCATGAGAGACTCTGGACCTGGCAGCAGCATGAGGAGGCGGTATATAGGGGCCTATGGCAGATTAGGGGCCTGGCAGCAGCTATAGGAGGCCCGTAATCTGCCAGCACCCTATGTCAAAAAATTCTACACACCAGCAGTGTGAGGAGACCTGAAAGTGGCACATGGCAAAGTGTGGCGATGGAGACAGCAGCAATGGGAGGCCGTACAGGGAACCATGAGAGACTCTGGACCTGGCAGCAGCATGAGGAGGCGGTATATAGGGGCCTATGGCAGATTAGGGGCCTGGCAGCAGCTATAGGAGGCCCATAATCTGCCAGCACCCTATGTCAAAAAATTCAACACACCAGCAGTGTGAGGAGACCTGAAAGTGGCACATGGCATGAGACACTGTGGACCTGGCAGCAGCATGAGGAGGCGGTATATAGGGGCCCATGGCAGATTAGGGGCCTGGCAGCAGCTATGGGAGGCCCGTAATCTGCCAGCACCCTATGTCAAAAAATTCTACACACCAGCAGTGTGTGAGGAGACCTGAAAGTGGCACATGGCAGAGTGTGGCGATGGAGACAGCAGCAATGGGAGGCCGTACAGGGACCCATGAGAGACTCTGGACTTGGCAGCAGCATGAGGAGGTGGTATAGGGGCCCATGGCAGATTAGGGGCCTGGCAGCAGCAATGGGAGGCCCGTAATCTGCCAGCACCCTATGTCAAAAAATTCTACACACCAGCAGTGTGTGAGGAGACCTGAAAGTGGCACATGGCAGAGTGTGGCGATGGAGACAGCAGCAATGGGAGGCCGTACAGGGACCCATGAGAGACTCTGGACCTGGCAGCAGCATGAGGAGGCGGTATATAGGGGCCTATGGCAGATTAGGGGCCTGGCAGCAGCTATAGGAGGCCCGTAATCTGCCAGCACCCTATGTCAAAAAATTCTACACACCAGCAGTGTGAGGAGACCTGAAAGTGGCACATGGCAGAGTGTGGAGATGGAGACAGCAGCAATGGGAGGCCGTACAGGGAACCATGAGAGACTCTGGACCTGGCAGCAGCATGAGGAGGCGGTATATAGGGGCCTATGGCAGATTAGGGGCCTGGCAGCAGCTATAGGAGGCCCATAATCTGCCAGCACCCTATGTCAAAAAATTCAACACACCAGCAGTGTGAGGAGACCTGAAAGTGGCACATGGCAGAGTGTGGCGATGGAGACAGCAGCAATGGGAGGCCGTACAGGGACCCATGAGAGACCCTGGACTTGGCAGCAGCATGAGGAGGTGGTATAGGGGCCCATGGCAGATTAGGGGCCTGGCAGCAGCAATGGGAGGCCCGTAATCTGCCAGCACCCTATGTCAAAAAATTCTACACACCAGCAGTGTGTGAGGAGACCTGAAAGTGGCACATGGCAGAGTGTGGCGATGGAGACAGCAGCAATGGGAGGCCGTACAGGGACCCATGAGAGACCCTGGACTTGGCAGCAGCATGAGGAGGCGGTATAGGGGCCCATGGCAGATTAGGGGCCTGGCAGCAGCAATGGGAGGCCCGTAATCTGCCAGCACCCTATGTCAAAAAATTCTACACACCAGCAGTGTGTGAGGAGACCTGAAAGTGGCACATGGCAGAGTGTGGCGATGGAGACAGCAGCAATGGGAGGCCGTACAGGGACCCATGAGAGACCCTGGACTTGGCAGCAGCATGAGGAGGCGGTATAGGGGCCCATGGCAGATTAGGGGCCTGGCAGCAGCAATGGGAGGCCCGTAATCTGCCAGCACCCTATGTCAAAAAATTCTACACACCAGCAGTGTGTGAGGAGACCTGAAAGTGGCACATGGCAGAGTGTGGCGATGGAGACAGCAGCAATGGGAGGCCGTATAGGGACCCATGAGAGACCCTGGACTTGGCAGCAGCATGAGGAGGCGGTATAGGGGCCCATGGCAGATTAGGGGCCTGGCAGCAGCAATGGGAGGCCCGTAATCTGCCAGCACCCTATGTCAAAAAATTCTACACACCAGCAGTGTGTGAGGAGACCTGAAAGTGGCACATGGCAGAGTGTGGCGATGGAGACAGCAGCAATGGGAGGCCGTACAGGGACCCATGAGAGACCCTGGACTTGGCAGCAGCATGAGGAGGCGGTATAGGGGCCCATGGCAGATTAGGGGCCTGGCAGCAGCAATGGGAGGCCCGTAATCTGCCAGCACCCTATGTCAAAAAATTCTACACACCAGCAGTGTGTGAGGAGACCTGAAAGTGGCACATGGCAGAGTGTGGCGATGGAGACAGCAGCAATGGGAGGCCGTACAGGGACCCATGAGAGACCCTGGACTTGGCAGCAGCATGAGGAGGCGGTATAGGGGCCCATGGCAGATTAGGGGCCTGGCAGCAGCAATGGGAGGCCCGTAATCTGCCAGCACCCTATGTCAAAAAATTCTACACACCAGCAGTGTGTGAGGAGACCTAAAAGTGGCACATGGCAGAGTGTGGCGATGGAGACAGCAGCAATGGGAGGCCGTACAGGGACCCATGAGAGACTCTGGACCTGGCAGCAGCATGATTAGGCGGTATATAGGGGCCTATGGCAGATTAGGGGCCTGGCAGCAGCTATAGGAGGCCCGTAATCTGCCAGCACCCTATGTCAAAAAATTCTACACACCAGCAGTGTGTGAGGAGACCTGAAAGTGGCACATGGCAGAGTGTGGCGATGGAGACAGCAGCAATGGGAGGCCGTACAGGGACCCATGAGAGACTTTGGACTTGGCAGCAGCATGAGGAGGCGGTATATAGGGGCCCATGGCAGATTAGGGGCCTGGCAGCAGCTATGGGAGGCCCGTAATCTGCCAGCACCCTATGTCAAAAAATTCAACACACCAGCAGTGTGAGGAGACCTGAAAGTGGCACATGGCAGAGTGTGGCGATGGAGACAACCCACCGACTGTTTTGCTCGCTGCCAAGCTGCCACCCTCTTCTCCTGATGATGCGGAAGCAATAGCCTGATGACGACGAGGCTGCCAAGTGCGATCAGCCTCATCATCATCAATTAGGGTCTCCGCCTCACTACTAGCCCCCTCGGCTGCGTGTGGGTCAGGAGACAGACCTGTCTCTACACCGGCTACCGAGCCACTCTCCTCGCCACTACTTCTTCGCCTGGCTGCTGAAGAGGCGGATGTCTCCCCCCGTTCCTGACCGCCCTCTGTTAGCTCTTCCTCACTGTACTGGATGACACCGGGAGCACTAGCCTCTGGCTGCGAATAGTGCTGCCTCGACCCCTTCCTCTGCTGCCACGTCTGCTCGCTCCTAAAACATTGCCTCCTCTGCCACTCCTCTGCATGTTGTCTGACATACTCTTTAATTAAACGATTCTGTGTCCCTGAGTAACAATTCTGTGGCCCTAAGTAACGGTTCTGTGGCCCTCAGTAACAGTTCTGTGTCCCTGAGTAACAATTCTGTGTCTGTGCGAGTAACAATTCTGTGGCCCCAAGTAACAGTTCTGTGGCCCTCAGTAACAATTCTGTGTCTGTGCGAGTAACAATTCTGTGTCTGTGCGAGTAACAATTCTGTGGCCCTAACAGTTCTGTGGCCCTCAGTAACAATTCTGTGTCCCTGATTAACGTTTCTGTGGCCCCAAGTAACAGTTCTGTGGCCCTCAGTAACAATTCTGTGTCTGTGCGAGTAACAATTCTGTGTCTGTGCGAGTAACAATTCTGTGGCCCTAAGTAACAGTTCTGTGGCCCTCAGTAACAATTCTGTGTCCCTGATTAACGTTTCTGTGGCCCCAAGTAACAGTTCTGTGGCCCTCAGTAACAATTCTGTGTCTGTGCGAGTAAGAATTCTGTGTCTGTGCGAGTAACAATTCTGTGGCCCTAAGTAACAGTTCTGTGGCCCTCAGTAACAGTTCTGTGTCCCTGAGTAACAATTGTGTCTGTGCGAGTAACAATTCTGTGGCCCTAAGTAACAGTTCTGTGGCCCTCAGTAACAATTCTGTGTCCCTGATTAACGTTTCTGTGGCCCCAAGTAACAGTTCTGTGGCCCTCAGTAACAATTCTGTGTCTGTGCGAGTAACAATTCTGTGTCTGTGCGAGTAACAATTCTGTGGCCCTAAGTAACGGTTCTGTGGCCCTCAGTAACAGTTCTGTGTCCCTGTGTAACAATTCTGTGTCTGTGCGAGTAACAATTCTGTGGCCCTAAGTAACAGTTCTGTGGCCCTCAGTAACAATTCTGTGTCCCTGATTAACGTTTCTGTGGCCCCAAGTAACAGTTCTGTGGCCCTCAGTAACAATTCTGTGTCTGTGCGAGTAACAATTCTGTGTCTGTGCGAGTAACAATTCTGTGGCCCTAACTAACAGTTCTGTGGCCCTCAGTAACAATTCTGTGTCTGTGCGAGTAACAATTCTGTGTCTGTGCGAGTAACAATTCTGTGTCTGTGCGAGTAACAATTCTGTGGCCCTAAGTAACGGTTCTGTGGCCCTCAGTAACAGTTCTGTGTCCCTGTGTAACAATTCTGTGTCTGTGCGAGTAACAATTCTGTGGCCCTAAGTAACAGTTCTGTGGCCCTCAGTAACAATTCTGTGTCTGTGCGAGTAACAATTCTGTGTCTGTGCGAGTAACAATTCTGTGGCCCTAAGTAACAGTTCTGTGGCCCTCAGTAACAATTCTGTGTCCCTGATTAACGTTTCTGTGGCCCCAAGTAACAGTTCTGTGGCCCTCAGTAACAATTCTGTGTCTGTGCGAGTAACAATTCTGTGTTTGTGCGAGTAACAATTCTGTGGCCCTAACAGTTCTGTGGCCCTCAGTAACAATTCTGTGTCTGTGCGAGTAACAATTTTGTGTCTGTGCGAGTAACAATTCTGTGGCCCTAACTAACAGTTCTGTGGCCCTAAGTAACAGTTCTGTGTCCCTGAGTAACAATTCTGTGTCTGTGCGAGTAAGAATTCTGTGTCTGTGCGAGCAACAATTCTGTGGCCCTAAGTAACAGTTCTGTGGCCCTCAGTAACAGTTCTGTGTCCCTGAGTAACAATTCTGTGTCTGTGCGAGTAACAATTCTGTGTCTGTGCGAGTAACAATTCTGTGTCTGTGCGAGTAACAATTCTGTGTCTGTGCAAGTAACAATTCTGTGGCCCTAAGTAACGGTTCTGTGGCCCTCAGTAACAGTTCTGTGTCCCTGTGTAACAATTCTGTGTCTGTGCGAGTAACAATTCTGTGGCCCTAAGTAACAGTTCTGTGGCCCTCAGTAACAATTCTGTGTCCCTGATTAACGTTTCTGTGGCCCCAAGTAACAGTTCTGTGGCCCTCAGTAACAATTCTGTGTCTGTGCGAGTAACAATTCTGTGTCTGTGCGAGTAACAATTCTGTGGCCCTAACTAACAGTTCTGTGGCCCTCAGTAACAATTCTGTGTCTGTGCGAGTAACAATTCTGTGTCTGTGTGAGTAACAATTCTGTGTCTGTGCGAGTAACAATTCTGTGGCCCTAAGTAACGGTTCTGTGGCCCTCAGTAACAGTTCTGTGTCCCTGTGTAACAATTCTGTGTCTGTGCGAGTAACAATTCTGTGGCCCTAAGTAATGGTTCTGTGGCCCTCAGTAACAATTCTGTGTCTGTGCGAGTAACAATTCTGTGTCTGTGCGAGTAACAATTCTGTGGCCCTAAGTAACAGTTCTGTGGCCCTCAGTAACAATTCTGTGTCTGTCCCTGAGTAACAATTCTGTGGCCCTAACTAAATTTTCTGTGGCCCTAAGTAACAATTCTCTTGCACTCAGTAACAATTCTGTCTGTCCCTGAGTAACAATTCTGTGGCCCTAATAACGTTTCTGTGGCCCTAAGTAACAATTATCTGGCACTCAGTAACAATTCTGTCTGTCCCTGAGTAACAATTCTGTGGCCCTAATAACGTTTCTGTGGCCCTAAGTAACAATTCTCTGGCACTCAGTAACAATTCTGTCTGTCCCTGAGTAACAATTCTGTGGCCCTAATAACATTTCTGTGGCCCTAAGTAACAATTCTCTGGCACTCAGTAACAATTCTGTCTGTCCCTGAGTATGAATTCTGTGGCCCTAACTAGCGTTTCTTTGTCCCTAAGTAACGATTCTGTGGCCCTAATTAACAATTCTGTGTCCCTGAGTAATAGTTCTCTGTCCCTAAGTATCGTTTCTCTGTCCCCAAGTATCGTTTCTGTGGCCCTAACTCTGTCCCTGTCCCTAATACAGAGCGGTCTGCCTCTGTTCAATGACTGCAGGCAAATGAAGAATTCCAAAATGGCCGCTATTTATAGCTCGACCATTACACAGTGCTAGCTTCCTGGCTGCTGATTGGCTGATGCGATCACATGTCGTTGAGGAATGCATTATGGGTCAGCGCGCCTTGTCTGCGCGCCTTCCCAGACATCCCCGCTCCGTCGCCGCACATGTCAGCCGCCATTTTCGGAAAAATTTCGATTCGCGCGTCCGAATTAGGCTATTTTTCAGATTCGGCGGGAATCGAAATTTTTCCGATATTCGACTCGAATTCCACTTCGGCTACTTCGATTCGCTCATCTCTAAACAGGACCAATCCCAAACAGCATGAAATAAAAAAAATAGAGCGTATTTACTTAACTGAAAAAGTTTCACAGTATTAAATAATTTGACTAAGCTGTTTTTTGAGCAGGACAGTCTTCAGCCAGATTTTAATTAACAATCAACATTAGTGTACATTTATTTCAATGAAAAAGCCCCTTAAACATTATGGTAACCACATACACAGTATTTAAACCATCTCTAGGATTTACAGAGAATGGTCAGAAAAAGAGAAAATATCCAGTGAGCTGCAGTTGTGTGGATGAAAATGTCTTGTTGTTGTTGATGTTAGAGGTCAGAGGAGAATGTTCGAAATGATAGAAAGGCAATTTTTATGTCAATATGGACCAAAATCTCTGAAGAATGTTTGCAACACCATGTTGAATCTATGCCATAAAGAATTAAGGCAAAAGGGGGGTCCAACACGGTACTAGCAAGGTGTACCTAATAAAGTGGCCAGTGAGTGTATATATAGTTTAAATTGATAGAAAATAACATTTAATTGTCAGGTTTTTTTTAAAAAAAAAGGTACACACACACACACACTCTCCAAAGGTCCCCCAAAATTTATAGCAAACCCTTGAAGGGTTTTTTTTTAAGGGAGCCGGCAATGAAATGTCATTTGCTAGAAATTTTAAACCCTTTTTTCATTGGTAAAGTTCAGTGCAGCTGCAGTACTTTCTGCACTAGATTGGGTTCTTCATTTGAACTTCTTGAAACCCAAAGCAGTTTGGCTCATCGCTACCTAATAGCAAAATCATACAATGATAATTTAGACATGTGATGATGGAAAATGGTACAAAATAAATGTTATTTAATGTGAATATTCTACTTCTGACTATAGATAAACAAATTAAAATTCATTTCATTCAAGTCAATAATGTTTGTTTAGTTAGCTTTGTGTTTTGTTATGCAGATGCATGAAAATACAGAATAATTTTGTATAAAAATTAGAAATAATCTCATATATTAACATCAAAATGTTACACAGAGCATTATTTTAATTTAGTTTGCCCTGAAAAAAGTAATTGATAATGCAGTTCCCCCATGAAACACTATATTTTCATCTTGAGTTTCATTTTCCCCCAATGTTTTATTTTATAAAGCTCCAAACATGGTAGAGTAAGACCATTCTGAAGTCTGAATGCAAAATCAGAGAACCGTTGAAAGGCTATTACAACCATACAAGATCCTTTCTATTTTCTTCCAGCTGCTCAGTTGGTAAAACCATTGTTCTTTGATTACTTAACATGTGCATACTGCAGCCTTGATTGGCTTAATGTGACAGGTTAGCTTATATGTTAAAATGTAGGGTAAGGGAATTTCCTCTTTATTTGTGAAATATATTTATTAAACACGTTATTTGTAATGCAGTGTCAATCTTAGAATGCTAATGTAAAAACAATCAATGTTTGTAATGTAGTTAAAATATAACTTTCTTTAAGGTTTCAATTTCCTTTTTCTCATGCCTTTGACTCCACTGGAGCAGAAAATGGGGGCATTAAACAGATTATGCAACCTGCACAACCATGAAGCATGCTTAACATTTAAAAAGATGAAACATAACCAGGAATTGTTGCTACAATTTTTTTTTATTTTGGATTTGATCTATCACAGAACTTTATGGTGATTAACTTTTATATATATATATATGTAAGGCTGATAATAGATATGCATTTCATCCCCAAAGTTTTTTTCCTAAAGGTTTAACTATATTTATATGGGTGACACACCAAATAATTTAAAAGAAAATGTACGTTTTTAAAGAAAGTCATTGTTGCAACTAAATGCAGCAAAACTAATTATTTATCTTAGCCACAGTGCCATCTGCAGCTAAAATCTGGTAATTCAACCATTCTACACAGATTCAGAGGTTTACTATGAATGCTATTGTGTGTAAATGATAACATTTTATTCTCTTGAATATGTTCAAATGACTCTGTAATTTGCAAAAAAAAAAGTTCCAGATAAAAGTTACCTGCAAAAGAAAAACTATTACCCTCCCTGGCAGCATGTCTCAACCATAGCCTCAATCCAGTGCCGCAGCCTCCACCAGAGTCTTCAAAGATTGACACTTCCTAAAGTGTCAGAAGACTCTGTCTCCTGTTGTATGCTTTGATGTGCTCCCTAAAGGACAGTAGTGAACAGTGAGTATAATACCATTTCTTTTCATATCTTTTTTTTTTTTTTTTGCTGCTTTCAAGGTCACTGTAACAACAATGTATATATGTATATTGAAATTATTATTATTATTAATAATAATAATAATAATAATATAGAAAAAGGGTTTTGATGTATATATATTTATGTATAATTTTTTCTACATCTTTTTGTCAATGGCTAAAATTTGCTCATTTGACTAGTAGACTAGATTCACAGGAAATCTATTACCTGCTTTTTACATGAAGTGTTGTAGAATTGAGCCCCTGATATAGACGCAGTAAAAAAAGAAGAAGTTGGCAACAATTATGTGTGTATGCTGAATATCTTGCAACAGGTATAAATAAGCATGAAATAAAAACAAAAGAAGCAATTATTTATAAGCCGCCTTGCCATACTTGTTCAGCAGAATGTGTTGTATAGCACCAATTCTTATATAATAGCTGAAGTAGATTCTATTCAGTGCTAACACTTGCCAACCCTACCTAATATTAAAAGCAATAAGAGCTTCAATAGGAATAATTAGGGATGAGATTCAGGTTGAACATGAGTTTGGCTTGAACCCAGCCTGGGTTTCTGGGTTGAGGGGGGTGTATCAGAATTTGAAAGACCCCTTTTACATAAGAGGCCTCCAGATGTCAAACCTCCAGGAGAATGAGTTGGGGTAAGTAGCATATCTTGAAACTCATCCCCCCAAAATATCCTTGGCAATCATGAAGACCCACCACCCAATGATGTTGATCCACCACTCTGATGACCAGCTGTTATACAATACTGACCTGCTGCTATTCCTGTTGCATATGATAGATCCCAACTAGCTTTTGTATGTCAACAAACTTTCCAGGTGTGCTGGGTGGTATCAATAACCAAATATTGTCATGAAAATATTTTATACAGTACATGATGTCACCCAGAATCCTTGGCCATTTTGTTTACAAAGAGAAGACTGCTGGATCTGACATTTAGTGGTCGTAGTACTACCGTCTTTAATTGACAGATCCCTGGCAGCTGATTGTAAACAAAATATATCATTTTAAAAGGACTACTACCCCCTAATGTTACACACTTTAGGGCCTCCCCAAATGTTATTTGAATAATTTGTTAATTTTCAATATTGCCATGTAAGCAGCATAAACAACTTCTTCTCAACTAAACAACATTTTTAAAATGTATTTTTTCATTAGTACATGTCTCCCATGGCACCCATGCACTTTTAAAAAAAATTGTTTGAGAATTAGCCATGAAAAAGCCAGAATAAAACGGCAGGTTTGGCTCCCATAGACTTCAGTAGCCTTTGGCAATATGTTTGAGTTTTACAAACTTCCTGCTGGACTCCTTGAACCTCCAGTAAATCAATCATTGCTCAATTCACTGATCCTTACAGATATACACTGTAGACATAAAATATTGAACATTTGCAAAAAGTTGGTTCTTTACAGTTGATTACAGAAACTATCTACTATGAGGTCATTTCTTTGCAACCATAATTAATTATAGGTACTTGCAAAGTGCTGTCAATTTACGCAGTACTTTACATATATATTGTACATTCACATCAGTCCCTAACCCTCAAGGGGCGTACAACCTAAAGTCCCTAACTTAAATTCATGCATACACATATTAGGTCAATTTAGACAGGATTCAATTAACCTACCAGCATGTCTTGGGAGTGTGGGAGGAAACCCACGCAGGCACAGGGAGAACATGCAAACTCCAGGCAGGTGGTGCCGTGGCTGGGATTTGAAACAACGACCCTAGTACTACCAGGCGGAAGTGCTTACCATTTAGCCACTGTGCTGCCTGCATAAATTTGATTGTAAAGAAAATTAGTCAAAGGGCTATGACCTGCTAAGCAGTATGGTAGAATGGAATATAAAGAACAGAACAGTTTTTTTTTTCTATGGAATGGACAGATGACACGATAAGTTCTGTCCATTATTGGTACTTACCATCCTTTTCCTAGGACATTTGTTTCTGTCATACTTGATGATGTTCTTTGAACAGGATGATAGAGCTTCTAATGTTTTTATTGGAGACTGTAACTTCATTACCAATAGTTTACAATTATTTTTTTGTCTTTTGCATTCAATGTAAAATTAATTGTTCTCTTTTTTTATCCTATTTTTATTCTACTAAAATAAAATCTTAATTTTCACATTTTTGCAAACACACACCATACACTTTTTCTTCTTATTTTCATCATACGGCATCTTTCATTATTTCACTTATCATTTATTGTCATTTATTGTCACCCCATTAAATTTTCTTAATCGATTACTAATCAATTCTTACTCTCAATCTCTATATTAACAATTATATATATATATATATGTGTTCAAAATAATAGCAGTCAGACATCACTAACCTGATCAATCACTGTTTTTGGTAGAAATGATATTTCTACATGGCAAATAATTTACTAGCAGGTGTAGTAGAGTAATAGAAATCCAACAGACCCAACAGTCATGACATGCATGCTGCTGATTCTGTGTAATTGAATCACTAATTGAAAGGGGCGTGTTCAAAATAATAGCAGTGTGGAGTTCTATTAGTGAGGTCATTCATTCTTTGAAAAACAGGTGGCAATGATTGCCCTTACTTAAGGAAGGAAGGCAGCAAATGTTGTACATACTGGTTACAGTGCATTTCTCTCTGAAATTCTGAGGAAAATGGGTCGTTCCAGACATTATTCAGAAGAACAGCGTACCTTGATTAAAAAGTTGATTGGAGAGGGGAAAACATATAAAGAAGTGCAGAAAATGATAGGCTGCTCAGCTAAAATGATCGCAAATGCTTTATAATGGCAACCAAAACCTGAAAGACGTGGAACAAAAGCGAAAAACTACCATTCGAATGGAGAGAGGAATAGCCAAAATGGCAAGGACTCAGCCAACAATCAGCTCCAGGAAGATCAAAGAAGGAGTAAAGTTCCCTGTGAGTACTGTTACAATTAGAAGATGCCTACGTGAAGCCAAGCTATCTGCAAGAAGCCCCCGCAAAGTCCTACTGTTGAAAAAAAGACATGTGCTGAAGAGGTTACAATTTGCCAAAGAGCACATTGACTGGCCTAAAGAGAAATGGCGCAACATTTTGTGGACTGATGAAAGTAAGATTGTTCTTTTTGGGTCTAGTGGCCGGAGACAGTTTGTCAGACGACCCCCAAACACTGAATTCAAGCCACAGTACACTGTGAAGACAGTGAAGCATGGTGGTGCAAGCATCATGATATTGGGATGTTTCTCATACTACGGTGTTGGGCCTATTTATCGCATACCAGGGATCATGGATCAGTTTGAATACATCAGAATACTTGAAGAGGTCATGCTGCCTTATGCTGAAGAGGAAATGCCCTTGAAATGGGTGTTCCAACAAGACAACGACCCCAAACACACCAGTAAACGTGCAACATCTTGGTTCCAGACCAACAAGAT
Source organism: Staurois parvus (assembly GCF_062004578.1). Classification (NCBI taxonomy): domain Eukaryota; kingdom Metazoa; phylum Chordata; class Amphibia; order Anura; family Ranidae; genus Staurois; species Staurois parvus. The sequence goes on along the minus strand of NW_028318646.1, from coordinate 1,239,522 downwards.
TGACGTTATGGAGTGGCCAGCCCAATCCCCGGATCTTAATCCAATAGAAAACTTGTGGGGTGACATCAAAAATGCAGTTTCTGAGGCAAAACCAAGAAATAGAGAAGAACTGTGGAATGTAGTCCAATCATCCTGGGCTGGAATACCTGATCACAGGGGCCAGAAGTTGGTTGACTCCATGCAACACAGATGTACAGCAGTTCTCAGAAACAGTGCTTATACAACCAAATATTCATTAAGTGATTCAAAGGAAAGCAAAATCTTCAAACATTTTTCAGTTTATATAGTGAATGTTTGAGTTTGTAAAGAAGAATACAAACACTGCTATTTTTTTGAACCGTCTAATATTCACTTTTCTTCAATTTTTTTAGAGGAACAACACAAATTTGATATATTTTTCTTCATGTGTTGATTTGGAATAGAATGTGTCGTGTTCCCAATGCATTTGTGTGGATGGAAATTAGAGATGAGCGAATCGAACATGACGAAGTGGAATTCGTTCCGAAGATTTGGAAAAATTCTATTCGCGACGAATCCGAAGATTAGCAAACTTCGGATGCACGAATCGAATTTTCCCAAAAATGGCGGCGACATGTGTGGCGACAGGAGAAAATGGACAGAGAAGATGGGGCGGGGATCTCTGGGAAGGCGCGCAGACAAGGCGCGCTGACCCATAATGCATTCATGAGTCATGAATCATGACATGTGATCGCATTAGCCAATCAGCAGCCAGCCAGCCAGCACTGTGTAATGGTGGAGCTATAAATCGCGGCCATCTTAGAATTCTCCATTAGCCTCCGGTCATTCAAGAGAGACAGACCTCTGTGTATTGAGGGACAGAGTTAGGGCCACAGAGACTTTAGGGCCACAGAATCGTTACTCAGGGACACAGAATTGTTACTCAGGGACACAGAATTGTTACTCAGGGACACAGAATCGTAACTCAGGGACACAGAATAGTTACTCAGGGACACAGAATCGTTACTCAGGGACACAGAATCGTTACTCAGGGACACAGAATCATTACTCAGGGACACAGAATCGTTACTTAGGGCCACAGCTATCAAAGAATCGAAAATTTAAAGTGACATACACCCTTTTTTTTTTTGGTGGCTGTCGTGCACAGTTGGTGCTGCAGTTTGCCGATTGTGCAAAATAAACTGACTTTCTGCTTCACAACCACTATTGTACGTACAAAGAATTAAATCCATTTACACGTCGGCTGGCGGTAATATTTTTTGGGTGATTAGTGCATTCCAGTGACACAAACGTACAGTTTCCAGCCAACGGCAAGCTGCAGTTGACCGATTGTGCTAAATAAACTGACTTTCTGCTTCACAACCACTATTGTACGTTCAAAGAGTTAGATCCATTTACACGCCGGGTGGCGGTAATATTTTTTGGGTGATTAGTGCATTCCAGTGACATAAACGTACAGTTTCCAGCCAACGGCAAGCTGCAATTGACCGATTGTGCTAAATAAACTGACTCTGCTTCACAACCACTATTGTACGTTCAAAGAGTTAAATCCATTTACACGCCGGCTGGCGGTAATATTTTTTGGGTGATTAGTGCATTCCAGTGACATAAACGTACAGTTTCCAGCCAACGGCAAGCTGCAATTGACCGATTGTGCTAAATAAACTGACTTTCTGCTTCACAACCACTATTGTACATTCAAAGAGTTAGATCCAATTACACGCCGGGTGGCGGTAATATTTTTTGGGTGATTAGTGCATTCCAGTGACAGAAATGTACAGTTTCCAGCCAAAGGCAAGCTGCAATTGACCGATTGTGCTAAATAAACTGACTTTCTGCTTCACAACCACTATTGTACGTTCAAAGAGTTAAATCCATTTACACGCCGGCTGGCGGTAATATTTTTTGGGTGATTAGTGCATTCCAGTGACAGAAACGTACAGTTTCCAGCCAACGGCAAGCTGCAATTGACCGATTGTGTACAATAAACTGATTTTCTGCTTCACAACCACTATTGTACGTTCAAAGAGTTAGATCCATTTACACGCCGGGTGGCGGTAATATTTTTTGGGTGATTAGTGCATTCCAGTGACATAAACGTACAGTTTCCAGGCAACGACAAGCAGCAATTAACCGATTGTGTACAATAAACTGACTTTCTGCTTCACAACCACTATTGTACATTCAAAGAGTTAAATCCATATACACGCCGGGTGGCGGTAATATTTTTTGGGTGATTAGTGCATTCCAGTGACATAAACGTACAGTTTCCAGCCAACGGCAAGCTGCAATTGACCGATTGTGCTAAATAAACTGACTTTCTGCTTCACAACCACTATTGTACGTTCAAAGAGTTAAATCCATATACACGCCGGGTGGCGGTAATATTTTTTGGGTGATTAGTGCATTCCAGTGACATAAATGTACAGTTTCCAGCCAACGGCAAGCTGCAATTGACCGATTGTGCTAAATAAACTGACTTTCTGCTTCACAACCACTATTGTACGTTCAAAGAGTTAAATCCATATACACGCCGGGTGGCGGTAATATTTTTTGAGTGATTAGTGCATTCCAGTGGCATAAACGTACAGTTTCCAGCCAACGGCAAGCTGCAATTGACCGATTGTGCTAAATAAACTGACTTTCTGCTTCACAACCACTATTGTACGTTCAAAGAGTTAGATCCATTTACACGCCGGCTGGCGGTAATATTTTTTGGGTGATTAGTGCATTCCAGTGACATAAACGTACAGTTTCCAGCCAACGGCAAGCTGCAATTGACCGATTGTGCTAAATAAACTGACTTTCTGCTTCACAACCACTATTGTACGTTCAAAGAGTTAAATCCATATACACGCCGGGTGGCGGTAATATTTTTTGGGTGATTAGTGCATTCCAGTGACATAAACGTACAGTTTCCAGCCAACGGCAAGCTGCAATTGACCGATTGTGCTAAATAAACTGACTTTCTGCTTCACAACCACTATTGTACGTTCAAAGAGTTAAATCCATTTACACGCCGGCTGGCGGTAATATTTTTTGGGTGATTAGTGCATTCCAGTGACAGAAACGTACAGTTTCCAGCCAACGGCAAGCTGCAATTGACCGATTGTGCTAAATAAACTGACTTTCTGCTTCACAACCACTATTGTACGTTCAAAGAGTTAGATCCATTTACACGCCAGGTGGCGCTAATATTTTTTGGGTGATTAGTGCATTCCAGTGACATAAACGTACAGTTTCCAGCCAATGGCAAGCTGCAATTGACCGATTGAGCTAAATAAACAGACTTTCTGCTTCACAACCACTATTGTACGTTCAAAGAGTTAGATCCATTTACACGCCGGAAGGCGGTAATATTTTTTGGGTGATTAGTGCATTCCAGTGACATAAACGTACAGTTTCCAGCCAACGTCAAGCTGCCATTGACCGATTGTGCAAAATAAACTGACTTTCTGCTTCACAACCACTATTGTACGTTCAAAGAGTTAAATCCATATACACGCCGGGTGGCGGTAATATTTTTTGGGTGATTAGTGTATTCCAGTGACATAAACGTACAGTTTCCAGCCAACGGCAAGCTGCAATTGACCGATTGTGCTAAATAAACTGACTTTCTGCTTCACAACCACTATTGTACGTTCAAAGAGTTAAATCCATTTACACGTCGGCTGGCGGTAATATTTTTTGGGTGATTAGTGCATTCCAGTGACAGAAACGTACAGTTTCCAGCCAACGGCAAGCTGCAATTGACCGATTGTGTACAATAAACTGACTTTCTGCTTCACAACCACTATTGTATGTTCAAAGAGTTAGATCCATTTACACGCCGGGTGGCGGTAATATTTTTTGGGTGATTAGTGCATTCCAGTGACATAAACGTACAGTTTCCAGCCAACGGCAAGCTGCAATTGACCGATTGTGCTAAATAAACTGACTTTCTGCTTCACAACCACTATTGTACGTTCAAAGAGTTAAATCCATATACACGCCGGGTGGCGGTAATATTTTTTGGGAGATTAGTGCATTCCTGTGACATAAACGTACAGTTTCCAGCCAACGGCAAGCTGCAATTGACCGATTGTGCTAAATAAACTGACTTTCTGCTTCACAACCACTATTGTACGTTCAAAGAGTTAAATCCATATACACGCCGGCTGGCGGTAATTTTTTTTGGGTGATTAGTGCATTCAAGTGACAGAAACGTACAGTTTCCAGCCAATGGCAAGCTGCAATTGACCGATTGTGCTAAATAAACTGACTTTCTGCTTCATAACCACTATTGTACGTTCAAAGAGTTAGATCCATTTACACGCCGGAAGGCGGTAATATTTTTTGGGTGATTAGTGCATTCCAGTGACATAAACGTACAGTTTCCAGCCAACGTCAAGCTGCCATTGACCGATTGTGCAAAATAAACTGACTTTCTGCTTCACAACCACTATTGTACGTTCAAAGAGTTAGATCCATTTACACGCTGGCTGGCGGTAATATTTTTTGGGTGATTAGTGCATTCCAGTGACAGAAACATACAGTTTCCAGCCAACGGCAGGCTGCAATTGACCGATTGTGTACAATAAACTGACTTTCTGCTTCACAACCACTATTGTACGTTCAAAGAGTTAGATCCATTTACACGCCGGGTGGCGGTAATATTTTTTGGGTGATTAGTGCAATCCAGTGACATAAACGGACAGTTTCCAGCCAACGGCAAGCTGCAATTGACCGATAGTGCTAAATAAACTGACTTTCTGCTTCACAACCACTATTGTACGTTCAAAGAGTTAAATCCATATACACTCCGGGTGGCGGTAATATTTTTTGGGTGATTAGTGCATTCCAGTGACATAAACGTACAGTTTCCAGCCAACGGCAAGCTGCAATTGACCGATTGTGCTAAATAAACTGACTTTCTGCTTCACAACCACTATTGTACGTTCAAAGAGTTAAATCCATTTACACGCCGGCTGGCGGTAATATTTTTTGGGTGATTAGTGCATTCCCGTGACAGAAACGTACAGTTTCCAGCCAACGGCAAGCTGCAATTGACCGATTGTGTACAATAAACTGACATTCTGCTTCACAACCACTATTGTATGTTCAAAGAGTTAGATCCATTTACACGCCAGGTGGCGGTAATATTTTTTGGGTGATTAGTGCATTCCAGTGACATAAACGTACAGTTTCCAGCCAACGGCAAGCTGCAATTGACCGATTGTGTACAATAAACTGACTTTCTGCTTCACAACCACTATTGTACGTTCAAAGAGTTAAATCCATATACACGCCGGCTGGCGGTAATATTTTTTGGGTGATTAGTGCATTCAAGTGACAGAAACGTACAGTTTCCAGCCAATGGCAAGCTGCAATTGACCGATTGTGCTAAATAAACTGACTTTCTGCTTCACAACCACTATTGTACGTTCAAAGAGTTAGATCCATTTACACGCCGGGTGGCGGTTATATTTTTTGGGTGATTAGTGCATTCCAGTGACATAAACGTACAGTTTCCAGCCAACGTCAAGCTGCCATTGACCGATTGTGCAAAATAAACTGACTTTCTGCTTCACAACCACTATTGTACGTTCAAAGAGTTAGATCCATTTACACGCTGGCTGGCGGTAATATTTTTTGGGTGATTAGTGCATTCCAGTGACAGAAACATACAGTTTCCAGCCAACGGCAGGCTGCAATTGACCGATTGTGTACAATAAACTGACTTTCTGCTTCACAACCACTATTGTACGTTCAAAGAGTTAGATCCATTTACACGCCGGGTGGCGGTAATATTTTTTGGGTGATTAGTGCATTCCAGTGACATAAACGGACAGTTTCCAGCCAACGGCAAGCTGCAATTGACCGATTGTGCTAAATAAACTGACTTTCTGCTTCACAACCACTATTGTACATTCAAAGAGTTAAATCCATGTACACGCCGGCTGGCGGTAATATTTTTTGGCTGATTAGTGCATTCCAGTGACATAAACGTACAGTTTCCAGCCAACGGCAAGCTGCAATTGACCGATAGTGCTAAATAAACTGACTTTCTGCTTCACAACCACTATTGTACGTTCAAAGAGTTAAATCCATATACACTCCGGGTGGCGGTAATATTTTTTGGGTGATTAGTGCATTCCAGTGACATAAACGTACAGTTTCCAGCCAACGGCAAGCTGCAATTGACCGATTGTGCTAAATAAACTGACTTTCTGCTTCACAACCACTATTGTACGTTCAAAGAGTTAAATCCATTTACACGTCAGCTGGCGGTAATATTTTTTGGGTGATTAGTGCATTCCCGTGACAGAAACGTACAGTTTCCAGCCAACGGCAAGCTGCAATTGACCGATTGTGTACAATAAACTGACTTTCTGATTCACAACCACTATTGTATGTTCAAAGAGTTAGATCCATTTACACGCCAGGTGGCGGTAATATTTTTTGGGTGATTAGTGCATTCCAGTGACATAAACGTACAGTTTCCAGCCAACGGCAAGCTGCAATTGACCGATTGTGTACAATAAACTGACTTTCTGCTTCACAACCACTATTGTACGTTCAAAGAGTTAAATCCATATACACGCCGGCTGGCGGTAATATTTTTTGGGTGATTAGTGCATTCAAGTGACAGAAACGTACAGTTTCCAGCCAATGGCAAGCTGCAATTGACCGATTGTGCTAAATAAACTGACTTTCTGCTTCACAACCACTATTGTACGTTCAAAGAGTTAGATCCATTTACACGCTGGCTGGCGGTAATATTTTTTGGGTGATTAGTGCATTCCAGTGACAGAAACATACAGTTTCCAGCCAACGGCAGGCTGCAATTGACCGATTGTGTACAATAAACTGACTTTCTGCTTCACAACCACTATTGTACGTTCAAAGAGTTAGATCCATTTACACGCCGGGTGGCGGTAATATTTTTTGGGTGATTAGTGCATTCCAGTGACATAAACGGACAGTTTCCAGCCAACGGCAAGCTGCAATTGACCGATTGTGCTAAATAAACTGACTTTCTGCTTCACAACCACTATTGTACATTCAAAGAGTTAAATCCATGTACACGCCGGCTGGCGGTAATATTTTTTGGCTGATTAGTGCATTCCAGTGACATAAACGTACAGTTTCCAGCCAACGGCAAGCTGCAATTGACCGATTGTGCTAAATAAACTGACTTTCTGCTTCACAACCACTATTGTACGTTCAAAGAGTTAGATCCATTTACACGCCAGGTGGCGCTAATATTTTTTGGGTGATTAGTGCATTCCAGTGACATAAACGTATAGTTTCCAGCCAACGGCAAGCTGCAATTGACCGATTGTGCTAAATAAACTGACTTTCTGCTTCACAACCACTATTGTACGTTCAAAGAGTTAGATCCATTTACACGCCGCGTGGCGGTAATATTTTTTGGGTGATTAGTGCATTCCAGTGACATAAACGTACAGTTTCCAGCCAACGTCAAGCTGCAATTGACCGATTGTGCTAAATAAACTGACTTTCTGCTTCACAACAACTATTGTACGTTCAAAGAGTTAAATCCATTTACACGTCGGCTGGCGGTAATATTTTTTGGGTGATTAGTGCATTCCAGTGACAGAAACGTACAGTTTCCAGCCAACGGCAAGCTGCAATTGACCGATTGTGTACAATAAACTGACTTTCTGCTTCACAACCACTATTGTATGTTCAAAGAGTTAGATCCATTTACACGCCGGGTGGCGGTAATATTTTTTGGGTGATTAGTGCATTCCAGTGACATAAACGTACATTTTCCAGCCAACGGCAAGCTGCAATTGACCGATTGTGCTAAATAAACTGACTTTCTGCTTCACAACCACTATTGTACGTTCAAAGAGTTAAATCCATATACATGCCGGGTGGCGGTAATATTTTTTGGGAGATTAGTGCATTCAAGTGACAGAAACGTACAGTTTCCAGCCAATGGCAAGCTGCAATTGACCGATTGTGCTAAATAAACTGACTTTCTGCTTCACAACCACTATTGTACGTTCAAAGAGTTAGATCCATTTACACGCAGGGTGGCGGTAATATTTTTTGGGTGATTAGTGCATTCCAGTGACATAAACGTACAGTTTCCAGCCAACGTCAAGCTGCCATTGACCGATTGTGCAAAATGAACTGACTTTCTGCTTCACAACCACTATTGTACGGTCAAAGAGTTAGATCTATTTACACGCTGGCTGGCGGTAATATTTTTTGGGTGATTAGTGCATTCCAGTGACAGAAACATACAGTTTCCAGCCAACGGCAGGCTGCAATTGACCGATTGTGCACAATAAACTGACTTTCTGCTTCACAACCACTATTGTACGTTCAAAGAGTTAAATCCATATACACGCCGGGTGGCGGTAATATATTTTGGGTGATTAGTGCATTCCAGTGACATAAACGTACAGTTTCCAGCCAACGGCAAGCTGCAATTGACTGATTGTGCTAAATAAACTGACTTTCTGCTTCACAACCACTATTGTACGTTCAAAGAGTTAAATCCATATACACGCCGGGTGGCGGTAATATTTTTTGGGTGATTAGTGCATTCCAGTGACATAAACGTACAGTTTCCAGCCAACGGCAAGCTGCAATTGACCGATTGTGCTAAATAAACTGACTTTCTGCTTCACAACCACTATTGTACGTTCAAAGAGTTAGATCCATTTACACGCCAGGTGGCGGTAATATTTTTTGGGTGATTAGTGCATTCCAGTGACATAAACGTACAGTTTCCAGCCAACGGCAAGCTGCAATTGACCGATTGTGCTAAATAATTTGACTTTCTGCTTCACAACCACTATTGTACGTTCAAAGAGTAAAATCAATTTACACATCGGCTGGCGGTAATTTTTTTTGGGTGATTAGTGCATTCCAGTGACAGAAACGTACAGTTTCCAGCCAACGGCAAGCTGTAATTGACCGATTGTGTACAAAAAACTGACTTTCTGCTTCACAACCACTATTGTACGTTCAAAGAGTAAAATCAATTTACACATCGGCTGGCGGTAATTTTTTTTGGGTGATTAGTGCATTCCAGTGACATAAACGTACAGTTTCCAGCCAACGGCAAGCTGCAATTGACCGATTGTGCTAAATAAACTGACTTTCTGCTTCACAACCACTATTGTACGTTCAAAGAGTTAAATCCATATACACGCCGGGTGGCAGCAATATTTTTTGGGTGATTAGTGCATTCCAGTGACATAAACGTACAGTTTCCAGCCAACGGCAAGCTGCAATTGACCGATTGTGCTAAATAATTTGACTTTCTGCTTCACAACCACTATTGTACGTTCAAAGAGTAAAATCAATTTACACATCGGCTGGCGGTAATTTTTTTTGGGTGATTAGTGCATTCCAGTGACAGAAACGTACAGTTTCCAGCCAACGGCAAGCTGTAATTGACCGATTGTGTACAAAAAACTGACTTTCTGCTTCACAACCACTATTGTACGTTCAAAGAGTTAGATCCAATTACACGCCGGGTGGCGGTAATATTTTTTGGGTGATTAGTGCATTCCAGTGACATAAACGTACAGTTTCCAGCCATCGGCAAGCTGCAATTGACCGATTGTGCTAAATAAACTGACTTTCTGCTTCACAACCACTATTGTACGTTCAAAGAGTTAGATCCATTTACACGCCGGGTGGCGGTAATATTTTTTGGGTGATTAGTGCATTCCAGTGACATAAACGTACAGTTTCCAGCCAACGGCAAGCTGCAATTGACCGATTGTGCTAAATAAACTGACTTTCTGCTTCACAACCACTATTGTACGTTCAAAGAGTTAAATCCATATACACGCCGGGTGGCGGTAATATTTTTTGGGTGATTAGTGCATTCCAGTGACATAAACGTACAGTTTCCAGCCAACGGCAAGCTGCAATTGACCGATTGTGCTAAATAAACTGACTTTCTGCTTCACAACCACTATTGTACGTTCAAAGAGTTAAATCCATTTACATGCCGGCTGGCGGTAATATTTTTTGGGTGATTAGTGCATTCCAGTGACAGAAACGTACAGTTTCCAGCCAACGGCAAGCTGCAATTGACCGATTGTGCTAAATAAACTGACTTTCTGCTTCACAACCACTATTGTACGTTCAAAGAGTTAGATCCATTTACACGCCGGGTGGCGGTAATATTTTTTGGGTGATTAGTGCATTCCAGTGACATAAACGTACAGTTATCAGCCAACGGCAAGCTGCAATTGACCGATTGTGCAAAATAAACTGACTTTCTGCTTCACAACCACTATTGTACGTTCAAAGAGTTAGATCCATTTAAACGCCGGCTGGCGGTAATATTTTTTGGGTGATTAGTGCATTCCAGTGACAGAAACGCACAGTTTCCAGCCAACGGCAAGCTGCAATTGACCGATTGTGCTAAATAAACTGACTTTCTGCTTCACAACCACTATTGTACGTTCAAAGAGTTAGATCCATTTACACGCCGGGTGGCGGTAATATTTTTTGGGTGATTAGTGCATTCCAGTGACATAAACATACAGTTTCCAGCCAACGGCAAGCTGCAATTGACCGATTGTGCTAAATAAACTGACTTTCTGCTTCACAACCACTATTGTACGTTCAAAGAGTTAAATCCATATACACGCCGGGTGGCGGTAATATATTTTGGGTGATTAGTGCATTCCAGTGACATAAACGTACAGTTTCCAGCCAACGGCAAGCTGCAATTGACCGATTGTGCTAAATAAACTGATTTCTGCTTCACATCCACTATTGTACGTTCAAAGAGTTAAATCCATATACAGGCCGGCTGGCGGTAATATTTTTTGGGTGATTAGTGCATTCCAGTGACAGAAACGTACAGTTTTCAGCCAACGGCAAGCTGCAATTGACCGATTGTGCTAAATAAACTGACTTTCTGCTTCACAACCACTATTGTACGTTCAAAGAGTTAAATCCATATACACGCCGGGTGGCAGCAATATTTTTTGGGTGATTAGTGCATTCCAGTGACATAAACGTACAGTTTCCAGCCAACGGCAAGCTGCAATTGACCGATTGTGCTAAATAATTTGACTTTCTGCTTCACAACCACTATTGTACGTTCAAAGAATAAAATCAATTTACACATCGGCTGGCGGTAATTTTTTTTGGGTGATTAGTGCATTCCAGTGACAGAAACGTACAGTTTCCAGCCAACGGCAAGCTGTAATTGACCGATTGTGTACAAAAAACTGACTTTCTGCTTCACAACCACTATTGTACGTTCAAAGAGTTAGATCCAATTACACGCCGGGTGGCGGTAATATTTTTTGGGTGATTAGTGCATTCCAGTGACATAAACGTACAGTTTCCAGCCATCGGCAAGCTGCAATTGACCGATTGTGCTAAATAAACTGACTTTCTGCTTCACAACCACTATTGTACGTTCAAAGAGTTAGATCCATTTACACGCCGGGTGGCGGTAATATTTTTTGGGTGATTAGTGCATTCCAGTGACATAAACGTACAGTTTCCAGCCAACGGCAAGCTGCAATTGACCGATTGTGCTAAATAAACTGACTTTCTGCTTCACAACCACTATTGTACGTTCAAAGAGTTAAATCCATATACACGCCGGGTGGCGGTAATATTTTTTGGGTGATTAGTGCATTCCAGTGACATAAACGTACAGTTTCCAGCCAACGGCAAGCTGCAATTGACCGATTGTGCTAAATAAACTGACTTTCTGCTTCACAACCACTATTGTACGTTCAAAGAGTTAAATCCATTTACATGCCGGCTGGCGGTAATATTTTTTGGGTGATTAGTGCATTCCAGTGACAGAAACGTACAGTTTCCAGCCAACGGCAAGCTGCAATTGACCGATTGTGCTAAATAAACTGACTTTCTGCTTCACAACCACTATTGTACGTTCAAAGAGTTAGATCCATTTACACGCCGGGTGGCGGTAATATTTTTTGGGTGATTAGTGCATTCCAGTGACATAAACGTACAGTTATCAGCCAACGGCAAGCTGCAATTGACCGATTGTGCAAAATAAACTGACTTTCTGCTTCACAACCACTATTGTACGTTCAAAGAGTTAGATCCATTTAAACGCCGGCTGGCGGTAATATTTTTTGGGTGATTAGTGCATTCCAGTGACATAAACGTACAGTTTCCAGCCAACGGCAAGCTGCAATTGACCGATTGTGCTAAATAAACTGACTTTCTGCTTCACAACCACTATTGTACGTTCAAAGAGTTAAATCCATATACACGCCGGGTGGCGGTAATATATTTTGGGTGATTAGTGCATTCCAGTGACATAAACGTACAGTTTCCAGCCAACGGCAAGCTGCAATTGACCGATTGTGCTAAATAAACTGACTTTCTGCTTCACAACCACTATTGTACGTTCAAAGAGTTAAATCCATATACACGCCGGCTGGCGGTAATATTTTTTGGGTGATTAGTGCATTCCAGTGACATAAACGTACAGTTTTCAGCCAACGGCAAGCTGCAATTGACCGATTGTGCTAAATAAACTGACTTTTTGCTTCACAACCACTATTGTACGTTCAAAGAGTTAGATCCATTTACACGCCGGGTGGCGGTAATATTTTTTGGGTGATTAGTGCATTCCAGTGACATAAACGTACAGTTTCCATCCAACGGCAAGCTGCAATTGACCGATTGTGTACAATAAACTGACTTTCTGCTTCACAACCACTATTGTACGTTCAAAGAGTTAGATCCATTTACACGCCGGGTGGCGGTAATATTTTTTGGGTGATTAGTGCATTCCAGTGACATAAACGTACAGTTTCCAGCCAACGGCAAGCTGCAATTGACCGATTGTGCTAAATAAACTGACTTTCTGCTTCACAACCACTATTGTACGTTCAAAGAGTTAAATCCATATACACGCCGGGTGGCGGTAATATTTTTTGGGTGATTAGTGCATTCCAGTGACAGAAACGTACAGTTTCCAGCCAACGGCAAGCTGCAATTGACCGCTTGTGCTAAATAAACTGACTTTCTGCTTCACAACCACTATTGTACGTTCAAAGAGTTAGATCCATTTACACGCAGGGTGGCAGTAATATTTTTTGGGTGATTAGTGCATTCCAGTGACATAAACGTAGTTTCCAGCCAACGGCAAGCTGCAATTGACCGATTGTGCAAAATAAACTGACTTTCTGCTTCACAACCACTATTGTACGTTCAAAGAGTTAGATCCATTTACACGCCGGGTGGCGGTAATATTTTTTGGGTGATTAGTGCATTCCCGTGACAGAAACGTACAGTTTCCAGCCAATGGCAAGCTGCAATTGACCGATTGTGCTAAATAAACTGACTTTCTGCTTCACAACCACTATTTTACGTTCAAAGAGTTAAATCCATATACACGCCGGGTGGCGGTAATATTTTTTGGGTGATTAGTGCATTCCAGTGACATAAACGTACAGTTTCCAGCCAACGGCAAGCTGCAATTGACAGATTGTGTACAATAAACTGACTTTCTGCTTCACAACCACTATTGTACGTTCAAAGAGTTAGATCCATTTACACGCCGGGTGGCGGTAATATTTTTTGGGTGATTAGTGCATTCCAGTGACATAAACGTACAGTTTCCAGCCAACGGCAAGCTGCAATTGACCGATTGTGCTAAATAAACTGACTTTCTGCTTCACAACCACTATTGTACATTCAAAGAGTTAGATCCATATACACGCCGGTTGACGGTAATATTTTTTGGGTGATTAGTGCATTCCAGTGACATAAACGTACAGTTTCCAGCCAACGGCAAGCTGCAATTGACCGATTGTGCTAAATAAACTGACTTTCTGCTTCACAACCACTATTGTACGTTCAAAGAGTTAAATCCATATACACGCCGGGTGGCGGTAATATTTTTTGGGTGATTAGTGCATTCCAGTGACAGAAACGTAGTTTCCAGCCAACGGCAAGCTGCAATTGACCGCTTGTGCTAAATAAACTGACTTTCTGCTTCACAACCACTATTGTACGTTCAAAGAGTTAGATCCATTTACACGCAGGGTGGCGGTAATATTTTTTGGGTGATTAGTGCATTCCAGTGACATAAACGTACAGTTTCCAGCCAACGGCAAGCTGCAATTGACCGATTGTGCAAAATAAACTGACTTTCTGCTTCACAACCACTATTGTACGTTCAAAGAGTTAGATCCATTTACACGCCGGCTGGCGGTAATATTTTTTGCGTGATTAGTGCATTCCCGTGACAGAAACGTACAGTTTCCAGCCAACGGCAAGCTGCAATTGACCGATTGTGCTAAATAAACTGACTTTCTGCTTCACAACCACTATTTTACGTTCAAAGAGTTAAATCCATTTACACGCCGGCTGGCGGTAATATTTTTTGGGTGATTAGTGCATTCCAGTGACATAAACGTACAGTTTCCAGCCAACGGCAAGCTGCAATTGACCGATTGTGTACAATAAACTGACTTTCTGCTTCACAGCCACTATTGTACGTTCAAAGAGTTAAATCCATATACACGCCGGGTGGCGGTAATATATTTTGGGTGATTAGTGCATTCCAGTGACATAAACGTACAGTTTCCAGCCAACGGCAAGCTGCAATTGACCGATTGTGCTAAATAAACTGACTTTCTGCTTCACAACCACTATTGTACATTCAAAGAGTTAGATCCATATACACGCCGGGTGACGGTAATATTTTTTGGGTGATTAGTGCATTCCAGTGACATAAACGTACAGTTTCCAGCCAACGGCAAGCTGCAATTGACCTATTGTGTACAATAAACTGACTTTCTGCTTCACAACCACTATTGTACGTTCAAAGAGTTAGATCCATTTACACGCCGGGTGGCGGTAATATTTTTTGGGTGATTAGTGCATTCCAGTGACATAAACGTAGTTTCCAGCCAACGGCAAGCTGCAATTGACCGATTGTGCTAAATAAACTGACTTTCTGCTTCACAACCACTATTGTACGTTCAAAGAGTTAAATCCCGTTTTATTTTTGGGGTGCTTATTGAATTAAAGAGTATGTCAGACAACACGCAGAGGAGTGGCAGAGGAGGCAATGTTTCAGGAGCGAGCAGACGTGGCAGCAGAGGAAGGGGTCGAGGCAGCACTAGTTGCAGCCAGAGGCCAGTGCTCCCGGTGTCATCCAGCGGTCGTGTCTCCACCGACAACCCTGCCGTCATCGATTGGTTGACTCGGTCCTCTTCCTCTTCCCAGGTCACCTCTGACACCTACAGCCAACGGTCGGTGGGTACGTCAGTCACAACCGTTAGTTGGCATGGCCCGGGAGCAAGTCCACTGAAATCACGTGTCCTCGACCTGCCCCTGTCCTTTGCTGTTCCCTCACCAAGCGAAGTATCGCATGCTGTGGGCTCAGCCCCACTGTACAGTGAGGAAGAGCTAACAGAGGGCGGTCAGGAATGGGGGGAGACATCCGCCTCTTCAGCAGCCAGGCGAAGAAGTACTGGCGAGGAGAGTGGCTCGGTAGCCGGTCTAGAGACAGGTCTGTCTCCTGACCCACACGCAGCCGAGGGGGCTAGTAGTGACGCGGAGACCCTAATTGATGATGATGAGGCTGATCGCACTTGGCAGCCTCGTCGTCATCAGGCTATTGCTTCCGCATCATCAGGAGAAGAGGGTGCCAGCTTGCCAGCGAGCAAAACAGTCGGTGGGTTGCCCAGGAAGCAGCAGGGTCGCAGCAGTGTCAGTGGAGCCAAACGGCCACGGAGTAGAGCACCAGCTCCACTGCAGCCTACCACCATGGCCAGTAGTGGTGCCGGTGTGCACGGAGGAAGTAGCAGTCAGCCAGTGAGGAGTAGCGGGGGCAAAGTTTCCTACTCAGCGGTGTGGCAATTTTTCGTCAAGCCGCCCGAGGAAGTAAACGTAGCCGTATGTCGACTATGTGGCCAGAAAGTCAAGCGTGGCCAGGGGGCCAATGTTGGGACTACAGCGTTGCGTCAGCATATGCAGCGTCGCCATTCGGTGGCCTGGGAAAACCGTGATAAAGATATGGCGGTTCTGCCTGCCCCAGCCCCCGCTCCATCACCTGCTCCGTCACCCGACGTCAATCGCCCTCTATCAGCCAGTCAAGGCTCCAACACCTCTGCTGAGGGGAGTTGTTGCTCGTTGGCATCTTCCGCTCGTTCAGATGCTCCTTCTCCTGCTACTCCTCTTCACGGATTCCGTCAGCAGTCTTTCTTGGAATCCGTTTCCAAGAGACAACAGTTAGCGAGTACGCACCCGATGGTGCAGAAGCTGAACGTCCTCCTGTCCAAGTTGCTGGTGCTGCAGTCCCTCCCTTTCCAAGTGGTGGACTCAGCACCTTTCCGAGAAATGATGGCTTGTGCCGAGCCGCGGTGGAGAGTGCCAAGCCGGCATTTCTTCGCCAAAAAGGCAGTGCCAGCCCTGCATTCACATGTAGAAGAGATGGTGGGCCAGTCTTTGAGCATGTCGGTCTCTGCCAAAGTGCACAGCAGCGCCGACGTGTGGAGCTGTAACTACGGTCAGGGACAGTACATGTCATTTACGGCCCACTGGGTGAACGTGGTGCCGGCACAGCCGCACCAGCAACTTGGACAGGTCACGCCGCTTTTGCCTCCACGTTTGCACGTCCTTGGTCCAGCAAAGATGTCCGCCTCTACCACCTCTTCTTCCGCCGTGTCCTCAGCCGCCACCCCCGTGCCAAGTCCCATTACCCGACCGGCATATCACATGTGCAGGACGCAACCGTGTCACGCTGTGCTGCACCTGGTATGCCTTGGCGAACGTAGTCACACAGGGGAGGAACTTCTGAGTGTAATGAACAGAGAAATCGACAGATGGCTGTCTCCGCGCAAACTGAAAATCGGAACCATGTTGACCGACAACGGAAAGAACATGGTGTCTGCTCTGCGTCAAGGAAGGTTGTGCCATGCGCCATGCATGGCTCACGTGTTCAATCTGGTTGTCAAGCGGTTCCTAAAATCCACCATCCCAGTGCAAGACATCCTTAAAATGTCACGTAAACTTTGCATGCATTTCAGCTATTCCTACACCGCAAAGCACACCCTCCTTGAGCTGCAGCGGCAGAACGGAATTCCACAGCATCGCCTGATCTGCAACGTTGCAACAAGGTGGAATTCAACCCTACATATGTTAGACCGCCTTTACGAACAGCGAAAGGCCATCACCGATTTCCTGATGTTACAAGCGGATAAAGGTACTCCCCTGTGTAACTTAGATGTCAGCCATTGGCAGCTCATGCGTGACACCTGCCGCTTGCTCAGGCCCTTTGAGGAGGCCACGCTATTCGTGAGTCGGCAGGACTATGGGATGAACGACGTCATTCCTCTGTTGCACGTCCTGGAACAAATGCTGTTAACAATGGCTGGTCAGGGTGCGGTAGACGTGGCGCACAGATCTCAACGCCACATGACCCCTGTGGGGGCAGGACAGGAAGAAGAGGAGGAGGTAGAGGAGGACATTGGTGCTCAGGAATTATTGAGTGAAATGGGTGGTTTTTCCACTCAGCGGACAGGAGTGGAGGAGCAGGAGCATCTGGTAGAGGAGGAGGAGGAGACAGAGGACCCAGACGCACCGTGGCAGTATGCTGTGGAGATGGAGGCAGGGAGTCCCTCGCATTCCTTGGCACAAATGGCCCATAGCATGCTCGCTTGCTTGCGTAGCGACAGCCGAATAATAACCATCAGACAGAGGGATGACTTTTGGCTGTCCACCTTGTTGGACCCTCGCTACCGTTCAAAAATGGTGGCCTTTTTCACACCTGCTGAGAGGGAGGCCAAAATAAAGTACTATAAAAACCACCTATGTAGTCATGCAGTATATAGCCCTATCGGCCACTTTCTGGCATCCAGTTGCTGTAGCCCCCATCACCACACTGTGCCACGGGCCCCTGTACCGCCTTCTCATACTGCTGCCAGATCCATCCTCTGCCATGTGCGTCTTTGTCGTCTGCTCACGCTACTGGGTTCCAGTTTTAAACCTAGGCCTGTGTATGGCTTCCGAATACTGCTGCCTCCACCGCCACCCTGCGCCATGTGCCTCTGTCGTCTGCTCACGCTGCTGACGGCTTCCGTTTTTTAACCTAGGCCTGTGTATGGCTTCCGAATACTGCTGCCTCCACCGCCACCCTGCGCCATGTGCCTCTGTCGTCTGCTCACGCTGCTGACGGCTTCCGCTTTTTAACCGAGGCCTGTGTTTGGCTTCCGAATACTGCTGCATCCACCGCCACCCTGCGCCATGTGTCTCTGTCGTCTGCTCACGCTGCTGACGGCTTCCGCTTTTTAACCTAGGCCTGTGTATGGCTTCCGAATACTGCTGCCTCCACCGCCACCCTGCGCCATGTGCCTCTGTCGTCTGCTCACGCTGCTGACGGCTTCCGCTTTTTAAACTAGTCCTGTGTATGTCTTCCGAATACTGCTGCCTCCACCGCCACCCTGCGCCATGTGCCACTTTCAGGTCTCCTTACACTGTTGGTGGGTTCCATTTTGTGATAGGGTGCTGTATGGCCTTCCATTGCTGCTGCCTCCACCGCCACCCTGCGCCATGTGCCTCTGTCGTCTGCTCACGCTGCTGACGGCTTCCGCTTTTTAACCGAGGCCTGTGTTTGGCTTCCGAATACTGCTGCATCCACCGCCACCCTGCGCCATGTGTCTCTGTCGTCTGCTCACGCTGCTGACGGCTTCCGCTTTTTAACCTAGGCCTGTGTATGGCTTCCGAATACTGCTGTCTCCACCGCCACCCTGCGCCATGTGCCTCTGTCATCTGCTCACGCTGCTGACGGCTTCCGCTTTTTAAACTAGTCCTGTGTATGTCTTCCGAATACTGCTGCCTCCACCGCCACCCTGCGCCATGTGCCACTTTCAGGTCTCCTTACACTGTTGGTGGGTTCCATTTTGTGATAGGGTGCTGTATGGCCTTCCATTGCTGCTGCCTCCACCGCCACCCTGCGCCATGTGCCTCTGTCGTCTGCTCACGCTGCTGACGGCTTCCGCTTTTTAACCGAGGCCTGTGTTTGGCTTCCGAATACTGCTGCATCCACCGCCACCCTGCGCCATGTGTCTCTGTCATCTGCTCACGCTGCTGACGGCTTCCGCTTTTTAACCTAGGCCTGTGTATGGCTTCCGAATACTGCTGCCTCCACCGCCACCCTGCGCCATGTGCCTCTGTTGTCTGCTCACGCTGCTGACGGCTTCCGCTTTTTAAACTAGTCCTGTGTATGTCTTCCGAATACTGCTGCCTCCACCGCCACCCTGCGCCATGTGCCACTTTCAGGTCTCCTTACACTGTTGGTGGGTTCCATTTTGTGATAGGGTGCTGTATGGCCTTCCATTGCTGCTGCCTCCACCGCCACCCTGCGCCATGTGCCTCTGTCGTCTGCTCACGCTGCTGACGGCTTCCGCTTTTTAACCGAGGCCTGTGTTTGGCTTCCGAATACTGCTGCATCCACCGCCACCCTGCGCCATGTGTCTCTGTCATCTGCTCACGCTGCTGACGGCTTCCGCTTTTTAACCTAGGCCTGTGTATGGCTTCCGAATACTGCTGCCTCCACCGCCACCCTGCGCCATGTGCCTCTGTTGTCTGCTCACGCTGCTGACGGCTTCCGCTTTTTAAACTAGTCCTGTGTATGTCTTCCGAATACTGCTGCCTCCACCGCCACCCTGCGCCATGTGCCACTTTCAGGTCTCCTTACACTGTTGGTGGGTTCCATTTTGTGATAGGGTGCTGTATGGCCTTCCATTGCTGCTGCCTCCACCGCCACCCTGCGCCATGTGCCTCTGTCGTCTGCTCACGCTGCTGACGGCTTCCGCTTTTTAACCGAGGCCTGTGTTTGGCTTCCGAATACTGCTGCATCCACCGCCACCCTGCGCCATGTGCCTCTGTCGTCTGCTCACGCTGCTGACGGCTTCCGCTTTTTAACCGAGGCCTGTGTTTGGCTTCCGAATACTGCTGCATCCACCGCCACCCTGCGCCATGTGTCTCTGTCGTCTGCTCACGCTGCTGGCGGCTTCCGCTTTTTAACCTAGGCCTGTGTATGGCCTTCAATTGAAGCTGCTTCTGCTCCGCCACTCTGCCATTGGACTCTTGATAGTCGTCTCCCCACGCTGCTGCTGGGGGGACTTTTTAACATAGGCCTCTGTATGGCCTTCAATTTTAGCTGCTTACGCTCCGCCACTCTGCCATGGGCCCCTGTACTGCCTCCTCATGCTGCTGCCAGGCCCGTAATCTGCCATGGGCCCCCGTACCGACTCCTCATGCTGCTGCCAGGCCCATAATCTGTCAAGGGCCCCTGTACCGCCTCCTCATGCTGCTGCCAGGTCCAGAGTGTGTCATGGGTCCCTGTACGGCCTCCCATTGCTGCTGTCTCCATCGCCACACTCTGCCATGTGCCACTTTCAGGTCTCCTCACACTGCTGGTGGGTTCCATTTTGTCATAGGGTGCTGTATGGCCTCCCATTGCTGCTGCCTCCACCGCCACACTGTGGCTCCACACTCTGGTTTTGGCCCCGTGACTGCCCAAATGAATGAAGTGTGCGGTGATTCTAAGATCGACGGCACTCATCTGCATGTCATACTGACTGACAGTATTATTTCTCTTCCCCAGCAGACTCCAAGGGCATTTAAAATAAAGGTACAGTGTTCTGCACTAATATAAAGGCTCTCTGAAGCCTAGAAACACCCTTTTTATAAGTTAAATTCGCAGCGAATATATTCGGCTCGAAGCAAATTTTTTCTGCGAATTCGGCGAATCAGTCGAACCGAATTTTTGAATAATTCGCTCATCTCTAATGGAAATAAAAGCTATTAGAAGGATTTTAAGCTTTATTCACTTTTTTCAACACACTGCTACTATTTTGAACACAACTGTACATGCAACACTGTGCACAAATAACATTTATGTCCTTTCTTCCCCACAAATAGAGCTTTATTTTGATGGAACTTTATCATCTGTGTATTTTTTATTTTTTGTGCTATAAACAAAAAAAGACTGACAATTTTGAAAAAAAAAACAATATTTTTAACTTTTTGCTATAAAACATATCCTGTAAAAAAATAAAAAAATCAAATTTCATCATACATTTCAGCCAAAATCTATTCTGCTACATGTCTTTGCTAAAAAAAATCCCAATACATGTAAATTAATTGGTTTATGTGAATATTATAGCGTCTACAAATGGCAGTTTATATACTGGAATTTGTATTTAAATTTTTTTATACTAGTAATGGCGGCTATCAGCAACTTATATCGGGACTGCAAGACTCCAGTGGGCATTCTGACACTGGGTGGGAACTGACTAACTGCCACTGACATCCCCAATGACACTAATACAGTGATTAGTGCTAATAAAAAGCACTGACACTGTTCTAGTGACACTGGGCAGGAAGGGGTTAGCATCTGGGGTGATCAAAGGGTTAACTGTGTTCTGTGTGTGTTTTACTAGGAAACATGCTGCTGTGTATTTCTCTGCTGTGCAGAGAAATACACAGCAGCATGTTCTTGCTGGCAGGAGAGAAATCTGTGTTGTTCCCCTATCACTCGGCGTTTACTCGGCGTCTTACTGGGCGATTGCCGGGTGCTGGCAGGGAATCTCCGGTCAGGACCCAGTGATTGACAAATGTAGTTGCCAAAGGTGGCACAGGTAGAGTTGCACATGTACGCGCACGCCCCCTACCCAGAAATGCATATCACGTATATATACATGATTTTGTGCAGCCCTGCCACCCTGTAGTAGTACTTCTGCTATACGGCGGATGATATGCTGTTATTGTTCTATTATACAGGTCTTCATTTTTTTTTAAAGGTTATACAGTATGTGGGATGCTTTTAGGTGATGTTAATGTTATCCTTTATCATGGTTAATTTATCTATTACACTATACATTACAGTTATGAACCAAACTGAAACAAAAAAAATGACTTCTAAATGTTAAAGTTGAATTAAACCCTCACAAATAGACTACTTTGGGATCTATTTGTCAATGTTTTCATTACACAACTTTCAATATTTACCTGTTTTCCTAATTGATCCTTATTTGGAAAATGAATATGTGAAAGTTGGGTGAATTGTAAGTAAAAACAATTGATAAAGAGGACCCTTATGTTTGTAAAGTGCTGTAAGTAAAACAGGTTTGCATTATTTTTGTTTAAAAAAAAAAAAAAATTTCCCTATTTTTTTCCATGTTATCTCACCCTGTGTTTTTTGTATTCTGTTGACTCTTTTTTATGAGCTTCCTGCGGAAGCGTGTGCGTGTGTGTGCAGCAGCAGTACCTGAACACTACAGTTTTACTGCATCAACTACATAAGAATTTGCTATCCATCCCAGGAGTGTGCAGGATGACAATGCTGTAACTGAACAGAATAGGTGCTACCTTAGAAAAGAAGTTTATGTGGATATAATTTGCTTGTACAATTTAAATGAAAGTAGTACATTACACTATTGTTTTTTTTTTATTATTACAAAACAGGAACATATATAGCAAAATAATTTGTTTAGGGTTTAGTTTCACCTTAAATAGAAAGCAAACATTTTTATTTGTCTATGTGAAATATCTATAATATTTGAATTATAAATAGACCCAGTGCTCTATATCCTTTTCTACATACCTGCAGATTGCTTTATCTGCTGGCACATCATTGTATGATATAAGCAACTTCCTATGTAGTTCCACAATAATTTATTCCATAAAATACAACAGTAGTTTTCAATATACTGCTTGGTTAACAATTTATATTGTAAATATATTAGGTTTTAGAAACTCTGGTCCAAAACACTTACAACTGTGTAATTACAGGTTAAAACATTGTTGATTTAAGGCATTAAAGTCTAGAAGAATGGATGCTTACTGCTCTATATTGATTATTTAATTGATTAAAAGCCTGAAACCAGATCCTCACAGCTGCTGATGGCGCATTTACTCATTTTCCAGAGAGGATTGCACCAGCAGAGTAACTATGAAAGTGTATGATACAAATTCACAAGATGACACATTCTCACAAGATGGATGTTGACTCTTTTAGCTTTGAACCCAATTAAGCAGAGGCAAGGTCATGCGTATACATGTTTTAAGTCAAATAAAATATAGGTCAGTGTGATTAGACAAGTAGAAATAATGACATTACTTAATTAAAATGATTTATCTAACATTTTATTTGTATAGAAAATGTAACATCACAATGAGTTAGGTCATTTAGGTTCACACAAATCTACAGAACAGAACAACCTACTGTATGTATAAATATTTTGCCGTTAGGCAATCTTATATATGCTGTAAGGGGACAGGCTCAAATGATAGTGGAATTGGTAAACCATGCATGAGACAAGGACACCCAGGAACAGTCCAAGTAGGTTTGTCCTGCACTTTTATATAGCGTGGCAGTAAACAAACACAGTTCAATGCAGGAGGGCTTTGTGCAGCAAGTCCACAGTTCAAGCAAACAAAACATCTGCTTGTCTGAGCAACAAAGTTAACTATGTTCCTTCTTGACTAAAGAGTGTACCTGAATGTGATCCTTTAAATAAATGGGGAGCGTGTGTTCCTTTTTAGTCTTTTATCAGCAGTCATCCTTTCATGCAAAAGCAAGCTGTTATGGTGGAGAGTGGGAAAAAGAGTCTATAGCATAAGATACCACAGATAAAAGGCCTATGGACAGCTGACTAGTAACTAAGGACTGATGGTAAAATGTGGACTGGAGGCCTTATACCGCCAAAAGCTCTACACAGCCTCTGGAACCTAGACTAGAACCTATTAAGACTTAGAATTATTGGTTATTCAACACCCCAGGTGCTGTTCTCAACTCCAAATTTTCTTATCCCCAGCAGCTGGAAATATCTTTTCACCCTGGGTGAGCATAAGAGTGAATTAAAAAAAAGCTCTATTCCTAAAACTAAAAACACACTTTAAAAGAGTTGTTTAACCACTTGAGCTCCTGAAGATTTACCCCCCTTAATGACCAGGCCTCTTTTTGCTAATCGGTGCTGCACTAATTCAACTGATAATTGCGCTATCATGCAATGCTGCACCTAAATTAAATTTACGTCCTTTTTTTCACACAAATAGCGCTTTCTTTTGGTGTAATTTGATCACCTGTACGCTTTTTATTTTTTTATAAACAAAAAAAGGCCAAAAATTTTGAAGAAAAACGATATTTTTTACTTTCTGCTATAAAAAATATATAGTAAACTCAAAGTTGGTTATACATTTAGGCCAAAATGTATTCTGCTCCATGTTTTTGGTAAAAAAAATCCCAATAAGTGTATATTGATTGCTTTGTGTGGAAGTTATAGCGTCTACAAACTATGGTATAAATACTGCAATTTACACCATTTTTCTGCTATACAGCGCTGCGCTAGTTTAATGGACAATTGCGCGGTCATGCAATACGGAACATAAATGAAATTTACATCCTTTTTTTCCCCACAAATTGAGCTTTCTTTTGGTGGTATTTGATCGCCGGTGCGGTTTTTATTTTTTGCGCTATAAAAAAAAAGGCTGACAATTTTGAGGAAAAAAAACAATATTTTGGACTTTTTGCTATAAAACATGTCCAGTAAAAAAAAAATGCAAAAATCAAATTTAGTCATAAATTTCTGCCAAAATGTATTCTGCGACATGTCTTTGCTATAAAAAAAACCAATACGTGTAAATTAATTGGTTTACGTGAAAGTTATAGCGTTTACAAATGGCGGGAAAGATACTGGGATTTAAAATTTTTATTTATACTAATAATGGCGCCGATCAGCGACATATAGCGGCAATCAGCGACATATGGCGGCGACCAGCGACTTATGGCGGGACTGCGGGACTGCGACGGACATTTTGACACTGGGGGGGAACTGACTTGGGGTCACTGACATCCCCAGTGACACCAATACAGTGATCAGTGAAAAAAAAACACTGAAACTGTACTAATGTCACTGGGGAGGAAGGGGTTAACATTTTTAGAATTTGCTGTGTAAGGGGAGTGTTTTAATATAATGGTGAGTATCTCCCAATTGCTGCTGGAACGTGACTCTCCTCTATTATTCACACCACCGCAGGAATCCCTCGTTTAATCTCCTCCCAAGAATTTTTCCTCAGTATAAAGAAGACATAAACATAGTGCCATATCCTTACATTAAAAGGTGTGAATAAGAGAGGAGAGTCACGTTCCAGCAGCAATTGGGAGATACTCACCATTATTGTTATGATGCAATATATGATCCAAAGTTCCAATAGGTGAACAAAAGCAAAATTTGCCTTTAGTAGGCATCAAAGGAGGTGAGCGCATATAGAGATCACAATAAGAAGTCACTTGGAATGGAGATTTGTTCACTTTTGAATTTTTCACGTTTGGACTGATCACTTTTTTTAACAGTAGATTTAATGGTCACTTATTATTTGGATATATTGTTTCACGCTAACACAAAGGACTTTTATCACTAATGTATATTTTTGAAAAATTATAGTTTAAGTATATGATATTTTTTAGGAGCGCTGCACTATTGTTTAAAAACACACTTGAAACACTTTCCCCAGTGTAATAATATAGAATAATAGTCTGTAAAACGTGAAAACTCTAAGCAAATTATAATCCCCACAACATGTGAATCCTTTTTTAAAATCTCATATCTTCCATGTCTTTTTGTGCTCCCAATGTGAATAAACTCTCACCAGATATTCTAACACTTATGTATTAATGGGTCAAATCAGACTCAATGCAAATATCTTTCTCCCCTCTAGATGTTTCACTCCTTCTTGTCGATAATCTCCACATATTCCACTATCCTTTTGCCAATCATGTTTCATGCAAAAACCAAAAATACCTCATCCATAGTGTAGCATATCATATTAACCAGAGTAATACAAAAACTTATGCTTACATTACTTATAAACACAATGCTCACAGAATAGGGTTACATGTGCTTGCACAAATGCACTCCACAACCACCACCATTCTGGAACCCCATGCAAATAGTTTCTCATCAGTATATGTGACCCATGGTTTTCATAGTAACATGATGAAACATGTTGAGGAAGTGATGTCAGACTTATAGGCTGGAACTGGAAATTGGGGATCCACCATCTTTGTTTTACCATTACATTTGATTTTATCTTCTGGACTTACATAAGCACATGTTTTGTATTAAATAAACAGTGGTTTTAATTCTACTACACTATGAGTTGAATAGTCTTGAATAATCTGAGGAAACCTGCGAACATTTGGAGTGAGTTTGGAGCACATGGATACTATAGGCCTAATGCCAGTGCCCTAGCCATATCCCAAGCATCCCTGTTTTTTGGAAGTGTCCCACAATACCGGGGTTGTCCAAATAGGGTAGTGCAATAGAAATATGTGTATCGTTTAGAGAAGTTTGATTGAGGCCTATTGATTTTATTTAAACTGCCAAATAGTGAGCTTTATATAAATGGCCAGAAGTAGATCAGCAGCTTATAGAAACCATAAAGAGATGCACAACCAATAGTATCTCTTGTTGGACTGAATTGTGTGTAAAGTCTGGCTTTAGAGAAAATATATGAACAGTAGTTTATGCCTACAGGCATTCTTACATTATACCTGCTTCATATGTATATCATGATATGGCAGATCTCTGCACAATTTCTCTGCATAATTTTCTAAAATTGAGCTATTTTACCTACAAAGAAAGTGTTTTACTATTCCTCCAGTCCTAAGAGGTGCACAGTCTTAACAAGAAGCAAATCTAGCAGGTGACATGACTTTTCGCTACTCTAGTTAAGCAATGCAGCTAGGTCACCTACCTGTCACCATTATGTGGTGGAACATTGAAGGAGTAACAAGAGACTGATAACGTTATCTCTTTGCTCACTTAGACATCTCTATGCTTGCTCAGACAGCATGCTTCTGGTCAGCAAAGGTTTTGGCAGAGACTTATTGCCCCTTAACTCTTCTCCTTCCTCCCCCTTCGTAGAGTGAGACTGGTCATTGGGTACCCCTGAATTTTAGGATTTGTTAATGATTTGTTTCTTGAAAATTCTATCAGATATTTTATATCAACTCAATGAAAATGCTTCTTCTTGACTTACTAATGCAATGTTCTTTGCTACCATAGCTGAGTAACAGTCACATCCTTCAGCACAAGGGTCTTCATACAGATTTGTATTGCAGAAGAAAGAAGAGGGCATATCACATCTGTCATTGGCTGGAGATTACGGAGTGCACTAAAAGCTGGACATACAGAGTTAGATTTCTTTCATTAAGCTCAGAGAGAGTGAATGTTGCTCATTCTTAACAGCATCAAGTTCTGGAATATTTTTCAGTGCAGGTATTCTCTCTTTAGTTTTAAAAGATCCATTTTTCCAAAATAGGTATTATGATATGGGACTGTTTGGTTGAAATTACCCCCTAATTTATTACTTTTTCTTATGCTTGTATTTCTAAGCAACTCCAGAAAAACACATTCTTACTGAATTCTGACCTTTCACATCTTGGAGCCTCACTTCCTCTGCTGCAACAGAAGAAAATCTTTTTCAGTCTTGCTAAATACTCCTTAGTGTAAAATAGATTACAAATCCAGCTGGAAGAATGATACCATACATCTCAATATCCTGGGCAAATGAACACATATGGAAAACTGCAGAAAGATCCCACTGCCAAGTACAAGAGACAAAAACAAGTTGATGGTTCAATTCCATAACATCTACACAATTACTTTTTTTTTACATTCATGATAGGAATATGATAGAAAATTGTTCAGGTACTCTCTGGTAATAGTTTCGGAGATTGTTGTAAATATAAAATTGTTATTTATCTGATTTACAAAAATTAAGATATGATTGCCACATTATATTTATCAGTAATATAAATTCAGTGCATCCTATTTCTGACATATATGAGTGCCACTATGTCCCCTCTATGCCACTGCATACATTTAAATGCATACAATATATAAATTACAAATATATATATGTGTGTGTGTGTATATTTTTGCAGTAGCACTGGTTGACATAATAATCAGTATCATTGCCAAATTGTGAATGATGATTGCAATCTGCGAAACTGAGGTTTATAAGCTAGAGACACTTATAAGAAGGGTTATATAAAAATCAAATATCTATGGTTCCAAATGTAATTTGCACATATATATTTAGGAGTAATTCTAATATATAATTTGAAAATAATGATGATTTGATGTCAGATATGAACAGCATAGGTACTAGAGAAATGAGAATGGGGGCTGAAAGAAAAATCAAAAAGATGTAGTAACAAAGGATTATGGAAATAAGCAGGAACAAAAGATAAGAGATGAAGAGGGTGGAAAAGCAAATTATTTGCACAGAAGGTAGATGGGGAAAGAGTGTGTTTAATATTGATAAAGAAGGACAATGATTGAATAAAGAAACAAATGAACAGAATAGAGACAATCTTAGTGGCTGATTTTTAGTGGAAAGTAAAAATGAGACAGAAAGTGGACATCAAGTATAACAATAATCCAACTGAATTGTATACTCACACCAACTTACCTTCTCTAGTTTTATTAAATGCGGTTAACATTGGTGTAATTTTAGAAAAATAATTTTTACACTAGCAGTAATTTGCATTTAAATACCCAGTAAACGTAAAGTGAACCTGTGAACCATTAAAATCTTTTGAGACAGATTTACATATTTGTGTTTCATGCATTCATCTGCTTGATTCCTCTTTTAAAATAAATTCATATATCACTGTTTTGTACATTGCGTTGCCATTATTTGGAATGACCACCAAATATATATCCCCTATGCATGTAGTAATGCACTACAAATATAGGAATGTGACAATAAAAGTACTAAGATACTTTCATGGGTAACAAAGGGAATACAAGACATGGTGTGATGTCAGGTCCTACAAGGACTTTTATTTTTGAAAGAACAGGCTCACCTTAAGGCTGATTTGAAAAATAAAAAATATATCCCCCACTTGATTTCATTTGTGAAGAAAAGGAGGGTTTATTTTTTCTCACGCATATTGCAATCTGCATTTTTTTACAAGACAATGGTGTATGTATATACAGTGTATATATATATATATATATATATATATATATACTAAAAGTAGAGGCCCTGCAGAATTGAAAAGATGGGAGGGGGTTAATTATTTATTTCTGTTGCACAATATTGATTAAGTAAATTTTCAAGAAAAATTCACTTGAATTTAAGGGAAAACAAACTCAATATAGTACCACTTTTTTTTTGTAAAATAGAAAAAATGGGGTTGGGTCAAGTAAATAAATGCAAAATGTGTCTTAAAATTATACTAGTCGCCCATGAAATCGTGAAAAAATATGGTATTGATAATTCTGATTAAGCAATGGTTCAAAAGACTTTTGCAGTTTATCACATAACCAGTTAATCATGAATTATGGCCCTAGAATTATTGCCCGTACTCCAACATTTGGGGCATTGCCATCTGCGGCACAATTTATGCTTACATACAGGTGCACACTCTATCCTGTGCTTTTGCATTAGAGGGTGTGTTGGGGTGCTTTTATTTTATTTTTTGCATTATTTTTAAATTAAATTAATTTGTATTTGAATTATTAAAATTGTTATACTTTTCATACTTTTTTCTATATAACTATCATAAGGGGACTAATACGTCCATCATCAGATAGCATAGGAATGTGATAGGTCCTCCTTATGGAGACATCAGGGGTCAATTAGACCCCTAATGTATCCCCAGCTCTTCAATGCAGCTAATCAAGCACAGATCATGCTTAATTAGCTGCACTGTCAGCTGAGAAATGACAGCTGTGAAACTTGAAGTGACATAATGCATGTTGCTTCCAGGATCGGGAATTGGGGAATGGATGTTCACAGTAAACCCTACAGTAAATCGCCACAGTAAACGTGGCGGCTCCAGGTACCCAAAGATTAGGGAAGAAATGGACCAGGAGAGCTCTAGACCCCTGAACAGGTGAGTGTCCTTTTTATTAAAAATAAGCAGCTACAATATTTTTATCTGCTGACATTTACTTTTTTTTTCAAAAAGCTGAAGAACTGCTTTAATAACTTAGCATGCCATGTAACAGAAGCATAATTTTAGTGTCTTCAAAGGCAAAGCACACCTACAATAATACTAGATACTAACAATGCCAAGATGCTAGAAAAATACATTTTTCTTTGGTTTATGTGTTGTATCGTCTTTATATTGCATTAAAATATTGCAATGTTTGCAAGCTAATTTTGCAAAAAGAAAGTATTGTCTGTTCTGGAAAAGTCATGTATGTAATGATAATTCAGTTGCATAAGTAATGACAAAGTTATTGCTGAATCAATGGGATTATGTAAAAATTATTCTAATCCACTGAGCATACAAGTACTGGAGCTGAAGAAGTTAATATTGAAAGAGCAGATTTGTAATGCATTTAGCCTACCTACATTTAACAACAGCTAGTCATGCCTACAAGCACAAAAATTATTTCTGACAAAAGAATTCTACAAGTATGTAAGCATGTATCAGGAGAACTTGCCTGTTTGTGACTGTGGAGTTGGAAGAGGAAAATGCTACTGGCACAATCTGTCTGTGGGGGAAATGATAGTCATCACCTGGGAAATACCATTCTAGGCGATTAACTTTGCTTGAAACAGAATCAGCCATGGTCATATAAATATATATATTATTTTTTGTGTCTGTTTTTCACCAGGGAATTTCCCTTCACTTTTTATCCCACTTATGCACCAAGAAGAGGAGATAGCTACAAAGTGAAAGTTCTCTTTCAAACAGTTGTTACAGTTGTTTCTCCTTGAAAAGATTTACCCATACCTCTTGCTCTGGTAACAACTTCTAATCCTATCCAGGGGCGGACTGACCATTTGGAAACTCGGGCACTGTCTGAGGGCCCGGGGTCAGTAGGGGGCCCCATGAGATGCCCCTGGTACCTTTTTCATAGGCTTTTTTGAGTTTGGGCAAGGATACAGGGGCCCCATGATCCCCTATTGCCCGGGGGCCCCATGAGTTGTCAATCCGCCCCTGATCCTATCTGAAACTACAAAAAAAAAGTTTTAACCATATACAGTATACACTTTAATGCTGAAAATCATTACCATACATTCTGTGGGAAATATGTTAAACTTTATTCGCCCATAATCTAGTTAGGGGAAAACCTGCTTGGGTTTTATTCACTGGCATGTTTGGCGAATATTAGTTACATAGTTAGTCTGGCTGAAAAAAGACAAAAGTCTATCCAGTTCAACCATTAAAAAAAGTTATAATCCTATACCCACAGTTAATCCAAAGGAAGGCAAAAAACCCAGCAAAGCATGATCTAATTTGCTCCTGCAGGAGAAAAAAAATCCTTCCTGATCCCCCGAGAGGCAATCGGATATTCCCTGGATCAACTTTACCTATAAATGTAAGTATCCAGTTATATTCTGTGTATCTAAGAAACAATCCAGGCCTTTTTTAAAGCAATCCACTGAGCTGGCCAGAACCAACTCTTGAGGGAGTCTATTCCACATTTTCACAGCTCTTACTGTGAAGAAACCTTTCCGTGTTTGGAGATTACATTTCTTTTCCTCCAGACGTAAAGAGTGCCCAATGTGGCCAAAAATGTGCAAATTGCAAACTTTAATGAAAATCCCATTGAAGTAAATAGGAGGCAACAATTCCCTCTATTTTAAACAATTCTCTCCATTTAAAGGATAATAGGTAAGGGATTGTCAAACAAACGGCATGGAGATCTGGGCATGTAACAATGTAAAAACAATAAAAAAATTGTGTTTGGTGAGAAGCAGTTCTTATAATAAGGCCCAAACTGAAAATTGCACAATTACTTTAAATATCACGCTTTAGGGATATCTTAAACCTGTGTAGTGGAATACACATAAGATGTACTAATGCAAAACTGACATTTAGAAGGAAAAAAATACCATTTGCTGCTAAGTGGCATTTCAAAGCCAGCTTTTTTCTATATGCAAATAAAGCTCTGCCCTGGGGGACATGTACCAATACAAAAACATTAAAAAAAATATACCACTCACCAGGGAACAGCTCTTAAAGGGCAACAATAAAATGATATATATTTTTTAAATGACATGTTTGAGGGATGCTTTAAACCTGCATGTAAACTGGCACACCTGTACTATGCACTGAATCAAAAAATAGCATTTCAATTGCAACAAAATAACATTTCCCAGCTGCTCAGTAAACAAAGCAGCAAGGGTTTCCCTCAACACCCAAACCACACTTATCCCAGATGAGGGTCCGGTATGGATTCTAAAGTGGAACCCACAAAAACATGTGCATTTCCCCCAAAATACTTGCCAGTCCTTTATCCATGATGAGGGTCTGGTATGGATTCTAAAGTGGAACCCACAAAAACATGTGCATTTCCCCCAAAATACTTGCCAGTCCTTTATCCATGATGAGGGTCTGGTATGGATTCTAAAGTGGAACCCACAAAAACATGTGCATTTCCCCCAAAATACTTGCCAGTCCTTTATCCATGATGAGGGTCTGGTATGGATTCTAAAGTGGAACCCACAAAAACATGTGCATTTCCCCCAAAATACTTGCCAGTCCTTTATCCATGATGAGGGTCTGGTATGGATTCTAAAGTGGAACCCACAAAAACATGTGCATTTCCCCCAAAATACTTGCCAGTCCTTTATCCATGATGAGGGTCTGGTATGGATTCTAAAGTGGAACCCACAAAAACATGTGCATTTCACCCCAAAATACTTGCCAGTCCTTTATCCATGATGAGGGTCTGGTATGGATTCTAAAGTGGAACCCACAAAAACGTGCATTTCCCCCCAAAATACTTGCCAGTCCTTTATCCATGATGAGGGTCTGGTATGAATTTTAATAAACAAAAGAATTTCAGGAGAGGCACCCGGAATCTATACCAGACCCTTATCTGAGCATGCAACCTAGCTGGCCAGGAAAGCAGGGGTAGTTGCCCTCATTCTAAAACATATCATGCTACCTATCCTCAGCATGGGTAGGGTATCTTGTCAGAGAAGCCCCACTGGCAAAGTACTTTGTAGCTATTTTGAAGGGGACAGCACATTCCTGGCCTGGTGGATGTGGCGGTCTATAGGGAGGACTTATCAGAATCTGGAATCCATCTATAAAATAAAGGCGCCCTCAATTATCTGGCACCCTCTATGTGGATGAGTAAGGGGTGCCTAGGTAGATAGATACATTTACAATAAACAATGAAATGGTAAAACAAAATCATACATACAGACATGCACGTCATTTATGAAACAAAAAAGTCCCTAAAAAGTACCAGAGTGTAAATACATCATCAGCCTTGTCATCCAGTGATGTGGAGCTATGAACAATGAACAATCCCAACTCGCCTACCAAAACAAAACCCTGAAACCTTAGACATGATTCAGTCCTCATGGACTCTTACAACCACTTACATTTCCCAGCCCACCAGCTGAATATAAAGAAAGGGGTGGAGATCCTGGTTGATGTCAATGAACAAATATAGACATACACCATAACGATCAATGACTGTGCAGTTGCCAGTGTACTAGCAACCAATACAATTGGTTGCTAGGACACAGGGAGCTACTTTCCCTCATTGGGTGCCAGTATGGAGGCAGCTACCAGCTTCCTACCAACCATTAAATGGTGAGCAGAAACATGGTCTTCAGCAGGAAGCTGTCACCTTTATTGGCAGTGTTAATAACACCACTTAATATATCACTACTTCCTGCAGGAACCAGAGGTTAGCTGTGGTTGGCAGCTGAACAAACTGCTTAGTTCCCCTGTTTGATGAATGGCAATTGGTCAGAAATTGCTGTGAACCCCGTGTTATCCCAAACACGAACCCCGCCACTAATATTTACAAAATAACCATTAAATCAAAAGTGACTCCTAAATTACAGCAAAGGGGGACTTAATCTGAACTGTAGCACTTTTAATTAATTGCATTTGTGTGTTTAATCTGGAAGTGTTAATAGCATTGTCTTTAGTCTTTCTTCACTTTAACCTCCCTGGCGGTATGATTAATTCAGATTTTTGGTGATGAAAGCGGTACCATTATTTTGCATGGAAATATGTAGTTTTTTTATTGTAGGCCTGTAATTTTTAGGAATAACTCACTGAAATCTGTCCGAACAAGAGTCTAGTAAACATCCCGGGTATGATAAAATGTGAAAAACGAAATCATAAATTATAATTTAATAAATAATCATAAAAAATAATAATATAGTAATAATAAATTTAATTCAATAATATAATCAAACCAAAAACACTGAAATTTGAAATATAGCGCCAAGTTCGCACATCGCTGAGCAAAGTCGCAAAATCGTTTTCAGTGTCTGATGATGAATTTCCCCACGAATCATTATCACTCAAATCTGCAAGTGGTTCTGATTTACTATCGCTGTTCTCTAGCTGGTCTAAAACCGATTTTGACATAAAGGGACACTTTTTGGACGCCATGGACTTTTCTAAGCTTCCAGGCAGAAAGAACGGTCAAAATGCAGACAGGGGACAGGACAAAGCAGTGGGGACAAAATGTATGTGAAATGCTTTGAAACAGCAATGTTTTGCTATGTAATATTCGTTTACAAAAAAAGTCAGATTTTTAAATTTTTGCCGGTTCCGGTCCCCGTACGTCCCAACGTCACAGGGACAGGAAAACAGGAGCCGGATGCTGGCATCGGCCGGAGGAGATGGCCGGGGATGCTGCAGGGGACACATCGCGGGAGCGCAGGACAAAGTAAGCGCTGCAGGGAATCCCTGAGCAACGCCACATGGTAAGCCCGAGTGTAGCTCAGGGTTACCGCTTTTGGTACTGAAACTCTACCCCAAGCTACACTCGGGAATACTGCTAGGGAGGTTAAATCAATTTACCAACTAGGCTACCTTTAAAGAAAGAACTGACCTTACTTTTGGTAAAAAATAATAGAAAAATAATTTTTAAGAATACTTTTACTCCAATATGGGGATTAACACTGCTGACTTGCAACACAGGTGTTTTTGATTCCTGTCTAGGATATGCATGGTGTTTACATGTCCCCTTACTGTTTTTGTGGCTTTCCTGCCACAGTATAAAAATATATTGGTAGGTTTATTTAACTAAAAATATTGGCTCTAAAATGTTTATTTGTTTTCCAGGAAGACATTAAAAAGTGTGGACAATAAAAACAGAAACAAGATTGGCACTGGTACTCAAAGTGACCAGTCTGTTAATCTCTGAGAAAAATAATAAATAAAAAAATAAGTGCATCAGTTAAATAAGTAGTGGTGCAG
This sequence comes from Staurois parvus, assembly GCF_062004578.1. Classification (NCBI taxonomy): domain Eukaryota; kingdom Metazoa; phylum Chordata; class Amphibia; order Anura; family Ranidae; genus Staurois; species Staurois parvus. The sequence continues at coordinate 1,204,325 of NW_028318646.1, read as the reverse complement.
GCATGTGGTATTGTAGGAATGTAAAAATATTATAGACAATTTTGAGTAGTCTCTACCTTTTTGGATCAATTATCTGTTTTTTTTTAGTTTTGGATGGAGTGGAATTAGAACCCCTGTTAGGTTTTTATTTCTGTCTAGGCTGCTGTTAGGGAGAATCACCCTCTCTATTTGTCCTGTTTTTACTGTTAAAATTGAAAAGTGAAATTAGAAGAAAATCAAAAATTTTGGGTTGTCCCCAGAAAAGTAATAGAGGAGATTCCCTCTCATTTCCTGTTTTGGCTATGGGACAGGAAGTAAAGAAAAACCTCTTCAATTTAAACCGTGTCTTTTTTAATGGTGGAAGAAGGATATTTATATATGTGTGTGATTTTTTATACTTTTTTTCATTCAATATTCGACATTTATATTTTATATTTACTTAATTTATCGTAGTTAACCACTTGTCCTCCTGAGGATTTACTCCCCTTCCTGACCAGGCCATTTTTTGCGTTACGGCGTTGCGTTACTTTAACTGATAATTGCGTGATCATGCAACGCTGCACCCAAATTAATTTTCTGTCCTTTTTCCCATGAATTGAGCTTTCTTTTGGTGGTATTTGATCGCCTGTGCATTTTTTATTTTTTGCGCAATAAAAAAAAGCCCAACAATTTTGACAAAAAAAAACAATATTTTTGACTTTTTGATTAAACTTGTCCAGTAAAAGAATGTTAAAAATTAAATTTCATCATAAATTTAGGCCAAAATGTATTCTGCTACATGTCTTTGCTAAAAAAAAAAATTCCAATTTGTGTAAATTAAATGATTTTTAGCGTTTACAAATGACGGTATAGATACTGGAATTTTTTTTTTAGTAGTAATGGCGGCGATCAGCGACTTATAGTGGGACTGCGGGACTTCTGGACTGTGGGACTGCACTGCAGCGGGCATTCTGACACTGGGGGGAACTGACTTGGTGTCACTAACATCCCCAATGACACCAATACAGTGATCAGTGCTAAAAAAAGCACTGACACTGTACTAATGGCACTGGGCAGGAAGGGGTTAAAATGAGGGGCAATCAAAGGGTTAACTGTGTGCTGGGAGTGATGTACTAGGGGGCTGTGTCAGTGTGCTTCACAGCAAGCACACTGTTTTGGATGGCTGTGCTGTGCTGTGGTGTGGCCGGGACCCGGTGATTGATTGCCCCAGCCGTGAATGGTGGTGTGGGAATCTGGAAATGCAAAATCACATATATATTGTTTATATATATATATACATGTGATCTACACGTGATTTTGCGCACCTGTACCACCCTGTAGCAGTGTATCTGCTATAGGGCGAATGGGAAATGGTTATTTTTGACACACCACATGTGTCCTGTGAAAGCAGCTTCCCTTTAAATGGTATTCCAGTCACCTTTTTTCTTTTGTATTAATACATATGCTGCAGGGAGAGCACTGACTTATGCAGACCATAGACGGGTCGAACATCGGCTGATTTTTCGAACGATAAACGAAAAATCGTTCGTTCTGCCGACGTTACCATCAACGATTAAAATAATCGTCCGACTAAATCATAAAGTTCACCCCATAACTTCTGTCCCTTGCAGGTCACAGCTCATGCGCATATTTTTTTATCGTTAAAACGATCGTCCGATTTGGCCATCATTGCTGGGAAAATCGGCTGATCGTCCAAATCTGCCGCAAATTTCCCAACATAACCGATAATCTGAAAGGGCAAAATACACGAAAAACGGCCGACAAACTAATCCACTAACGGTACGAAAATAGGCCGATTTTTCTTTCAACCGAAAAATCGGACGATTAACGACCCATCTATGGCCTGCATTATTGAGTGCTAATCCTTCTCGACTGTATCCATTGCACTGGATATCATGAAATAAAATACTGAATGGTTTAATAAGATACATACTTTTGATGAAATAACTCATGCTTTATGGTAGTAGTACTTTTTTATGAATTTCAAAACATTTTTAAATGCTATGAGCTTTTTTATTTCAGAATTTAAAGAGGAAATGACTTTTAATGAATTAAACCCTCTGTGACATGTCTGTGCCATTCTTAGGCAATAATTATTACTACAGCATGGTGATAATTGACTGCTATATCAAGGCTATATGTACATTCATTGTATCCGAGAGAATAACATTTAGGTAAAAACCTATTCCACTGCAAATTTAGGAGTAATGTTTTTATTTTCTTAAAATGTTTTATGATGTCCCCTTTCTTAAAGTTCCAATCCTGAACTTCAAGGGTACTGACCTCTTCTCCTGTTGCTTAAAAGACTACAATAAAATGGGCCACTTGCCATGCTGGAATCAGTCTGTATACCCTTTCTTTAAGAGGACTGAAATGTACATGCTATTGGACACTGGCATAATTAAAGAGGTCACCTAAGCTGCAGAGGAAACCCAAATAAATACACTGAGATTTTCTGTTACCCTAATGTGGAAGCATTGTAATCAAATTGTGCTGATTTGTGTTCTTTTAACCTCCTTGGCGGTTTGATTATTTCCGATTTTTTGTGCTGAAAGCGTTACCATTTTTTTGCATGGAAATATGTAGTTTTTTATTGTAGGCTGTAATTTTTAGGAATAACTCACTGAAATCTGTACGAACAAGAGTCTATTAAACATTCCTGATATGATAAAATTTGAAACACAAAATCATAAATTATAATTTAATAAATAATCATAAAAAATAATAATATAATAATAATAAATTTAATTCAATAATATAATCAAACCAAAAACACTGAAATTTGAAATACAGAGGCAAATTCGCACATCGCTGAGCAAAGTCGCAAAATCGTTTTCAGTGTCTGATGAATTTCCCCCACGAATCATTATCACTCAATTCTGCAAGTGGTTCTGATTTACTATCGTTGCTCTAAAACCGCTTTTGACGTAAAGGGACGCTTTTTGGACACCATGGACTTTTCTAAGTTTCCAGGCAGAAAGAACAGTCAAAATGCAGGCAGGGCACTGGACAAAGCAGTAGGGACAAAATGTATGTGAAATGCATTGAAACAGCAATGACAGCAAAAATGACATTTTTGTAAAATTTCAAATTTCCCTCTGGTTCCGGCGCCCGTACGTCCAGACGTCACAGGGACCGGAACACAGAAGCCAGATGCCGGCATCGGCCAGAGGAGATGGCCGGGGACGCTGCAAGGGACACATCGTGGGAGCGAAGGACAAGGTAAGTGCTGCAGGGACCCCCAGAGCAGCGCCGCATGGTAAGCCTGAGTGTAGCTCGGGGTTACTGCTTTTGGTATAGAAATTTTACCCCGAGCTACACTCGGGATTACCGCTAAGGAGGTTAAGAGAATTCTATAGCAAAATGTTAAGCCCAGGAGGTGATGAATTAATTTGTATGTTGGTGATGACTGGTTAGAGTGCTGCTCTATCTAATTTTCAGTTTTGCACTGTAGTTCCAGTTAACTCCAGCTTCAAATGCAAGACATTTTAGTAAATTATTATTATATTATTATACAGGATTTATATAGCACCAATAGTTTGCGCTATATAAATGAAGGTAGACATTACATTTACAATACAATTTGGAACCAGAGGAAACAGAGGGCCCGGCTCATTAGAGCTTACAATCTAGGAGGAAGGGTTGAGTGATACAAAAGGTAATAGCTGTGGGTGGAGGAGCTGATGGAGGAAATAAATGGCAGTTTACTAGGTAGAAGCAGGATAGACATCTTTAAAGAGAAAGGTTTTCAGGGATCGTCTAAAGGTGGATAGATTAGGAGACAGCTGGAGAGATTGGGGTAGAACGTTCCATAGGATGAGAGAGGCTCGGGAGAAGTCCTGGAGGCAAGCGTGGCAGGAGGTGACACGGGAACTAGAGAGCAGGTCTTGGGAGGATTGAAGAAAGCAGTTTGGTTGATATTTTGAGACCAGGTTGGTGATGTAGCTGGGGACAGAGTTGTGGATGGCTTTGTAAGTTGTTAGTATTTTGAATTTTATTCATTGAGAGAGTGGAAGCCAGTAGAGGGATTGGCAGAGAGGGTTAGCAATTATGAATTATGGTGACTTGATTACCCACAAAGATTTAAATGCTAGGGTATTCCCCATCATTAGTGAAAAAAGATGTTTGGGTGAGTGGTGAAAGCATCAAAAGTAATTGATTTAATTAAGTGTTCTTGTATGGCAGACCACTTACTGTTATCTCACATATATATTCTTATTATTATAGCCAAATTTACCACCCTAACTCCTCCCACAGTTTTTACACTACATAGACAGTAATATACCGAAACGTGCGGATTGTTCCCGATTGGTGTGCTATTACTTTGTGGAACGTTTCACCGAATGGTTCACGAAATATGAGAGTTTTTGTGGTGAAATTCGTCCCATAGGAATGAATGGCGGAATGTTCAAAACTAGATTGGGAGCTGACAAAAGTTAGAGTGTGAGCTGCAAAATCAGGACATGATTTCTAAACTGCCATCACTCCCTCATTTTCAAGCCCACCTACACAAATCTTATATCAAAATGTTCAGCTATCCCTGCTGCCACTAAAAATGTCCACAGCTAAGCCATAGTCCTGATAGTTTTCACAATATGACCATTTGTTTGCAACTCATGCCGCCCATTGACATTCATTGAAACTCCACTCTAGCCACCTCAAATTTGAAAGGCAATTTCTAAACTGCGACTGTGCCTTCATTTTTAATATTTCAGAGACATACTATGCATCAAAATGTAGGTCTGGGTCTTGTGATTCTCACAATATAAAGCTCTTCAGTGTAGGATTTATAATTTTTAAACTACAACTGTTTGACGATGGCAACTGCCAGTGAAGTGAGCAAGTTGGAGCAGTTTGTTTTTAATCGCTCTTCTCTGCCCTTGCTGTAGAGTGAGTTGCCATAGGAACCCAGGTGTGTGAGCAGGCAGCAGAGTGACAAAAGCTAGAGTGTGAGTTGTAGACTACTGGTGGAGGCAAGAACACTTCACACAATTTCCCCGGAAATTGTAGCTTTTCTAGTTTGATTTACTAATGTTTGATATCCTAAAACCTGCATGATTGAAAACCTTCCTGGCTAGTGTTGATTCAGCAATAGCTTTGAAAGTTTTGTAATCATTCAGGTTATAGAAACTGAACAATCTGATATGCAAACCAGGACTATCAGTAAATAACCAATGTATTTAGTTGCTTAAATATCTACTGATGTGTATAGTCTGTGGAGGATCATACAAACCAATCATCACAACTGCCTACATTTCTGAATTATGCGGTTCTTTGAAAGAAAAGATGGACCAAGATGCATATATACTTGGTACTAAAAAAAATTCTCCTGATTTGATCATAAAATAATGGGCATATTCTTTGATTTTACACTTTTTTGCACAAAACACCCTTTAGCAAAGTCTATGGACTATTGGCATCTATTAGAACTTACATGTTTCTATCGTCATCTTTGACTGTTTTGAAAGTCCATCCCCAGTGATTATTCTAACAATCTCTGTTGCCTGTGAATCCGTCTGAGCTGTGTTGAATCTTGAAACATAAAAGGTTGTTTTGCATAATTTTACATGTTTATGTAAATTTATTATGTGCCCAGACAGTGCTCGGCCTCCTGTGCTTTTTCATACAGCAGGTATGACATAGGTTGCTATTACTATTATTATATCCTAGAACAATACAAAAATATTCTTTTATTTAGAAGATCATGTTCATTACGTACTTTCTCATTATTCATATATCTTATAAAAAGATTGTAAGATTATATATAACATAGCATATGGGGTATATATTCATATATCAGGCATAGGAAACATCCTGTGTGTAATTTAATATTGTATCCTTCCCTCTGAGCCTGGAGTTATGAACAGTTTCTTATTTTCATAATTCATTCAAATATGTAAAAAATGCACAATGATAATCATTTTAGATTTTGCATTTACAAAGGTCTAGATTACATGCATTTTTCTAATTTTTCATATATCGAAAAAATATATTGTAAGATTAGCTATTATATAGCATATGTGATATATAGTATATTCATATATCATAAATGGGAATATCAGGCATAGGAAACATCCTGTGTGTAATTTAATATTGTATCCCTCCCTCTGAGCCTGGAGTTATAAACAGTTTCTTATTTTCATATTCATTCAAATATGTGAAATATGCACAATGATAATCATTTTAGATTCTGCCTTTACAAAGGTCTAGATTACACAAATGAAAAGCCTGTTATTTTTCTTCTACAAATGGTAGTCATGTTTCAGTGGTCCAGCATGTGAGTCTTTTGCCCTGCCTTGTCCTCTTAAAAGATCATTAATCATCATCCCACTTTATAAGGCATAAAGGCCAACTTGCTGTGAGCGATTATGAGGTTGAAGCTCCACAGAAGTACTTAACAAATTCCCAGAACCATGCTAAGGATTTCTCTCCCTCCCCTAGGTAGCCAGATAATTTATCATCCTTCTCCTGTTGAGGCAGAATGAATTTGGCAGGAGAATGCTTGAAAGCACACAGTCTGAACAAGTGAGTTGTTAAAGAAAAGGGAACCCTATTATTTCAAAAGAGTTCTTTATCCTTTTCCGTTAAATAAACCCATTCACTTGTAGATTGGGTTGATTAAATAATTTCTCATCATTCTAATAAAAAGACAAATGCTGCTTTAATACAGTCAAGTTACTAATAATTTATGAAATAAGTAAATAGTATGCACATAATGTGAATCACAAAACAATTTCTGCTGATCCATTTCTTTCACATACCTGCACAAAACGTAGTGACTGAGGAAATGAAATATTGTGTAATTAATAACATTTGGATTGTAGTAGGTACTAATAATGCAACTGTTTGTTTTATACAGCAACTCTTATTAATAGCAACTACCCATTCTGTGTCTTAAAATAATAGACAAAAATACAATATAGCCTCTGTTTCAATGTATTAAATTAAGAATATTTTATTGTTAAATCTATGATTAAGTAAAAGATGAACTGATATGTTAGTTAAAGCAGAAGTCTAGTGTGGACCCAGGTCACAGTACACTTCTTTGGGTCAGTCTAAAGATGCAATTGATCCTTCATCTTCTTCTCTGGTAGTTGGAGTCCTTAGAGCTGCATTGGACAATGCTCACCTAATTACATGTGAATACTATACCATTCAGCAATACTCTGAGCCCAGATTGTGTGATGATGTTGCCATGGCACCTTGGGCTCAAAGAAAGTGAGTGGAATGAGGCTGGCTGTTCTTCAATCAAAAAGACATCTAGTGGTGGAAAGCACTACAGGGTTAACTCTGGACTGAAGAAGAATATTGACGCAAAAGCTGTTGTTTTTCTATTAATGTGCTACTATTATTTTTTTTTTACTTGAGTGCTGCTTTAAATATTGACCATGACATGTGAGAAAATGTAGAACTAGACAACTATATAAATGAATATGTTTTCTGCTGATAAAATTTTAGCAGATTTTTTTATTTAAATTTATTTTATTCAAATGTATATTTATTCAGGAGTGCAGCATGCACAGAGTGAAGGGGTAATCAGTGTGAAGAGCAGCGAGTGCAGATGTCAGGAGTGTGAAATATACAGAGGGCAAGGTTGAGAGTGTGTAAAGCTCAAACTGCAGGTTCCAGGAGTAGGATATAGAGCACTGGGGTCAGGAGTATTCAGAGCACAGATTGCAGAGGTTAGGAGTGCTTAACATGTAGAGTGCAGAGGAATATGTAATGCATTGAGTTCACTGATTAGGTTACATTACACACATAGTGCAGGGGTCAGGAATGCATTACACACATAGGTCAGGCTTGCAAATTGTACAGCATACGTGGGTCAGGAATATGTAATGTACAGATTCAAAGAATCAAGAGTATGTAATACACAGAGTGTAAGGGTCAAGACTGCAGGGTCCAGAACTGTTTAATGCACAGGCCAGCATTAATTATATAGAGTACAAGGTGCAAATCTCATCCCACTACCATCTATCCCCCAGAACAACTCTTCCCCCAGTATATCTCTCCATTAGAGATCTCTCCCCCCAAGTCCACTCATCAGACCTTAGACTGGCTTTGTCAGTGGGACAATTTAGAGCTTAGGAGGAGCCACCCTCGGATCTGAACTGCTGCAGTATCTGAGGTCTTCTGGCAAGAAGAGATCATGATGTTCATACACCTCTTGTCCAATTATTATTATACAGGATTTATATAGTGCCAACTGCTTACTCAGCACTTTACAATATAAAGGGAGACAATACAGCAATGATACAGTTCAATACAAGAGGGTTAGGAGGGCCCTGCTCCTTGAAACTAGTGGTACAAAAGGTAATAACTGTGGGGGACGAACTGATTGGAGAAATAAAAGATTTGGTTATTAGCTGGAGGCAGGATAGGTTTCCCTGAAGAGATAGGTTTCAGAGATTGCCTAAAAGTGGGCAGAGTAGGCAATAGTCAGATAGATTGAGGTAGAGAGTTCCAGAGGATGGAGGAGGCTCTGGAGAAGTCCTGGAGATGAGCATGGGAGAAGGAGACAAGGGAGCCAGAGAACAGGAGGTTGTGGGTGGAGCAGAGAGAACGGTTTGGGTGATATTTGGAGACAAGATTGGTGATGCACTTTGGGGCAGAGTTATAAATGGCTTTACATGTTACTGTTAATGTTCTTAATTTTATTTGTTGGGCAATAGGAAGCCAGTTGAGGGATTGGCAGAGAGGGATGTCAGACATGGAACAGCTGGTAAGGTGGATGAGTCTGGCAGCAGCATTCATGATAGGCTGAAGAGGGGATAGCCTGCGAATAGGTAGGCCAATGAGGAGAGAGCTACAATAGTCAAGGTGAGAGATAACAAGGGAGTGAATAAGTTGCTTAGTGGTTTCGGTGGTTAAAAACAGGTGCATCTTGGAGATGTTATGGAGGTGAAGTCTACAAGATTTGGATTTGGGGACTGATGGTGGTATTATTGATCTTGATGGAGAAGTCAGGGGAGGGGGCACGGGCTGTAGGGAATATTATGAGCTCAGTTTTAGAAAGATTGAGTTTGAGGAAGTGGAGTGACACCCATGCTGATATGTCCCTTAGCAGGTTAGTAATGCGAGAGGATACTGAAGGGGTGAGGAGAGGAGTAGAAAGATAGATTTGTGTGTCATCAGCATAGAGATGGTACTTGAAGCCATGGGAGTTTATCAAGTGACCAAGGGAGGAGGTGTTGATGGAGAAGAGAAGGGGTCCGAGGACAGAACCTTGAAGCACCTCTAAAGAAAAAGGAGGTGCAGAGGAGGAGACAGAGTTATAGGTAACACTGATGGAGTGCTGTGATAGGCAGGAGGAGAACCAGGAGAGACCAAGGTCTTGGAGGCCAAGGGAGTGGAGTTTTTTGAGGAGGGTATGGTCAACAGTATCAAAAGCCACAGAGAGGTTGAGTAGTAAGAGTATGAAGTAGTGGAAATTGGTTTTAGCAGTTAGTAAATCACTAGTGAGTTTTAGAAGGGCAGTTTCAGTGGAGTGTAGTGAGAGGAAGCTGGACTGTAAAGGGTCAAGATGGTTGTTGTCCCCAGGTGGGGGAGGAGCATGAACATGGTGCAGTGAGCAGCTTCATATATCTAAAGCCTAGGCCTACCATGAGCCAGGCGGGAGCAGAGTGGAGAGGAGAGCCGTGGCAGCAGCGGGACCGGGTACTGAGCCGGGCTTGGAGGTAGCGATCCGGTCCATTGCCCCTGGGAGAGGTGGCAGAGCGGTGAGGATCAGTAGGATCAGTAGTGGCCGGGGCGGCGATGTGGATGGTGAGAGCGTCCCTGTGACTTCCATGTGACTGCCAAGGTGATATACCATGTGACAGCCCATGTGATGAAAGGCGGCAATTTTGAAAAAGTGACAGGCAATTTTAAAATCTTAGAAGAGTGCTGTGGCTTTACAGCTGAAGAAAAGCAGATTTTACAAAATGAGTTATTACAGACCTGGCTAGAACCTTTTGGGAGACCCTGAGGCACCCCAGAAATTAAAGGAACAAAGACTTTTTATTAATTTCTTTAACCTATCTAATTCCATCAGGAGTCGGACAAGATGGTAACAGCTGGGATGGAGTGCACCCTATGAAGACGAGATCCAGAGCTAGCGATATGAAAGGGGTTGGTGAGTTGCCGTGAGCAACAGCAGGACTTTCTCTATTGTGAATCACCTACTGTTAATGATATAGTTTAATCATACTCCTGAATATTTTGAGGGTTAAAGACTGTATTTTGGGGGTGCTCAGCGATTCTCAGTGGCGGTGGTACCAGATAGATCAATCCTGCTCCCAAATTATTTATAGGAGGGAAAGTCTCTTAGGGGGACGGATAATACAGCAGACGTGTGTTTCAACAATCTCAGTGGCAAAATATAAGAAGATGAGGAGTAAAGCCGCCAAAGGGGGGGGGGGGGTAAAAACCCCCAAGCATGTGCAAATACTAGCACAATAAGGAAGTACCTACCCCTACAGGAGAAAAGCCAGGAGAAAGTAACCCCAGAGAAGCAACAGGAGAGAACTAGGAAAGGGGTGGTAGAACACGTAAGATTGTCACTGGGAACACAAGAAGCGCAGCAGTCCTATGACCTGACAAATGTGGACAGTACAATGGATCAAAGTGTTATGGAGCAACAAGGAGCTACATCACAAACACTTACAAAAGCCGATATGGCAGATACGTTTGCGAAATTAGAGGTATCTATGAAAAATGAAAAGGCGGCAATACATAATGATCTGGGTCGAATATTGACATGAGTGGAAGAGGTAGAGGGGAAAATGAAGACACAGGAGCTTTGGATCACTGAACTTGAGAACCAGATAGAAGAAACGCAAAGAGAACAGAGAAAGCTTGCTTTTAACTACTAGCCTACAGGGCACTTATACCCCCTTCCTGCCCAGGCAAATTTCCAGCTTTCAGCACTGTTGCACTTTGAATGACAATTGCACGGTCATGCAACACTGTCCCCATATGACATTTTTATCATTTGTGACAGATAGAGTTTTATTTTGGTGGTATTTATTCACCTCTGGGTTTTTTATTTTTTCTTAAACAAACCAAAAACCACTGAAAATGTTGAAAAAAAAACGTTTTTTCTTAGTTTTTGTTATACAATTTTGTAAATAAGTGATTTTTCTCCTTCACTGATGTGCACTAATAAGGCTGCACTGATGGGCACTGATAGGCTGCACTGATGGACACTGATAGATGGCACTGATGGGCACGGATGAGGAGGCACTGGTAGGTGGCACTGATAGGCATTGGCAGCCATCACTGATGGGCACTGAAAGGCAGCACTCATATGGCACTGATAGGTGACACTGTTAGGTGGCACTGATTGGCACTGTTAGGCGGCACTGATGCGCACTGATAGGTGGCACTGACTGGCACTGATAGGCGGTACTGACTGGCACTGATAGGTGGCACTGATTGACAGCACTGATAGGTGGCACTGACTGGCATTGATAGGTGGCACTGATGGGTGACACTGAAAGGCAGCTCAGATGGGCACTGATATGTGACATTGATGTGGCACTGATGAGCACTGAAATGTGGCACTGATGTGGCACTGATAGGCACTGGCAGGTGGCATGGATAAGCACTGAGAGCTGGCACTGATGGACACTGACAGGTGGCGCTGCTGGGGCTACAGAGATCATCAGGGCACACTGATTATCAGTGCTCTGATGATCAGTGTACATGACCCCTCCGAGGAATGCCGATTACTGGCTCTCCTCTCCTCACGAGCTGTCAGCGTGACAGCTCATGGGGAGAGAAATGCTGCAAACCAGCATTTCCCTGTTTACATGTGATCAGCTGTGATTGGACACAGCAGATCACATGACCGAGCCAACATCTTCGGCTCTTTCTGTGGATCGGTGATCCACTATGTCCGAGGGACACAGCGCACCACCGATCGCCCCGCTGCATGCTCCAGGAGCCGCGCATGCGCGGTTAGAATGGGAGGACGTCATATGACGTCCTCCCAGAACAAGAGAACCGCCTTGCATCCGTCATATTACTATATGGCGGGCGGGAGGTGGTTAAAATAAAGGACCAAGAAAATAGGGAAAGAAGAAACAATTTAAGGATCCACGGCTTGCCAGAAGAGTCCCATGGAGAAGAATTGGAAGATAAAATAAAGAAAGTGCTTAAGATAGATCTCCAACAGAACATCTTAAAATGGAGAGAATTCATAGGATAAGGAGACCGCAAGGAGTATCAGCTAACTTGCCTAGAGACGTGATTGTCCGTTTCCACAATTATGAGGGTAGAGAAAAAATTTGGAAAAAGATCAGAGAGACCCCTGAAATAAAATATGGAGATAAAAAGATACAAATATTTGCTGACATTTCATCTGAGACATTAGCTAGGAGAAGATCATTGAAACCATTACTGGAGCAGATGAAAGAGAGAAAAATCTGGTATAACTGGGGGTGCCCTGCCTTGGAGAGATGGGAAATCAGCAAGACTGAGATTCCCAAAAGAATTCAGTGACTTTTGTAGAAAATTAGATTTACAGGAAACAGACATTGTGGGGTGGGCAGAAGGGTCCACTGAATGTTTAAGGCCAGGGAAGGAAACATGGCAGATGGTAAATAAAAGGAGAAGGTAACTCGGTGTGGGGAGGGAGGGACGGAGGGGATGAAGGGAGTGAGAGGCATGACCCAAGGGGTGCTGATTTTTTTTTTCTCTTACGCCTTTTCCTTCTTCAACCCTTTAATCACATGTCAAGGCTGTGGGCTTATATAGGGAGAATTAGGGGGGTTTGAGGTGCAGCAGGAACTAAGAAATGTTTATATGATAAGGATAGGCAGCCTGGAGGTGCAATGCGCTGCCAAAACTCTAGAACTCTAGGAGGGGGGAGGGGTTTGGGGGGAGGGGGATGTGGAATGGGTATATGTGAACAATTTTTGTAAATTTTTTGTTCTTTTTGTATTAGAAAATCAAATAAACGCTAAAAAAAAAAAGAAGGTTGTTGTCAGGTAAGAGCTCAGGAGATTGTAGACTAGGCTTTCTAAGAGTTTAGAGGTAAATGGCAGGAAGGAGATGGTTCTTAAGTTAGATGACAAGATATTAATAAAAGTGACAAAGTAGGCTTGTTTGGTAGCATGGAGGGAGGAATTGTATTTTAAGAAAGCAGATGTATATAGGGTGAATGCTGGCTGGGATTTGGTTTTAAGCCACAATCACTCCAGTGCACGGCTATGTCTCTTAAGATTTCTGGTGTCGTCAGTCTGCCAAGGTTTTAATGGACGGGGCCTGATACTTTGTGTAGATAGAGGAGCAAATGAGTCTAGTGTGGAAGAAAGTGAACTGTTGTAGACAGAAGTGGCCAGGTCAGGGCAGGACAGGGGAGAGATTCTGTCATAGAGGTGGTCGGTTGCAGAGTAGAAAAAAGAAGGGTTCATGTTGTGAAGGTTTCTGTGGGTGATTGCTGCTTGCAGGGATAGGTGTTTTAAGATGAGGACACTGTGAAGGTGATGAGATTGTGATCAGAGAGAGGAAAGGGGGTGTTGGTGAAGTTGTAGGGAATGCAAAGATGGGGGAAAACAAGGTCTAAGGTATTCCCATCAGAGTGAGTGGAAGACTGTGTCCATTGTGTTAGGGCAAAAGATGAGGTTAGCTTGGAGTTGAGAAGTAGCTGGGTTGTTAACATTAATGGGGATGTTAAAATCACCAAGAATGATAGTGGGTATTTCAGAGGAGAGTAGGGTAGCCAGGCAGAGAAGTTATCAAGAAAGCATGACACTGGTCTAGGAGGCTGATAGATCACTGCAATCCTCAGAGAAATGGGAGAAAACAGCCAAATACAGTGAGTCTCAAAAGAAGAGAAGGATAGAGAGGGAGGGTTAGGGAGGACTTGAAAGGTGCTCAGTGGGGATAGAAGCAAACCAACTCCACCTCCTTTCTGACCACAGGGTCTGGGTGAGTGGGTCCAGTGGGGACCTCCATGGGACAGTACTGTAGGAGAAGCAGAATCTGCTGCATGAAGCCAGGTTTCTGTAATTGGTAGTAGGTTAAAGGAGTGGGAGACAAAAATGTCATGGACAGAGGTGAGTTTTTTTACAGACAGAGCGGGCATTGCAGAGTGCGCATGAAAAAGGGAGGGTGCTTTTTAGGAGCAGGGGGATTGAGATTAAATTGTGTGGATTGCGGCTATTGCTGGAAGAAGGAGGGTGCCTGGTGTGGGTGTGAGATACTGGAGGACCTGGGTTCGGGGAGATATACCAAGAGGTTAGGAGAAGGAGGGTGAGGAAAGTAAGATGGGAGTGGCTTGTAAATGAGTGCACATGCCGTCCTGTCCTGGTGTTTGGGTCGGCAGGTGGGTTAGGTATTAGCAGGAGGTGATGAGAGTGAGATGTATAAGTTTTGGAGAGGAGCAGAGGGGAAAAGAAATTAGATTTTGAGAAAAGAGGATACTAATTTGAAAAGGAGGCGTACAGGTGGCATACTGAATGGTACATGGAGTGGGAATCAGACTTGTAGGAGATATTTCCCAGGGTGTTTTGCTTGCAGTCACTCCAGAGTGTAGTAGAGTTCTTTGTTGTATCTTCCTGCTGCTTTAGTTATCCTGCTTTAGTTAAACTGCTGTGTTCAACTGCTGCTTCACACTCCAGCAGAAAATGCACTCATGCAGGACACTGAACTATCTGTGATTGTGCCCCCTGTCTGTGACTTCCCCCATAAGCTGGTCTAAATTTATATGGAGATGATCAAATGAGGAATCTTTCTCCACCCCAATTAGGAACGGCTAAGAAACACATGAATTGGGGGGGGGGTTGGTCAAAGCCAGACCAGCCACAGACACAGGTTAAAGTCATAAAAGATGATTAGTTATTTGATCATAGAGAGGCAAAAAGGAGGTGAGAATCAATCACCACAAACAGACAAAAAGATATAGACTAATTATTCAAAGAATAAAGGATGCATTCTGGATAGAGTTGCTGCACAATGAACAACGCACTTTGATTGCTGTACAACAACACAGTCTGTAGGTTTCATTGATGGAGCTTGAGCAGCGACATCGCCATCAGAGGCTGTAATTAACGTTTTTCAAGAAAGCAGCAACAGCCACCAGTGAGACACATATTGTTAGAGTTACCTTATTTGTACCTAGCTAATTCCCCAATAAAGTTTTTGCCCACTCTTCAGCTTTATATAGCCCTAATTTCACAATTCACTCCAATGCATTCCAAACTGATTTTGACAAAAATATATAATAGTGAAAATTCATTTTTCACTCATCCCTAGGAACTAACATCCAAAGGGAGCCCAAAATCATTATTGTCTGCAATAAAAGTAAATATTTTATAGGCTGTATAAATTATTTTATTTGTTCCATTTATTATGCTAAAACATTCTTGTACAAAGCATGGCATTTTTCTGTATATTTATTGCGACATTCTAAAAAATAAATCGAAAAAATCATACAAAAATATAAAAAATGTAGCACACAAGCAATTAATGATGGCAAACCTAAGGGGAGAAAATAAAAAGAGCTAATTGTAGGGAAACAAGTGAAACAGATCACACATGCAAGATTGCATTTATTGAAATATATTTTGAAATATATTGAATAGGGCCAAAATTGTAGCATTTCAAATATATGTCAATATATTTGGGAAGAATATTTTTAAAATATTTCAAATATATTTTCTTCCATGTGGGTCATGCTGTGATGTTTATTTACATAACTCATAGAAAATTCCTTTGTCATGCAAACATGTTTCCTGGAAAGCAAAGATTGTGCATATATATATATATATATATATATATATATATATATATATATATATATATATATATGTATATATATCATATCTGTTTAAAGCATTCCTTGCACCTCCTAAAGCCAAAAATTGGCTAGAGGTATTTTACTTTTACTGGTACTTTCTCCTGAATAAACATACTTACAAGCCCAAAAATTACAGTGTTGTCCCCTTCTCACCTGCCACTCCTTTATTAAAAATCCCACCCATGCCACCATCTTGGTTTCCTACATCACAGGTCACGTTTCCAGATCCCAAACATGTGCAGACTGACTTGTCACTTTGATTGCTCTTGCACTTTCCTTTCCCTTACTCAACCCTGCTCTTTCTCTCCACCCCCCTTTTATTTTGTATTCTTTGTGTTTTCCCTGAATTGCCCTACTTTTTAATCTTATGTCTGGTAATTGTATCCATAGTGTAAGCAGAGACGTGGGAGGATCCTAGCTATTGTGGTTCTAAAATTGTAATTATACTGTGTTTCCTCAGCCCTAAATTTAGTTCTTCTTTGTAGATCATACAGAGCTTTAAATTCCTCTGATTTAATGTTTGCCTGCATTCATGATGGAAATCTTTTTCAATAAAAACCTACTGAAACAGAACCAACAACCTTTGACATAGGAATCCCAGGAGGAAGCAAGGGGGCAACATATAAGTCACCTTCAGCTAGGCAAAGAATAAGAAATAAAAGTATTTGTTTTTCACAAATTATAAAACCTGTCATCATTTTAGTAAGAGGCATAAGGAATTCTATTATTTTCTTTTCCATTCTATAATACCTTTTACCTGTTCATATTGTGTATCATACACTTAGTTGAAACTAAAATCTCTTCTGTTTGACGCTTGCATATATAGGGCAGACAGATAATGAAGCGAGGCATATGTTGCTATCTATAATATTCTCCCTGGTCTTTCCATAAATAAGTATCTACTAGTAATTTGTGGTTACATACATTCGAATCTTGCAAATTGTATTTGTGAATACCGTCTCTAGTACTTCTTGGGGGTGCATGCGCAGCGAGAAACTAGACGGAGGTCTGTAGTCGGAGCTCTGTGGGCAACTGAGACTTCCATCAACTTCCCAGGGCCATACAACTCTTTATTCTCCTCACTTTTCATACAAATCCCTGGCAGAACACCTAGTGCATGCCAACGCCTAAAAGCCATCACAAAAAAACTGTTCAAAGATCTCTAATGACCAATCTTTTTCAAGTACAGAAACAAACTAAGATAGCCAAAGATGGCACCCAGCTGGAGCAAGCCTGGACACTTGCTTCCACAGCTGCTGCTTCACTGACACTCAGCTAACAGTAAGTACTAAACTAAAGCTGACCTAGATGACATCCTCACTGCAATATATGAGAAGATGGCCCACAAGTTCTAAATGGAGTTAAGCAAAGTTATCAGGCTGCAACTCTGACTACTTTACCTTGGGGCATGGAACAAGACAGGGTTGCCCCTTATTACCTTTCTATTCGACCTGGCCATAGAACCTTTGGCCTGCTCTATCACATTAAATCCAGATATAAAAGAGATATACTAAAGGGAACATAGGCCTATGAGACAAATTTCACTTTTCTTGGTGTGATTTAGGTATTCATTAAGCCCCCTCCCTGTGCTTGATCCATCAAGCTAATTGCCCTGTAGTATTTTCCCATATTAAACAATAGTTACGAATCTTCAGGCAGTGAAGATGTCCATCCTTCCTTAATTACTATTCTACTTTCAGGCTCTCTCTCTTTATGTCTCCCGGTCGATGAGATACAGACAGGGGTTGATAAAATTATTTTGAGGGACAAGAAACCATGTTTGGGAAAATGACTTATCTACAGGGCTCCATCTCAAGGTGGCTTAGGTTTACCTAACCTTTACAAATAATACTTAGCAGCTAGACTGGTGCAACTGGTCCAATGGCATGCCACATCTGCTCAAATAACCTGGCTCCAATTTGAAATATATTCTACTGAGCCTTTCTATCTTTCTGGTCTTTTATGGTCTCCATCTATCCACCCTTAAGATCTTAGCCTCTTGAAAATGGTTGTGGGGTTCCCCACTGACAGCTGAATGTAAAATAATTCCCTTTATAGCATAAATAATAATAAAAAACAGTGTGGGGTCCCCCCTCCCATCTGTACCAAGCCCTTCGGATCTGGTATGGATATTAAGGGGGAACTCCACGTCGAAAATTTAAAAAAAAAACAGCGTGGGTCCCCCTCAATATCCATACCAGACCCTTATCCGAGCATGCAGCCCGGCAGGTCAGGGAAGGGGGGGACGAGCGAGCACCCCCCCCCCTCCTGAACCATACCAGGCCACATGCCCTCAACATGGGGGGGTGCTTTGGGGCAGAGGGGCTCCCCCCCCCAAAGCACCTTGTCCCCATGTTGATGAGGACAAGGGCCTCTTCCCCACAACCCTGGCCGGTGGTTGTGGGGGTCTGCGGGCGGGGGGCTTATCAGAATCTGGAAGCCCCCTTTAACAAGGGGGCCCCCAGATCCCGGCCCCCCCCCTACGTGAATGATTCCGCGGTACACGGTCCGCAGACTCATTCACAAAAAAACTAAGTGTGGTGTAAAAAAAACACAGTACAGGGTCTTTGACAAGTCCTTTATTAAAACAATGTCCCCCGAAGTAGATCCAACGTCAATCGCGGCGGCGGCGACCCGAAAAAAGGAAAAAAAAAAAAAAGGTTCCGCTCCCGTCCGAGGCTTCCAGCCTAGTGAAGAAAAGCCTAGCTGACAGTTCTTATATAGGTATGGGCGGGGCCAGCCGGGAACAGCAAGCATGTGACATGGGGCGGGTCACTGGGATGATGTCCCCGGCTGGCCCCGCCCATACCTATATAAGAACTGTCAGCTAGGCTTTTCTTCACTAGGCTGGAAGCCTCGGACGGGAGCGGAACCTTTTTTTTTTTCCTTTTTTCGGGTCGCCGCCGCCGCGATTGACGTTGGATCTACTTCGGGGGACATTGTTTTAATAAAGGACTTGTCAAAGACCCTGTACTGTGTTTTTTTTACACCACACTTAGTTTTTTTGTGAATGAGTCTGCGGACCGTGTACCGCGGAATCATTCACGTAGGGGGGGGGGACTGGGATCTGGGGGCCCCCTTGTTAAAGGGGGCTTCCAGATTCTGATAAGCCCCCCGCCCGCAGACCCCCACAACCACCGGCCAGGGTTGTGGGGAAGAGGCCCTTGTCCTCATCAACATGGGGACAAGGTGCTTTGGGGGGGAGCCCCCCCTGCCCCAAAGCACCCCCCCCATGTTGAGGGCATGTGGCCTGGTATGGTTCAGGAGGGGGGGGCGCTCGCTCGTCCCCCCCCCTTTCCTGACCTGCCGGGCTGCATGCTCGGATAAGGGTCTGGTATGGATATTGAGGGGGACCCACGCTGGTTTTTTTTTTAATTCCAGCGTGGAGTTCCCCCTTAATATTCATACCAGATCCGAAGGGCTTGGTACAGATGGGAGGGGGGACCCCACGCTTTTTTTTTATTATTTATGCAATAAAGGGAATTATTTTACATTCAGCTGTCAGTGGGGAACCCCGCTGACAGTTGAAACATTAACTCATGGCTGTCGCTCCTACAATCCCGCATGAGTTATGTTATCAACTCATGCAGCATTTTAGTAATGAAAACCAATGCAGCGCTCATGTTTCAGCTGTCGGCGGATTTCCCCACTGACAGTTGAATGTCAAAGTATTGCAGTGATTTATAAACAGTTCTTTAAATAACTGGCGTGGGGTCCCCCCTCCCATCCATACTAAGCCCTTCGGGTCTCGTATGGATGTTAAGGGGTAACTCCACGCTGAAATTAAATAAAAAACAGCATGGGGTACCCCCCTAAATCCATAACACATACTTATCCGAGCATGCAGCCCGGCAGGTCAGGAAAGGGGGGGACGACGACGAGCGAGTGCCTCCCCCCCTCCTGAACCATACCAGGCCACATGCCCATACCAAATTATTCAAACATTTGTAAACAGACCAATTAACTGAAATGGTTTGACATTTGTACCCCAAATATGACGTTCCCTGAGGCGTTGGTAAACCGAGGTACGCCTGTATTAGTATTGCAATCCTTTGTATTGGGATACATAGAACCAACATACATCTGAATTGACAACATAGCACAACATTTGTGTCACATTGGAGATATCTGGCTAGTTAAACTGACCATGCCCAGGGACCTAGGATTGATTCACAGCACAGAAATACAGGCTGGGTTAGCAATGTAGCTCCGTGGGTTAGTGGTTAGCACTGCTGCCTCACAACTCTAGGGTTGTCGGTTCGAATCCCAACCCCGGCGAGGTAGTAGCATGATCTCCGTGTGTGGCTGTCTTCACATACATGTTCTGGCAACATCTTTGCATTCTGTCTAAATGATCCCTAAAATGTGAATTAGAATGAGGCCTTGTCTGTTGAAACACCTTCAAAGCTGCACCTTATGTGAATGTCATACAATGGGATAAGATAAGGGCCTGAATTATTTGATAATGATGGTTTACACTCCACCCACTTTTGTGAAGGATTTGGCAAGCAAAGAGC
Source organism: Staurois parvus (assembly GCF_062004578.1). NCBI lineage: Eukaryota > Metazoa > Chordata > Amphibia > Anura > Ranidae > Staurois > Staurois parvus. Next base: position 1,184,045 of record NW_028318646.1, on the reverse strand, counting down.
TGACAGAGAGAGAGAAGAGTGAGACGAAGAAGAGTGAGCGAGAGATACATATGAAGAGTGATAAAGAGAGACATTCAGAAGAGTGAGCGAGAGAGAAGAGCGAGCCAGTGAGACAAAGAAGAGTGAGCAAGAGATACATACTGAAGAGTGATAAAGAGAGACATTCAGAAGAGTGAACGAGAGAGAAAAGACTTGGTTGGTGAATCCACACATCAAACTTGTCACAAATCCTGGCGTGCATTTTTCCCCCAAATGCATAGCAGACCCTTATCCCAGCAGGCAGGTACCGCACGCCTTCAAAGATTTATTTCCTTTGTTGATTTTCCTGCTTCGCTCACACTATATGCAATTGAAAATTACTCTTTAAGTTGCCAATTTTACTGTGTTTTCTAGAGAATTACTAACTAGTTGTGTTTTCAATTGTGTGTAGCATTGCGATTTCTATTTGAGTCTAGATGTTAAATTGCTAATAAATGGCCACAATTCTCAAATACCTTTGAACTCTCGCTGCAACAAATGGTGTATGTTAATACACTCACATTCATTATATCCAATATCAGGTACGATGTCAATGCACAAATCGCACCTGAAATTGCACACCCTGGATGTGACTTGTCATGTGATTGGCATGGCCAGCAGCTTGCTCTCTGCATGGCAAATTGCACCCAATGTTACTGGGGGCCAACACCACTGTCACATCTAATCCGATGCGGCAATTGTCCAACTTACAGTGAAGTTGCACGAGTTCACAATCCAATTGGATGTGAACAGAGCCTACAGTGGCCAATAGGGTGCGACTTGGTCTACGATTTGCAAGTCGCCTGTCATGCCAATTGCATGGCAATCGCAAACAATGTTACTGGGGGCTACCCGGTCACATTAAAGCAGATTTCTAAGTGGTGTTATTGACACCACAGTCACATCATGTGACTTGCATAGAAGTTGCATGATTTCAAAGTCGGGGTACATGGTGATTTCAAGTGCAATTTGCAAGACATTCGACATCGATCTCTCAGCAAATTGCATGAAAAGTAGTGTATTCATTACTCTATTATTACTTGCGGCTCCTACCAAGTTTGAACCACAACAATATGCACGCTCCAATAGCGTGCTCATTGAGTGGGACTTGGCATGTGATTTGCACAACATGCAAGCTGTAAATCATCTGCAAAGTCGCACCCTATTGTCTGCTATTAGAGTGACCACATGGGTGCGTTTCAAACACTGATTTCTATAGTAGTACATGTACTACTTTAGTGGCAATTTGCATAGAGATCTGTGTCAGATGTCTTGAAAATTGCATTGAAATGGTCAACTTTACTGTAAGTTGCATGATTTGTAAATCAGCTTTGCCCAGAGTGTAATGTTTGGTGATGTTTGATTTCTGGGGTGTTTTACCAATTGATGGGAAATTCACCATACTAGTCAAATCGATTTGTCATTTTCAGTATTGCATACAAGATGTGGTCATGTGACTGTCTTAACTCATGCGAGAATCTGGAGGGAATTGTGACCATAGTAGCAATAAAGGTTCCAATTGGGGTTCCCTTTCACATCCCTGCTCAATGTTCTGTTGTATGCTGCACACGTACATTTCACTGTATATATCTTTCTGATTTGTGGGGCCTGTATACCAAGGGTTAATGCAGGTAGGAAGCGGATTCATCAGGTGAAAACACTTTCACTGACCAAACTAAGGTCAGTGGTGGGTGTGGCTTCATTGGGTGTGGGGCCTTGTTTGGCACGCTCCAAATACAACCTAGCTTATATAAAGATGTGCAGTAGGGAGTGATTTGGCCTGTTACTAGGCTGGGTGGTTTGTGACTAAGTCCTTGCTTGTAGTGGTTTGGGGGAAGAAGAGATTTTGTGCTGAATTGCCCCAGACACCACTCAGGCTGTGTTTGGAAGTGGGCTGGAAATGTTTGCATATTTTTGGCCTTGTAAAGTGTTTGTGTGTTATTGCACAATGATTGTGTTTTTTTCTCTTTGCATTGAAAGCCTCACACATGTCAATCGTTTTGTTTAAAATCTGCTCTTGTTTTAATTTTGCTTGCTTATTTAGACTCCAATGCTTTTTTCTTACAAACCTGCTGACAAATGTATGTGTAGGGTGTTTGTAGAGGTGGGAGGGGTTTTTCACATATGTCTTGTTTTCTTTATATTTTGATGTGTAGACTTTTTTTGTGAATGGATCTTTATACTAAATGATTGTGTAAGTAAACCTTATGTGCACGAAAATGTTACTTGATTCATCTTCCCCTTTGTTTCCTGCTATAACCTGAGCACACACAGTTCGTTAGAAGTATCTTTAGATTGTAAGCTCTTATGAGCAGGAGTGTTTTATTTTTGCCACATCAATCCTATTTTTGTGACTCACCAAGATATTGACTGTACCTACTTGTTCCTGCTGACCAAATAAATGAAGATATATTTGATCAATAAATGTTTCACCGATGTTTTTGTTTATTTTATGTTCAATATATGAACAACCTTAATAGTTACTTTGTATACTTATATAATCTGCTCAAATGTAGCTTGTAAGAGCGTGAATATGAAAGTGTGTGCAAACTGGCTTTTTCAAAACCAAACAAAAAAATAAAAAACCTGCTTGCACCACAATATTATGTACTAATGAATACGTCACATTCACTGTGCAGCCAGCTACAGGTTTTCTACAATTTGATTTACAGTAATAAAATAGTCCCCACTGTATGTTGATTTTTGGCCTTTGGCAACAAATATATATTAGCCAAGGTTTAAAAAGAAAAAAATCACTAAAACACACATTCGCGAAAGCTATCATAGCCGTGCATAGAAATGAGCGATCGTGCATAGATATGCGCGATCGTGCACAAATAAACGCCAAACAGGTGTCCCCCATGGCGCACGAGCAGCTATCCTCCTGGAAGTCCGTCATCTGGTGCGCACGCACCCGGAAGTGGTTGTTGGGAGTGTAAGTGGATGACAAGTGGTTGGAGGTTTTGTGTTGGTTGAAAATTTTGATAACTTTATTGGCATTTGGACATGGCGAGAGCACAGTTCTCAACTGAGGAGATGATCCTTATATGTAAAGTAACTGTGGCCATTGCAAATATGTTTATAACATGTGAGGGACAAGTAATTGTAATTTTGTGGGTGGGGCCTAGCAGAATCTCACTTGGTGCACATGCTACTTATCTGTACATTAGCTCCTGGGTATTGATGGGTCAATTATATTAACCACTTGCCTACTGGGTACTCATACCCCCTTCCTGTCCTGGCCAATTTTCATCTTTCTGCACTGTTACCCTTTGAATGACAATTGTGCGGTCATGCCACATTGTACCCATCTTAAATTTGTATCAGTTTTTTCAGACAAATAGAGCTTTCTTTGGGTGGTATTGACTTGCTGCTGTGAGTTTCACTTTTTGCTCGATAAACCACAAAATAGCTCATAATGAATAAAAGGCTGTTTATATTATAACATTTGGTAAACTGGTAATTTAGCAACACTGATGTGCGTTGATGAGGCAGCACTGCTGGCCACAGGTGGGCGGAACTGTTGGGTGGCACTGGTGGGCACTGATCATCGGGGCCGACCCCTGCTTTGATAACTGCTGGTTCTCGGCAGTACTTTCCACACATTCTGACAGCGTGATGAAAGTGCAGCCAAGACCCGGCAAATGCATTTCCCGGTGATCAGCGTGTCATTGGACATGGCTGATCACATGGTAAAAAGCCGCTGTGATTGGTCTTTACCACATCACGTGATCAGCTGTGTCCTTAGGACACAGCAATCATGGAGAGCACGTTCTGCCAGGATGTCATATGACACCCTCCCAGAGCTGCCTGGATGCAGTGTAGCGTTATTCGGCTATCTGCGGTCGCCAAATAGGTAACCAGCTAGGCCTTCATGGCTAATCTTTGAATATCTGGACATGTATACTGCGTATAATGCATTACATTCTACAATGTGTTGGTGTACATGGTATAACAGTGTGCAATGCGTTGCTGGATTCTGCATGACAGTGGACAGCGTATCACAGTGTGCAATGCGTAGCTCCAGCCTGCATGACAGTGTACAGTGCATTACAGTCTACAATGTGTGGGTGTACACGGTATTACTTTGTACAGAGTATTACAGTGTGCAATGCGTTGTACACTGCAGTGTGCACTAAAGCATTTTACACTCATGCACTGTACACACTAACGCATTTGACATTTCTAGTGTGCAATGTGTTCGTGTGCAATGCCTTGGACAGTACAATGCATTTGCAGTATTGGTGTATGTTTATTAAGCACAGATAATTCATCTGATTTTAGTTATCAAGGAGAAGTCTTCTCTGTCCCCCTGTTTATGAGGTGGAGGACAATTGTTTTCTGAAGAGGAGAGGAGACTTTTTTTCAAGGAGATCTGTATAGATTTCCAGAGATATGTGTAGATGGTTGAGGGGCTGCATGTGATCTCCGGAGATAATTGTGATTAATGATCACCTGAGTTAAACCAGTGAATGAAAAGTGTAAAAAAACATGGATTGAAAATAATCTGCACTGACCACTGTGCTTTGTCAAGCCACATATTGGCACATTCTGGTGTCACACAGATGCGATGTGAAATTTGCAGTGTTTTCTGTGCAAGCGCTGCACCGCATCACAACCGCAACCCCTTCATGCCACCTGCTGCGGCTTTCTAGGTGAAGTTACCAACACACCAATATTGGTACACAAAGCGTATTGCGATTTGCCAAATTGGATGGCATGCCTATTCACACCCATGTGCATACCCTGAAAAAGGGTCCTGCACATTTTTGGCCCGGATGCGGTGCAATTTGAGGTGTGCAAAATGTTTGTCTCTAATTGCAACGCACACAAATTGCATGTGATTTGCCCAGGAGTGCGGTGTTAGACCACAATGCATGTATGTGAAGCCACAATAAAAGGATGTGGATTTTGTCTATTTTTACTTGCGCATGTTAACATTATGGAAGTGCGTTATTCTTCTGTTTAACATGCTATAGAAATGCAACATGCATTTGGATGGAGTGTTTTTGTATGTGCATTTTGGAAGTATTCTAAACACACATTGACCCTAGGGCCACACCATATCTTATGCAGGCCATAGATGGGTCGAAAATCGGCCGATTTTTCGGCCGAAAATAAAATCGGCCGATTTTCGGATCGTTAGTGGGCTATTTGTTCGGCCGTTTTTCGGTATTTTGGCAGATTTTTTTTTTTGGTAAAGTTGGAAAAAAACAGCCGAATTTGCCGATCGGCCGATTTTCGCGGCAATGATGGGCAAATCGGCCGATTTTTTTACTGATAAAAAATCTGCACATGAGCAGTGACCTGCAAGAGGAAGACAAAAAGAAGAATAGGATGATGATGATGAAGATGATGAAGAAGAGGATGATGATGATGAAGAAGAAGAAGAAGATGATGAAGAGGAAGAAGAGGATGATGATGAAGAAGAAGAGGAAGAAGAAGAGGAAGAAGAAGGATGAAAAATGAGAGGAATTCCAGTATGGCAAAAAGTGTCCCTGCAGAGAGCTCCGCTATTTCTTTGACAGTTCCTTGACATTTACAGCGGTTGCAACATTGTATCTATTTGTTTCCGAATAAAAACATCTGTATCCGAAATGGATACAAATACATTGTTGCAACCGCTATAAATGTCAAAGAACTGTCAAAGAAATAGCGGAGCTCTCTGCAGGGACACTTTTTGCCGGTTGTAGACGGGATGAAAATCGGCCGATTTTTTTTTTACCATTGCTGGTAACGTCGGCCGCTTGAACAACCGATTTTTCATTTTTTAAAAGAAAAATCGGCTGTTTTTCTCCCCGTCTATGGCCTGCATAAGCATTAGTGTGCCTGGGGGAGGGGGGGGCCTTTGGCCTTTCCAAACACAGTAGATGCTCCAAGAATGTTTCCTTGAACTCTTGAAATGGTTAAAAAGGAAAGACACTCTAGATAGCCTGCACTGAGAATTGACTGTCATGATGACGTGTCAATGATTATTTGCTCTCATTTTTCAGGAGTGGTACTGCTTGCGGTTGAAGCTGGTAGAAATCCACCTTCACGTCCTCCACTCACCTTCACTTGTGGCCAGTGGATATTTTGTGGCCGCAGGCAAGAACTGGCATCGAGGACCTGCATAATGACCCTGGCATGCCAGAGGTGGTTTGGAAGCAGCACAGCAATTTGACCATCCCTTTCCTCTATGTTGGTTTTAGGGTGCAGAATTGCTTCTCGTTCGTGAACGGACTGTCGCCGGATATCAGAGTCCCCATATTTTCAAGATATGTTTTAGCCATGTTGGCTTATTTTTATGTTATTTTCCAAGTGTGTCGCACCTAACCGCACAATAGTGTGGTGCCATGCGTATTTGTGGCTGTGAATGGGGCTGTTTTTAATAGACGTGTGTAGGTGCAACAACGTTTTCATCATGGTACCTGCGCACATCTACATAGGGCATTGCATTTCTTTGCTGTGCTCAAAAATGTGTGTTCTTGCATGCGTTTCTGCACCACCAATGGTGTGAACAAGTCCTAAGGGCTGGTTCACACTATAGAAACAGTCTAGATGTGTTCCTGATGGGGTTTTTTCATGCCCTTTTGGCATGCATGTTTAGTGTGTTCCAGTACATTTTGGATGCGTTTTGGACATGTTTACATTGCATTTTTGTATCCCTTCCACTTATTTTTTTCTATTTTCTTTGTATTCAATGTAGTTAGGGACATGTGCGTTTTAGTACATTCAAGGACGTTTCAATGTGTTCCAGTACAGTTCTGTGCAGAAACAATGCAGCGGTGATGTGAACTATGACATTGACAACCATATAACCTTCTTTCTGTGCGTTTGTGATGCTGAAAAAGCAACTGAAACACATGTAGTGTGAACTGGCCCTAAAGGTTATTAGAGGTCAGGGAACAGGACTGACCAGGAATTGTGAATTCAATCAGACTAGTGGTGAGATACAATCAGCAATTGTATAATAATGTGAGATCTGAGCTGTAGCTGATAGAAAATGAGACACATTCACTTGATCAGTAAATAGATAGTTAAAGAGTGGGGCGGTGATCCATAGATTTGCATATGGGACAGGTGATGATGGGGTGGGGGAGGGGGTCAAGTTGTATAAGGAGACAGATTTAAAAGAGAAAAAAGTTACAATGAAATATACACGGCATGAAACTTGCACATGACCTAATTGGCAGAAGAACAGTACGCAAGTAACATTCATCCACTTTCTAGTCACTAGGCAAAATCATAATTGATTGATCAATATTCCTGCCACAACCCAGAAAATTGATCTCCATTTTTTTGGGATGTTGCCAAGACTGGGATTAGAACCCATGACCCAAGTGCTGTAAGTTCTGAGCTCTAACCACTAAACCACTGTGGGAAACACAGTTTGAGCTATAATGTAGAATAGTTACATTGTTTAAAAATGATAAAGCGAGCGCTGGTCAAATGATATAGACTAGTAAAATGGTCTTACACAAGATAAATATAACCACGAACAGTAGTGCATGAACTCGTGAAAGGTCATCCACCCCTGTGACAGTGTACTACACTATTGAGCACCTTTCTGGCTCCTGTGGCTGAGCTAATTCCTCCCCAGGACCATTTGGGCACCCACCCTGATGGATGGATGGATGGAGCTGGATGACTAACCCATAGCTGCCAGCATACCGCTGCACCCCCAGATGTGCGATGTGTATAACCCATGCACATTAATACTTTTTTTCTGGTGAGTGTAGACCAGTCCCAAGGGTGGTTTACCTTTCACGAGTTCATGCACTACTGTCCATCACGGAGAGACCACACGTGCCATTCATAGGCACTCTCTGAGTTGGTACTCTCACACGAAGGACATTCCATTATTCAGGAATGATTCTATGAACTTATTTTAGCACGATTTACCAGTTTACATCATTATTGCAATTCTTTGCACTTTTTGGTTTTTACATGCGTTCATTATTGATCACATGCATTTATAGCGCTGTACTTGTCTTTAACATAGAATAGTTATGTGATTAAAGAGAATGAAGATATATAACTATATTGGGAAATTAGAAGTATATAAATTATTTGAGATATAAGTGTGAAAATGTTTAACATTTGAATATAGAATGTATGACATTCATTAGTAAATGCAATACTTTCCTGATCATTTTGGAGATACAGCAAAAAAAAAAAAATAGCAAAAGAGAATTTTCAGAATGTAATAGTACAGCTGTATTAGAATTTTCTATCAGGAAAACGCCAATGTTAATAAAGCCCGCGCTTATGCGCCATCTAGCGAATATATCCGGTATTGCACCTAAAGATGTGCCAGACGGGATACCTCATTCACTAATGGCAAAGTAGTTAGTAGACGCTCGTTAATGAGCTTGCTAGACGCTGGTCAGACGACTGATTGATTGACCGGAGTCTGCCTGAATGGTCAGACTCTGCTGATAGACTCACATCTTAGTGAATCAGGGCCATAGTGTCTTATCCGGGATATAAGTGATTTATTGCTCTTTGATCTCCCACTCACATTGTGTAAATGTAAATAACGCTTTGAATACAATGTAACAAGATCCTGCTTCAGACAGCCTGGCTGATGTGTTTGCTTGCAGTAAATATACTCGCCGTTCCTCTGTGGATGCGTGATAACGTCACCGCCCCTCCCCTACGCGTTACGCTACAGGGACTCGTAGCTTCCTCTGGGGGATGTGGATCAAATCCACATCCCCCAGAGGAAGCTACGAGTCCCTGTAGCGTAACGCGTAGGGGAGGGGCGGTGACGTTATCACGCATCCACAGAGGAACGGCGAGTATATTTACTGCAAGCAAACACATCAGCCAGGCTGTCTGAAGCAGGATCTTGTTACATTGTATTCAAAGCGTTATTTACATTTACACAATGTGAGTGGGAGATCAAAGAGCAATAAATCACTTATATCCCGGATAAGACACTATGTTTCTTTTCCCTTCTCTGCATGTTCCGTATATGGAGGAATAAACAAAGCAGCCAGTGAAGAAAGCACAATTGAGAAAGCTGAGCTGAGGAGAGAGGAGAGGAGACGAGGGAGAGGTTCAAGCTGCCAACACAGACTTATCACATTAACTAAATTGAATAACAACACCATCCCAAATTCAAAGAAAATAATTGACATTTTCCTTTTTTTTTTTTTTTTTTTTTTTTTTTTTTTTTAATGTTTTATTAATTTTTTATTATTTTATTCACATAGAATTGACATTCCAATTTTTCATTAATTTTTTATTAATATTTGTTATAATCACATATAATTTTTTAATTCATATTTATAAATTAATTTATGTTAATTGTATATTTAAGCACCATAGAAGTAAGTAATGATTGGATTATAGGTGGTATATTAAGAAATTCACACAACCAAAATATTGGAGCGCGGTACAGTATAAGAATTCATAGTTTAATTTCATACACCTAGAGAGGGTGTAATTAGTGCCTGGCGATCCAAAATTTAATTAATATTCACTTAAGCACACAATTAACACTAATAATAGAGTAAGTTAACTCCTGGTGGCTCACAAATAACTATTCTATTAAAATAGCCACTGGCAGTAATTGCATGCTAAAAATCCAACATGCTGGTTGTACCCAAATTGATCAATGGATCGACTTGGGTACAATCAGTCTGCCCATAGGTAGATTGATTCTGGGCCAGTCCCTGCTGAACTGGCCGATATTTGATCCATCTATGACAGGCTTTAGTTTTAACCTGTTTTCTTTTCAAAGTAAACATTATCTATTCCTTTAGTAAACCCACCCATTAAGTGAATATAGGATTTAGTTTTGACCTTGACATTGTCAAACTGAAGTCTTGTGAGTCCAGGTTAAGAGTGTTTTTTGTAGAATATACTGCTATAGGGAACAGACTAGGAGCTGGTTCAAGCCACCTTGTTAGATTGCTTCAAAGATGGCTCGATGTGTTTCTAAATGCACAAAACATAATTGTCTATTAATATAGATATTATAAAATTAACCAATAAACCACAGTGTGCAGTGGGGGAGCAAGTATTCCACACACAAGAAAATTTTGAATAAATGCAGTGATCAGGGAGCAGTGCAGAAGCAGGGTTTTAATAAATGGGCCGCCAGAGTGGTTAATATAATATAAATCTTAACATTCATGAATACTATTTTAAAAGACTGATGTTAGGCAAAAAAACAAAATTATGTCCCAACCCTGAAAACTCACCTCTTCAGGGAAGCTTACCCCACCCCCTGCTAATTGCCGACCTCCTCCACTCTTCCTACCACTCCATTCCCCACAGCTATCTCCTCCTGTACCACTATCCCCTCCCTCCTAGATTGTAAGCTCCAAGGAGCAGGGCCCTCGAACCCCTCGTGTATCACATTGTATTGTTTTCGTACTGTCACATGTTCTGTCCCCCTTTGTAATGTACAGCGCTGAGCGAACTGTTGGCGCTTTATAAATACTGTATAATAATAATAACTGCAGCCTTCTAGTGGTGGACCCTGGAAACACTCCATTGAGTGGATATGTAATTCTGGTACTCATTTCAAACATGGAACTACAAAATGCAAGAATTAAAACAAACTACATCATGGGAACTAAAATCCAGTCCAAATGCAGTGCCAAGGGAGACATAAAAACAATCTTGAGGCTCATAATCAAGTGAAATCCTTGAGGGAAAAGGAGCAGAGGAATTAAAATAGCAACATGGATTATCAGAGTAATTACAAAAGTGAGAAACAGCAGCTGATTTATGAAGAGATTGAGAGACTGTCAGAAATAGATGCTAAAATAGAAAATTAATACATCCTATGCCAGAATAAAATAAATGGTAAAACTTACAAAATGTTAAAATCAAAAGTAAACTGCAAAAGAAGAAAAGGTGTGGGATTCCTGATAGGTGTGAAGCTAGAACCACATGAGAGAAAAACATGTTAGTCATGATGCAGGTGTACATACCTGATGTACAGTATCTGCAAAAAAGATGATGTTCTAGTAGCTTTTGATCCTATACAAGAAACCATAGAAGACCTTAATGATGGAAAAACAGATAGGTACTTATGATGGGTGATTTCAACTATCAGATTGGCAATGAACAAGTTGATGGTATATGTGGACCCCACATAAGCGACAAAATGAACAGGACTGAATGAATATTTATTTAGTTTTACTTTTATTGCCTTTTTACAAAGATGAAAAACAGATGGAAAAATACATGGAAGAACTATAAGGGAGTGGAAGACCTAGGAAAGATGCCCCACAACCTAAGACTGTAGAGATAATGAATTAAAGATCATGAAATCTATTTCACGCTTGGGTAACAGGAAGGCCACACGCATAGATAGAATAGGCTTCGCAGGAAATACAGTTTGTTGAAATTATGAGGGGCATTTACCAAGGTGAGGACATTTTCAAAGAAGGGTTGCAAACTATATTTGTGGCAATCCCGAAGAAAACAAAAACACAAATTGTGAAGCGGATCAGAAATAGCTTTGATGCCACATGCAAAAAAGGTTTTATTAAAAGGAATCCACACCTGCATAATTTAAACAGTAACTTCACTGTTTCCCTCTTCACAAAAATTCCCTCTGGGTGATCTATGTATATTGCAAGGATTACAAATTTTGTAGTAGAGTCCTACCTGTTTCTGTTCTTAAGAAAAAAGTGGTATGTTCTACTATTTCCTTGGAAGTCTGGTTTCTGAATGAAGTGTCTGTGTTCAAATCTAATCAGCTGGTGCCCTTGCAGTCTTCTAATGAGGAAAGTCACAGTGACTGCATCCCTTTAGAAGTAATTAACCCTTTGGGAGTATCTCAACAAAAATATAATTCCTATTGCATAGAATGTCTAAAATGTTACTTGTATCATAGTGCAGACTTTTGGGAAAATCAGGAAGCCAATCCCACAAACATGAAAATACATTTCTGGGGAAGTTCCGTACACCAGCTGTGTAGCCAATGGTAATGAATAAAAAAATTCCTATTTCGATATATATAATGTAAATCTTAAAATGTACAAATACAGTTTTAAAAAAAACTGATACTAAGGAGCAAAATAAAATGTTGTCTTTCCTTATATCACTGAGAACAGTTGCATTTCAAACTGTTAACTCCACGATAGTTAACAAACAACATTTTTGCTAATCATGCAATGATCTTCAGTGTTTATGATGATGTCCTACATACATTTGCAGTACAATACCCCAAGCTTCACTAAGACCTTTTACAAAATTGAATTATTTGGTAGAGATGAGCTTTGGGAGTTTTTCCATATTTGGCCAGCTTATCAACTCAAATCCCTGGCTACTGTTTGTAAACAAACTAGCAGGATATCACAGGGAACACCATTGACCAAATATAGTCATTAATCAGTTGTAACACAATTAGCACCTCTCATGGAGCTGATCACCTGCATATTGTAGTCTTACTTCTTGGATTACAGCTATTTTAACTACTACAAAGTTGATATATCAGGAGCGATTTCTCCAACCACTTTCAAATTGCTACTTGTACATTAATATATAAAAGAATGTGATACTCTAATATTACTGCTGCACTTTCAATGATTTGTACAGTTTACTGAATGCTAATGAAGTGGATGATATAATCTGTTATTGATGTTTGAAGTATCGCATATGCGCTACCAACAACACTGCACTATTAATGTACTGTGCTCCAAGACCTCCCTTTATACCACTATAGTGCAATTTTTGAGATGGTACACAGTTTCTTAATTTTGTAGTGATTTGTGTATATATCTTTTATTCCAAGATAATATCCATCCTAAGAGAAAGGAGAACGTGGTACATTATTACCATTTATAACGCATTCTAAAAAATGTCAAATGTAAAAGAAAAAAAAAAACATCTTACCATAGCATATTTCTTAAGTAAAAACAAAATGTAAAATAAAATAAAAAAAAATAAACCATGTCCCTGATATATATCTATAGTCAAGCACATTGTCCAAAAATATTGATCCATCATCAATCATGATGACCTGCTGAGCCACCTGATTATGTTTCTCTTCTTACACAATGACCTGCAGCCTGATGATTTTTCCCTACCACATTACTGCCTCTAAATTACAGTCAGATCCCATGCTTCTGTTTTTAAACAAATTGCCTGGGGATCTTTAGTAACATCTTTGTTCTGCTATTGTCATGGCCATGTTTTGGCAATGATGTCACCCACCATTCTCAGCCATTTTGCTTACAAACGGAAGTCATGGATATGAGTTTTTTACCTCTTTGTTAAAGAGCTTTGTCACAGTATGCATTTGATTTCATTTGGAAGTTTTTTTGGAATGAGTAATAAGCGGTATTTACTAGTGTACCCCGGACTCATTCCCCTGGGAGATAACTAGATTCCTATAAGTTTCCTTCACAATTCCCACATGCCTATGTGGACTGGTTGTTGGTAAGAGACCCTTGTCCCTAACATTGGAGCAAGTTGCCCTGCAAGGAGGAGACTTACCCCCCCCCCCACCTATAAGATACCACCTCCAATATTGAAAGGCACGTGGCCTTGTATAGTTCAGGAAGGAAGTGGTGCATGCTCACTGCTCTCTCTTTTCTTGCACCCAGGCTGCAAGCCTGGATAAGGGTCTAGTTCAATTCAAGGGAGGACCCCACAATGTTTTCGCTTTCTTGTTTTTTTTTGTCACTTTTAAAGGACTACATCATACTGTTCTGTTACTTCACATGCAGCAATATTGCATTCTTCAAGCATGTTATTTAAAGCATTTGACTATTTTAAATTCTGACCTTTACCCCACATATAAAGACCATCTCCCTGCTGAACAGTATTCCTTAACCTTTTTTTTTCATTAATACATATCCCTTAATTGCAGTGCTCAACTATGCCCCTTTTTAAATAATTTGTAAAATAGCCTTGAAAAAGGCCAACAGATTTGAAAGATTTGTGTTCCATAGACCGCAAAAATGTTTGCTGGAATGTTTGGGGTTCACAGACTTCCTACTGATTTTGCTGAACCACCTGCAAACCAAACAGTGCCTGGTTCTCTTGTCCCTACTAGTGAACACTGTGTTAACTGTGTGAGGGGAGTGTTTTACTAGGGGGCGGGGATGTGTACTGCAGGGAACACCGCTGATCGGGAGAGATAAACTCTTCTGTCCCGATCAGCTTGTCAGGAGCTGTCAGGGAACTGACAGAAAGCACAGCTACTGCAGCTGTGCTCTCTGTCACTGATTGCCGCTAATCGCCAGGACATAGCCAGTAACAACCGGCTGTGACCCGGCGACTGACATCCGTGGCCGTGATCGGCGGGACAGGTAGGGCGGCGGCGCGCCTTACGCGCGCCCCCTACCTGTTTTGAAAACACACGTTTTAAAACATGGTTTTGTCCAGCCATGCCGCCCTGCCGCCGTATTTCTACAGTGGCTGGGCGGCATGTGGTTAATCAGCCCAAATGTTTCTTTAAAAAAAATTCATTTCACAAACAGAAAAGTCTACATTTTTTATTTAATAAATATTTCTATGACAAATATTTAAAAAAGGGTATGACAGTGATGTCACTTGCTCAACCATGCAACAATTCAGACCTAGAAATTTGTTACAGTCAAATTTTAAAAGATGTGCCCTGAGAAAAAGCCCTCGTTTATAAATTAATCTAATTTCAAAGCAAATGTAAAAACCCAAATGAATGCAGCTCTGTAATCACTGATCTACCATTAAAGAAATATTAAACTCAAAAGCAAACATTTATTATATTGCAGCTTACCAATTCTTAGATGTGATGTCTGTATTCTTTTTATTTTTAGGCTTTCTTTCTTCTAATGTCATCTATGATTCAGCCAGTAACTCTGGTGTTCTTTCAGAAGAATCTCAAGCTCTCCAGCAGAATGTATCCGTTTACATAGATGAGACCATTCATCATTGATAGGGGTGATTAAAATGGTCAGGTTTTTTTTATTCATGTAAAACCTTTATCCTAAAAGAAAAAGAATGTTTACTGTAATAGATTATAAAGTGTGAGCTGTAGTGTGGCTTCAATTTGTTATTGTATTCAAATTTGTAATACATTTAACACTCCCATCCCCCCAGACTGACAATGCTACTGACTGCTGTGTCTGTACTTATTCTTCCAGAGTGGCGTCTCGCTAATACAGGAGTGTGTTACTGGCCAGATCACCAGGTGTAAACAGAGGGAAAAAGCCAAAGAAAAGAAAACTGATGTAACCAACACATCTAATGATTGTTAAGCTGCAATATAATACATTTTTGGTTTTAGGTTTAATGCTGCTTTAATGTATTTGTTTTTTTATGTAAGCAGTGAAGTACCTGAATTTTAGCTGGTATTAACCCCTTGCATTCTACTGTACAGTCTGCAGAGAACAACAAAGCTCACTGAAGCGGAGGAAGGAGCAACACCAGAAGCCAATCAGCTGCGCTGCAGTGCAAGAAACATGCTGATATGGAGAGCAGATTGTTAGAAAGATGAGCTCATCAGACTCCACCTCCGCAACATCGCCAAAATCCGCAAGTTCCTAACCCCAGAAACCACTAAACAGCTCATCCACTCCCTCATCATATCACGACTCGATTACTGCAACTCCCTCCTTACTGGCCTGCCTCGCCGCTGGCTATCCCCGCTTCAGTTGATCCTGAATACGGCTGCCAGACTCATTCACCTTTCCAACCGCTCCATCTCCGCCACCCCCCTCTGCCAATCCCTCCACTGACTTCCGATTGCGCAACGGATCAAATTCAAAATCCTAACACTGACGTACAAAGCTGTCCACCATACTGCCCCGAACTACATCACTGACCTAATATCCAAGTACCGCCCAGCACGCACACTCCGCTCCTCACAAGACCTCCTTCTCTCTAGTTCCCTGGTCTCCTCCTCCCATGCCCGCCTCCAGGACTTCTCCAGGGTGTCACCCATCCTCTGGAACTCCCTGTCCCAACCCATCAGATTATCACCTACTCTCCTCTCCTTTAGGCGCACCCTGAAAACCGATCTCTTCAGGGAAGCATACCCCACCCCCTGCTAACTTGCCGACCTCCTCCACTCTTCCTACCACTCCATCCCCCACAGCTATCTCCTCCTGTACCACTATCCCCTCCCTCCTAGATTGTAAGCTCGAAAGAGCAGGGTCCTCAATCCCCTCATGTTTTGCATTGTATTGGTATTGTTCTGTCACATGTTCTGTCCCCCTTTGTAATGTACAGCGCTGAGCGAACTATCGGCGCTTTATAAATACTGTATAATAATAATAATCAGTGTGTTGTTTCACTTTTCACTGTCCAGTCATGGGGTGGGGATGGCGGAAAGGGGAGCTGAAAGTGAAACTGAAACTGCAACAGAGAAAGACCTGGTTCCCTCCCCTGCTATACAGGGCTTTGTTGTGAAGCAAAGTTGTGTAAGGTTCACGATTGGATGAAGAGAAATATAAATGCGTAGACAGGTAAGACAGCTCACATAAATATATTTTGTCTGTATAATTAGATATTTTACTGTAGGTCAGCTTTTATTTATTAGTGTTATTATAAGGAAGTGAGCAGAACATTAAATTATGTTTCTTTAGTAATGGCATTTTGTTGTTTCATTTCATTTTTTCATTTCAAATTGCCAAAAATGTAAATAGGCATTTAAATGCATTACTCCTCCTTCCTGTTTTATAACAACATTAACTTTACCCTTGCATGAATATTACATTGTTAATAAATAGACAGATATTTATAGATAATTATAGTACCTATTTCCCAATAAATAGGATAGAAATATAGGAGATAAAACATAAAATGTTCATTCGCTGTATAGTCTAAAGTAAGAGTGACAACCATAAGTGGAATAGACAGTTTCCATTACCCCCTCACCCTCACTGGAGAATAATTTGCAAAGGCTGAGTAAATTGTGTTTTAAGAAGTGTAATGACGTGTAATAATTTCCTGTCAGCATGTCATTTTACACACAGACTGAGTCAGGTCTTTTATTTTTGGGCAATGTAGGGAGGGATTAGAATTAGGATAAGAGCACAAATGTGCAGGCCTTTTCTCGATGTGAACTGTTTCAGAGGATAATGAAAACATAATTGCAAAGAACATGCATAGTGTGAGATAAAAGCACATTGTTCAGGAGCTCCAAGAGATAATATACATGCTTTTGAAATAATATACATAAGCTTTTTCACAGATGAGACCACAGAGCTAATACAATTTCTAACCAATCAATAAGAGTTATTTAGAACAAAATCAGAGCAATTAGATTTAACTGCTCTGTTCAAGTTAGAAATTATTGTCAATAATTTGCTTAACCATTATTTGTTAACATGTATGAATTCCTGTGAACCTTCGTGTCTTTGGTGTCAGACGATGTAATAAATACAGGGACAGGCTACAGATGGAACAAGCAGCCCTTTCTCATTCTAAAGTAAATCTGTATTCGACTGTGGATGCATACATATAGAAATGAATTTAATAGAAAAAAAAAATCGCATAGCTGTTCATTCATTAAAATGCATGTAAATTTGTTCTGTGCAAATGGGGAAAAATCAAATGTTCTCAAGCTATAATCTCTGAAAATTGCATGTGTGAATAGGAAACATACTGCAATACGGCCCCTAGTTGGAGATGATGAGGATACGTATTTTCTAAGATACTCAAAGCAATCTAGTGGTCACAATGTGGTATTTTTTCATTTACACATTCAATCTGCAAATAAAATATCCTAAGATTATTCATTAATGCTCCACTTGCATTTTCAATGGACAAACAGCTTTTTAAAAATTTTTTAAAATTTTTATTTTATAAATACACCCCTTACTGTATTGTGTCTAAATACTGTGAAATGAGATAATGATTAACATACCAGGTCTATTTACTGGTATTTTAATTGTAAATAAAACCAAAAAGTGTATTTTATGTAAAGAATGTAGAAGGGTTAGAACTTTTGTAGGTTCTAATTGCTGTCTGTGTCTCCAGTACTCAGTACTCAGTACTCAGTACAAACATCCCAAAGGTACACAAGGCTCACCAACAAACTAACAGGTCATATGATGCACCATAAGCCCAATGCCTGGACCTAGGGTGGGTCATCATAAGCAATGTCTGTCAGAGTAATGTCAGGAGATCACCAACAGTTTCTTCTTTTAAGCCGCTTGTCCTGCCAAATGGTGACATTACGGTTGCAGGAAAAAGTATGTGAACCCTTGAAGTTACGTGGAGTTTTGCATGAATTGGGCATAAAATGTGCTCTGAACGTCATCTAAGTCACAACAATAGAAGAACACAGTCTGCTGAACATAATACTACACAAACATTAGATGTTGCCATGGTTTAATTGCACATAACATGTAAACATTCACAATGCACAGAGGAAAAAGTATGTGAACCTTTGGACTTAATAACTGGTTGACCCTCCTTTGGCAGCAATAACCTCAACCAAACGTTTCCTGTAGTTGTAGATCAGACCTGCACAACGACCTGGAGTAATTTTGGACCATTCCTCTTCACAAAACTGTTTCAGTGTAGCAATATTCTTGGGATGTCTGGTGTGAATCGCTCTCTTAAGGTCATGCCACAGCATTTCAATGGGGTTGAGGTCAGGACTCTGACTGGGCCACTCCAGAAGGCGTATTCTGTGCTGTTGCAGCCATTGTTTTGTTGAATGACTTGTATGCTTTGGGTCATTGTCCTGTTGCATCACCCATCCTCTGCGGAGCTTCAGTTGGCGGACAGATGGTCGTACGTTTTCCTGCAAAATGTCTTGATAAACTCTGGAATTCATTTTCCCATCAATGACAATAATCCTTCCAGGCCCTGAGGCAGCAAAGAAGCCCCAAACCATGATGCTCCCTCCGCCATGTTTTACAGTGGGGATGAGGTTTTGATGTTGGTGTGCTGTGCCTTTTTTTCTCCACACATAGTGTTGTGTGTTCTTCCCAGACAACTAAATCTTGGTTTCATCTGTCCACAGTATATTTTGCCAGTAGTGCTGTGGAACATCCAGGTGCTCTTTTGCAAACTTCAAACGTGCTGCAATCTTCTTTTTGGACAGCAATGGCTGGTAAGTCTTTAGCTGACACTCTGGGATTCTTCTTTACCTCATGCAGCATTCTGTGCTGTGCTCTTGCAGTCATTTTTACAGGACGACCACGCCTAGGGAGAGTAGCAACAGTGCTAAACTTTCTCCATTTGTAGACAGTCTGTCTTACCATGGACACGTGAACATCAAGGCTTTTGGAGATACTTTTGTAACCCTTTCCAGCTTCATGCAAGTCAACAATTCTTGATCGTAGGTCTTCTGAGAGCTCTTTTCTGCGAGGCATGGTTCACATCAGACAGTGCTTCTTGAAACCAGTAAACCCAAAACAGGTGTGTGTTTTTTAAGGGCAGGACAGCTGTCAGCAACACATCCAATATCATCACACTGATTGGAGTCAAGGTTGGCTCACTCCTGGCTCCAATTAGCTCTGGGAGAAGTCATTAAGCTAGGGCCTCACATACATTTTCCTCCCTGCACTGTGAATGTTTACATGTTATGTGCAATTAAACCATGGCAACATCTAATGTTTGTGTAGTATTATGTTCAGCAGACTGTGTTCTTCTATTGTTGTGACTTAGATGACGTTCAGAGCACATTTTATGCCCAATTCATGCAAAACTCCACGTAATCCCAAGGGGTTCACATACTTTTTCTTGCAACTGTACCTTTTTTGAACAGTACCCTCATCACTACCTTGTCAAAGAGTTTGTAGTAAAGGCATGCAACAACTCTTCACACAAGGTGATAACAAGGGCCTTCCGTTCTGGGATGACAATGTCAGCACCACAGTGTTTGATGTAATAAAGAAAGACAAGGAGCTGGCAGCCAGCATGGAAGGCGAAGAGTTCCTAAAAACTATGAGTAATAGTCTATCAGGACAATTCCAATGACTGGGTAGCACCACTACCAATTTGTACCTCAAGTAAGAAACTAACAAATAATAGTCAGCATGCAGAAGCACAATTTATTTCTTTACAACACATCCTGAGCAGAAAAGGACTGATGTGCACGTTGCTGCCTTCCTCTCTGAAGATAGATTCATGAATTGTCTTCTGTGCCATCATACAGACACCAGTAGTCACTTTCAGGTTTACAGTATGTTAGTGTTTGCATGAATTATCTCTTGTTCTCCCCTTCTTCTCTTTCAGGTGTTCCTGAAAATAGTCTTCACTACATGTTTTGACTTGATTCTCAATTTTTGTAATATTTAAAATAATAGATTTTGATGTGGAGTATCATGTTACACATACATTGTCTGTTTGTTTGCCTTTAATAATTTTGTCCCTAACTCACTCTGTAGCTAGGGGATGCTCTATGTAGTTACTCCCACCCTTCTTATTCATGCTTTAGCTTCATGCTTTTATAAGTGATCACATGATCTCTGATCTCAGTTGCACAGTAAGCTTGGAGTGATAGGGGGACTGCAAAGGTGAAATTGGCAGTCCTGACAATGCAGGTTCAAGAAATGGGCACAAACAACAATTTGCAGTTGTACAATACTTGAGATGCAAGCAAAGGTTGTGATAAAATATTGTTTTCATGTTAATGTAAATATCATGTTCCTTATCAATTGGGACAATTTTATGGCACAGGAATACTGTAGGTCCAGAATATGTAAAAGAAGCTTCCCTAACGCCCCTGGAGCCATTAAAAACCAATTGCACACTTAAGAGTCTGTTTATTGATATTTTCACTAAAGATTCAAACAACATTCATACATTCACACATTTTTCTCTTGAGATTTTAAGTCACAATCCATCAAGTTCAGCCAATAAAAAAAATAATAAAAAAATATAAAACCTGCATAGGGAGAACCCCAAACCCATGGGTGATTCAGAGAAAGGCAAAGCAATCCTTCCAAAGCATGGTATAAGTGGCTTCAACAGGAAAAAAAATCTTTTCTGATCCCTTGATATTTCCTGAATTAAAGTGTTACTAAACCCATAACAGTAAAATCAGTCTGTATATGCAGTAAAGCATGCTTGTTATACTCACTGTGGAACCTAAGGGGTTAAATCTATGAATTGTGTAAAAAGATGTGTAAAAAGTTGTTGATCTTGTCTTCTCTGATCCTTCCCAATTCAACTACTGATAGAACAGGGCCTTTGGAGCAAGCTGCACATGCTCAATTTGGTGTATATTGCTAGATATTTTTTGTTTTTCTTGGGAGAGTGCATGTGATCAGCACAGGGCCAATCAGCACTCTCCAGACAGAGGGTAAGGGGTTATGCAACATCATAGGACAATAAGGGGAGAATGAAAACTCCTCCTACAAGCTTTAACAAGTGCTTTTCTTGGACACTAATAAAAGTCACAAGATTGCTCTAACTGCTGTTGAGAAAAGGTATATAGCAGTTTATATTTACAAAAATAATTGCATTGCCATGCTCTGTGTGCTGTGGGAGACCAGATATAATAAATGCAGGGTCATGGGCTTAGTAACACTTTACAAAATCTATGAGAAAAATGGTATTAAATTTGAAAAATGCGTGAATTTTGAATGAAAACTTTGATAAACAGATCCAATAAAAAACACCTAAAGTCACCCTTTTGTTTACTGGAATAACCTGTCCTATTGACTTCAATACATTTTACTGTAATCTTGAAATTTCATTAAAATTTCCTGATTTTCCCTGAATTTTCAGTCATTTAAATTTTATATGTCACTAATTAATTTGTCTCCTAGCAGTTGATGATGAGAAAGCAGTATATGGCAGTCTTGTGACTTCTATCAGTGTCAGGCATCAACAGCGAGGCTCTTTCTGTCCATACATCATACATCAGCATCAGAGGTTGGTCATCAGCTCTGAGGAAAGGGATTCGTCCCCGAAACACGTCAGCCATTTGACCGCACTGACAGTGAGAACACCTTGCCTGCTGTTGTGGCCATTGTCATTGTCATTGTCATTTTTCTATGCTTTTTAGATACATGCTTCATCTGTGAGTATGTTTTTATTATTTAATTCCTACAATAAACCTTGGATAATGCACTAGGTGTGTGCGCCACCTGTTTTCTCTCTATCCAGTGGCTGATTTCCCCGTCTGAGGAGGGCTGCACCCCTGGAGCATTTCCTTTGGTTGTCGCTGTCCTGGTACCCTTGGCTTCCCTTTGCATATCCTGAGGCGCTGGAGAGTGCATACGATATCCGGTTCGAGTGTCTGGCCAAGCACTGGTTAATCTTGGTTAGTCATTTTCCTCTGACTGTCTTATGAGGCTGCATGACCCCTGACCCTCTGTCGGGACAGCACTGTGCCGATCACATGCACACTCCCAAAAAATAAACCTCTCTAGCAATACACACCAAACATTTTGTGTATGTGTATGTGAGTATGTGTAGACTTGCCGCTCCTATTCTAACTATGGCAGATGGATTGGGGGCAGCAAAAGAAGGGGAGAATCAGAGAGGACAGGATTAAACAGCCTTTTTACACAATGTGGAAAATTCACCACTTAGGTTCCACAATGAGTATAACAAGTATGCTTTACTTCATGTACAGACTGATTTTACTGTTGTGGGTTTAGTAACACTTTAATTGACAATCCTCCTTCAGTATACCTAGATCAACAATTGGTTTCTGGAACAAAGCTACCCATCATCACAGATGCAGGTTGATTTTGACCTCTTTGAGAAATTATTGCTGTGTGACTCCCCCCATGACACTGGGTCTCCCAATCTTCCAATTTATACATCTACTTGGGAAAGAGAATTAGACATAAAATTCAGTAGAGAGGATTAGGGAAAAACATTCACTCTTTCTCATATGTTTTCTAGTACAGCTCAGGAAAAACAAATTTCAAATTTCTCATCCATTGATATAGATGCCCAGATGTCCTACATCATATTAATCAAACCCTTCCTAACAAATGGAGGTGTCATAGTTCAGTGGGCATTGTGACTAATATCTGGGTCGCATGCTCCCTTTTAAAAGGATTCTTGGAAGCTATATGGAAAATATATTATAGAACAAAAGGTACATGTATACAGTACAGCCAAATACCCAAACATTTTTGTTATCTATTAAACCAGGTTCCATCAAAGCAATTAAAAAAGTGGTGCTCCATTATTTCTTGACAGCAGCCAGGGCCATCATTCCTCAGCAATGGAGACCTTCCAAGATCCCAGCCTTTTTGAATGGATTGGGAAGTTCGATACTATTATGGATTTTGAATATGTACTATCGTGGGGCCATGGCAGAGAGGTGATCACCCCCTATTTTGTTTTTTTTTTCTTTTCTCTTCTTTCTTTTCTCCTTCCTCTTTTTTATGATTGGATGAAAGTTTTTAGGAAAAGCTTTGTACTTTATGTTTTAAGACAGTGGGTTGGATTTTTATGTAGCTATCATGTAAGGTTTTTAGCATACCTACTTGATGCTTATTTTGGTTTATATTGTATGTATATGTAACATTGATCTATATTTTCTTATGTAAATATATTGAAAATGTAAGTCTTTAATACTGTATGTTTTATCACAATTTTTGTTTGGAAAATATATAAAATCAGATTGCAAGTGCTTGTAAACTGTTTTTTAATTTTACCAACAGGTAAGCTTATAATAAAGCTTACCTGCAGGTAAAATGAATATCTCCTAAATGTGCACCATTTAGGAGATATTCTCTCTTCATTTAATTTGGCATATGCACTCTGAAGGAGCAGCATACCCGTGCCGTTCCTTCAGAGCTGTGTTCCATGGCCCAGGACTCCCGCATGCATGCATGGGAGTGACGTCATCGCAGCCCGGCCTGTCAGAATGCTGGAGCTCATGGACCTGGAAGGAAGACGGGTGAAGATGGAAGCTTCTACAGCAGTGACAGCGCGCCACTGAAGGGCTTTGTTTTAAGGTAAGTTTTACTTAATGTGCTAGTATGCAATGCATAATTCCTAATGTTGAAGGATGACAAGAATAGCAGAGTTGGGTTCAAAGGTGTACTGCAATAAAACTGGTTTTATGTTTGTGACAGAAAAGGCAACTTTCTTGACAGAATTCATGGCAGCATACATAGGGAGTTTAGTCCTGCCTTCTCCAATCCTATAGGAACTTTTTTGTCCTCCTAGGACGCGTTGTGTTTGATACCTTACCTTGTTCCTGCACTCAGGATGACAGTGTCCGTGGCCAGGGCCTGGTGACTCAGAATGCGTGCCATTTTTTGGAAGAGGAGATGCACCCCTTGCCAGTCCAAGTGGTCCCCAGCTATCATTGGGGTAGAGGAAGGGGCAGATGGATGTGGTGCCAATGGAGAGCAGAGCAGATGGATCCCTCTTCAGTTCCAGGATCACCTAGCTATTTGCAGGGTGAAAGGATGCAGTGCCACTTGCCCTGCCATTGGCGGGCAAGTGGCAATTTGACTGGCTAGCCCTGCTATTAGCGGGTCACATGTATCACCCTGAACGGATGCACAGATGCAGTAGTCTCCTTTCTCCAGGTGGGGTCATGTGAGTGCCATGTTGAAGGTGATGTATATGCCCTTTTTTATACTTTTTCCATGGCAGATGTTCATATGTGTTTCTTTTTCTTTCTACTTGCCTTTCTTTTCCTTTCCCTGGCTCTAGTGTTTTTCAGCCTCTCATGGTGGCTGCAGTGGATCTGCACTCCAGGCCACCGCTCTCTTCCAGCCGGTGCCCTCTGGCAGTTCTGTGCATGCATGGGACTTTTGTGAGATCGAAGCATGGTTTTGCACATGCATGATGTGGTCAAAATGGTGGCGGTTGCTCTTCCGGTACATGTGCACTGTGGTGACGTCAGCAGATGGGGAATTTAAACAACTATTAGAGTGTCAGGAATGGACTGGCCAGCAATGGTGGGACTCACCTGCCTTTTGATCTGCAGTACCAGGGCTGGCCAGCGGGTGCTCCCAGCAATCAGAGACTCAACCTTTCAGCCAGCTAACACCTGGAACTGATGATACTGGTGTATTTAAGGGATGGCCAGACTTGCAGACTCTGCCTTGGTGTTGTGTTTGTCCTGGGCCCTGTATCTGTCCTGCATCCTGTATCCTGTTCCTGCTCTCTGTTCCTGTCTGATTCTCTGCTGACCCTGTTCTGATCCCTGGCTTGTGACCCCGACCATCCCTCTGCCTGACCCTCTGTACTACGCTGCTTGCTACCTGCTGAACCTGGCCTGTGACCCCGACCATTCTCCGCTTGCTCCCCCTGTACCTACCTGCCCTATTGATATTGACCCGGCCTGCCTGACGACGCTTGCTTGTTTGTACTGTTATCTGTGGGTGGTTGGTTTGGTTTGTTTGCACTGTATTATGTTTTAGTATTGCACTGCGTTTATGGTTGTATTGTTAGTGTTAATAAATTATATTGTTTATCACATATCTGAAGTCTGCGTTTCCCTGCGTCAGTCACACATCTCTGGTCATACCTGGGAGCCCTGATATTACACCAAGGCCAATCCTGACCAGAAGTGGCTGCACAGGGAAGCCATCTTGGCTTGTTGATGGGAAGGATGGATCTGGATGAGGTTGAGTATTTATCTCTGCTAGTGCTTGATGACAGAGAGTATGCTTATCAGACTCTGAAGGAGTATCCCAGGGATCAACTGCTAGAATGTATACGGCTCGCTCATGTTCTAGTAGATCAGGGCACAGATTTCTCTATGGTGCAGCCATTGATTCAGGTTTGTGTTGAGTTGGTTTCACCTGGTTCCCCCAAATGCAGGGATGAATTTTTGCCACCATTTAGTGCAGACCAGGTAGAGTCCCTGGTGTGGTTATTAGAGGATGATGTGGGTTACTTTCTGGAGCGTTATTCCACATGTTCACCACAGACACTAAGAGATTGTATAAACGCAGTGCAGTCATTGACCAGACAGTCTTTGTGTAAGCTCAGCTTTGTTCATCCCATACTGCAGACATGGACAGACTTGTTGCACCCAGCCTCAGTCAGCTTACAAAGACCCAGTCCTGCTTCTAACTCTACTCCTGTATTCCCAACAGCTCCTCCAGTTACAGCCCAGTATACTTGGCTATCTACCGCATGTCAGTACCCTGTTCCCACTCGCTGCACCTATCCTGCCTTTAACCCTGTAAAAAAGCCCTCTGTAGCAACTGCTCCCCCTTCTGTTCCATCCTCCAGTTCTTCTCTGTCTCCAGCTGCTCCATTCGTTTGCAGACCTGCGTTTACTTGCAGTGCTCCAGTAGTTAAAACCAGAAAAAAACGAAAATTCTTTCCAACCAATACCATCCTGCCAGTATCCAAACCGGTGAACCTGCCTTCCGTGACTCGGCCTGAAGCCTCTACTCGGCCTGAAGCCTCTACTCAGCCTGAAGCCTCTACTCGGCCTGAAGCCTCTACTCAGCCTGAAGCCTCTACTCGGCCTGAAGCCTCTACTCGGCCTGAAGCCTCTACTCAGCCGGACGCCGGCATTCAGCCTGATGCCTCTACCCAGCATGATGAACTGATCCAGCCTGACGATCCTATTAGGCCAGTTGACTCGATGCCCGCTGTTGATCCAGATGATCCGGTACCTGATCCGGTGCCCGCTGTCGTGCCAATTGACTCAGAGCCCGCTGTCGTACCTGGTGACTCGGTGCCCACTGCCTTGCCAGATGACGCGGTGCCCGCTGGCGAGCCAAATGACCTGATGCCTGGTGACCCAGTGCCCGCTGTCATACCTGGTGACCTGATGCCCGCTGTCGAGCCAGACGATCCAATGCCTGGTGACCCGGTGCCCGCTGTCAAGCCAGACAATCCGGTACCTGATGACCCGGTGCCCACTGTCGTGCCTGTTGACTCGGAGCCCACTGCCTTGCCAGATGACGCGGTGCCCGCTGTCGAGCCAAATGACCTGATGCCTGGTGACCCGATGCCCGCTGTCCAGTCAGACGATCCAATGTCTGACCCAGTGCCCGCGGTCATACCAGTTGACTCGGAGCCCACTGCCTTGCCAGATGACGCGGTGCCCGCTGTCGAGCCAAATGACCTAATGCCTGGTGACCCAGTGCCCGCTGTCATAACTGGTGACCCGATGCCCGCTGTCGAGCCAGACAATCCGGTACCTGATGACCCGGTGCCCACTGTCGTGCCTGTTGATTCGGAGCCCACTGCCTTGCCAGATGACGCGGTGCCCGCGGTCGAGCCAAATGACCTGATGCCTGGTGACCCGATGCCCGCTGTCCAGCCAGACGATCCAATGTCTGACCCAGTGCCAGCGGTCATGCCAGTTGACTCGGAGCCCACTGTCGTGCCTGGTGACTCGGCGCCCGCCGCTCCGCCTGAGGGCCCGAGACCCGTCGCTCCATCTGGGGGTCCGGCGCCCGCCGCTCCGCCTGAGGGCCCGAGACCTGTCGCTCCGCCTGGGGGTCCGGCGCCCGCCGCTCCGCCTGAGGGCCCGAGACCTGTCGCTCCGCCTGAGGGCCCGAGACCTGTCGCTCCGCCTGGGGGTCCGGCGCCCGCCGCTCCGCCTGAGGGCCCGAGACCTGTCGCTCCGCCTGGGGGTCCGGCGCCCGCCGCTCCGCCTGAGGGCCCGAGACCTGTCGCTTCACCTGGGGGTCCGGCGCCCGCCGCTCCGCCTGAGGGCCCGAGACCCGTCGCTCCATCTGGGGGTCCGGCGCCCGCCGCTCCGCCTGGTGGCCCGAGACCTGTCGCTCCGCCTGAGGGCCCGAGACCTGTCGCTCCGCCTGGGGGTCCGGCGCCCGCCGCTCCGCCTGAGGGCCCGAGACCTGTCGCTCCGCCTGGGGGTCCGGCGCCCGCCGCTCCGCCTGAGGGCCCGAGACCTGTCGCTTCGCCTGGGGGTCCGGCGCTCGCCGCTCCGCCTGAGGGCCCGAGACCTGTCGCTCCGCCTGGGGGTCTGGCGCCCGCCGCTCCGCCTGAGGGCCCGAGACCTGTCGCTCCGCCTGGGGGTCCGGCGCCCGCCGCTCCGCCTGAGGGCCCGAGACCTGTCGCTCCGCCTGGGGGTCCGGCGCCCGCCGCTCCGCCTGAGGGCCCGAGACCTGTCGCTTCGCCTGGGGGTCCGGCGCCCGCCGCTCCGCCTGAGGGCCCGAGACCTGTCGCTCCGCCTGGGGGTCCGGCGCCCGCCGCTCCGCCTGAGGGCCCGATGCCTGTCGCTCCGCCTGGGGGTCCGGCGCCCGCCGCCCCGCCTGGGGGCCCGATGCCGGTCGCCCCGCCTGGGGGCCCGATGCCGGTCGCCCCGCCTGGGGGCCCGATGCCTGTCGCCCCGCCTGGGGGCCCGATGCCTGTCGCCCCGCCTGGGGGCCCGATGCCTGTCGCCCCGCCTGGGGGCCCGATGCCTGTCGCCCCGCCTGGGGGCCCGGCGCCCGCCGCCCCGCCTGGGGGCCCGGCGCCCGCCGCCCCGCCCGGGGGCCCGGCGCCTGTTGCCCCGCCCGGGGGCCCGGTGCCTGTTGCCCCGCCCGGGGGCCCGGTGCCTGCTGCTCCGCCCGGGGGCCCGGTGCCTGCTGCTCCGCCTGGTAATCCGATGTGCCTCTGCCCGGAGTCCTACCCGATGTGCCTCTGCCCGGAGTCCTGTCCGATGTGCCTCTGCCCGATGTGCCTCTGCCCGATGTGCCTCTGCCCGGAGTCCTACCCGATGTGCCTCTGCCCGATGTGCCTCTGCCCGATGTGCCTCTGCCCGATGTGCCTCTGCCCGGAGTCCTGCCCGATGTGCCTCTGCCCGGAGTCCAGCCCGATGTGCCTCTGCCCGGAGTCCAGCCCGATGTGCCTCTGCCCGGAGTCCTGCCCGATGTGCCTCTGCCCGGTGTGCCTCTGCCCGGTGTGCCTCTGCCCGGTGTGCCTCTGCCTGGAGTCCAGCCCGGTGTGCCGCTGCCCGGAGTCCTGCCCGGTGTGCCAGTCTTTGATATCCCGCCAGTTACCAGACCCGGGCGGTGGAACATTTTACCCAGCTAGGACTGTTTGGAGCGTCCTGAGGCCGCTCCTTGAGGGGGGGGTACTGTCAGGAATGGACTGGCCAGCAATGGTGGGACTCACCTGCCTTTTGATCTGCAGTACCAGGGCTGGCCAGCGGGTGCTCCCAGCAATCAGAGACTCAACCTTTCAGCCAGCTAACACCTGGAACTGATGATACTGGTGTATTTAAGGGATGGCCAGACTTGCAGACTCTGCCTTGGTGTTGTGTTTGTCCTGGGCCCTGTATCTGTCCTGCATCCTGTATCCTGTTCCTGCTCTCTGTTCCTGTCTGATTCTCTGCTGACCCTGTTCTGATCCCTGGCTTGTGACCCCGACCATCCCTCTGCCTGACCCTCTGTACTACGCTGCTTGCTACCTGCTGAACCTGGCCTGTGACCCCGACCATTCTCCGCTTGCTCCCCCTGTACCTACCTGCCCTATTGATATTGACCCGGCCTGCCTGACGACGCTTGCTTGTTTGTACTGTTATCTGTGGGTGGTTGGTTTGGTTTGTTTGCACTGTATTATGTTTTAGTATTGCACTGCGTTTATGGTTGTATTGTTAGTGTTAATAAATTATATTGTTTATCACATATCTGAAGTCTGCGTTTCCCTGCGTCAGTCACACATCTCTGGTCATACCTGGGAGCCCTGACATAGAGCTGTTGCAAATGGGATTCCCTGTGGGCTTTGTGAGGCAGTTTCCCCAGGTGTTGTGGTCTCCTGTCTGAGGTATGTTCTGGCTATTCACCCTCCATCTGTGCTGCCTGCTGTGGTATTTTAGCCATGCCCTTTGTTCTATGCCCTGTATCCTGCTTTGCCTGTATAGCTGACCCTATTATGGACATGTCACAGGTGTTCATTTTAATGCGTACGGGAGGTGGAACCTTGCCGATGTTGTCACCCGTGGCTATCCAACACCGCTGTGTACTGTGTTTTAGCACTTTACATCTTGTACTGGTGGATAGTATTTTTTCTGTAAGTGTGATTTTATTCCATTTTAATAAATTATATATACGGAGAGACACTATCCTGTTGCCCTTTCTTATTTCATATGCAAACTGTATGCCACCACGGAGTCCAGTTTCTAGAGTTACAGCGATTACATCTTGGATTTACCCCATAGTGGACTGTTTGTTTTGATCTACCTGTTTGTTCAGGGGTCACATCTTTAAGGCGAGCGGCTGCATATTTTCAGAGACTGTATTTATTTGTTTATTTGTATTGGTTTGCGCTGCACTATCATTTCCGTTGTTTATTTCCGTTTTGTTGGTATTGTTAAAATTATTGTACAGCTTGCATTACATTTTGTACAGTATATAGAAATTAGGTCTGCGTTGATTGTTTATTTTATATTTCCTTTAAAGACAGCCGTGAAAGAAGTATTGATACTGATTTTGAATGGATCTACATGACGGCAGGTATGGCCCGCAAGTCAGCTCTGGCCTTTGCAGCCATGTCCAAAGCAATGTAGGTTTGGATGGACAATGTAGATACAGTTCTGTAGAGCATTTTGGAATATGTGACCAGGAACTTGGCCATTCAGGAGCTGAAGCTAACGTCAGCCTTCCTGGGTGAAGCCTCAGTCAACATCATATGATTGGTGGCGCAGATTATGCTCTACTCAGTTACAGTTAAGCAGGCGCTTTGGCTGAGGCCAAACCTGGCTCTAACAGGTGTGGTGTAGGATTCCCTTCAAGGGAACCTCTCTGTTTGGCAAAAAAACTGGCCAGTGCTAGAAGTCCTCCTCCTCTCCAGTTCATTCCCACAGCTCTACTGCAATCCAAGAAAGGGAAGCACACTCTCCTATCCTATGTAGATTCTCAGATATCATAGGGTGCTGTCATGCCAGTTCCAGAATATAAGAAGTTTGGCATGTACTCGCCTCTCTTCATGGCCCTGAAGAAAAACGACTAGTGGAGACCAGTCATAGACCTTACACATCTGAACTTGTTCATCAGAAAGGCACTGTTCACAATTCAACAAACAATTCAACCAGGCGACTGGTTCCTGTACATAGACCTAAAAGACTCTTTCTTCCATGTGTCCATAGTGGAAGATTATCAGAAGTTCCTTCGGTTTGCTGTAGGTCAGCTCCATCTCCAGTTCACCTATCTCCCTTTTGGGCTTTCGCCTTGTGTGTTTTAAAAATCCTTATTGGCTGTCGTGGCCCTGATCAGAACATTCACCTGCACCATTATCTGGACAACCTAATTCTGCTGTCCCGGAACCTGCGACCTGGTCCCAGCTTGCTGCAAGTCCATCCCCACCATCAGGGGCTCTGGTGAAGAGGCAGGCTGGGGCTTAGACTCCACACCCTGGGGAACCCCAAGTTGAGTATCTACAAGGCCTCACTATCACGGGTGCTGACAGTCAGTTCTGTCCAGTTTTGCAACTTGCTCCTCCAGATCTCTAACATGAGCTTCCAGAAGGGCAACCCACTCACATCTGTCACTGCGGTATCCATCCTGGAGCTGTTACTCCATTGTTGCATACATGGTTGACTGAAATCCCAAGGTAACATCAGTCTTTAATGAGAACCAATAGATTGTTCTTCCAACATTTAGAATCTCTGGAAGTACCAATATACACCCGCTGGATTTGGGGGAAACTGTAAAGCTGTATCTGCAAGCCACAGCTTCCTTCTGACTGTCTGGTTGTCTGTTCTTTCTCTTTCATGGGAAGAACAGGGGGGATAGTGCCTCATCCAGATCAACTGCAGCATGGATTGTTCAGACCATCCAGATGGTCTACAGAGCTAATGTCTTGGCACCTCCAGAGACGATGACCACACACTCAACCAGGAGTGTGTCCACATCATGGTGGCTTTGCAACATGTTGCCCGTGAGATGATTTGTAGAAAGGCCTCATGGTCCTTGATCAACACCTTTATGGCTCATTATTGTGTAGATCCTGCTTCTTTGTCCTCTGTTAATTTTGGTTTGTGAGTCCTGTCTGTTGACAGTACAAATTAAAACTTTCTGTTCAGCAACCACTCGCCCATGTGTGTATGGCTAGTGATTTCTTATACATATGCTGCCATGGAGTCTGTCAGGAAAACTGAAAAGTATCAAATACTTCCCATAATTTTCCTTTCCTGATTGACTCCATGGCAGCAGGAGTACGATCCCAAGGTCATGAGTAGGCTACTTACGGAACGTAGCCTCTGTCTCTGAGCAAAAATTTATGAGAGTAGGGCCCTATGGGACTGGAAGAGGTGAGTCCATCAGGAAAGGAAAATTACAGGAAGTATTTGATAGGAAATTTTCTGTTTGACTTGCACACAGATTATGAGCCATTAGGAATTACAGATGTGCACGACAGAAAAATTTGTTTAGTTTCAGATTAATTTGTTAGGTTAATAATTTAATTTCATCATATTTGTTATGTTAGAATGATTTGTTTTTAGAATTTGTTTTGAATATTCAGATTCATTTCATATATTCAGATTTGATTAGTATATTCAATTTAATTTCAATTTATTCAAATTCGAATTTCTGAAAATAGCTATTGTGACGGGCACGGCGTCAGAACCCAGCCCTTCTCACCAAACTCATGACCGAAGGACTAGCCAATCTAAAACCACGATGTCACGTGCATAACAATGCCACACCCAGCTGCACCCTGCACACTGATTTTTCAGCTAATTGGACCACAATCGACGTACCAGCAGCCTGAATGCGATTGTTATTGAGTCAGGTTAATTACGCAATTAACCCTTTAACCCTTCACACTGCCACAACCTCCTTTTTATACAGAGGAAACTCAGCAATACACTAGGATGATTGGTTAACCGTCAGTATCCCGCTATCTCTACAGACTGGTTATACAGGGGGTTAAACACTCATAGTAGCGCTCTCCAGTGGCAGGGATTCGTAAGTTACATTCAGGAGCTATAGAAACAGTTCAACACTTTCAGAAAGTAAGATTTATTACCAAAAGGTTGAAAGGGTGCAGTAAAAATATTTACAGAAAGAAGATGTAACCAATATATATATATATAAATATACAGAGCATAACAGCACAGCAGACAAATAACAGAAAAGATTTTAAAGGGTTAAAGTACTTGCCACTCAGCCTTGGTTTTAAGCAGCTTCAAGTTTCATGACCAAAAGGATGCTTTGATCTCCCACTGTTAGTTTCAATGTTAAGGCAGGGAGATATTCTTTTCTCTCTCTCTCTCTCTCTCCCTCTCTCTGCGAGATGATGAACGCAGGAGGTTCTCTCTTCTCTGTCTACACACAAAGCATAACAGCTTCTTTTTCTACCCAAAATCAACTGGTATCTTCCTACAATGGACAAGCCAATACCTTATTTGGCAAGAGGATTGTATAGACAGCCCCTTAGCAAGGTACACTGAACGCATTCCTGAGGGAGGGGGGGAAATCAAAGAAGAGAGACTGATTTGTTTTGGGGAGAGATACCAAAATGTAGATGTTTGGAGCAGAATAGATGACTGCGCCCATCTCTGTGTTCATGATTGTTACAGCTATTCATTGATCCAATATTTCGAGAGATAACACTTATGCATTAAAAAAATAATATATCAAGTGTATATTCACCATGCAAAACAAAATGTATAAATTAGAATGTGAATAAACTAACCACTAAAAAAGTGAATAATAATTATCTCACATAAGTGAAATATATTAAGTGCTGCTGCCTTGAATAGTAAATATACAAATAAATCACCTCATTGAACAATAAAGTAACAAGTGAAAAGCAGCGCAATAAAAAACAAATATGATATATTGAATAAAAATAACAAATAAAGTGATAATATGTTGAACACAAGTAATTAAATGTGAAAAAAATATATCATATACACAAATTGAAAATAAGTCCACCAAAAAGAAATAAAAATGTGATAAAGTACTAAAGTCCTTTAAATCCACCAAAATCACCACGTGAGCAAATGGCAATAATTGTTGAAATACAGTGTATAGATCACTTCACTCAGATGTCACCACATGCTTCAGAGGAAAAAAACCTCCCCAATTCAGTGACAATCACCAATTATTTTGGCCCATCCAAACTTGATAGGCAATTGCGCTTGTGGTGAGTATTAAACGTCATAGCTTCATCAATCAGCAAGCCCTTCATCAATATAGACTGATTAAGCGGCGGGACATCCTCCAGATTAATAAACTTCATTTCAGGGTAAAGACATAAAAAAAAACTCATAGCATGATTCCGCTAAAAATCATTTATTGTATAGATAGTAATGCACTCACATGAGAAAAATGAAAGCATGCCAAACATCCACAGTGACATCATGGGGTATCAGTATATCACAGAGACAGCATCTCACCAATCATCTTGGCTGTTCTCGAGCGATACGTCACTTCCGGCAGGAGATGTGAGATGGATGCCTCCTTATACACGATGTCGTGCAGCCCGATCTGACGCATTTCGTCACCTGGCTTTATCAAAGGGTTAACTCCTGTTTCAGTTGCATTGTCAAGCTTCTTTCACACTGCTCCATTGCAAAAACATGGCAAAAATGCATATGTGTGCGTTGCATTTTTATTTTTTCATTTTTGGTGCATTTGTGTTGCATTTTTCCCAGGACATCTGACTGGACAAAGCACTTTCCACAGTGACTTGTAGTTCCACTCTAAGAAAAGAAGAGGAATGTAAATTAGCTCACTGGTACTCAGGAATGGGGTGACCTTTATGACTAAGCCCAAGTAGGTGGAGCGAAACATGTCAGAGGGAGTTGCTTGTGGTGTGGTACAAGGCTAAGGCCATCTTATACAAGTTATACAAATAGACAGTTTTTCTGAGTAAGTACTTCCCCCTGGTGTATGGGTTTTGATGAGTTTTTGCCATGTTTGGTGTGCTTTTTTTACCACACCAAACATGCACCAAAAATGCAGCAAGCAGGACTTTTAAAAATGCAACTGACATGTAACAGACCAGTGTAAAGAGTTCCATAGGATTTAAAGAGATGCAGTTTTCATCCACTTTTTTAAAAAACAAAAACTGATCACTATGAAAATTCCTGCTTACTGCATTTTTGGTGCATGGCTGGTGTGCCAGAAATCACCAGAACAGGTCAGAAGGTCATAGCAAAAAGGAGACACCAAAATAGTCACCAGGCGGATGGTCAGATAAGCATAGATAAGCTGAATACAAATGCAGTCCAAACAATTTGCAGGAAAATTAATAATCAGAAAAAAGTCAGACAGAACTGATTTCAGAGCATAAGCAA
Organism: Staurois parvus; assembly: GCF_062004578.1. Taxonomy (NCBI): domain Eukaryota; kingdom Metazoa; phylum Chordata; class Amphibia; order Anura; family Ranidae; genus Staurois; species Staurois parvus. The sequence continues at coordinate 1,148,983 of NW_028318646.1, read as the reverse complement.
AAAGACTAACTTGTTGATCATGCCTCAGCTTAATGTCCAGCAGTCTACCAACGCATTTCTTAGGACAGATGTGTGCTGCAGAGACCTGGTCTGTGGTGCTTAGTAATAGCCAGCAGATGGTGAATACTCAAGGCTTTTCAATATAATACCCCCTTATGGTTTGCACCCAGACTGGAATAGACTGAGAAATGTCAATAGATTGCCATTCTGGAGAAAACTATTTGCTGGGTTTCCTACTATTGAGTTATTTTCACCAAGAACAGGGTTTTGGGGCATATAGGACACTTGAAGAGGTGATACAAATAGGACTCCAATATAATAGATACTTATTTTGCTGGGGAACCCTGGCTGACTTTAATAAAGAAGATTATTTTGAAAGGATGCAAAGTTTTGGCTAGAGCTGGATGTTACGGGTAACAAGTAGTTTGACTGTAGCTTCAGAACTGTCAAAACAGGCAGACTGCATTGCTGGCATTTTGCTTACACTACAGAAACTAACTGTATATCAGGGGCGGACTGACCATTTGGAAACTTGAGCACTGCCCGAGGACCCGGGGTCAGTAGGGGGCCCCATGAGATGCCCTTGGTACCTTTTTCATAGGCTTTTTTGAATTTAGGCAAGGACACAGGGGCCCCATGATCCCCTATTGCCCAGGGACCCCATGAGTTGTCAGTCCGCCCCTGCTGTGTATACTGTTGGTGTAGGCATCTGCTGCCCTCTATATACTTAGTTATTTCTTTAATAAACTCCAGCTATTTACAATGTATAGCGCTTCCTGTCTTTGTGTTGTTGGTTTGGAAACCCGCAGATGAAGGAAGTGGAGAGAGGAACTGAGTCACATGACCTTACACACAGGAGCTGAGACTATAGGGAAAGTATTTCTTTGTCCTAATAGTTTAACTGCCATTGCCTATAGCTTCTTGAGTGTGTGTCTGAATGCTTGTGTTAAAAACCAGGTCTGAACCAGCGACCTCTGGCACACTGCATCTAACAATCACCCTTCTTGGTGAGCCATTTCCTGGAATGATCTTGCCTTGAGCCTTGTTTCTCTTGAACATTGAACCTATGTCTGCTACCAACCATTACTGACCCATAGCTTGTTCCTCAACCACAGTTCTGCTTGATCCCAACCTACAATGACTAGTTATTGACCTTTGGCTTGTTTACTGAGTATGCTTCTGTTTGCTCCCTATTTGCTATATCTGCTACTGGACCCCAATTTGCTGCTAGGGTGATCCTGAGGACTGCAATGTTATACACGCTAAAAGTCATCTTCACCATCAGGAGCTCTGGTGAACACCAGTTAGTGCTCAGACTCTTGAGTGAGCCTGTGTCATCCGCCAGGGTGACCTGCTGCTACACTTATCCCGCTGGTTGGTGGGAGCCTGTATACCGCTATAGCTACTGGTCTCTGAGCCAAATTCCTGACTGTGACACCTTCTGACAGACGTACAGTATTTCTGTTCTATTGTTATTATTTCACATGTACAGTGCCAGATAGCTAGGTCTGTGCCACTGTATGTGTGCAGTGGTCACTTTCAGTATATTTGTAGGTGAACCTGATTATTGCAAAAGAGTTTATATGCAGCTCCTGATATTTTACTTAGCCCTGCCCCTTCTGGTCTGGGATTCTATAGCTAGTTTTAGCTCTGGGCTCATTAACCAGTATAGGATAGAGCCAGGTTAGGCATCCAAAGGTCACTTGGTAGTTGGAGATCCCATTGCAGGACAGAGCTACTATGCTACACGGGATGCAGAGTAGATAAGCTGCCACTAAATTCCAAATTAAAAAGCTACATTCCAGGCTAGTTGAACAACAGTTGGTAGAGCTCCCCATTATTACTGATCTTGTTTTCATGTCTTTAGCAACAAGACAGATGCTGAATCACGATTGTCCTCAGGGCTCCCTGCAAATTAACTTTGCTGTAACATTTATCTGAAAGTATCTTTATTAGCCAGTTCCTGCCTGGAATATAATAGAATGATGGCCAAGTGGGACTTTCATTGATCCAGGTGGGCATCATATGATGTCCTCCCAGATCGTGCCTCATACGAATGCCCTCAGGGCTGTGAAGTGGCGCAATCTGTCACTGGCTGTGTCCATCAGACACAGCGGATCACTGACCTGTGTACTGATCCATTTCCAGTACCATGTGACTGCTGTGACCAATCACAGCAGGTCACATAACAATTGTAAACATTGGATAGCTTCCTTTCATGCCATATATTGTATCTAATTGTGTTGCTAACTGTGATTGGTCGCAGTGATCATATGGTACAGACTGGGCCAATCACAGCCCATCTGTTTCATGTGATTAGCTATGACCAATCACAGCTAATCACAATAAAACAAACTGAATTGATTGATTTCATTCAAAAAAATCCTCACATCTAGCAATGAAATTCAGTGCTATACATAATAATATGTAAAAAAAAAAAATACTGATCACTTCCCCATGTTACTATGGTAACATTATCTTGCTCTGGTTATAGTGTGTTATAAAAGAAAAAAATGTAACAATGTAAAAGAAAATACATAAAAAATGGAAAAATAACCTGGTTTTTTTTTTGTACTGTAAATAGTCACTGTTCATGATCACCACCATAACAGTTATATGATGAGGCTGTACTTCACTGGTGACAGTATGTAAAAATAAATTGTGAAAACATTTTTTTTAATTTCTTCATTTTTTTAAATTTGACAATAAATACAATTAATACAACTTCAAAAAACTTGCTAGGCCTCTTACTAAATACCTCAGACTGTCTACTTTCCAAAACATGGTAATTTAGGGGTTATCTGTACTGTCCTGGTATTTTGGGGCCTCTAGAAATTAGATAGGCTGTCAGTACATCAGGGATGATCAATTTTCAGTAATAATTTTCAGTAATATACCATAGTTTGTGGACTCTATAACTTTCCTACAGACTAAATAATATACACTGATTGGGTTATTTTCACCAAAAAAATGTAGCAGAATACATTTTGGCCTAAATTTATGAAGAACAATTATAATTATATTATATTATATACTGTTCAACAAATTTTTATTTTTTGCCAGTTTTGGAAACAAAAGGATCCATTTCTTAATGAATTTCACATTCTGAGTTCAAATATAACAATGAAATTTGTCAATTGGCTCTAGTTTTTCTGTAAACGGAAAGTTTTCTACTATAGGCGTAATGACTACATAATGCACAATAATTATATAGATAGATGTCTTTCCACAAATATAAAGCAAGTGATATTGACTACATAACAAAGCCTAAATGGCATAATATATTGCATAGGATTACCAAGAAAAATTATAGCCATAAGCTAAGTTGAATCATTTTAATACTTAGGATTCTCACTAGTTTTGTCTTCAGTTTGTGTCGGTTTTGCTTCTCTTGGCTTTTCTCTTGTATTCGAGGAAAGGGCTATCTCTTACAACTGCACGTGACTACACGCTTCAGGTTCTTCCTCACTTGACTCAACCACGAAGGATTCTGGTGCTTTAGGAATTGGTAGCCCCTCTCCATGAGGAACTGGACGTATTGCCGATGGAATATTTGGATAGTGCACAGATAACTTTTTCTTCTTATTTAGCCCTTTTACAATTGGAGACACCATACAAAAGTAACAATTACTAACATGATCTGTTGGCTCTCTCCAAATCATTGGCACAGCGAAAGGCATAGATGCCTTTTTTCCATTCAACCATTGCTCCAGTGCCGTCCCACAAGAATTGCAGCATATATGTGGTGCCCAGCTCTTGTCCTGGTCTCCTATCTTGCAGCCAAAATACAAGTTGTAGGCTTTCTTAATCATTTCTGTTATCCTCCTTTTTTGTGAGATAAAAGTTATTTCACCGCAGATATAGCAGAAATTATCTGCTTTATTCACACAAGTTCGAGGCATTACTGAGTAGCCTATATAAGCATAAAACGAAATGTAAAGACGCTGTCGAACTACAATCAGCTACAGATACTGCAGCTTTTATGCAGTGAAGTGATGCAATTAAAGGCTAATATTGCATCATCTCAGTATACATGCAATTTTCTATTGGTCACCAGTATCAATTGCGCAATATGCAGCTGAAGATGCATCATAATTTTGAATGGCTTACGTCATTAGATGGGTGAATATATCATGGAAACTAGAGCCAATCAACATTTTTTAGGGTCATTTTTGTTTTCAGCACCCCAAAATTATGTAAGATTAGCTAATTTTATGCCCAAAACTTTTTACCTGTTGAACAGTGTTATTTATTTATTGCAAAATTTTATAACAGAAACAAAGAAAAACTTGTTATTTTTTTCAAAATTTAAGCAAAAAATAAATTCCCCAGGGGTGATTAAATACCACCAAAAGAAATATCTATTTGTGCGAACAAAATGATAAACATTTACTTTAAGTACAGTGTTGTATGACCACGCAATTGTCATTCAAATTGTGAGAGCGCTGAAAACCAAAATTGGCCTGGGCAGGAAGGGGGTAAAAGTGCCCAGTATTGAAATGGTTAATACCTCTATATACACAGGTATATGTACACAATTTCACCAGGAATCTTCCTGGGCCCTTTGCTGAATTACCTGTTTGTACATTGGATGTATGTACTATCATTAATCTTTTATTATATAAAGCTTGTAGTATTTCCATACTGGTGTGCATCTGTACTAAAAGATAAGTTCACCTTATATTACATGTTCCACCTGTTGTTAGGGTGGAACATGTAACATGTTTCCACTCCTGCTTCGAGCACCTGGTGTGACAGTATTACGGGGAAAGTCCATACCTTTGTGGATGTCGGCTTGTAGTTCTCAATGAACCATCATTGTGCTGTTAAGCATTGTGGTAGTTCATTGATTCTTCCTGTCAGTGTGAGTATGATGTATGGGCAAACAGATTGCACTGACAGACTGCAGGAGTCCTGCATGGCACTAGTGATCTAGCTGGTGAAATGCTTTGCAGGCTCCTAAAAAAATTAAATGCACATTTTTGATCTGCAAAAAGGTGAACTTATTTTTTATTGTTATATGCTGGCTGAAGTAGTTCCTCTCTGCTCAATTACTTTGGTTAGATTACTGGTTAATTTCCCAGGAATGATTCCCCTTCTATTCACAGAGGTCATGTCCTGGGTGGAAGCACTGCCAACTTTATTATCAAACACCAGCAAAGTTTCTGTTTTTCTTATTTACCTACAGATTTAGCACAATATCCTGTTTGGGGAGGACCATTTCTTAAAACCTCCAGAAAGGACAAAGAGAGGGCTACGCAGGAAACAGAAACAGCAGAGGCAATGGCATATTAGATCCAGGATTTTTGAGGGCACAAGAGAACACCAATATAGCCTGGTACAAGCACTGCTGAGGATATCTGTCTCCCAATGCTAAAATGTTCCCTGTTGCCAAGTTAAAGGTTGATAATTGAGTTCTGAACCAGAAAATTCCAAGAATAATGGTGTTCTTTCACTTGAGTGTCACAATAAAGGATATCATTCCACAATCAATTCCAAATCCTGCTATGAAGTAAAATATTTAAGCTTGTTATACAGTACACTGTTCATTTTTTTTCTGGCTGAATGAAAAAAAAAAAAATGAACAGATTCCTCCATCCACACAATCAAGGTAGGCTTGTTGGAAAATGTTTCTAGAACAGTGGCTGCATCTAATAGACTGCAACCGCTGTTCAGTATATTTTGACAGTGGAAATTTGGGGCAGTTGCCATTTGTTTGTACTGATGGTTAATTGGTGAGGAGGCACACTGGACAACTTTGCTGTCATTCTGCTATTTTCTAGGTGTCCAGTGCACGTCTTGTGCATTTAAGGAGAGGAGGCCTCCCTCCAGGCATATCTGCCCTTAATCTATCTATTATTATATATGTGCTCCTACTATGGAAGCTCTGTATAGAGTTAGGACTGCAGTACACTAGAGTGCCATGAAGTGGCAGCTGACGCATATATTTGCAAATGTGTGCAAACTAAACCCTTGGTTTTACCGTGAACTGTTAGACAGGACAATTGGGTTTGTTGCAGGCTGGCTGGTGAATGAGTCTGGAATTTTTCTTTGCTGTTGTTTGAAATGTGTCCATGTGCTCCTTGCTGCAAAGGCCAGTAGTAGGTTGGGGAAGTTGCCATTTGTTTGTGCTATTTTGACAGTGGAGATTCCCTGCTGAGAGAAAACAATGCCTAAGAAGAGAGGATTCCTGACGCTGGCATAAGCATCAACAGGAGTTTGGAGCAATTATCACAGTAGTTATTGCTATGAGCAATGGATCAAATGTTTCTAAAGAAAGTGAAGAAGATGCAAGCGTAGACTGCAGATGATCCAAGTAGAAAAACATGAATATTGCACTTCTATAAAAAAATATAAAAATATATAAAAATATAAAATATGAAGATACAATATTTTAGGAGCAGCAACAGTACTATGAAATATACTTTACAGTTCACTAGTTTTGCATTTGGCTAGGGTCAGTGTCACTACTGGTAGCATAAGGCAATACCTGGACCCTACAGAGTTTGCATAAGCACTCCATCTCCTCCAGAATGGCACATCAATACGTGTCATTGCCAGAAGGTTTGCTGTGTCTCCCAGAACAGTCTCAAGAGCATGGAGGAGATTCCAGGAGGCAGGCAGTTACTCTAGGAGAGCAGGACAGGGCCATAGAAGGTCCTGAACCCATCACTAAGACTGGTATATGCCCCTTTGTGCAAGGAGGAACAGGATGAGTACTGCCAGAGCCCTACAAAATGACTTCCAACAGGCCACTGGTTTGAATGTCTCTGACCAAGCAATCAGAAACAGACTTCATGAGGGTGACCAGAGGGCCCGACATCCTCTAGTGGGCCCTGTGATCACTGCCTGGCACCATAGAGCTTGATTGTCATTTGCCATTGAACACCAGAATTAGCAGGTCTGCCACTGGCACCCTTTGCTTTTCACAGATGAGAGCAGGTTCACCCTGAGCACATTGACAGATGTGAAATGGTCTGCAGAAGCTGTGGAGAATGTTATGCATCCAGTAACATCATTCATCATGACCATTTTCGTGGTGGTGGGTCAGTGATGGTCTGGGGAGGCATATCCATGGAGGGACGCACAGGCCTCTACAGGCTAGACAATGACATCCTGACTGCCATTAGGTATTTGGATGAAGTCCTTAGATCCATTGTCAGATCCTATGCTGGTGCAGTGGGTCCTGGGTTCCTCCTTGTGCATGAAAACGCCCAGCCTCATGTGGTGAGAATGTGCAGACAGTTCAGGGAGGATGAAGGAATTGATACCATTGAATGGCCGCTACACTCGCCTGACCTAAATCCAATAGCACACCTCTGAGATATCATGTTTTGGTCCATCCGATGCTGCCAGGATGCACCTCAGACTGCCCAGGAGCTCAGTGATGCCCTGGTGCAGATCTGGGAGGAAATACCCCAGGACACCATCATTCATCTAATTAGGAGCATTCCCCAACATTGTCAGGCATGCATACAAGCATGTGGGGGCCATACAAACTACTGAGTACCATTTTGAGTTGCTGTAATGAAATTTCAGCAAAATGGACTAGCCTCCTGCATAGCTTTTTCACTTTGATTTTCGGGATGTCTTTGAATTCAGTCTTCTATAGGTGGATAATTTTCATTTCCATCAAACGATGGGGCATTCTTACGTTCCTAAAACATTACCCAGTCCATATCAGAGTAGATATCCAGCATGATATTTTTCCCCATTGAGATCTGATGTGTTTTTAAAATGTTCCTTTCATTTTTTAAGCAGTGTACATAAATATAAATATACAATACATAAACATAAGTGAAAAAATTTCAAATAAGTTAAACAATTCAAATACAGTTCCAATTGATGTGAGCCCAAATAAAAAGCCACCATTAATCAAGGGTCCTTTAAAAACAAAAGCAAAATCTGTGCAGTGAAGTGTTATGTCTCCAATGATTCTAAGGAGACAATACGCTGATGCCACCACCAAGGATAATTATGTGATTATCAAAAAGTTTTGACCCTTTAGCCAGAGAAGTTAAAACAAGCATTCATATATCATGGACTCCACCAGACCTACCTCCACATCAAGCCTAGTATGTGGACCTATCAGATGAGAAAATGATCGAACAATGGACTATTCTATTAGAGCTTCTCCCTTCCATGAATCCTCAAAGGAAAGAAATAAGCTCCACCTATATGATCCAAGTAAGCAGCAGAGTTTTAAATACCTTAACAATATTGTTTATCTTGATTATCCTCTATCATGCTGAGCTGACAAATAGAAGGCAGTAAGAAGTATGCATCAGTTGAATCCATGACCTAATAAAATTGTTCAGCCAAACAGGTCAAATGTTTAGGATCTGGAATGTATTGAATCCAAACCATTGAAGGCAAAGGGGAAAGATTCTGGTGGGGGTTTTTTTCACTTCCAGGTTCACATTTTTCATTCCCTGACATCAGCAGGAAAGAAGCTTCAGTGGGGCCATAAGCTACATTAGTGGTCTAACAGACCCTTAGGTTCTCCTCAAAGAGGACATGTCATTTCTACTATGCTATCACATGTGAGGCTTTTAGCAATAAAGTTACAGGTAAAAAAAAATATATCAACAGTAAATGAAAAAATAAAAAAATAAACATTTTAAAATTTCCCTTCCTCCATGTATAGACAGATAAAAATGCAAATGCATGTCGGATGCACCTACAAAAATGACAATTACTCTACACATATTAGCATGGGAGTAACAATTTTAGTGCAATCAGTAATAGTTAGCTCTAAACTGATAACCTGTAAGGGGCTTTAAAATATTACCTACTGGCAACTTTTGGTACCAAAGTTTGTTGCTGTTTATGGATGTGTTATAATATTGAAGGCTTTTGATTAGATGGTATAGATCTCCAAAGAAGCTGCACCATATGTTTTCTAATGCTGACCCCATTTCTTGGCGCTGCGGAGAAAAAAAGGGAACACTGTTCCATATTTTCTGGACATGTCTCAGAATGTGCCCCTATTGGCAGGAGGTTTGTGTTTTGATTAAAGATATCTCTGATCTCTCCCTTGATCGGGAATCAGCAGCATGTTTGTTACATCTCAGCCCTCTCTCGATGGGTAGATATCTTGGACTATGACAGACATACATAAAAACTGGGCATATATTCAGATCGGTCTCATTAATACAAGTCGTCTGATATATTACATCCCCTAGCTGGTATCAACAGGAGAGCAGAAACTTTTATCTCCTTAACCGTCACAACAGGTATGTCATATTTTTATACCTAGACAGTCAGCAGACGATTCTGCATATTAATCTACCTGTGGGTGGAATGCTAAACGCACCGAGAGTAAGTTATGAACCATCACATCAACTGTGAGGATTTTTGGTTCTAGCGTGGGTCTCCGCCCCAACACCCCTCCCCAAATGAGGCGATTGGTTCTCTGCTTTAAAGAGACACCCTGCTGAGTTCCTAGAAAAAGCTAAGCTAAGCTGAGTTGAAAAAAGTTGAAGATTCTCCCTTTTAACATCGGAACTAACTTTGGGAGATAAGGCATCCTTTTGGCTCTGAAACCTGATCTGCTTAAACCAAGGCTGACGGCAAGTACTTTATCCCTCTAAACTTCTGTTATCTCTTTGCTGTGCTATTGCTCTCTGTATATTTATATATATATATATACTGGCTACATCTTTTTCTGTAAATATTTTTATTGCACCCTTTTGACCTTTTAGTAATAAATCTTACTTTCTGAAAGTGTTGAACTGTTTCTAAAGCTCTTTAATGCGAACTAAGAACCCCTGGCTCTGAAGAGCTATACTGTGTGTGTGTTTTAAACTTTGGTATATCTCTGCCTGCGGTGACAGTGGTATATCGATGTTTATGCAAACATCATAGTGTTATTGCCGAGTTTCCTTTTTCTCTGTACAAAAAGGAGGTGGTGGCAGTGTGAAGGGTTAATTGTGTAATTAACCTGAGCTAGTAACAATCGCTCCCAGGCTGCAGATACACAGATTGTGGTCCATTAGCTGGAAAATCTTTGTGCAGGGTGCAGCTGGGCGTGGCATTGTTATGCACGTGACAGCGTGGTTTTAGATGGGCTAGTCCTTCGGTCACAAGTTTTGTGAGAAGGGCTGGGGTCTGACACCGCGATCGTCACATGTATACTTGAGCAAAGTCTGCTACAGATATTTGACACCTGCATGTTATCCAAATGTGTGTGAGCCAAACTGTGGTTGACGAAAATCAAGAGGCATTTTTTGTTGCTTGTAACAATCTCCAGTATATGTGTATTGTTATTTTGTTAGAATGTCACCATGGGTGTTACTGTGGTATGTTTTCTTGCTTTTGCAATGTATTGATTATTGTGGCTGAGTGTTTCAGCCTAAAAAACAGAGTACACTAAAGATGTCCATACACTATACAAACTGATTGTATAATTTCTGTACAATCTCCTTTAGATTTACCAAAACTATGTAATATCAGGACAAACCTTAACATTCATACTGTACGTAGTTAATTTGAGATGTAAAGGAGACATAGGCATAGTGTTATAGACATAAAGTACTCAAGTACAGAAACATAAATGTTATACTAGGCATGCATGGTTAGATTTCAATTGTTCAGCTCTGTGGACCAAACTGAGAAATTAGCTGATTCCTCTTTCAATGCTACAAAGTATGGAGGGATTAATTTCTGCTGACAGCCATTGTATTCAAGTGGTTGCTGCACCTGCTGTTGTCTGAATACCCCAACAGTAGCTGCATGTGATTGGAGGCAGTCACTCTTAGATTCAGCTCCTTTAATTTAGCAAACAGGTTTGGTCAAGTCAAGTAGTGATGACAGAGCTACACACAGCCCACATTTTTGACAATTCAGCAAGAATTGTCTAATGTTTAAACCATGTATTTTCAGCTTTAGTGGGGAACACAATCAGGTGTTAGGGTAAGAACGTGTTGTAATTTGGTTCTGGCCTTTTAAAAGAATCATAGGCAGGCAAGCTATCAACAAACAGGACATACTGGCTGGGCAGTGTCATGGGGCACATGTATACAAAACATACTTATAGAGCTAATCATCAAGGTGAGGACTTTTTGCCTGCAGCTTCTAGGTCTTTAGTTGAAATAACACAAATAATTTCTATGACATGCGTTGGATATGCCTTAGGCCCCTTTTCACATGAGAGACCTGATCAGGTCCACCTGTCAGTTTTTCAGGAAGACCTGTTTAGATGGTTTATTCACTCCTATGGATAGGCAAGTGGACTTATTTCCATTTACACCTGTATACCTCCAGGTCTGATCTAGTCAGCTCAAAAAAAAAAAAAAAAAAAAATGGAAGGAGATCCATCCCCTTCTGTTTAGGTAGATCGAGTCAGAGCTTAGTCACCCATAGAGCAGAGCAGGCTCTGCCCTTATCCACTCTGCAGAAACTGAGCAGATGTGGATGAGCCATCCACCCCCTCTGATCGGCAGGGGATCTGTGAGCGGATTAATACTGAACATGGAGTCTGCCTCGAGCGAAAGGGGCCTTAAAAATGCATGTGCTATAACATAGCAGTACAATATAGTCTTCTGAAATTGACAATCAACAAACATGTCACCAAACCAAATGATGTTTCCACTACAATTAAAATTAGACACTGCATTAACAGTACAAGTAGGGGTGGATAAACAGATCCTTGAAAGGCATCTTGTCCCCATTAGGAAGAAAAAAGGGTTTGATCCATGCATCCTTCCCATCTTGTAGCCTGAAAAGTATGTGGGGATTTGCAGAGAGCTAATCAGAATCTGGAATTCCAAGAAGGAGAACTCATCAGAATTTTGAAGTCCAAGGGGGACTAATCAGAATCTGGAGGCCCACTTTATAATATTCAGGACCTTGATAGCTTCACAGGAGAAAGGAGTGCAAGGTACATAAGCAGCCCTATTACTCATTTTATGAAAGTTTTCAAAGTTATGAAACAAGTGCACTTAAAAAGCCCTCTAATTGAAATGAAAAAAAAAATTATAAGAAAAAGAATAATAATGTCTCCTGTTGTCATAAAAGGACAATCACGGTGTCCAGAGATGTAAGCCACATAATTTATGATGTTCTGTTTCACCAAAATCTGTACCCAGCACATTCCTGATACTGCAGAAATATAAACACAGCATGAGGCATCCAGAGTGATGTAATGTGACTAAGAATTTTTTTGATTTTAGACATCAATGGGATAAAGTTCTGCTAACTGGATTCAATAGGGGCTAATTTGAACAGAAACGTGTTAGCTAGAGTTCATAATGAGGTGGAAGATCCGTCACATGATCTGTCATATGAAAAACTCTACACCTGTGACTGCAGAGACTATGAAAAATCAACACAAGGCAAGTTATGAAATAGATGCACTTCAATTAGCCAACATTAATTGCAGCAAAAACCATCAACCATGACCATCAACACACACATCTGTCATGGTAAGAAATTTACAAATGTTTGGGGCATAACATCGCTATAGTTGCAAATAACAGAACTATAAGCAAAACTTTTCTTTTTTTAGTTTTGGATAGAGTAAAGGATGCTTATAACCCCTATCAGATTTTTTTGGCCATCTGTGTCCCATTGCAGAGATTTCCCTTCACTTCCTGTTCCATTGCCAAAGCAGGAAGTGAAAAGAAATCCCTACAAATTAAGGGAATTCCTTGGGGACCCCCAGGTCATCAGAACGAGTGTCCCCATTGGAAGATTTCCTCTCTATTACCTTTTTGAGGACAACCCAAAATTGGGGATTTTCTTTTACTTTCATTTTCCCTGATGGGAGCACAGACAGCAATAAAAACTGAAAGGGGTTCCAATCCCTCTCCGCTGTATCTTAATAAAAAACAAAATTGCCTTGACATCCAATACAATTATTTAAAAGTGCTTTATGGATAGTAGTGCTGCACAGGTGGAATTTGGAACATTTTCACATTTATCATTGGGTTGTTTCTCACCAATAACTACTTCACACTCATGTGCTTTTGTGCCACTAGTGAAAGAAGTTTGCAAAGCGGCACATTATCACCAGACGGGTAGGAATTCGTCCCCACAGAATTTGGAAATAAATGTGCTATTTCTATACAGTATATAGAACTTTAAAGCTGATCTAGATGCACAAGATGATTGGGCAACTACATGGCAAATATAGTTTATTGTTGATAAATGTGTGCAATCGGTAGCTACCGATTTGTGTCCTGACCTTCAGTGTGAATTTGTACTACCTGTGCAATGAAACTCCACTTAGACTGATTAGAAAAGTAAGGCTGTATGCAGTACATTTCAATGATCAATTCCTCTTCATTCATGCGGCTTATTTATATCCTTAAGGTGTTTTACTCGGATGCTCAGACAAACACACAGAGACTTTGCATAAATGCTCTGAAGTTACTGACAAGTGTGGTTTGCTATGGAGTTTACACACCAGCATCTAAAAGTACATCAGTTTGGCAGTGGCATGTCTAATATGTAAATTTAATTTTCTCAATTTTTTTTAACTCCAATATAGCTTCTATTATGTATTTTACATGGTCATCTTATGTAGGAATGAAACTATATGATATGTGCAAGGATATTAATAAAGGTGACTGTTAAAAAAAGGAGCTAAAAAAAGATGTGGTGTGGGAGTGTAAGAGTGTGCATGCTCAGATATGCCCATTGTGGCAATTACCAGCAGGCATATATTATTTCATACAGTGCATCTAGAAAGTACTCACAGCGCTAAACTTTTGCCACATTTTGTTATGTTACAGCCCAGGGGCGGACTGACCATTTGGAAACTCGGGCACTGCCCGAGGGCCCGGGGGCAGTAGAGGGCCCATGAGATGCCCCTGGTATCTTTTTCATAGGCTTTTTTGAGTTTGGGCAAGGACACAGGCGCCCCATGATCCCCTATTGCCCGGGGGCCCCATGAGTTGTCAGTCCGCCCCTGTTACAGCCTCATTCCAAAATGTATTAAATTAATTTTTTTCCTCAACATTCTACAAACAATACCCCATAATGACAATGTGAAAGAAGTTCGTTTTGAAATCTTTTGGGTAATTTCTCCCATTCTTATTTGCAGTACCTCTCAAACTCTATCAGGAAGATTCCTGGTGGTTCCAAACGTCTTCCACTTATGGATGATGGAGGCTTTTTTGCTCATTTGGACCTTCAATGCTGCAGAAATTTTCTGTACCCTTCCCAAGATCTGTGCCTTGATACAATCCTGTCTCGGAGGTCTACGGACAATTCCTTGGACTTCATGGCTTGGTTTGTGCTCTGACATGCACTGGTAACTGTAGGACCTTTTATATAGACAGGTTTATGCCTTTCCTAATCATGTCCAGTCAACTGAATTTCCCACAGGTGGACTCCAATCAAGTTGTGGAAACATCTCAAGGATGATCAGTGGGAACAGGATGCACCAGAACTCAAGAGTGATATGGCAAAGGCTCTGAATACTTATGTATATGTGTTGTTTTTTTTTAATAAATTGCAAAGATTTCAAAGAGAACTTCTTTCATTATGGGGTATTGTTTGTAGAATGCTGGGGAAAAAACAATTTAATAAATTTTGGAATAAGGCTGTAACATAACAAAATGTGGCAAAAGTTAAGCGCTGCAAGTACTTTCTGGATGCACTGTACATCCCCACTTAGAACAGAAGCTCTAAAAATAAATATACACTGCTCAAAAAAATTAAAGGAACACTTTGAAAACACATCAGATGCTAGATAATTATACTGATATGGACTGGGTAATGTGTTAGGAATGTAAGGATGCCTCATTGTTTGCAGGAAATGAAAATTATCCACCTACAGAGGACTGAATTCAAAGACACCCCAAAAATCGAAGTGAAAAAATTATGCTAGAAGCTAGTCCATTTTGCTGAAATTTCATTGCAGCAACTCAAAATGGTACTCAGTAATTTGTATGGCCCCCATATGCTTGTATGCATGCCTGACAATGCTGGGGCATGATTTTAATGAGACGACGGATGGTGTCTTCCTAGATCTGTACCAGAGCATCACTGAGCTCCTGGATAGTCTGAGGTGCAACCTGGTGGCGTCAAATAGATGGAAACATGATATCCCACAGGTGTTCTATTGGATTTAGGTCAGGTGAGCATGGGGGCTATTCAATGCTATCAATTCCTTCATCCTCCAGGAACTGCCTGCATACTCTCACCACATGAGGCCGGGCATTGTCGTTCACCAGGAGGAACCCAGGACCCACTGCACCAGCGCAGGGTCTGACAATGTGTCCAAGGTTTCCATCCCAATACCTAATGGCAGCCAAGGTGCCATTGTCTAGTCTGTAGAGGTCTGCGCATCCCTTCATGGATATGCCTCCCCAGACCACCATTGACCCACCACTAAAACGGTCATACTGAATGATGTTACAGATTGTTAATGTTCTCCACAGCTTTTCCAGACCCTGTCACTTCTGTCACATGTGCTCAGGGTGAACCTGCTCTCATATGTGAAAAGCACAGGGTGCCAGTGGTGGACATGCCAATTCTGGTGTTCAATGGCAAATGCCAATCAAGCTCTATGGTGCTGGGCAGTGAGCACAGGGCCCACTACAGGATGTTGGGCCCTAAGGTCACCCTCATGAAGTCTGTTTCTGATTGTTTGGTCAGAGACATTCAAACCAGTAGCCTGCTGGAGGTCATTTTGTAGGGCTCTGACAGTGCTCATCCTGTTCCTGTTCCATGCTCTTGAAACTGTGCTGTGAGACACAGCAAACTTTCTGGCAGTGGCACATATTGATGCACCATCCTAGAGGAATTGGACTGCCTGTGCAACCTCTGTAGAGTCCAAGTATCACCTCATGCTACCAGTAGTGACACTGACCTTAGCCAAATGCAAAACTAGTGAAAAACAGTCAGAAAAGATGAGTAGGGAAAAAATGTCAGTGGCCTCCACCTGTAAAACCATTTCTGTTTTGGTGGTCGTCTCATTGTTTCCCACCTAGTGCACCTGTTGTTAGTTTCATTAACCCCAAAGCAGCTGAAACTGATTAACAACCCCCTCTGCTACTTAGGTGACCAGATCAATATCCCAGGAGTTTAATTGACTTGATGCTATACTCTGTGAAACAATAAAACAGCGCACTGATTTTTTGTTTTTTATCAATTTTTTTTATTCTTATCAAGGCACAGCAGCATTCACTTTCACATTTTTCACGTAGTTCTTGTGGCGCAGGTTGTTTTTGTTTTAGTTGATGCTATACTCTGCTTAAGAAGAGTTCCTTTTGAGCAGTGCATATACTCTGTCTTTTTGCTCCCACTTTTAAGCTTTCTTTGAAAACTGATGGGCTTAGCATATGTGCAATTCATTGCTTTTTATTTTATTTTCAGGTAAAATGTTGATAACACATATGCTTTAGTGTAGCTGTTTGCTCTCTGATGAAAGTTCTGTAGGGGATTGTACAGCAGAAGTGTGAGAGTGGAAATTACTCACCCCTCTGACACACTCGGTTGTGTATACAGTTGCAAGAAAAAGTATGTGAACCCCTTGGGATTAAATGGAGTTTTGCATGAATTGGGCATAAAATGTGCTCTGAACGTCATCTAAGTCACAACAATAGAAGAACACAGTCTGCTGAACATAATACTACACAAACATTAGATGTTGCCATGGTTTAATTGCACATAACATGTAAACATTCACAGTGCAGGGAGGAAAAAGTACGTGACCCTTTGGACTTAATAACTGGTTGACCCTCCTTTGGCAGCAATAACCTCAACCAAACGTTTCCTGTAGTTGCAGATCAGACCTGCACAACGATCTGGAGTAATTTTGGACCATTCCTCTTCACAAAACTGTTTCAGTGTAGCAATATTCTTGGGATGTCTGGTGTGAATCGCTCTCTTAAGGTCATGCCACAGCATTTCAATCGGGTTGAGGTCAGGACTCTGACTGGGCCACTCCAGAAGGCGTATTCTGTGCTTTTGCAGCCATTGTTTTGTTGAATGACTTTGGGTCACCCATCCTCTGTGGAGCTTCAGTTGGCGGACAGATGGTCGTACGTTTTCCTGCAAAATGTCTTGATAAACTCTGGAATTAATTTTCCCATCAATGACAACAATCCGTCCAGGCCCTGAGGCAGCAAAGCAGCCCCAAACCATGATGCTCCCTCCGCCATGTTTTACAGTGGGGATGAGGTTTTGATGTTGGTGTGCTGTGCCTTTTTTTCTCCACACATAGTGTTGTGTGTTCTTCCCAAACAACTCAATCTTGGTTTCATTTGTCCACAATATATTTTGCCAGTAGTGCTGTGGAACATCCAGGTGCTCTTTTGCAAACTTCAAACGTGCTGCAATATTCTTTTTGGACAGCAATGGCTTCCTCCGTGGTGTCCTCCCATGTACTTCATTCTTGTTTAATGTTTTCCTTATTGTAGATGTGTCAGCAAAAATGTTAGCATGTGCCAGAGATTTCTGTAGGTCTTTAGCTGACACTCTGGGATTCTTCTTTGCCTCATGCAGCATTCTGCGCTGTGCTCTTGCAGTCCTTTTTACAGGACGACCACGCCTAGGGAGAGTAGCAACAGTGCTAAACTTTCTCCATTTGTAGACAGTCTGTCTTACCGTGGACACATGAACATCAAGGCTTTTGGAGATACCTTTGTAACCCTTTCCAGCTTCACGCAAGTCAACAATTCTTGATCGTAGGTCTTCTGAGAGCTCTTTTCTGCGAGGCATGGTTCACATCAGACAGTGCTTCTTGAAACCAGTAAACCCAAAACAGGTGTGTGTTTTTTAAGGGCAGGACAGCTGTCAGCAACACATCCAATATCATCACACTGATTGGAGTCAAGGTTGGCTCACTCCTGGCTCCAATTAGCTCTGGGAGAAGTCATTAAGCTAGGGCCTTACATACTTTTTTCTCCCTGCACTGTGAATGTTTACATGTTATGTGCAATTAAACCATGGCAACATCTAATGTTTGTGTAGTATTATGTTCAGCAGACTGTGTTCTTCTATTGTTGTGACTTAGATGACGTTCAGAGCACATTTTATGCCCAATTCATGCAAAACTCCACGTAATCCCAAGGGGTTCACATACTTTTCTTGCAACTGTATAATTTAAATCTGGATTCTAGACAAAGTAAAAATTAGATACAGATTAATATAGCTTTGTAATCATTAATACATCATCACATAACTTTAAAATGCAAGCAGTGCAAGGATCTGAATTTCACCTGATATCAATCCCTTACAGTCCCTGTACAGCAGGGCTGAAGTGTGAAAGGAAGCAGCAGAACAAGGAGCCAATCAGTTCATGTGTTTACAAGAAGTGTATTGACAGGATGAACAGCAGATTGACAGAGACATGAAAGTAACAAGAAATAATTATAAAAGTGAGCTCTCTGAGTACTAGTTGCATGCACAAAAAGGTGACACACCAACATTCCAAAGTAATAATGATAATATATAGTGCAGCGCTATAGAAACTAAATGTCTATCCCTAAAACACCAACATATATTATACCATATGAATATAGTATACTAATCAGTACACCAGTGTTAATTAAATCATCTCAAAACAAAGTGACCCAATATGTACTGCAAAGTAACACATAAAACAATATATTAAGGGTTAACACATCAAGCCAAATAGTGATAAAAAAAAATTTCAAATAAACCTATTATAAAATCAATGTCCAATCAATGTCCAGATGAAAAGCTAACAAATCTCTCCGGATAAAATGTGAAAAAGTCCCCAAGTGCAGAAAAAGCCTCTACATTTCCTCACCATTGGTGTGCACTCCTCCACCCAAATACACTCACCAGAACACCAGAATGTAATGGTGTGTATTAAGCCAATGTTGTACTGTGTATCCAAGCTGCCACCTCATCAATCAAGACTGTGGCCACCAATCTGGTTACTTGGATGGAAATGAGCTCACACCATGGAGCCCAGGTAATGGTATATTGTTTAGTATTTTGTTATTAAAATAACGAATACAAAGCATAAAAAACATGGAGATATTAAATAAACATACATTCCAGACTTACTAAAATGGGCGCCGATGCGAGTTCCGGAAACGGCGGTGTGACGTCAACAAGTAACGCCTCACCACCTGACCACTTCCACAGGATGCAGAAGGGTCCCTCTTGCCACAGCCTATCTCCTTTACCAGGCTTTCCCATGTGATCAGGGAGCCTGGTATCACCACTTTTGGGATCCCTTGTGCACTGAGAGGAGAGGAAAGCACATCCATAAGCAACCAGAAGATTTATTCATTTCTGGTTTCGGTTTGACATTTACAAGGTGTTGTCAGCTTTTAAAGCATCTGATAAAACTGATCTTGGTTTTATTAGAAGCTTTTAAGGGCAGAGGATCTGTAAAGAGGACCTGTCATGGCCCATTCTATCAGAAGGGATGTTGTTCACCCCTTGTGATAGCAATAAAGTTGATAAAAAAATTTCAAAAGGGGCATTCTAAAAAAAATGTAAATAAAATAAATAATGAAATTAAAAAATAAAAAATAGTGTTCCTATTCCATAACTCATAAGTAGGTCTCTCATGCATACATAAACAGTGATTGCAACACAGATGTCAGGTATCGTCATGAATGTTAGAGCAAGAGCAATAATTCTAGCACCAGACTTCATGTTTAACTCTAAACTGGTAAACTGCAAAGACTTTTAAAGCGTCACCTATGGAGATTTTTAGGTACCATAGTTTGTTGGCATTCCACGGGCGTGTGCAGTTTTAAACCATGACATATTAGTTATCTTTTTGCTCAGGTAAAGCATAATATTTCACATTATCCAAAAAATTCAGTATTCTATTGTGTTTATATGCACTACAATTCATTGAAGTGTATTTTTTCCTTGAAATTTGTGTTTTAAAAATGTCTGCACAAATATCATACACCATAAAAAATTGTAACAACCACCATTTTATTCTCCAGGGTCTCTGCTATCAAAAATTATATAATGGCTATGAGTTCTAAGCAATTTTTTTAGCACACAAATGTGGATTTTTTTTAAAGAATATTTTATTAGAAAGAGGAGAGGAAATTAGTTTTTACAAATTAAAACATACAAATGAGTAACTGTTACTGGCTCATATCTTTTATGCAATAGATAACAAGTATCAAAGACATACAGTAGAGTGTAAATGAAAAATGCTCAAAGCCCACTTTGATTTAGTGGATAACATATAGTACAATTTGGTTCAATATGACTTAACAGAGTCTGGAGGTGTGGAGAGCTTAAGTAATAGACAGGAAGCAACTAACTTGAGTTATATAGAAAACAACTAAATACAACAGAGAATAGAGTAATCCCACTAGAGAAAACATCTTCAACATACACATTAGGAATCGACTGATGGTTAGTTAATGCCCAAGAAAGTCCCAGTGACTTAAGTGGGGTACACACTATGAGAAAATCGGACAAACATTATGATGTAACCAACAATGTTATTACCTTGTACAAAAAACTCTCGAACAACAAGGCAAACCTTCTTTCCTGTGTACAATTTCTATGTTCATTGCCACCTTCTTCCGGGTTGCTCTTTGGTTCTGACCATGTGCATTTTTTCTATTTGATTATTTCTGTAGGATTACTGTACATATTGAGTGTAAATCTGACATAGTGTTCAAGTACAATAAAAATTTTGGAGCTTGTACCTTTTCTTTTTTTTTCATCCAAACAGTCAGAATCACCTGCCAAAAGCACTATACTAATGAACAGATAATTGTTTCTTGTACAGATTTTTTCTTCCAATTTTCTTATAGTGTGTACTCAGCTTAAGAGAAGAAGAATATGGGAGTAGCAAAAAACTTATTGACTGATGACTGAAGTATAGATAAAGGAGTTAGGAGGGGGTATGCACTTTGGGAGAAAGCTCCACAGCAGCTGCAGAAAAAGTGGAATCTTCAGGAAGGTTTGAAAGTTGCTTTGTGAACATGGCTAGATCTAGGGGGTGCTGGAGTGGGCTATGCCCCCCCCAGATTTTAGTTGTGCCCCCCAAGGCCAAAGCTACCTGTGTTTGGAGGAGGAGCTCAGCTGCCTGTGCCCAGGCTGTGTGCAGTGCAGGGATGGGAGAAGGAGCTCTGCTGCATGCCCTGCCATCATTGACCCCTGTCCTCTGCACTGCCAAAAGTGATCCCTGTCATCTGCCCTACCAGCAGTGACTCCTGTCTTCTGCGCTGCCAGTTGTGACTCCTGTCCACCACCTTGCCGACCCCTGTCCTCAGCTCTGCTGTCTCCTATCCTCAGCTTTGCTGACCACTGTGCTCTGCCCTGCTGACCCCTGTACACTGCCCTGCTGACCCCTGTACACTGCCATGCTGACCTCTGTACACTGCCCTGCTGACCTCTGTACACTGCCCTGCTGACCTCCCATTCTCTGTCTCCCTGACATTTTTTATTGCACTCCCACATTAGACAGGCTAGATCCGGCCTTGTGTCTGATGGACCATTTGGTGAATCAAAATGGTTGAAGGAATTGTTCAAATGCAGATCTTAACATCCATTTGAGAAATGTCAGAATTGGCCCAATTTTGAAGTGGTTATTATTCATTGTTATCTTAGCTTTGCTTTGGCTACTGAGGTCTATCAACAACATGAAACTGGCAAAAATCAGCTAAGATTAGCCTGGAAAACTGTCTTGAGCTTTGTCTGCCAAATTAGAAAAGTAATTTTAAAAATTGTATATACCTGGCTAAAATGATTGTTTAAAATGAATTTCCTAAATAAAAAATTATATATATAGTGGGACATTAACTGTTTCATTAATAATAGTTGAAGTTCTGTCATTTTTATTCTGTTGTATTTTACCAATATCCTTTGTGTCTAATTTTTGATCTCTAGTCACAGAGGATTGCTATTTATTAGATACATTTATGGTTTTTAATATTGAGCGTCATCATGATCCATTTAAGTATTAGAGGATATGAGATATTTTTATGACCCATTAATATATTCATAATTATATATGCACAAATGTTTGTACATTTATGTAATGTTTTTAATAATAGTAATTTTATTTTATTTTTTAATTTTACTTCTGGATATCATTACTACCGTTTTTGTTTCTTACCACTAGATGGCACCTTAATGTAGCATTAGTCAACTTAGTAGGCTCACCTATTATTGAATATGAGTTTAAACATCTATAAAAGGGATGTGGAAGGGCGTGTGTGCGTGACCCTGATGACGTCGCTTATGATGAAATGCGTAGGAAGGAGCCACGTACACATGCTACCATGCATGGGCTACCAGCCGGTGGCAATTTTGGATGCTGGAAGGATTTGATTTTTTGTTTGTACATTCTTACTTATCTGTATCATCATGTGAGTGCAATCATATCTGAAATAAAATTTTATATTAAGGATTTTACACTATGTGGAGCAATCTTCTTTGCATGTTATGCCAAGTGTTTGGAGTCCCATTACAGCTGTCCTAACTAGGGATTATTGTAGGAGGATCATTTGGCATTTTGGCATCATTTGGATCCAGAGGAAGATTAGGCTTTCCAGTCTTTCTGGTTGTTATACAACAAAGCACAATTGACCACTCTTAACAGGGGATCATACCTTTCTGGTAAGCCTTTTATGTGAGTGGTTGGTGACACATCAGCTATCCTTGGATTTTTTTCCTGTTTCATCACGGATTTTGGGGACTTTTTTTTTCCTTTGATTTCTTATGGACAAAGTTTTTTCACAAATTATTTGGAACTTCTTGCTAATTGCTTTGTGATTTTGTTAAGCGCTGCACTATATATATATATATATAGTTTCTACTCTAGAGATGGAGTACATCTTTTAAATAAATACAGCAAAATATGCTAGCAAGCTATAAATTAAAGTAAACCTAGTAGGAAGTAATATAAATTTGCTGTATATTTTAGAGGCCAAATTAAAAAATATAATTTTTTCATGAATGAAATAATGTATGCGATAATGGTATTTTAGAATGAATTAACTAATATGCTTTTGTAATTGTAACCACCATTTTTATGCCTTCTCAAAATGTTTAATGTCTTAGTTTTCTTTTTTTCAGGGAGTTTGATAAGCAACCGATCAACTTCTGAGCTGCAGGCACTTCGGTCATGTAACAAGTGTGGGAAATGATTTCTAACTGCAGTTAAAATTATTAAAGTTCAATTATTCATGCTGGCAATGATTACCTCTCCCATCACTGACAATCCCAGCCTCCCCATTTAGATGAGATACTTAGTCCATAGACAGCCCTTGAGGAAGGAATTAATAATTGAATACAAGTTAATGATAATTACATGATAACTTTATTGGCGAAGCTCAGCACACAATTTGATGGAAGCCTTGACTAATATATAATGAAAACATTTTAGATATAATATGAAATATGAGCTAAGCAATCATTAGTAGAAACATAGGATAAATCTCTCATTTTTCTTCTTTAAGTTTAATAACTTTTTTGATTTTCTTTCAAACAGAAAGAATACAGCTGTTAAATAAACATAAACTTATTGAGAAGCTAAAAGGTCACATTATGACATATTCAAATGTATGTAATAATAAATTAGTCTTAAACTATTCAATACAGAATAGACATTAAATGGCAGTCTGGCACCTTTGGACAATGAAGCAGCAGAAAAACCTTTATTATTTCTGTTTGACCTCCATAGACATGTCTATGATATCCTTTCCTATGAGATTACATTCTTTATTGTCTATGAAACTCCTTTTCTCCAGTTGTCTTTTACTCTATGCACTGTGGAACTGTTGTCTAAACCTGCTGAAATTACAGGAAAACAGCACCTCTAAAGCATTTTTGTCCATTTGCTGACTGACTTTTCAAAATCCTTTAGCAGTTTTATAGAGCAGTTTAATCTTCAGCTTTTAATTTGGTTTGTTTTTCATGCATCTTACCAAACAATTTCAACCTCCATTTGATAGATTTATGAATTTTCACCAAATCCATGTTAGCAAACCTTGGCTTGTTTACAAAGTTCAAAGTGGTCACCCAACCCTGCTTATCCTATATGTACATCCCCAAACTACTATATCCAAACCTTATCTCACGTTTTCCTCTTCACATGTTTAGTTTCTTATCTTTGACAGTGCTACACTCAGCAAGATGTTCCAAAGAATACCGTACTTCGTAACATCACTGCGCTGGCTATATCACCTGTATTTTACTAATATGCTGACATCTTGAATGTGTTATGTTTATACTCTGTGCCAGTAAAATCCTACACTTAGAAATATAAATAAAAATATTGAATTAGAAAACATAATAAATGTGTTCCCTTTTTTCATGGGTATTTGCCAAGCTCCTCATTTCAAATACATATATCAAAATCCATGATCAGAGTGCAGCAAGCTGTTTCTGGTTGTGGTCACTTAGCAAAATCATCCCTGACATTGGACAGTCAGCTATGTTTGAATGGGCATCCTAAATAAATATATTTTCAACTTCAATAATCAACATATTTCAGATAAACATAAAACTTTCAATGTTGTAAAATATTTTAATACAGATGCACTAATCCTCAATGTTACATGACCTCAAACAAAGCTATGTGCAGAACTTTCTTTGTCTAAAATTGTAAATGTTACTTATTTTCAGTCTCTGATTTTCCTCATTTGCTAACTGTGTAAAACTGCGGCTCCATCTTCAAAATAATTAATATGCCTACACTTTGTAATCCTTATCAGTGCTCATTGCAAAAATAATTTGTTAAATTAGAATGCGTTTTAGTAACATAGCACAGTAGGTTACAATTGAAAATATTGAACATGCAATATTTACATGTGTTATTGTGTAATAAAAAAAATATATATTTTATGCAGTCCTACTTGGCTGTTAAATGCAATTTCTTTTGACTTGAGAAAATAGTAAAAAAAATGCTTGTAACAAATGAAACACAATGAAGAATTATCAAACTGTTCTCCCTAGGAATCATCTGCAGTACATGTTTTTATTTAATAAACAGAAGATGGCTTCATTATACACATTTGATTTCCATAAGCAATCGTTTCCATATCTGTCACTTGTATCTAAGCAGGGCACATTATACAAATCTGGAAATGAAAAATTTAGATCAGGGGCACAGGAAACTCATTTAATGTCGAGAGCAGTCAAAATCAAGATTTCTTTATTTGTAGTAACAACACTGTTAAATCAGAAAATTACTCTCCCTTTCTGCATGTCCTTCTTCTTTTACAATTCAGTTGTTTGATCATAAATTGTCGAGTGCAATGACTTGTCTCCTCCACTTTCCACACTGGTCAAGACAGATTAAAACTCCAGCATACCTCCAACCAGCTTCAGCATACCATTAGCATATATATGAGATTTGAGACATTTTCTAATATTCTCTAGCAGAACTCATCTGTCAACCCAGAGATGAATTATGTAAAAAAAACTCTTTGCTTTTTTTGGATAAATGACCCACCTTTTATTCATCCTATCTATATACCATTTGGGGTACACTGTTAATTTATCACTATACATGTAATGTTACACACTGGAACACTTTAACCCCTTTGTGAATATGTAAATTACTTTTCTTGCTTATTCCTCATTGCTAAACATAATTTGTCAAAATGTGAATCATTCCATACTAAGAAATCCTAAAGCGGTATTAAACCCAAGAATAAACAAAAAAAAATATTAAATTGCAGCTCACCAAATCTAAGATGTGGTGGCTGCATTCATTTTATTTTTTAGGCTTTTTTTTACTTTATTTTCACCTAGTGATCCAGGGAGTAAGTCTGTTATTTTTCAACTTCCTTTAACAAACCACACTGTCCACACAAAGTAGCAGGCAGAGGGTTGAGACAAACCATTTATCACTGATGGGTTTCTTACAGTGGTCAGCTTTTATTAATTCATGTTATCCCAAAAGAAAAAAAAACTGTTTGCTGTAACTGTTTATATGTGCCAGCTGGAGATCAGCTTTGATTTGTTAGTCAAGTTCATCGACATCTGCTAATCTAACACTACCTTCTCTCTGACTATTAATGCTGCTGTTCAAAGGTGTCTGCTTTACTACTTTATCTAGAATGTAGACACTCTAAGACAGGAAGTGTGTTACTGGTTGTTCACCAGGTGAAATAAAGAAATGTAAAAGCCTACAAAAAAAAAAGAAAACAAATGCAGCCACCTCAAAGTATTTTACCTGCAGTATATCACACTTTTGTTTTTAGGTTTAATATTGCTTTAAGGAGCAGCATATCACATACACTTTCCCCTGATTTCTACATTTAAAAGTGTTCTTTCTTTTTAATTGTTACATTATACAAAATACTATACAGATACTATTTTTAATGTAAATATCTAATATTGCCTTCTACATATTTTACATATATAAACATTAAGGTACATTTACTAAAGGAGTAGAGGCTGTTTACTTAGCTTAATATGTTGATACTGTGTTCACTTTGAATGCATGTGCAAGGAAAATGAAAACAAAAATGGATTTTTGCTTGTATATGATTGGATGATTACCAAAGCTACACCTCATTAACTAAGCCACTGTAAGTGAAAGTTCAGTTTGCAATCTAACTTTACACTTTACAAATTTAGCATGTTAAATAAACCCTATTGTTAGATAGAAACTGTGGGGCTGATTTACTAAAACTGGAGAGTGCAAAATCTGGTGCAACTGTGCATAGTAGCCACTCAGCATCTAACTCCAGCTTGTTCAATTAGACTTTGCCAAAAAAAAATCTTCACCATATTTTTCACACTCCAGTTTTAGTAAATCAACCCCAATGCGTCTCCAGAATATAAAAGACTAACAGCTAATAAGAGTTTCATTAACATTACATATACCCTTTGCTTCTCTTAGGAGAAACATATACATACAATCAGGGGCGGACTGACCATTTGGAAACTCGGGCACTGCCCGAGGGCCCCGGGTCAGTAGGGGGCCCCATGAGATGCCCCTGGTACCTTTTTTATACGCTTTTTTGAGTTTGGGCAAGGACACAGGGGCCCCATGATCCCCTATTGCCCGGGGGCCCCATGAGTTGTCAGTCTTCCCCTGCATAGTTATCACGTGGTGCTGGATATACCAAGTTTTATCAATGACTGCAAGAGCAAAGGATGAAAAATGGCATAAGAACATTGGGAGATCACTGCAGATAGAAAAGTACATTGCAATTTCTACCAATTCACTTTTGTTCTTTGTTAATACAGAAACATGCACTGCACTATTGTTCACAGTCTATAGACCTCATATATGTAACATATGGAACAGTCAATATTTTGTTACCGTTTTAACACAAGGGGGTTGATTTACCAAATGCAATTAGGCTGTTCACTTTGTAGAGGAAATTTCAATTTGGAAATTCATTTTTGTTTAGCTATGCGAATGAGGTGAAGCTCTAATGACTTCCATCACCAATCATGGGCAATCAAAATACTTTTTTTTCCCTGCATGTGATTGGGTTTATCTTTGAAAAGAGAATTAAGCTTAAAGGAAAATTCCCTTGCAAAGTGCAAATACGTATGCAAAGTGATTGGCCTATTTACCTCCAGTAAATCAACTCCATGGTCTAAACATCTATCTCCAAGCACTGGTGCAGAAGTTGTGGCTGAATATCCCTTGCTTTCCTCTAATGCAATCTTCGTACGTCCCCTCTTTGTATTTCTATCATTAGGCATAAGTATGTATTTTTTACTGTAAAATGTACAAAATATTTACTATGTTTGAAGTGTTACTAAACCCAGGACCCTGCATTCACTATACCTGATCTCCCACAGTACACATAACATGGAAATGCAATTATTTTAGTAACTATAAACTGCTAAATATCTTTTCTCAGTTAGAGCAGTCTTGGGACTTATATCAGTGTGCAGCAGAGCACTGATTAAAGTTTGTAGGATGAGTTTTCATTCTCCCCTTATTGTCCTATGAGGCTGCAGAACACCTGGCCCTGTACTGTACTGATCACATGCACTCTCCCAAGAAAAAAAAACTTCTCTATAAATACACACCAAGCTGAGCATGTGCAGCTTGCCCCCGAGGCTCTGTTCTATCAGAAGATGGATGGGGGGCTGTGTAAGAAGGGGAGGATCAGAGAAAACAGGGTCAAACATCCTTTTTTACACAATGCAGAGGTGTAATCCCTTAGGTTCCACAGTGAGTGTAACAAGCATGCTTTGCTGCATATACAGACTGATTTTACTGTTGTGGGTTTAGTAAAATTTTACGTAATTACAGCTTTGTTTGCACAATGACAGCCTTTTTACACCCTTTCTTCATATTGGTATAGTACATTTAAAATAGTGCACAGATTGTATTACTGTGTTCATATGAAGGTCTGCATTTAATCAAGTTTTGTGTAAAAGTTGATAACGTAAAAGAATGAATATTTAACATAAATTGACAGCATCATATAATCATCTTGGCAATATACAGAGTGACACATTATTAAACCACCTTATTATATTGAAAATATATGCTTTTAAGCTTTTTTTCATTATGTTTTAGTTTATGAACTAAAATATGTTATTTTCTCATAGTTTCTCAGACTCATTTCACACATTCCTCATGGAATACCCTAATAATTGTGTACCAGAATGTTTCTATGTATTGCTCTTTTCCTGAACCTTTGGATTAGACACTCAAGTTTCATTAAATATGATCTTGCAAGTAGCCAAGAGCAATAATCAATAGCAAGCTATACTCATTGCAAT
This sequence comes from Staurois parvus, assembly GCF_062004578.1. Taxonomy (NCBI): domain Eukaryota; kingdom Metazoa; phylum Chordata; class Amphibia; order Anura; family Ranidae; genus Staurois; species Staurois parvus. The sequence continues at coordinate 1,120,360 of NW_028318646.1, read as the reverse complement.
TTGCTGTGTTTCTGTGTTTAGGTAGGAGAAAGTGAGACCAACTCAATTAAAATTACCTGAATTGCTAAGTGTGAGGGGACAGAAGTAACAGCCCGAGGCCTACTTAGATCCAAAATCTAAAATTAAATTATATTAGACAACACAATCTAGGAGGACTAAGTATATCATTTTGAAGGATGACTATCTTCTAAACGTGTAAGCCCTCTGGCTGTTTACAAGGTAAAATCACCTTGCTAAACAGAGATTAGGCAATTTGCTGCCTGGGAGTGGGTGAATCCATAGACATCTTAATCAAGATGTCTTTTTAGAGTTTGCTAAATATATGTTGCAGTATCTGGGTGATATAATGCAGGAGGGGGGAAGAAATAAAGACAAAGATTAGTTTGTAAGCCCATTACTTCCTTAAGTGCGTTGTGCAATATATGGCACATATAAATAATAATAATTATTATTATTAATAATAATAATAATAATAATAAAAAATAACAATTTTATTATTATTTTAAATAAATCTGTGATAGTGAGGAAATATTACTTAAAAAACGAATCGGGGAAACATTGTTAATGAGATGCAATAGTGCAGTAAGAAAATGTTCTCAGTTTAACCCTTTCACTGCAAGGCCTTGTACTTTACTTTAAACGTCAGGTGGCCAGGCCGTGTTTGCAATTTTTCACTTTTTAATTTTTCTCTTACAGCTTTAGATGTTTGTTAACAAAAACCTCCAACGCATACATTTTCTGAAAGTATAGCACCAGTAGTATAAAAATATGGTGCTACTGATTTTGTAGGTCCCATGATAGTTGTGTAAATGTTTATCAAAATTATATTTTTAATAGAAAAATAACAAAAATTACTATTAGCACATACAGTACAAATACAGCATAACTTACAGAGCTCCCACTATATCTAAAATGACAAAACTGCAAAGCTTTTCCTTTAAAATAATAAGCAGGTTGGAGCATGTCCTAATCTCGATGGAGTAAGCCGCATCACTCCAGAGTTCCCCCGTCCTCGGGCCTACTTTCTGCCTTCTAGCAAGAATAGCACTCCATCTGCTTCCCGTGATGCCTCACTGGCACAGGACCACTTCACAGCCTCCCAGCCGTACTGGTTCCCACACAGGAGCTATGGATTCCTTCTTCCCCCCGAGCTCCAGTCAGCTGTCATGCTGTGTCTAGCATTATGGTGGGGCCTTTTGGTATAGGTTGAGATTGCTGTTCACCTCCTTTTATTATTGCTCATAGCCTGGTTTTTTTTGGCCTTATTTGCTGCCTGGGGCCACCTTCGCCTGGGTGATATCATTTTATTTCTTACTACTGCTACTGTTTTGTAAAAGCTACTGTTCTGATAGTATCAGCGCCATAATGGCCATTAAGTACTTTGATTGGAAATGTACCCTGCTATGTTCAATATCAGGTTTGTATTGTGTTTTACCCGGGTACAGTGGGGGTTCCTCTGACCCATTGTGCTCAGCTACTCTCTCCATGTAGGATGATTCTCCTAGGTGGAGGACCTATCTGCACTATGCAGAGGGTTTGCTGCTGACAGTGCTGAACTTGACACCCTGATGCTTTCACCCCTAATCTGGTTAGATGGGTATGTTTATGGTTTTGATATTTGTTTGTTTCATTTCTCCTGTTTTTTGTTTGTGTTTACTGCCTTATGGATGTGTGTGTGTGTGTGTGTGTGTGTGTGTGTGTGTGTGTATATACCAATGCTGTATGCCTTCTGGAGGCTCACTGGTTCATCAGACTAGCTGGTATTTTTTCTTTTTCCATTTGTACCCATTATGACATCTTCCAAATTGAAATTTTTGTCCTATAATGTCTGCAGTTTGTGCTCCCCCACTAAACAAGGCAGATTATGGCAGGAATTGCATCACCTGGCTCCTGATATTGTTTTTTTTCCAGGAGATGCATTTCACACAGACCTTCATGCCTAGACTGTCCCTGACAATGTTTGGTCAATGGTCTCACTGCCATCATCACTGTCATCACATGCCTGTGGAAGGGGTCCTGCGCGGCTTCGAAACATTGCACTTTTTTTTGTGATGTGCTCTTTTTGGAATAAAAACCTTTTTTGGACCATATCGAGATCCATGGTGTGCTATTAGTAAACATTGCCCATTTAAATCTCAGTCCCAACTAGTGGACCCTGATGGGAGGTTTATCTTTATCAAGGGCACTTTACATGGATAGTTATATACTCTTGCCACCATATATGCCCCCAACACACGTATGGTGCATTTCATTACCCTAGCGAAGTCGGCAGAATTTTAAGAAGGCTTACAGTATTGGTGTTGGGAGGGGACTTTAACTTACCACTTGACCCTGTGCTAGACACCTCCTCGGGTAAATCAGTCTTTTCCTTTAGGGCATTGAAACATTTAAAAAAAAGTATACAGGGCCTTCACTTGGTGGATGCTTGGAGAGCTCTCCATGCCAGAGCTAAGGACTATAGCTACTCACAATTCCTACTCCTGGCTGGACTTTTTACTGGTTGATGAATATTTTTTGCGACTGGTCCACTCAGTCAATGTGGGCTCTATTACTATTTCTAGGCATTTTTCTGTGACTTTGACCCTTGATCTCCCTGATGTGACCTATACGGAAACGTTGGAGACTGAATGAAAACTTACTAAACAGGCAGCCTGTGTTAGAGGCTGTCCCCCGCACTCTTGAGCCCTATTTCAAACTCAGTACATCTAAGGAGGAGTTTTCCCAGGCAATATGGGAAGGCCATAAGGCTGTTATTTGACGGGAGTTGATTGGTGTAGGCTCTAAACTTAAACGTGAACAGTCTAGACAGCTGTCGGATCTCCTACTTAAGATCATTACACTTGAACAATCTCATAAATGCTTTTATGATCCTGCCACCATGGCAGAATTGGCAAGGCTGAGATCTAATCTAGCTAAGTGTCTTGATAGAAAAGCACAGCATAAGGTCAGATTCTACACCCACCGATTCTATGAATATGGGAACAAGTGTGACCATCTGTTAGCCAAAGCATTGAGGAAACAGCGGTCCTCTAACCATGTCCATAATCTGGTGGTGCAAGATAAATCCTTTCAGGATTCTTCTGCCCTGTATATAAATATATATATTTCCCTCCTGAACACAGACACTAAAATACTTTCAAAACTCCTGGCCATGTGTCTCCAGCAGTATGTGGCATTGTTAGTTCACCCTGATCAAACTGGATTTATTTTGGCAGAGAGGCCTGCAATAATACGATCAGGGCTCTCCATATACCACATTGTGCGAAGTTTGGCCCAGACCAGACCCCATTTCTATTCTTGTCATCTGATGCCGAGAAGGCATTTGACAGGGTGGACTGGATGTACATATAAGAGATGTTACAGAGACTGGGTTTAGGGGAATTTATGCTCTGTTGGATCCTAGCCACATAGAGTGTTCCTTCTACGCAGGTGAAAGTGAATTGCATATTATCAGATCCTCTCCCGATCGACAATGGGACCCCTCAGGGCTTCCCACTCTCCCTGCTTTTATTTGCGCTGGTGTTCGAACCCTTCCTGCACATGGTTAGACATAATGGTGACATCAAGGGTGTTTGTATAGGCTCTAGAGAACATAGGCTTTCACTTACGTAGATGATATTTTGTTTTATATTTCTCAGCCGCTTACTACACTCCCTGCCTGTATGTTGGAACTGAACACATTTGGCAAACTATTTTTGGATTAATTATAATAAATCTGAGATTTTACTACTTAATGTGCCATAGGACTTAGCGATCCATTTACAAAGTGCCTTTCCTTTTGTATGGCGGATAAGGTCATTACCCTACTTGGGGATCCATATCACAGCAGACTATAGCAGCTTGTACGCTATGAATTATAGAACTCTGCTGGACAGGGTGAATTCTGATCTTCGAGCATGGCAGAGGCTATCTTTAACCTGGTTTGGCAGTATCAATGTCATTAAAATGAGCTTCTTGAGCTTGGTATTGAGGTTTAATTTGATGCACACTTGCCCACCTGATGATTGTGAATGTTTTTTGTTGTTCACTTCTTGTCTACGTTTTTGTTATTTCATTCTGTTTTTTTCTGTTATTTGTGGGTCTGTGTGCCTCTATTATATTGCCACAAAGTTGGTCTATTATTCTATTATACTTGTGGAAGGGCCTCTTTGTTATTCTAATGAGACCCAACTGAGGTATTTAGCTCAGTTCACCTCTGAAATAGTGCCCTTTGGACTATACGAAAAATAATAAACATGTTTATACCAACGTGCTCTGTGCAATTGAATTGCACAGTGAAGCCTTGTTCCTCCTCTTCTTGGTTCCCCTGCCAATGCTCCTGGCTCCTCCTCTTGTTGCTGTGCCACCATAGGATGCAGCTTTCTGTCGTGACACACCTGAAAGCTGAATCCTGAGCCATGTTGTCTGCATTTATTGACACAGACTGTGAGGCCAGACCCTGTCCTCCACTCCCTCATCACATGATTTGATTGACAGCAGAGGGTGCAAATGTTTCTTGCTGCTTTCAGCAAATCCTGTGACAGCAGGGGGAAGACCAGAGAGCCACTGCAAATGGGCACAACACTGGATCAAGATAAGGCTCAGGTAAGAATAAGGGTAGTTGAGAGGGTGGTATACACACTAAAACATTTTTTACCTTAATGCAGGGAATGCATTAAGGTAAAAAATGTTTAAGCTTTACAACCAGAATTCAGTTCTGGCCAAATGGAGTATTATGGCACCATCTCCCAGAATAAATATGAATCTCAGCAAGAAAAGTAACAACTAAGGGTTTTTTGAGTCATCAATGTGTCATATGCTGTAAAGGAAAAATATACATTGTACTTTTTATAATTAAAATATAACCTTCATGTATACTTTGCAATCTTTACAGAAATGTCATAAACTGACATGATATTGTTGACTGAAATTAACTTGGTATTTAATGTTCACACTTCTCCTACCAATTTAATCTTTATTTTTGGATGCCCAGAGGAGAATCATTTTCAATCAGCCAACTTCTGATCATTGCCAGGAAACTATTGGTTATAAAATGATTGTCGCTTTTGCCTCCAATAGTGGAGTTTTAGAAAAGTTATTAACAGCAAGGGTACCCTAATATATTTGAAAAAACGGGGTTTGCCTAAATACACCAATGGTGGCGCCAGTAGCATAATACAAGATAGACTTCTATCTTGATACTACAATCCTACTATATTACATATTACATTGGTGGAGTTTGTCCTCTCATGATAGCTTTACTACTTACAATATATTAGGCTCCCGTATATCCTATATGGTGCATAACAGATAGTCTTCAAGATATGTTGTTATGTTTTAGGGGTAAAGTGTGACCCTAACTCACATTAACTGGACTGGAATGTACTCAATATCTTCAAACAGGATTACATCAATCAAATATGCTAGTGGCTGCAAATATTTTAAGATTGTCTCATTCTCAGTTTAATTTAGTATTTATTTTCCTCCTGTCTATAACCCCTTCTACTTTACCTACTTTGATTCTACTCCTGATGCTTATCTGTACATTGTTGGTTATAAAACACTGTGCTTATACAACACTGAGATTTTTGTTTATGCTTTATTTTTCTTTGTCTTTCACACAAGTTCTATACTGTATAAAGAAAATTGCCAATAAATATGTATCTGAAAAAAATTGCAAAAAGATTCATAAAACATCTCATATAATGTATCAAACATAACTGTTGCAGTACATGCTATTGGTCCCAAATGCTTAATACCATCTACCAATGATTTTACAGGGCTATTGCTCTGAAGCTAGAAAGTTTCATCTTCGCTAACTCATTAAAGGAGAAGCAGGGCCAAAGCTTTTTTGGCCATATTTCTCCCGGGGATCACAGAACTGCACTTCATTCTGCACTCTTATGATCTGTAGTCAGCCGACAGTGAGCTGAAGCCCTCTGTTGGCTGATATCACTCAGTCGATCCAGACTCTGGAGAGATCACAACTTTAATATTGGGATGAACCCAGATGCCTGACTGGCAGCTGGATCAGCCTATCAGGGAGCCACTAAGAGCCTGAGCCAGCCACTCCCACCCCCTCCACAGCCCAGCGCTCCAGTGAGCGCTACACAGGCAGAGCATTAAACTTCTCTTTTAATGATTTCCTGGTATATTGGTGGCATCTGATATCACACATTTCACATATAAGATCTGCCCCTTTATGAAGCTTCTTCTATGATGAATGATATGTTAGGATGAAGTTTCTTCTATCGAGTTAATAAATAACAAATATTTGTAAATTTCAAATTGTGCCTTTTTGCAAAATGGTGATAAGTAATCAAAACAGTAAATAAGCAACTTACACTAAAAAAAAATTATGCAGACATACATTTTATTGCAATTCAGCCTACTGCAGTGCTGCCACATAGAGAATTGAATGAATGTAATGAAAAAAAAAACAAAAAAACAAATGCACTGTAACAATGTGCTGCAGCACTTGTGCACAACATGCACCAGTGAATGTGGGTTATGCACACAATAAGGCACTCTTACTGATATGAATGAACACTTAATGTGTTGGTGTATTGAATGGCACAAACACACGTAAAGTGCACCCTCACTATATTTGTTGTGCATGTGTATATTATGTGTGTGTGGACAGTGTTTTAGGCCTCCCTCATATGGCCACAAAGGGCTGTATAGCATCAAAAAAGAGCCTATTTTTGCATTTGAGAATCACAGGTGTTTGAAAATATTATTGGGCAGCAAATTTTACAAATTAGCCTCAGAAAGTATAATTCTGCATTTACTGCCAGTTAAAAACAATAAAAATACAGGTACTTCATAATATGTCTTGTATAAATACAAGCTACGGCACATGTAATCCTTTTCCTGAAGGCTCCAGCACTCCAAGGACTGGAAGTATGAAAGTGGGAGAGTCGTACTAAATGGGAGATGGTTTAAGTTGTAATACTAGCAGTAACCACTGAGGGAATTCACAGAGACCAGCCACAGTCAGTATAGCTGAATCAGGTAGGCATTAATAGGGTTAAATAATCTCTGTTGGGTATATAAAACGTGGAGTGCACTAAGATGGTGATGATGATGTCCCTGATGATGTCAGAGTCATGAAACATGTTGGGAGGGGTTTACTACATCAATTCTGCTTTCTTACTTTCGGTCCTTGAATGCTTTTTTGTAAATTTTAAGCAGGCTTTCATGTGTTTTGCACTGAGGAGAGGCTTCCGTCTAGCCACTCTGTCATAAGGTCCAGATCGGTGGAGGGCTGCAGTGATGGTTGTCCCATCTCCACAAAGGATCTCTGGAGCTCAGTCAGAGTGACCATCGGGTTCTTGGTCACTTCTCTTACTAAGGCCCTGCTTCCCTGATTTCTCAGTTTGGCTGGGCAACCAGCTCTTGGAAGAGTCCTGGTTGTGCCAAACATCTTCCATTTGAGAAGCATGGAGGCCACTGGGCTCCTGGGAACCTTCAGTGCAGTAGAAATTGTTTGTAGCTTTCCCCAGATCTGTGCCTTGCAATAATCATATCTTTGAGATCTACAGGCAGTTCCTTTGACATCATGGCTTTTGCTCTGATACAGTATGCATTGTCAACTGTGAGGCCTTTTATAGAGAGGTGTTTGTCTTTCCAAATCATGTCAATTCAATTTAATTCTCCACAGGTGGACTCCAATCAAGGTGTAGAAACCTCTCAGCAATGATCAAGAGAAACAGGAGGCACCTGAGCTACATTTGCAAAGGGTCTGCATAGTTATGCCAATGTGATATTTTTTCCTTTTTCTTAAATTTGCAAACATTTCTAAAATTCTGTTTTCACTTTGTCATTATGGGGTACTGAGTGTAGATTAATGAGAAAAAAATAATTTAAATAGCTGTAATATCAGACTGCAACATCGCACATCACAAAGTTGAAAAAATTGAAGGGGGTCCGAATACTTTCTGAATGCACTGTATTTGCACCAAGCACACAACAAACCACAATTTTAAGAACGGTAATGTTTTCTAAACTGTCGACCTTCTCACACATATACCTAGTAACAGGCTTTGACTTTAACGTATCCCCCTCTGGCTCTTGAAAAACGTATAAGGATGGTAGATTCCTTCACAGGGATTAACTGCATTTGCATCAACTATTCCAACTACTCCTTAAACAATATTCCTTATTTCACTCTTGGTGGGGAATGAAGGAGAAAGATATTTTTTTTTCTCCTGTGTGTAAAACTTGCACAATAATCAATTGATTCCTCACCAACATCTCCCCCATACAAAATAGTATGTCCTCTGACGTATTATTTTGACGTATCTATTCGGACTATAATGTAGCTAAAACTACAACATTATAGCCCTTTTCAGCAAGGCAATACCACTGGAGACTCAAATAATGGCTAAAAATTATATAATCAAAGTACAGTTACAATCTTGTTGAAGAAAATCTACAACAAAATTTTCAGCTTGACTCAGGGGCTGTTGAAAAACTTAATACACTGTTCGAAGCCCATAAAACAGCACTGAAAGGACACTATATAGCAATACCCAACAGAGTAAGAAAGGGCACCCACTTTCAGAGAGTTCAACTTAATACCCAAATTAAAATCTCTGTAAAAGAAAGTCACTGAAATCATGGCACCAGCGATCTGTTGATAGCTAGTGCATTGCTTTACAGGCTCCTGCAACAAAAAATAATAAATGCACATTATTTTTACCTATAAAGAAATCTGCATTTATAATTTTGTCAAAAGGTGAACTTTTCCTTTAAAGCAGAATCAGCTTCTAAGTCTACATATCCCATTAAGGACAAATAGGCATTGTACATTTTGATCCTGCCCAAGTAATTACTATTTTTCAGAATTATTACATTAATTTAAACAATTTGGAAGAACTTGCATATAACACACAGGACCCCTCACTTATCAACCACACCCAAACCTATCTCTCCCAATATAATGTCCCTGTAATAACTAAGGAAGATTTAGACTCTATGTGTAAAAAAACTTACCAAAAATATAATGTTTCAAATAAAAATATACAATGGCTACAAGTCTGGGACTCGGTACGTTACTCCAGTGGCCTGATGTCACATTTTCTGCCTTTGCTCCCAGTTATTAATAACCCTCTTTTCCCACTGGGTTTAGATCACCCAAGGGCGTTTTTTTGGTGGGTGACTAATGGTTTTTCGTAGGTGTGACACTTTTTGATTTTTTGGTCCTTCCCCACCTGGAATTCTCTTCGGGAATCCCGGGACTTCCCCCTGACGGAATTCTTTGAACAACTTTTCCAGCGGCGTCCGGGCGCCCCGGGCCTTATATCCCTTCTTTATGCAGCTCTGAACAGACGCTCGTCGCATACTTCTCTTTCATATGTTGTTCAGTGGGAGCGCGACCTGGGAGTGGCTGTGGATCCGGAGGACTGGAATAAGGCCTGGTCACTCATAGCTAAATGCTCCTTTAATACGACCACGCTGGAGGCAGCCTATAAGGTATTGTTTCGTTGGTATTGGGTTCCGGGTCGGTTGGCCCAGGCTAACCCTGCCTGCAGTGATCGATGCTTTCGGGGTTGTGGCCATCGTGGAGATGTATTGCATATCTGGTGGTCATGCCTGAGACTGTTTCATTTTTGGTCTCGTGTGCTTGGCCTCCTTTTCACCTTGTTCCATCTCTCCATACGCCGGGATGCTCGGTATGCCTTGCTTCATTGCCCCATACCAGGCCTCTTGGCTCACCAGCAGAAGTTGGCTTCCTATTTGTTTTTATTGGCCACTAGAACAATTGCTTAGGCCTGGAAGAGTCCGTTTGTCCCTCTTCAGGGGGTGCGGGATGGAATGACCACTATGATGCTCAACGAACAGATGTCGAGTATCTGCAATGACTCCCAGCGTAAAATTTTGAAAATATGGGAGCCGTGGTTGCAATATGCCTTTCCCACGCTCCCCCAGGCTAGTCGGGGGATGTGATGGCGTTCGGTATTGGCGCTCTTGGAGACCTGCTCTTTGCTTTTTTTTTTTTTTCCTTCCTTTCTCTCTCTCTGTTTTTGGTGTGACTGGACAGCTGCCTTTAGTTGTTATAGTCAGTTACATTAATGTTTTGTAACTTATGTGCCACTGATAGCCCCTGCGTGGGCGTACTTTTTGCCCTGTAGGCATTAGAGCACTGTTTTTTTTTATTTTGCATTTTTTTATCTGTGCAATTGATAGCCCCTGCGTGGGCGTGTTTTGTTGCCTCTGTTTTATACTGTTTAGAAAATTAATAAAAAACCATTGAATTATAAAAATATACAATGGCTTCCTTAACCTCCCTAATGGTATTTCCGAGTCTGGCTCAGGGTAAAATACAGCTGTCAAAGGCGGTAACCCCAAGCCAGACTCGGGCTGACTGCAATCTTATTACCTGATCTGTGTCCCTGGTCCTGCGCTGCCAGCAGCCACCCCCTCCATCCGTCCCCAATCTCCTTCCCCGCTTCCCTGCTTTTCTGGTTCCCATCTATCTCACACTGATCAGTGTGATCAGCGTGAATCTGCCGTGCCGTTGGGGGGCGGGCTTGCGGGAGGTGGGAATTATAAAAATAGCTCACTGTCAAAATAAAGTGTTACTCTACTGCATACATTGTAACTCTACCTCAGATATTTCCATAGTGCAGTTTTTCAGTTTTTGTGACTAAAAACGGTTTTGCGCTCATAGCTTCCAAAAAGCTCCTCGCTATCACTAAAGTGGTTTATGATGAGCTAGGGAACAGCGACAGTGAGGAGCTACTTGAATTCAGTGATAGTGACACATGTGGCGATTTATCTTCAGACACCGAAAGTGAAGACAACGGTGAATCTGAGAATGATGTGAGTGATCTGCACACATGGTGCACTATTCACTGCGATACGCCAGCGCCGCCAAGATTTCCGTTTACCGGCGCACCTGGTTTGAAAATCCACGTTGAAGGTGACAACCCCTGGGCGTACTTGGAATTGTTTCTGACCGATGAGGTTATTGCAATAATTGTGACGGAGACAAAAAGGTACGCAGCGCAACAACTAGGTGCTCCACAGAGCCGGTTTTCAGAAAGTGGAAGCCTGTCACCAAAGAGGACATTTGGCTGTTTCTTGGCCTAATTATTTTACAAGGAGTGGTGGGGAAACCGCTGCAGAAGTGGTACTGGAGCACCAACAAAATGCTCACCACGCCGTTCTTTGGCACTGTCATGTCGGAGTACAATTTTTCCCTCATTATGAAATTTTTGCACTTCGCAAATAATGAGGATTTTGACTAAACAAGTGATCTGGCTCCCAAGCTAAAAAAATTTGGGAACTCTGTCAAATAATTGTATGAAATTTCCAGCAGAGCTATGTGCCAGAGAGAGATATCAGCATAGACGAAAGTCTAATGGCCTACAAAGGAAGGCTCAGCTGGATACAGTACATTGTGTCCAAGAGAGCACAATTTGGCGTCAAATCCTATCTGCTGCGTGAATCCTCTACCGGCTACATCTGGAACGCAGTCATATACACCGGCAAAGGAACAAAATTTGATCCTAAGTACAGCAACTACGGACTGGCAACATCTTCCGTCCTGTCACTAATTGAGCCTCTACCTAAACCAAGGCTACTGTGTAACGACAGACAATTTCTACACCTCTCCTGAACTTTACAAGGTTCTTCTTCAGCACAAAATGGAACCATTCGGGCTAAGCGGCGCAAACTGCCATCCATGTTTGCAAAAAACAAACTGAAGTCGGGGGAATTAGTTGCCTGGCAGAAAGGCAAAATGATGGCACTGAGATGGCAGGACAAGAAGGATGTGTGCCTGATGAGTACCGTTCACAATGCCACCACAGTGATGGTCCAAACAAAAGGTGGCAAAAACATCCAGAAGCCGCAGGTTGTCATTGACTACAACAGAACCATGGGAGGTGTCGACAGAGCTGACCAAGCTATGACGTTTTATCCTGCGATGAGAAAGCAGCAGAGAAAATATTCTAAAAAGATTTTCCGGCATCTTCTGGAACAGTGTTTGTGGAATGCCTACGTTCTGTTCCGCAAAAACAGTGACAAGCCTGTGGTTCATGCGGACATTATCTGGAAAGTGGCGGAATCCATCTTCCTGAAACACCAAACGCCATCAGTGTCTGTGGGTAGATCCGGACGACGTGCTGTGGAAGTTGTCAACCTAGAACGTCTGACTGGACGTCATTTTATGGACCACATCCCACCAACCCAAAAAAAAGGCAGCACCTACATGGATGTGTGTGAGATGACAGTGGAAAAAAAATCTGCAAGGAAACGAGTTTCCACTGTCCTGATTGCGATGTCGGACTTTGTGCAGTCCCATGTTTCAAAATTTACTACACCCATGATGTTTTCTAAAAAAAAATGCAGTGTCTGTATAATATTGTTTGGACAGAGTTCCGTGTGTTTGATTTGATTACATTATTTAATTTATTATTAGAATATTATTTTTTATTATATTATAATTTATGATTGAATTTATTAAAATTTATTGCACCAAGGATGTCTACTAGACTCTTGTTTAAACAGATTTCAGGGAGTTATTCCTAAGAATTACAGGCCTACAATAAAAAAACAACACATTTCCATTGAAAAAAATGTACCGCTTTTAGCACAGAAATACTGACATAATCATACCGCTAGGGAGGTTAATCCCCAGTCTATATTGACCCCAGTGTTTAACTCCCACATCACTGTTCTCCCTAAGCCTATTAAAGGCCACACAATGTTTACTAATTATAGACCTATTGCTCTTTTAAGTTTGGAGTTTTTAAGTTTATTTAAAGTTTAAGTTTTAACTAAATCCTAACTTTTTGTTCAGGTGCCATCAACTTGGATCAATCAGACATCAGGTGGGCTTTGTAGCTAACAGACAAGGTGGAGGAAATACCAGACACACTACTGACTTAATTGATACTGTAAAAAGCCCCAGAGTAAAACATTAATTTTAAGTCTTAAGGATGCAGAATCATTCAACCATCTCAGCTGGGCTTTTACGTAATCCACCTTACAACACATACTGTAGATTTCTATGGTCACATCTTAACTGCCATCCATAATCTCTACACCAGTCCATTAGTGTCAATCAAATTGCAATACATCACTTCCTCCTCAGTCCCAATAGGCAATGACATGAAACAAGGAAGTACCTTGGTTTCAATTTATATAACTAATTATTTTAGTTAAAGTTAAAAGAACTTAAAACTTATCTACAAAAATGTATGAGTGTCCAGCTGTCATGGATAGGAAAAATAACCTTCAATAAAATGACTCTCCTATATAAATTAATTTATCATTATAAAATGTTGCTTATTAAGACTGTTGTAAGGACCTTAACACAACTACAGCAAGCTTTGCTTAATTTCAGTTGTTGTGATAATAAACATATGGTAGCTAGACAAGTTCCCTTTGCAACAAAATCACAGGGTGGTCTGGATATCCTAGACACCAAATATTACTTAGCAGCCTGACTATGCCATCTGATGTGTTGGTCAACTCTCTACTCTCTCAAATGGTGTTCAGAACTAGAGAAACTCTCAATTACACCTATCCAACCCAACATATTATTGTGGTTTTCCACCCCTGCATTCTTACTGATTAATTTCCTAAACATAACTATTTAGTCAAATAGAAAGCACTCTAGGTTGGACTTTGAGGAATTAAGTCAATGGACTGATAAAAATAAAATATCAATATCTACACTATATAAAGAAAGTCAATCTAAAATACTCTACCACTGCCCAGACCTTTCTGCCTGCACATTGATTTACATATAAGAAGAAATAGTGTTTTTTCAAACAGATTTGAAAAAAGTGAGTGTATAAATAGTTTGGAAATCCCTAAAAATTACAGAAGCCAATCAATATTTTTTCACTAGAGGGTTTACCTTTGAAATGAAGATTAGAATGGCAGGGGCCACTTCATTCTTGCTAAACGACAGTTAAATATACTATTCAATGAAGAACAAAGGTCCAAACAGTGACATTCAAACACTTGAGGACTTACTATGAATCAATAGCACAAGTTAGCATTGGTAGTAAGGTGCCTTACCCTTGTGCTTTTTGTTTACTTCATGCAAGTTATGGCCCTTCTCTATAGGTGTGTATTTATGTTAATAAAAATTGCTTGAAACTGAAAACCTGCATGCAGCACTTCTCAGCGAGCACCCCAAATTATAGTGCTAGGCACCACCTGAACGTAATGGGTGAAAAAAATCATAGGTAAACAGACAAAGTATCATTACTTTTAATAAATAAAAATTATGTGTATTTACAAACTACAATCTATATGTTATCAGAAAATCAAAGCAATACAAAAATATATGTACACGTACAGCATGTATAGCACTATCTGTGCTGGCTGTCCTGACCTAGAGAATGTGAATATGGTATATAAAAAATAATTAAAATACTCAGCTTTTTTGGTTTAGTCCCCCATTCCTCCAGTGAAAGGGATTCTGTGTGTAAGTTATCACAAGAAAAGAAAAATGGCCTTGATCCAAGCATAGTTATGGTATTGTTTGCTGTCTTTAGTGAAGCCTTACAAAATATTTCTCAGAAGTGTTTTTCTATGTAATTTTAAGCATTTTATTTTCATAGATAGAAACCCTTAATTGGTAGTTATATTTAACCCATGGTTGCCAGATTTTTCAATGTCATGGGATTTTATGTAATATGGTCACCTCAATTTTACTTTGGATAATTGCCTGGGTGACCCTATTTTTGGTTTCTATGAAGCAGAATGATGGGGATTTCAAGACCTTCACTATGGTCTGCTTCAAGGCCATCAGGATTTGAACAAAAAGTTTCATTTGTGCTTTTGTGAGATCGGGGGGACAATGATTCAGCAGTGCAAAAGCAGGATTGGGGGTGATTGGCTTATCAAACAAGGTGGAGAAAATTCTAAATATATCAACCCAGAATTGCTGCAAGATTGGGCATGTCCACCAGATATGTACATGGGTTCCTTAATTGCTATGGCCATGAAAGCAGATGGAGGGGTATGTAGGAAAAAATTTTGAGATTCTCACTTGGACCAGATACCAGCGCAGGAGGACCTTATAGTTAGTTTCAACAGTTAGTATGTTTTGTGAAGAGGAATTGGTCGTAGCCCAAATATCATCCCAAACTTCCAATTCCAAGTTAATATTCAGGCCATCAAACCATCGGGCAGTATAAGAGAGCAGGCAGGAAGTTGTAATCGTAAGGTAAGAGTATAATTTTGAGATAATACCTGGGACATGCGGAACAGTGTTACAGATGCCTTTGAAGAAGGTCAGACTGTGAGGTGTAGGCTCGTACTGTATGAATGGAACAAAAAGTTGGTGATCTGTAAGTAGCAAAAAAGTTTTCTACTCGGGATCTGCAATTGCTTCCATTGGGTCGGAAAAGGCTTCATGGTAGATGAGGTGACCAAAGCGGATAGTTTGGTCAAACCCAGATGCTTCCAGGTAACAAAGGTGTCTGGATCTATGTAAGCAGGAGGAAATGATGGGTGGCCTGCCCTGAATTATTAATGGGACACTGGAGCTTACTTCCTGGAATGAAACGTTGCCTAGTCAATATGGTGTCTGCAGTGTGAAGCCATCTAAGGCATAGTCCTGCCTGCATCTAATGACTGCTGTTCATTTGTTGCTGCTCCATATTGCACTGGGGTGACAGTTGGTGGTGCCTAATTAACATGCTGCTCATTCTTCTTTTAGAAGGCCTGTCAGAGAAGAAGCTAGATCTGAGGACCAAAAGTGCAAGAATCTGTTTGCTCTGAGTTCATTTATTTTGGTGATCTTGCTTCCTCGACCTCTCCTGCTGCCTACTGATTACTACCCCAGCAGTCATCAGTTTAACATTTATTATTTTATGGATCACCAGTAAGCAAGGGGGAGGATCTTACTTGAAGAAACAAAGTTCTTCTCTTCTACCAAGATGACTGCTACCACACACACACGCACACAGACACACACCATACACGTGTCACAGACTGAGAAATTATAAATTGGTTCTGAGGAAAATATCAGCTACAAAGAGCCTAAAGGCCAAACTGGTGACTAATCTTTGGCCCTCTATTTTCTTTTCTCAGCTTCCACAGTATAAGCATATTTAAAGATGTCATCATGTATATACCATCATGGCTGTTCTGGTGAAACAAATGTTCAGATTTAGGAAAAATTATAACAGAGAAAAATTAGGCTTGTAAAGAAACGGACTTATTCAGACAAGATATTTGAGATGGATGTTGGTCAGAGCAGAAACAATTGTTATCAAGACAGAATAAAAATAACATATATTGCAATTGTGTAAAAAGTACAGGATTTGGGTGTTAGTTATTTCTTATCTGCATTGAGCTGGCACTTTTCCATGTGGGGATAAAAATGTAATTGCTGTACAATTATGCAGAAAGGGATTTCAACTGATGCCACAGAAATTGGATTTTTTTCTACATACCTGTAAAAATCCATTTATTGAAGTACATAACATGACACAGAGCAGGCTATAATCATTACTATCTGGGTTATGCGCCACCTATAGGTGAATGGACACTGGAAAACCAAACAGGAAGTCATCCCCTATATAACTCCTCCCATACAGACAGTACCTCAGTTTTGTAGCAAGCAATGAAACCTCAGTGTCCCATGATGTACTTCAAGAAATGGATTTTACAGGTAAGTATGTAGGAAAAAAACAGTTTTCTTTATTGTACATTATGGGACACAGAGCAGGCTAAAATCATTACTATCTGTAATGTCCCAAAGCAATACACTTAAGGAGAGGGAGACACACCCAGAACAAAATGCCAGCAGACCAGGACCTATAATGCTGTCTTTAATACACTGTGATCAAAGGCCGCATCTTCTGCAGACCTAACATCAACCCGGTAGAACTTTGTGAATGTATGTACCAGATACTGGCTCTGAGGAAGAGGCAAGTCCTTGAAATGCGTTAGGCTGTTGGAGGTCCAGTGTTCCTATGTGGATAGCCATACCATGCAGACTGAACAGTGCTGTTCTTATGACAAGCTTATTTACACTTGTCCTTTGTGTGTATATCACCTATCATTTTTTATTAATAAATGTTATTTGAGGTAATGCACTAGGCCGGTGGCCCTTTCTTTGTTTTCTTTGTATCCTGTGTTTGGACTCCCCCAGTCCTTTGAGGGCAGCAGGGCGTGCACCATCCAGGTTTTCCACAATAGATCCATAACTGTATAGAGTTCACTCCCCAAGCGCAGGTGTATTTGTGTCAATTACTTTAGCAATCACAGAAACCTGGCATCTGGCAGCA
This sequence comes from Staurois parvus, assembly GCF_062004578.1. NCBI lineage: Eukaryota > Metazoa > Chordata > Amphibia > Anura > Ranidae > Staurois > Staurois parvus. Next base: position 1,103,114 of record NW_028318646.1, on the reverse strand, counting down.
GATTCTGTTTCTCTCGCAGCACTTTCCCTTGGAGGCCTCCACTGGACTCACTCACCCAGACCCAGTGGTCGGAAAGGAGGTAGAGTTGGTTTGCTTCTATCCCCACTGAGCACCTTTCAATTCCTCTCTACCCCTCCCTCTCTATCCTTCTCTTTTTTTGAGACTCACTGTATTCGGCTGTTTTCTCCCATTTCTCTGAGGATTGCAGTAACCTCCTGGACTGGTGTCGCACTTTCTTGATTACTTCTCTGCCTGGCTACCCTACTTTCTCTCCGCTGAAATACCCACTATCATTCTTGGTGATTTTAACAGCCTCATTAGTGTTATCGTCCCAGCTACTCCCCAACTCTTCAAGCTATCCTCATCTTTTCCCTTACACAATGGGCACAGTCCTCCACTCACTCTGATGGGAATATCCTAGACCTTGCTTTCTCCCATCTTTGCACTCCATACAACCTCACTAACACCCCCTTTCCTCTCCCTTGATCACAATCTCAGCACCTTCACTGTGTCCTCATCTACAAACACCTATCTCTCCAAGCAGCAAACAATCACCAGCAGAAACCTTCACAACTTTAACCCTTCTCTTTTCTACTCTGCAACTGACCACTTCTATGACAGAATCTCTCCCCTGTCCTACCCTGACCTGGCCACTTCTGTCTACAACAGTTTTCTTTCTTCCACACTAGACTCACTTGCTCCTCTAACTACATGAAGTACCAGGCCCCAACCATTACAACCTTGGTAATAAAATAAAACTCATGCAGCGCTGCATGAGTTTTATTTTATTATTAATGAGAGGGTTTGAGGTTTTTACCTTTTCATGCTAGCTGCTCCTTTTTATATGTTTTCCAGCGCTCGTTTTATCTGATTGGATTACAACCTTGGTAGACTAACAGCACCAGAAATCTTAAGAGACATAGCCGTGCACTGGAGCCATTGTGGCGTAAAACCAAATCCCAGCCAGCATTCACCCTATATAAATCTGCTCTCTTAAAATACAATTCCTCCCTCCATGCTGCCAAACAAGCCTATTTTGTCACTCTTCTTAGTACCTTGTTATCCAGTCCTCATCGTCTCTTCTCTACTTTTAAATCTCCACTTTCTCCACCTCCACATAGTAACTCACTCACTGCCTATGAGATTGCCAATCATTCCAAATACAAGATTGATGCAATTCATGAGGGCATCTCCACTGCACAGACATCTATCTCACTTAGCATACCTTATACTAAACCTCCCTCAACACTTTCCTCTTTTGACTTTTCTACTACAGAAGAGAGCACTAAAGTTTTCTCAGAAGCCCGTCTCACCAACTGCTCCTTGGATCCTGTTCCCTCACAACTACTATGGTCACCCTCTTCTTCTATCCCATGCTCCCTCACTCACATCTTCAATCTCTTCCTATCTACTGGCACCTCCCCCCCTTTAAAGCATGCACAAATCACTTCCATACTTAAAAAGTCCTCACTGGACCCCACCAACCTGAACAACTTCAGGCTCATCTCCCTGCTCCCGTTTACCTCTAAACTCTTAGAACACCTAGTCTATAACCGCCTAAGCTCCTACCTCACTGACAACAGCCTTGACCCTTTACAGTCTGGCTTTCACTCACTACACTCCACTGAAACTGCGCTACCAAAACTCCATAATGATTTATTAATTTCTAAAACCAATGGCCACTACTCCATATTCTTACTACTTGACCTCTCTGCGGCTTTTGATACTGTTGACCATCCCCTCCTCCTCAAAAAACTCCATTCTCTTGGCCTATGAGACTCTGCTCTCTCCTGGTTCTCCTCCTACCTATCACAGCGCTCCTTTAGTGCTACCTATAACTCTGTCTCCTCCTCTCCACTTCCTCTTTCTGTAGGGGTCCCTCAAGGTTCTGTCCTTGGACCCTTTCTCTTCTCCACCTACACTTCCTCCCTTGGTCACTTGATAAACTCTTATGGCTTCAAGTGCCATCTCTATGCTGATGACACACAAATCTATCTTTCTACTCCTCACCTCACCCCTTCAGTCTCCTCTTGCGTTACTAACGTACTAAGTGACACATCAGCATGGATGTCACTCCACTTACTCAAACTCAGTCTTTCTAAAACTGAACTCATAATAGTCCTTCCAGCCTGTGCCCCTGCCCCTGACCTCTCCATCAAGATCATTAATACAACTATCAATTCCTCCCCTCATGCTAGAGTACTAGGTGTAATCCTAAACTCCCATCTGTCCTTTCAGCCCCAAATCCAGTCACTGTCCCAATCTTGTAGACTTCACCTCCATAACATCTCCAAGATACACCCGTTTTTAATCACCGAAACTACTAAGCGACCTATACACTCCCTTGTTATCTCTCGCCTTGACTATTTTACCTCCCTCCTTATTGGCCTACCTAATCACAGACTATCCCCTCTTCAGCCTATCATGAATGCTGCTGCCAGACTCATCCACCTTACCAACCATTCCATGTCTGCCATCCTTCTCTGCCAATCCCTCCACTGGCATCCCACTACCCAACAAATAAAATTCAAAATATTAACAATAACATATAAAGCCATTTATAATGCTGCCCCCAATTACATCACCAATCTTGTCTCCAAATATCATCCAAACTGTCCTCTCTACTGCTGCCACAACCTCCTGCTCTCTAGCTCCCTTGTCTCCTCCTCTGATGCTCATCTCCAGGACTTCTCCAGAGCCTCCCCCATTCTTTGGAACTCGTTTGTTATTACCGTTTGTACCACTAGCCCCTTCCTCTTAGATTGTAAGCTCCAAGGAGCAGGGCCCTCTAACCTTTTTGTATTGAACTGTATCGTTGCTGTATTGTCTCTCTTTATATTGTAAAGTTCTGAGCAAACTGTTGGCAATATATAGAAATCCTGTAAAAATAATAATAATAGTGCCTAAGGCAAACTCCATATCCACACCCAACTGGAGAAAAGAGAGAATTCTTGCAATAACATCTTCGAGGAGGCCTCACATCATGAAATCTATGCTTTTCAAACTCTATAGTAAATATTTCTGGAAACTGGCTTCCTAGCATTCAGAAGAGTAGAAACAACTGGTCCTAAAACTCCCCGATCTTTTAACACCTGGGCTTCAATAGCCATCCCATCAATTTTAGCGACCGTAAATCAGGCTGGAATAGGATAGAAGGTCCGGCTGGGTGGGAAGAGTACATAGACCGTTCAAAGCCAATCTTACTATTGCCGCATACTAAGACCTCTTGGGCCAAGCAGGGACTATAAAAATTACCGGTATTAGATTCTCTTGAATCCTCCTTAGGAGATACAGCAGAAACTGAATTGGAGGGAAAGCATAGATCAGAGAGAAGTCACTAGCGCATCCACCCCACTTGCGATCAGGTCCCTGGCTCAGGAGACAAAGCTGTCCACCTTGTCATTGAACCTGGATGCCAACAGATCTACTTCCAGAGTGCCCCAATGCCAGTAGATTGCCAAGAATATAAGTGTAGGGACCACTCCCCAGGAACTAACCTGCCTGCCAGTTCTCTGTGTAAACTGCTGACAGAAAAGGTACATGTAGGTCTACCCAGGCTAGAAAGGTTCCCATTTTGGTGGCTGATAGAAGCCACAGCCGTGGCATTGTTGAATTGAATCCTGATGGGACACCTGTGCAATTTCTTTGTCCAAAAGGCTAACACAAGGCATACTGCCCAAAGTTCCAATATGTTGATGGGTAACCTGTTCTCTAACTGATATCACTTTTCCTGCCCCGTGGCCTCTCCCAGAACATCCCCCAGCTGAAAAGACTGTCATCCGTGGTTACTATCTTCAAAACCACCAGCAGGAAGGATTTCCCTATTTCCAAATTCCACATTCTTAACCATGAATGCAGACTCTGTCACACCCAGGGGCAGACTGACCATTTGGAAATTCAGGCACTGCCCGAGGGCCTGGGGTCAATAGGGGGTCCCATGAGATGCCCCGGTACCTTTTTCATAGGCTTTTTTGAGTTTGGGCAAGGACACAGGGGCCCCATGATCCCCTATTGTCCCATGAGTTGTCAGTCTGCCCCTGGTCACACCCTTAGCAAAAGAATCATGTGACAACCCAATGCCTGGACTCCAGGCAGACAGAATGCTTTCTTGCAAAGTTCTGGAATGAAATTTTGCATAGGAAACCACCTCGAATGAAGATACCATCTTCCCCAACAATCTCATGCAGAGGAGTATAGAGGGAGATTTTTAGCTCCCTATTTATAGGTTTAGAAACCAGCCTAGATGTTCCACGACCCGCACTGCCTGGGCCACATTGTGCCTTAAAGCCAGAACAGACTGATCTTTGAGTAATATCATCCAAATAACCTAACACAAATACTCCTTGAGACCTTAACAGGCTCAATATCGGAGCAAAAACCTTTGTGAATACACGAAGAGCTGCGGCAAGGGAAGAGCTACAAATTGAAAATGATGCACTGCAAACCATAAAAACATTTGATGAGGTTGAAAGATTGGCACATGCAGGTATGCATTCCTAATGTCTATGGATGCAAGAAAATCTCTGATTTGCAATGAGGCTACACTGAATGAATCTATTCCATCTGGAAAAACTGGATGACTAGAAAGTGTTTTAGGGCATTGAGATCTAGACTAGGCCTAACATCTCAGTTGGGTTTTGGAACTATGAATAGGTTTAGATAGGATAGGAGGAGAATAGGAATAGAACCCTGCAAACCTATCACCTGATGATAGCACCTCCATGATCACCCCTTGTGATGACAGGCAACCAAGGGCCTGAAACAATGAGCTTTCTTCAGCTGATCCAAGGAGATATTTGATCTTAGAAACTGAGGAGGGGGAAACTCTCAAAATTCCAGTCTGTATCCCTGGGAAATAGTGGAAATACCCAATTGTCATGGATCACTTCCTTCCATACATCTGAAAAATGCAGAAGTGTTCCCCCCACCTGAACAAGTGGGGGCGCCACTTCATAAGATTGCTTAGAGCTTGTCTTTGTGGGCCTTTGACACCAGTTCTTTCTCTGTCCTTGCCCCTGAAGTTTCCTTCTGGACCCAGGGGCCTGTGACCACTGAAACTGCCTGGAGGATGCAGGACCCACAACACAGGTGCATGATCCTTTAAAAGATGGACGCTTACTTCTCTTCTTGGCTGGGAGAGGGGTAATTTTTCCCCCTGAGATCTCCTGGATATACATATCCAATTCCTCCATGAACAGGCATTCCCCATGAAAGGGTAATCCAGCCAGCAGCTTTTTACAAGGCAATTCAGCTCACCAACTTTTTAACCAATGGATTGTACACATGTGTATGGACAGCAGAGCAAAACACAAAACCTGTTGAATAGAATCTTTCAATGCATCCACTGCAAAACACAAGGCATGTGGTAAATCTACCACCTCCTCAGTAGCAACCTCTCCCTGAACAGACAACCCCCTCACTAGCCTTTTTACTTGGTCCTGCTTGGACTGGCAAACTCCAATTGCCACTACAGCAGGTTGCACTGCAGAGCCAGCCAGAGAAAATGTAGCCTTTAGTAATGATTCCAGCTTCTTATTTGCTGGGTCCTTAAACACCTGGGCCTTGTCTACAGGACAAGTCATATTCCTGTTTAGAGAGGAAACAGCAGCTTCAACAATTGGCTTGCTCCATTTCTTTACAAAACAGAGAACTTCTTGGGGGGGGGGGGGGTGGAGAAAGATCCTATCTGGATGATCCCAGTCAACATAAACAACCAGCTCTAAGAGGGGATGTTATGAAAAGGTTTGAGGCCACATTAAACCTAAAGAGGAGCAGGATGTTTCAGAAACCTCGAATGGACACAATTTAAATACTGTGCAGATCATCTCTGTAAGGGATTGCACCAACAATCTCTCAGATTGTGAAGCAGAACAGGCCAGGTCCTCCTCAGGCACTAACTCCCCTGACACAGAGTCTTCCACCTGTCCTTCTTCTAACTCCTCAATAGGTACCTCTTCCACATTCCTTCTCCGAAACAGGAGGATCTGGGGAAGGAGATCTTTCTTGCTTCTTCCCTGCATGTGTAACAGAGGCAATTATCCCAGCAATTTTATCTTCTAATCCAGTCAATGCTGATGGTAAATCATCTTTTGAAACATAAGATTAAGCAGATGCACTGGTAGTAGCTACAATGCCAGCTAAGCATAGTGGTTAGACTGCCCATTCACCTATGGTCTTTCAGGAGAAGTTATTACAATGGAATTCCGACTAGTATCCTCAAGACCTGACAGGGGTATGCATTTGCCCCTTTCTGCTATGCCTCATCCACTCCACTTCCTGGAGGACATTGCTTACTAAAGTGCAAAAAACAACTGGGGCTTGAGATTAGAACAGCAGTCAGCCTGCCAATATTTCCTATACAAGCTGTGATCCAACATACAGCAGATGCAACACTTAATCTGCCTATAACCACCACATCAAGAGAACTCACATGCCCATATGGATAGCCTGCACTGTATCCTTTGTCGGCATCACCTGGAGAACTCCACACATGGAACATGTTTTCTTCCCGATAGCTGGATTTGTTTTCCCTGCAGGAGCAAATTGGATCATGCTTTGCTGGGTTTTTTTGCCTTCCTCTGGATCAACTGTGATTATAGCTTTTTTTTTTCTAAATGGTTGAACTGGATGGACTTTTGTCTTTTTTCAGCCAGACTAACTATGTAACTATGTAAAGTAGCCAACCGCGTATACTGCACATACGAGGTGCACCACGTGCATGCGCTCAGCGTACCCGCACACCACGCACATCCACGAGGAGACCACGTTCATGCTCCCATGCAACACTGCGCACCTCCGCACTAAAGTGACTGGTGCTAATACTCCAGAAAGACTGCCAGAATGCAGAGCTTGGGATGCCATAACTCCCTACAAGTAAGACATTTGCTATACAGCCAATACTAGCATACATAGTACAGGCTACTGCAGGTTGATGCCCCCTAGTGGTCATAAAAGGCATAGTGGCTTGTGGTGAACTGGTACCTCATAAGTGTTGCTGTCACTGCATATATAATTCATAACAGTGCTTGAAAAACACTTACATTAAAATAAATCTTGAGAATGTTCCTTGTTACTAAAAATGCATTCAAACATCGTCTCATTTTTTTTTTAAAAGCATGGGGTCTCCACTTACCAAAGCAGGGTCCTGTCAATAACCAGAAAACCCAATCTTCATACATCTCAGCGGTCCATGTCACCTAAGGACCTTCAAGGACTGGGTCCCCCTTAACCTTTGGGCTCCACTCCCTTGGACCAGTACAGCACCTCACCAAAGCCCTAGGTCATTTTTAAAATGCACAGGGTTCTTAAACGCAGGGTCCAGCACCAATTCTGATTGCATTACAGGCAAAACCTCAGGTACCATTCATTTTAGAGCTTCAGCCATCAAAGAATGGATCCAAATAATCAGTCCCTTGATTCTTAAGAACCATTCTGGGACCAGTAGTATTTGTACAGAGAGCTTAACATCCATGACCATCACCTTCAGACACTGGTGGAAAAACTGAGATACTGTCTGCATGGGAGGGGTTATATAGAGGAAGACTTCCTGTTGGTCTGCCAGTGTCCATTCACCTATAGGTGGTACAAAACCCAGATAGTAATAATACTAACACTTATAGGTAAAGTTGATCCAGGGAATATCCAATTGCCTCTTGGGGGATCAGGAAGGAATTTTTTTCCCAGCAGGAGAAAATTGGATCATGCTTTGCTGGGTTTTTTTGGTTGAACTAGATGGACTTTGGTCTTTTTTCAGTCAGACTAACTATGTAACTATGTAATGATTATAGCCTGCTCTGTGTCCCGTAATGTACGATAAAAAAATTATATTTTAAAGGATATGTAATGCCCAACAATTAACTTTTTTTTTATTCCTTTTGGTCTGGTAAATATACTATTGAAAGTTTTTTTGTTTTATTTGTTTAATAAGTGCTAAAATATCTGTGTATCTTGACAAAAATCTTGTCTCCCGATAACTTATTGTGCTGTCTCCCTGTGCTGCAGTTATTAGCTACATTGTTTTGAGAACTACAGTACCCTGCCCATCTATGCTAAGAAAAGTGTATTAGGAGGCTCAGGTAGTCCTGCCCTGTTTTTGTTGTCCTGATATGTAGGGTGAATGAGCACTGTCATACTTGGATAAGGAGTGCATTACTAGAAGAATCACCAGGTCAAAATAAAAAAATAAATGCCCATTAAAAAAAAAGGAAACAAATTCAACAACCACATCTAAGGATTGGCAAGCTGCAACATTTATTATTTTTGGGGTAGGGTTTAGATATGCTTTCAGTGTAACACAAAAGATTTGGTTTACTTTAATACATACAAGATATACTAGATTTAGTTTGAGGGCTGCACTGTCTGCATGGCTTACTATGACCACATCTCTGATTCATCTAACCCAGATGCACACACATCTAATTCCACAAAACACTAGTGTTTTGTTTGTTTCAGTGTATAGAAAGGGGGCTGGTGGATATTATAGGGGGCACTGTGTATTCTAGACTGCTAGCAAGCGATGCTTACTGGATTTTCCAGCTTTTCCAGAGTAGCCTTACATTGTGATTATTGATAACTGAAAAAATAGGAATTTAGGTTGCCACACAAAAATATTTACTTTTTTATTAATCTAACATGATTTAAAATATCATAAGGACAAAGGATTTACCAATCACTTTCTTGTTCACAAAAATAACAGCATTTTAGACCATAACCTCAAATTAGGCACATATGTATTGTATGCTTATACAACATTGTTTCTGAACATCCTCAAATATTTTACACTTTTTTGGATTGTCTGTCCACTTCTTCAGGACACGGTTGTTTCAACTTTTCTTTCTTTCTACAGTCAGGGAATTATATGACAAGCAAAATGTAAAAGTGTCTATGAAGAAACAACAATCATGCAATGGGGAATATTTACTAAAACTGCAGCACTCAGAGTTTGATGCAGTTGTGCATGGTAGCCAATTAGCTTCTAACTTTGGCTTGTTCAATTAGCTTTGACAATAAAACCTGGAAGCTGATTGGTTTCTATGCAGAGCTTCAGGGTCTTTCTGTGTGCAGAGGTGGAGATTTGTGAAAACCTAAGGCAAGTGCAGAGAGCTAATAGTAAAAGCTAAATCAGGGGTGGACTGACAACTCATAGAGCCCTCGGGCAATTGGGGAACATGGGGCTCCTGTGTCCTCACCCACACTCAAACCACACCCAAAAAAGCCTATGAAAGGTACTAGGGGCATCTCATGGGGCCCCCTACTGACCCCGGACCCTCGAGCAGTGCCCTAGTACACGAATAGTCAGTCCGCCCCTGAGCTAAATATATTCTAAGAGCATGTTTGCTATAAGTAGCAAAAAGGAGCCACAATGCTCTCACCAGCTTAACCACTTGAGCCCCAGAGGATTTACCCCCCTTAATGACCAGGCCTTTTTTTGCTGTTTGGCGCTGCACTAATTCAAATGATAATTGCGCGGTCATGCAATGCTGTACCCAAACAAAATTTACGTCCTTTTCTTCACACAAATGGAGCTTTCTTTTGGTGGTATTTGATCACCTGTGCGCTTTTTATTTTCGGCGCTATAAACAAAAAAAACACGAAAATCTTGAAAAAAAACCAATTTTTTCTACTTTCAGCTATAAAAAATATATCGTAAACTCAAAGTTAGTCATAAATTTAAGCCAAAATGTATTCTGCTACATGTTTTTGGTAAAAAAAATCCCAAGAAGTGTATATTGATTGCTTTGTGTGAACGTTATAGCGTCTACAAACTATGGTATAGATACTGTAATTTATGCCTTTTTTTGCTATACAGCGCTGCACTAATTCAAATGATAATTGCGCGGTCATGCAATGCTGTACCTAATCAAAATTTACGTCCTTTTTTTCACACAAATAGAGCTTTCTTTTGGTGGTATTTGATCACCTGTGCGCTTTTTATTTTTGGCGCTATAAACAAAAAAACACGAAAATCTTGAAAAAAAAACAATTTTTTCTACTTTCAGCTATAAAAAATATATCGTAAACTCAAAGTTAGTCATAAATTTCAGCCAAAATGTATTCTGCTACATGTTTTTGGTAAAAAAAATCCCAATAAGTGTATATTGATTGCTTTGTGTGAACGTTATAGCGTCTACAAACTATGGTATAGATACTGTAATTTATGCCTTTTTTTGCTATACAGCGCTGCACTAATTCAAATGATAATTGCGCGGTCATGCAATGCTGTACCCAATCGAAATTTACGTCCTTTTTTTCACACAAATAGAGCTTTCTTTTGGTGGTATTTGATCACCTGTGCGCTTTTTATTTTTGGCGCTATAAACAAAAAAACACAAAAATCTTGAAAAAAAAACAATTTTTTCTACTTTCAGCTATAAAAAATATATCGTAAACTCAAAGTTAGTCATAAATTTCAGCCAAAATGTATTCTGCTACATGTTTTTGGTAAAAAAAATCCCAATAAGTGTATATTGATTGCTTTGTGTGAACGTTATAGCGTCTACAAACTATGGTATAGATACTGTAATTTATGCCTTTTTTTGCTATACAGCGCTGCACTAATTCAAATGATAATTGCGCGGTCATGCAATGCTGTACCCAATCGAAATTTACGTCCTTTTTTTCACACAAATAGAGCTTTCTTTTGGTGGTATTTGATCACCTGTGCGCTTTTTATTTTTGGCGCTATAAACAAAAAAACACGAAAATCTTGAAAAAAAAACAATTTTTTCTACTTTCAGCTATAAAAAATATATCGTAAACTCAAAGTTAGTCATAAATTTAAGCCAAAATGTATTCTGCTACATGTTTTTGGTAAAAAAAATCCCAATAAGTGTATATTGATTGCTTTGTGTGAAAGTTATAGCGTCTACAAACTATGGTATAGATAATTTGAAATTTACACAGCTTTTACTTTCTGACCGCCCATCACATCTCTTGAGGTGCTAAAATACCAGGATAGAACAAACACCCCCAAATGACCCCTTTTTGGAAAGCAAATCTCAGGGAGGGGGAGGGGGGGCCATTTTCTCCCGCTGCTTGTAAAGGCAATTCTGCAGCTAATTAACCACTAGGAATGCTTTTACATGAAAGCCCATTTCCGGCTGAAAAAAATAAAACCAGGATGATGCCTGCAGCTGCAGGCATCACCCTGGTATAACCATTCAAAGTCCAGTGATGTACCAGTACGTCACTGGTCCTTGTTGGGTGTATATGCTATGTTCTTTTTTTCTTTATGCAGCCTGTGGGCTGAATGAAAAAAAAGAGAAGAAATCTCTGCCAGAAAAAGTGTGTGGTATGCCCACCATTAGAAACCTCCCTCAATCCACCCACTTCTAATGGTGGGCACATATGAAATGTGCCAACAAATATAAAATATATATGCCGAAGCATGGGGGCCATCCACCCACTGGCCACCCCAGGCCCCCATGCTTTGGCATATATTTTCTTTTTTTTAACTGCGGATGAAAAATCTCATCCGACAGCACTGCACACACCTACTTATGTCTATTCTGAAAGCAAGACCCTGTTGCTGTCAGAATAAACAGGTCAGTGCTGCAGTTTGACGTTCCTGCAAAAAAATCAACAATGGTTAACAATAAAACATAAACTCAATAAAACAACTTTATAAGGAAAAGTGTGTGGTGGTATGCCCACCATTAGAAACCTCCCTCAATCCACCCACTTCTAATGGTGGGCACACATGAAATGTGCCAACAAATATAAAATATATATGCCGAAGCATAGGGGCCATCCACCCACAGGCCACCCCAGGCCCCCATGCTTTGGCATATATTCTGTTTTTTATAACTGCGGATGAAAAATCTCATCCAACAGCGCTGCTCACGCTGACTTATGTCTATTCTGAGAGCAAGTTCCTGTTGCTGTCAGAATAAACAGGTCAGCGCTGCAGCTGAAAGCATTCCTGCAAACAGAAATGGTTAACAATAAAACAACAATAAACCAGTGAAAGTCGAACAATCACAAAAATGACAACAACAAAAAAAACTATAACTATTTTTGGTTTTTACATTTTTTATTTTTTTGGGGGGTATTTGTACTTTTATTTATTTTTTTTATTTTTTTTAACTTTTTTTTCCAAACTTCAAACATTTAAACAGCTGGTAGGGTCTCTCCAAATGCGATAGCCAGTTTCCTGACTACCGAACATCTTTTGAGACCCTGTGTAAATGTGCCCTGATCTGTGCCGTGCTGTACTCTATACTAATAGTTCACTAGTGTATGGTAGAGGCGGAAGCAGGGCTTGATGCAGAGGCCAGGTTGGCCAGGACAGGAGGGACAACAATAGCGGCTGTCACGCCTAATTCCACGTTTGCTGCAGACACGACATCTTTTTTGGGGTCTTCTTTGGGTTGGGGTACCAGGAATGGTATCGAGAAAATGTCTCTCATGCAGACGGCTAACTGCATCTGGGAGAGGGATTTGGGGCACAGCACCTTCTGGATACAAAAGGGCCCTGATGTTCTCTAACTGGAAATTTAGGTATGATCCACTATGTCCAGTTGCTTTATAGAGAACAAAAGCATTATATAGAGCCAATTGAAATAAATAAACTGACACTTTTATGTACCAGCGTTTGGATTTTCGGGAAACTAAATACGGCTGCATCATCTGGTCATTGAAGTCCACCCCTCCCATGTTAAGGTTATAATCGTGGACACAGAGGGGCTTCTCAACAACACCAGTTGCCGTGGTAATTTGGACGGTCGTATCTGCATGAATGGAAGACAGGAGGTAAACATCCCGTTTGTCCTTCCACTTCACTGCGAGCAATTCTTCATTTCTCAAGCAGGCTTTTTCCCCCTTTTTAAGACGGGTATTTACAAGCCGTTGGGGGAAGCCTCGGCGATTAGATCGCACAGTGCCACATGTGCAAATTCCCAAATTGAACAAATGTCTAAATAGTGGCACGCTTGAATAAAAATTGTCCACGTATAAGTGGTACCCCATGTGGAAATAGGATGATGCCAAGTCCCAAACTATCTTGCCACTGCTCCCCATGTAGTCTGGGCATCCGGGGGGCTCCAAGTAACTATCTTTTCCCTCGTAAATCCGAAACTTACATGTATAGCCTGTTGCCCTCTCACAGGTCTTATACATCTTGATCCCATATCTGGCACGCTTGCTGGGGAGATATTGTTTGATTACAAGGCGGCCAGAATATTGAATGAGGGACTCATCGATGCAGATGTTTTTCTGGGGAGTATACACATCTGCAAATTTTTGGTTAAAGTGATTTACGAGGGGCCGAATTTTGTGGAGCCGGTCAAATTCAGGGTCACCCCGAGGAAGACTGAGTGAGTTGTCGTAGAAGTGCATAAAACGCATTATACTCTCATATCTATGCCTGGCCATGGCAGCAGAGAACACGGGCATGTGAACAAGAGGGTCGGTGGACCAATACAACCGCAATTGATTTTTATCATTAATGCCCATGTTGAGGGTTAGGCCCAAAAAAACTTTAAATTCGGAAACCGTAATGGGTTTCCATGCGAATGGTCTGGCAAGGTTTGAATTTGGGTTGGCGGCGATAAATTGGCGTGCATATAAATTGCTTTGATCCACAATCAATGCATAAAGATCTTCTGTGAAAAACAGCTCAAAAAAATTAAGGGGAGTATTTAAATTTGCTGTTTCCACCTGAATTCCGGGTTGGGCAGTGAATGGGGGAAGTACGGGTGCTGCAGAATTTGTGGGCTGCCAATCGGGATTTGCAAGCACATCCGGAAGGACACTAGGGGCTCTACGGGCCTGTCTGCGAATTCTTGGTGGCCGCGGGACACTACTTGTGCTCGCCACCGCACCAGCTTGTACTGCACTTATGGGACTCGCCACGTCACCAAGTGATACTGCAGTGCTGGTATGCCTACGACCAGGACGTACTAGGCCGCTGGTGCTCGCCAGTTCACCAAAAGATACTGCGGCACTAGTACTGGCACTCTGCTGCATATGAGAGTCATCATGCATTTGTACCACCTCAGCAACCTGTGAATGGGATTGGGTACGCCTGACCTTAGCAGGGACCACTTCCTCGTCGCCTGAGCTAGCTGTCAGGGTGCCGCTGCTGTCTATAGGTTCGTATTCTGAGCCTGATTCTGCCAGTGAGTCTTCCCCTTCGCTCTCACTTGACATGCTCAGAATCCTATAGGCCTCTTCACTAGTGTACCTTTGCTTAGACATTTTGGCCACTAAATTTACAGGTACCTAGTGCGACTCACGGGAAAAAGAGCGCCTGGCTGTCAGGGACTGCTTGAACCGCTACAAAAAATTTACCGACAAGTGCTAACAGATATCAGGCCTGATTCTGTGAACACTGCGGTTTTGTGTGTAATATGTATCAAGTGACAGTTATCTACTGACACTGCACTTGCCGGGGGAGAAGGGGGGGCGTAGGGGCTAAACGCAGGTGCTGGCAGGTGTTGGGGCTGATCCCGCTAACACTGCGTTTTTGGGGATACTAAAGTAATGTGAATGCTGGTATAGCGCTGATCTGATCAAAGATATTGATCCAATCAGACACTATACTAGCAATGAAGGTTTAGCGTGCAAGTAAGCGTGTTCCTGGCAATCAAGGGGTCAAATGTGATTATCTGTGTACTAGCGGGCAAACTGGTGCTATCTGGGAGGGGCGCTAACACTATTGGAAGTCGCTAGCGACACTGATACAGTGATCAGTAAAAATTGGTTCACTGAGCAGTGACACTGGTGACAGGGCAGTGAAGGGGTCAACTCAGGGGGGAGGGGGGGGGGCGATCAAGGGGTTAGACGGGATCACTGGTGTATTAGCGGGCAATCTGGCGCTATCTGGGAGGGGCGCTAACACTAACGGAAGTCGCCAGCGACACTGATACAGTGATCAGTAAAAATTGGTTCACTGATCAGTGACACTGGTGACAGGGCAGTGAAGGGGTCAACTCGGGGAGGGGGGGGGGGGCGATCAAGGGGTTAGACGGGACTACTGGTGTATTAGCGGGCAATCTGGCGCTATCTGGGAGGGGCGCTAACACTAACGGAAGTCGCCAGCGACACTAATACAGTGATCAGTAAAAATTGGTTCACTGATCAGTGACACTGGTGAGAGGGCAGTGAAGGGGTCAACTCAGGGGGGAGGGGGGGGCGATCAAGGGGTTAGACGGGATCACTGGTGTATTAGCGGGCAATCTGGCGCTATCTGGGAGGGGCGCTAACACTAACGGAAGTCGCCAGCGACACTGATACAGTGATCAGTAAAAATTGGTTCACTGATCAGTGACACTGGTGACAGGGCAGTGAAGGGGTCAACTCGGGGAGGGGGGGGGGGGCGATCAAGGGGTTAGACGGGACTACTGGTGTATTAGCGGGCAATCTGGCGCTATCTGGGAGGGGCGCTAACACTAACGGAAGTCGCCAGCGACACTAATACAGTGATCAGTAAAAATTGGTTCACTGATCAGTGACACTGGTGAGAGGGCAGTGAAGGGGTCAACTCAGGGGGGGGGGGGGCGATCAAGGGGTTAGACGGGACTACTGGTGTATTAGTGGGCAATCTGGCGCTATCTGGGAGGGGCGCTAACACTATCGGAAGTCGCCAGCGACACTGATACAGTGATCAGTAAAAATCGCTTCACTGATCAGTGACACTGGTGACAGGGCAGTTAAGGGGTTAACTGGGGGGGTGGGGGGGGAAATTAAGGGGTTAAATGGCTTTATTGGTGTACTGGGGGGCAAACTGGCGCTATCTGGGAGGGGCGCTAGCACTATTGGAAGTCGCCAGCGACACTGATACAGTGATCAATAAAAATCGCTTCACTGATCAGGTACACTGGTGACAGGGCAGTGAAGGGTTAACTGGGGGGGGGCAATCAGGGGGTTAAATGTGTCCTAGAGTGTGTTCTAACTGTTAGTGTAGTGTTTTACTCACGTTTAAATGTCTCTTCTTCTCTGTCTGGAACGGAATGTGTCCAGGCAGAGAAGAATGACATCATATCCTGCCCTGTGTAAATATCAACACAGGACAGGATAGGACAGGGACCGATCATCCGATTTCAGCCAGAAATCACTGGCTGAAATCTAATGATTGATCCCTCCTGGATCGAATCGGATCACCCGCGGGTCGGCGGGCGCGCGCGCGCGCGCCCCCTGCCCGCGAAAGTGTCGGGAGCGCGGAACCCGTTTTTAAACGTGGTTTTGCGCTCCACTGCCGCCCTGCACACGTATAAACACAGTGGCAGGGCGGCAAGCGGTTAATGAAGTAATCTTTCAAGTGGTAGTAAACTCTGGAGGACAGCTCAGCTCAATTTCAAACAGTGTAGCCTAACTTACTATTTGACATCTTTAAAACTTTTTCAAGACATGCCGTTTAGGAGATATCTCTCTCTCCTTCTGTCCATGATGTCACTTGCACATGTAAACACCGTTCACAGCATACTGAGTGTGCAACCTATCTGTACATCAATATGTTATCTTCACATCATACTGTTCCCTCCGCAAAACTGTGAAATCCCACGAGAGGACTAAGAATTACTATTACTCAGTATACTTTCACTGCACATGAGATTCCTGCAATGACTCCTGAAAAGGCGGAAGTGCGGGAGGAAAGGCTTCAGGAGATTTCCTCAAAAATGGTGCGGGCTTCGACCAGAACAGAAGGCAGCAATAATAAGCTACAGAAATAGTAAGATGAATTATATGACAATATATCTTATTTCTTTGTGTGTATAACTTTGTTATAATTTGGTATTATTATTGCCTTGTTTTTGTTTTTCTAGAAGTTTAATACTGCGTTAACCACTTCCTGCTGGGCCTATAGCAAAATGACAGGCGGGATTTTTGTCTCTCTGGGTGTCACATGACAATCGTGAACAGTGAATGGCTTTGATTCATGCCATTCATTGTGTACAAATGTGTTGCTAGCTGTGACTGGCCACAGTGATCACATGGTACAGACAGAGCCAATCACATCCCATCTTTACCATGTGATTACCTGTGGCCAATCACAGCTAATCACAGCAAAACACACTGAATTAATTGATTTCATTCAGTAAATTGTTTGCTTATAGCAGTGAAATTCACAGATATAAGCCATCATAATGTTAAAAAAAAATCCTGATCACTTCCCTAGAGTAGTACAATGTTACTATAACATTATATTGCTCTGGTCCCAGTGTGTTAAAAACAAACAAACAAAGAAGATAATAAAAAAGAAACAAAATTGAAAAATTGAAAAAGAAAATATTTTTCATACTGTCACCAGTCAGTGTCTCCCTGATAACTACAACATCAGTTATATGATGATGCTGTACTGCACTGGTAACAGTATGTTGAAAAATCTTTTTTTTTTTTAATTTCTTAATTTTTTTTTTTAAATTACAAAAAATTAAAACTTCAAAAAACTCACTATGCCTCTTACTAAATACCTTGGACTGTCTACTTTCCAAAAAGATGTTATTTTGGGGGATATCTGTACTGTTCTGACATTTTTGGACCTCAAGAAATGAGATAGCCCTTTAGTACATCAGGACTGATTGTTTTGCAGATATAGGTCATCAGTACATCAGGACTGATTGTTTTTCAGATATACACCATATTCAAAACCAACCACTTGCGCTTAAGCTCTATAAAAAATAAAATAATCATAAAAAGGAAACAATAAACGAAGCAGCTAACACATTCAGCAGGGCAAACCCATCATAAAAATGTATAACTCTAAGCGCAGCGCTATAACTTAACACAAAGAGTCCCACCACAAAGATATGAAAAGCAGAGGTTAGTGCAAACACAGAAGGACACATTGGTAACGTGTCCATGCAATAGGTCTTGCGTCTGTAAGTAATGGTGCTTATAAGGTGAGACAACAGATAGAAATATACTCCAGCATCACCCCAGTAGTACAGCTTCTTACTGGATGAATTGGACCAGCTTTAAAAATGGTCAAATAGAGCAGCTTTAAATCTCCAGGCAAACAGTTGTCAATCAGCTCACTGTGAATGCACCCTACTTCCGGATCCAATAACTAGTAGTCCAAAGCTCTTCTCAAAATGATATATCTTAGGGAAAAAGCAAGACCATCTCATAGTGTAGTATAACAACAAACATCAAGTTTATTAAAAGTATTGCACTTACAGCGTTCAGTATAAAATCCAGCATATCATGTGATTCAAACCAACAAAATGGATGTGGTCTGTGCCGGTTCTCAATGACAAGCAGATATACTATATTTATATATATATATATATGTATATAAGATATATATACTATACAGTATATAAGATATATAGGTGTCCTTTTATGACACAGAGAATAGCTGTGATTCAGAGGATCACAGCTATTCTCTGGTCATTCACAGTTTATAACACCCAGGAGAATATGTTCAGCCCTTCTCTGGAGATCTGTGTTCTCCCTACAGATTCTCCAGCCCAGAGCTGGAGAATCGGAGGGACTGCAAACTAAGCAGAGATAATTTACCTCTGCTTAGTAAACTGATCTTTTACTGTAATCTCGCGAGATTATAGTAAAATCAGCCATTTTCCAGCATTTGTAGACCGTTCTCCCTTTGTTTGGAGAACTGATCTACATATGCTTCATAAACGGCATTCACAGGAGAACTGCATTCTCTGAGAATGCCGGAGAACTGAGCAGCGATCTATTACTGCTGGTTCATAAACGGACACCATAGTTTGTGGACTCTATAACTTTCCTATAGGCTAAATAATAAACACTGATTTGGGTTATTTTTACCAAAGAAATGTAGCAGAATACATTTTAGCCTAAATTTATAAAGAACAATTATATATTTGCAAAAAATGTTTTTATAGAAACAAAGTAAAACGTGTTTTTTTTAATTTTATTATTGGTCTTTTTTGTCTATTTAGCAATCAATAAAAAAGTTGTGATTAAATACCACCAAAATATAGCTCTATTGGTGTGAAAAAAATGATAAAAATTTAGTTTGGGTACAGCATTGCATGATCGCGTAATTGTCATTCAAAGCGTGACAGCATTGCAAACTGAAAATTGGCCTGGGCAGGAAGGGGGTAATAAATGCTCGGTATTGAAGTGGTTAAAAGGCATATTCTACTGCTAATTGTTATATATTCTCCTTGTGTTTAGCACGTATGTAACAGTTAAAACACATTTTATTAACTAATATCAAACATTTATTACAATACAGATGTCCAAAAAATCCATTGTCAAGCAGTTGTGTACTAAAGACAAGGCTAAAAGATTGTTATTACATTGGCAATATGTTTTTATTAATTAAGTGATCAAAGAAATGCAGAAACATAATCAAACTGTAAGCAGTATTCCATATATTGTGCACTAATAAAAAGTCAGGCAATTTTCTGCATTTGGTTCTTTTGAATACTATTATACAAAGTAATAGCATTTTGGAAATAGAAGTCTTAGAAGGCTGTCACAGAGAACATTTCTTTATTTTTCTTTTTCTGTATTTTTTTTTTTTATTAAATGACTAAGTGCAGCAGTCTGTGTCCTATCTCTCCCTCTTGCATCTATTGGATTGTATTATTTTACATTTTGATTGAAATGATGTCACCAGCAGATAAAAACCCAGCCAAGGCATTGTAATTGAATCAGCCTGAGTTGTTTATTCTTGTCATCTACAGTGGTGCTTTGCTTGTCCTAACAGCAAATGCATAAAAGATCCCCCAGTGTTTAACATGTAATTGATTATATATATATATATATATATATATATATATTATACTGTATATATATATATATATATATATATATTTATATATATATATATATAACATTAGCAATGATACTCTATGTAATGTGAGACTGAATGTATCAACAAATACATTTTATCTTCCATCAGGAATATATGAACAGATTTGATTGACATCATTTAAATAACAGTTAATAGGAGCATGTCCTGTGAAATAGTTTACTGCTCATAAAATAAGTCTATAATCTTGCCATTCTGAAAACATTAAAAAAATCTTCATTACATACAATTCTATACAATATGCTGACATTTGTAAATACTGAACTGTACATCAATGTGAGCTGCAGCTATAAGCATATATATGGAGGCCATGTTTTTTTACATTTTGATCAAAAAAGAAACAATGGTAACAGACTGAGGAGAAAAGAAATGCAGAATAGAAAATGCCTAGAAAGCCATATATTCTTGAATTTTAGAGATCACCTGAATCCACCTGGAGCTGAATAGAATAGAGAATAGAGATGAGCCAAGTGTACTTGGGTTCAGTTCGCAGGAGGGTTACCAAACCATGCTAAACATTAATTTGAACCCTATTAAGTTAATAGGAGCTGAATTTTTAAAATCAGCTCCGGCTTTTTTTAATGCTGATAGGCAAGGGAAAACAAATGGCATGGGGAGCCATAGATATTTTATATCTTAGAAATGTAATATATTTTCAAATATCATTTGGTGAGGAGCAGTGATTTTATTAATGCTTAAAGTGAAACATTAAAAATGCCCAATTCCTCAAAAATAACATGCTTGCAGGATGTTGACCTCTATCTGAAGGGGCAAGAATGACATTTACAAAGAAACAAAATGCTCTATGAATTGCTCTAATTGACATTTTCCTGCCAACTTGGTTTTCTATCTATAAACAGCATGGGAACCGCACCAAAATACCTACCAGACCCTTTAAGTTTGGATTTTTTGGGGAGGAACTTTAGGGAGGTTCCCATGTATTTTTTTTCTATGTAAGATGTTGCTTTTGTTATAGTACATCCTACAGCAAGAATGACAAAAAACAATGCTAGAACATGTATTGTTGATGAGTGTCTGTTATGGATTTTTAGGGGATGTCCCATGCAAAACAAAAAAAAACAAAACAAAAATGATGTTGGATTCAACATTTACATGAAATGCTCATCCGAGCATGCAGCCTAGCTGGCCAGGAAAGGGGAGAACAAGTGTGCAGACCTTTGCCTCCTGAACCATACCAGTCCACATGCTTTCAACATGGGGAGGGTACCCTGGATAGGCCTCTTCCTCATAATCCTGACACAATAGTTATTGGGTCTTCAGGTGGGGTCTTAAAATAAAGTCCTCAGACACTGACTCCCCCTACAAATATAGGGTATGAAATATTCCCAGCTGACAGCTGATTAGGCCATGTAGGGAAGCATCACTGGTTGCTAAGAAGCTTGCAGCCACTGGTTTCCTAGTAAACATCCTGAATGGGAACCTGTAACATTTAACATAGGTAGTAATACTGCTGCTAAATGTACAGTATAACTTCCTGCTGTAGCCGGAGGTTTAGCTCGGCGGGTGGGAAAACACCTAATTAGTTGCCAAAAAGGCAAAATTATGACCAGAATCTATTTTGGTCTGAATTTGAAGCTCATACCTAACCAAGATTGCATGCAAGAAAATTGCTAAAACCAGATATGTACACAAGAAAAAAGTAGAATAAAGCATATTATGCTGCATTTCCCTGACTCCTCCAAAGAGTTAAAACTTACATTCACTTCACAAGGGAACTCACTAAGGTGTCTGTTTATGACACAGAGAATAGCTGCAATTCAGGGGATCGCAGCTATTCTCTGGTCATTCACAGTTTATGACACTCAGGAGATCAGCGGAGAACATGTTCAGCCCTTCACTGGAGATCTGTGTTCTTCTTCCAGATTCTCCAGCCCAGAGCTGGAGAATCGGAGGGACTGCAAACTAAGCAGAGATAATTTACCTCTGCTTAGTAAACTGATCTATTACTGTAATCTCGCGAGATTATAGTAAAATCAGCCGTTCTCCAGCGTTTGGAGACCATTCTCCCTTCGTTTGGAGAACTGCTTCATAAAAGGCATTCACAGGAGAACTGTGTTCTCCGAGAATGCCGGAGAACTGAGCAGCGAGCTATTACTGCTGGTTCATAAACGGACACCTAAGCCCTTGATCACACTGAATGGGGCTTTGAAATCGTGCTACTTCAATTGAAGTAGCACAATTTCAAAGCTGCTGGTCAGTGCGTTTTAATGTATGGCTTGCCTGACATCTGTGCGACTTCATGCACAGATGTCTATGCAAGTCTCACATGAAATCATCAAAAATAGGAAACTTTTTTCAAAATTGGTGCTGCAGCACAAAGTAGGAGTCGCAACGATTTGAACGGTTCCATAGGCACAAGTAGGGTGCAACTTAGGACTGTCAAATTGCATGACAAATTACTCCGGTTGAACCATGGCTTAGGCTAATCAATATAAACACCAAAGCCAAAAAATAACTTTGTTGCCTATAGTAATTAGTCAGATAATTGGTTTTACTGAGACATAAAATAAAACACAGATACTTTTCTTTCATAAAGTGTTTACATATCAGCCTTAGCAAACATGCAAAACAAACAAAACAACACAAAAGTACTTACAACAAATCAGTGTTTTGCACATGCAGATCAAAGTAACAAGCTCCTTTTTACCACTTGCCCTCCAGAGGATTTACCCCCCCTTCCATTTTTTGTGATACGGCTCTTCATTACTTTAACTGACCACTGTGCGATCATGCAACACTACATAAATTAAATATATGTCCTTTTTCCCCACAAATAGATCTTTCTTTTAGTGGTATTTGATCACCTCTACATTATTTATTTTTTGCGCTGTAAACAAAAAAAGACCGACAATTTTGAAAAAAAAATTTTTTTTTTACTTTTTGCTATAAAACATCCAGTAAAAAATTTAAAAAATCTAATTTCTTCATAAATTTAGGCTAATGTATTCTGCTACATGTCTTTGCTAAAAACAAAATCCCAATATGTGTAAATTAATTGGTTTATGTGAAAGTTATAGAGTCTACAAATGGCGGTATAGATACTGGAATTTTTTTTTATACTAGTAATGGCGGTGATCAGTGACTGCGGGACTTTTTTTATTTTGCACAGCAGAGAAATACAAACAGCATAACCTTACTGGCAAGAGAGAGACCTGTGTTGTTTACACACAGGTCTCTCCTCTGTCAGCTTTACACAGTGATCTCTGGGTGCAGGCAGGGAATCTCTGGCCGGGGCCCAGTGATTGACATTCATAGCCGCCAATGGCAGTGCAGGTAGGGCGCTCGTGCACGCCCCCTACCCAAAAATGCAAATCATTTATATTGTAAAGCGCTGAGCAAACTGTTGGCACTATATAAATCCTGTATAATAATAATAATGTATACATACGTGATTTTGCACAGCCCTTCCACCCTGTAGCAGTAGTTCTACTATAGGGCGGCAGGCAAGCCCCACAGTCAGCACATACTAACCTTCCCTGTGCTCCCCTGCTGCTCTGTTCTGCTGCAGAGAGTAATGAAATACACCTTGAAGCTTAATCAGGGCTAAGTGTTCTCAAAGTATGTAGATAAAGTATATGCAGCGGGTGAGGACCTATGTTATAATGAACCTCTTGCTTTGCCTTGTATGTAAAAAGTACAAGCAGATTTTGTGAGTATTTCAAATCTATCTAAACCTAAAAATAACAATGTAATACATTGCACCTTACCTAGCCTTTTTAAGCCTCCATATCCAGTAACATACTTCCTGTCCTTTTTATAATATTGTATTTATATAGGGGCAGTATTGAGACCCTAGACTGCTCTACTGCTTTAGACTATAGAACACTTCTTTCTCTCCTCATCTTGTTACATCTTATTACATTAGGAGGAGAAGTTGTGTAGTTCACTGGAGACATCTTTGAAAGCGGATAAGATGATTTGAGATTTTATTTATTTATTATTAGTCCTTTTTAGAAAATATCTACCCTGGAGATCCTCATAGCGATCTAAAGGGCAATTTTTGGGAAGGGCGATGGCAGTGCCACAAGACTTAACTACTGGTGAGAGGCTAAGTAAACCTATGTGGGGAACGTAGTCAGACATACAGGACATAGCAGAGCTCCAACCCTGCTTAAGAATACTAAAAAAGATATCAAATCAGGGGCATTAGGACAAGACCCTCACTGCACCGCTCTAAGTGAAAACAGGAAGAAACCTCTGCCGTATAAGGGGCCTCAACAGTAGAGAGGCAGCAGTGGGGGTGTAGGCCATATAGTTTTTAACAATAGGAGCACCTATTAAAAATAAAGGGGCTTTACTGTAACTTAAGAATGTTCTCAGGAAAAGAGACAAGAGAGGTACGTGAACAGTTGATTAAGGCTCAATAAAGTAGTGAAGCGCCTCAGTTATCCATAGGGGGGAGTGGTGGAGTGGCTGTGGACAACTGCCTCTTGCAGAATTTAGAATGACCCTTAAGGCAAGGTGGAACGACTCTTAGGAAGCCATGGTAGAAGGGCCGTAGGCACTTGTATGTCTACAGAGAGACGCCAGTCAGGGAAATCCACAGGCTCGAGTCTCATTTAAGGTATGAAATGGGGGAGGTCATCCTTGGTGCGTAGAGTAACAAACTGGCTGTCTTTCCAAACCTGTAGACTGAAGGGGAGCCCCCACATATAGGCTATGTTCCCTTTGTGCAATGCCTCCAGAAGCACCCTGTGTTGCATTAAGGTGTGCCTGGATAGATCTTGATAAAAAACAAAGCGTGTGCCATCAAAATCAAAATATGTCTTTTTCTGCATGCGTTGCATAATTCACTCCTTGAGGGCATATTTAAGCAGCTTGCAGATAATGTCCCTGGGGTTGGACAGGTCCTGTAAGGGAGGGTGAAGTGCCTGATAAGTTCTGTCAATTTCAACAGGATCTGCCAAGGAGAAGCCCAGGATGTTTTGGAAAATTCTTTGAAGTGTCGGGACAATGTCCCTGGCAGGGACAATGTTCATTATTATTATTATTATACAGTATTTATACAGCACCAAAAAGTTTGCTTAGCGCTGTACAAAATAGTGGGGGACAGTACATGAGACAATACAGTAACAAAACAATATACGAGGGGTGCGAGGGCCCTGCTCTTTCGAGCTTATGTTCATGTCATCTAATTGGCAAAGAAGGGCCTCAATCCTCTGGTCTTGTGCCACACACTTATCCTTAAGTAGCGAGAGAGCAGGGAAGGCTTCCTCAAATTTCTGCTCAAAGGTTTCCATCTTGTTACCAAGCTGGGATGTGTCTGTCAGGAATGGACTGGCCAGCAATGGTGGGACTCACCTGCCTTTTGATCTGCAGTACCAGGGCTGGCCAGCGGGTGCTCCCAGCAATCAGAGACTCAACCTTTCAGCCAGCTAACACCTGGAACTGATGATACTGGTGTATTTAAGGGATGGCCAGACTTGCAGACTCTGCCTTGGTGTTGTGTTTGTCCTGGGCCCTGTATCTGTCCTGCATCCTGTTTCTGTTCCTTTGCTGACCCTGCCTGATCTGAACCGCTGCTGACTTCTCCTGCTCTGATCCCGGCTCGCTCCTGACCATCCCTCTGCCTGACCCTCTGTACCACGCTGCTTGCTACCTGTTCTGATCCCTGGCTTGTGACCCTGACCATCCCTCTGCCTGACCCTCTGTACTACGCTGCTAGCTACCTGCTGAACCTGGCCTGTGACCCCGACCCATCTCCGCTTGCTCCCCCTGTACCTACCTGCCCTATTGATATTGACCCGGCCTGCCTGACGACGCTTGCTTGTATGTACTGTTATCTGTGGGTGGTTGGTTTGGTTTGTTTGCACTGTATTATGTTTTAGTATTGCACTGCGTTTATGTTTGTATGGTTAGTGTTAATAAATTATATTGTTTATCACATATCTGAAGTCTGCGTTTCCCTGCGTCAGTCACACACCTCTGGTCACACCTGGGAGCCCTGACAGTGTCTGACTTGAGCTGCTCAATGTCCTGCTTGATGGCCTTTTCCACTCTAGGGGCAAAGCATTCTAGGTTATCTTTAGTGGGGAGAGACCAGATATGCTGTTTGAGGTCTCTATCCCAAATGATATCAGACATGTCTGAGACCAGATGTTGTGAAGTGGTGGAGCGGGGAGAGGTGGGGGGATCCAACTCACTCACCATCCTGGGAGATTGAATAGAAGATGCAGCAGTGTGGTGCAGAAGCTTGGATTAAGCTGCAGCTGCAGTGTCACTGTCCTGCTCTGGCACAATCTTGGAGGCCTTGCCTTGTGTCCATCCCAGCCTCAGGAAGGAAGAAGTCTATGCAGCCCCGGCAAGGAGCGGCGGTCCCTCAAGATTGGCAGGAGGCTCTCCGGCATGATCAGGTGAGCCGAAAAAGCTGTTGTTGTTCCTGATGGAAGCTGAAAAGGGTGCTGTCTGAGCCTAACTAATCCTTGTCCAAGCCACGTTCCCCCAGTGTTTTAAATTGCAGACAAGTGATATTAACCTTCTGCTTCTTTTTTCCTGCTTTTTTAAAAAGATAAAATGGCACACAGACCCCAAAGATTCCCAAAAATACATAGCAGACCCCTAAGGGTCAGTTTTGCATTGTGACGGATCTTAAGAAAGGTCTGTGCATTCTTTTTTTTTGTCATTTGCTGGCAATTAAAATTGTGTAATTTATTTCTCTTCATAACTTTCACTTGTGCTGTAGCACTTCCCACAGAAAGAATGAAAAAATAATTGTGTAGAGATCCCACCTAAAATATATAGCAGACCCTTAGGGAGGAATTTACTAAAACTGTAGCATGCAAAACCTGGTGCAGCTCTGCATAGAAACCAATTAGCTTCCATGTTTTATTGTCAAAGCTTAAATTTATATTAAAAGCAATTTAAAAAAAAATAACAAACATGTTATACTTACCTACTTTGTGCAGTAGTTTTGCAGAGAGCGGCTCTGATCCTCCTCTTCTTGGGTCCCCAGCCAGTGCTCCCGGCCCCTCCCTCCTGTCGAGTGCCCCCAAAGCAAGCAGTTTGCTTTGGGAGCACCCAAGCAGGCTTGCTCCTGAGCCTCTGCTCTGCATGTCCATTCACACACAGAGCAGCAGCTTGGCTCCACCCTCTCATTGGCTCACTGGATGTGAGACAGCAGGACGAGCCAATGGCACCCACTTCTGTCTCAGGCCAATGAGGAGGGAGAGTCCATGGAGAGCCAAGGCTTTCATGCACATTGCTGGATCGGGATGGGGCTCAGCTTAGTACCACTTTAATTGAACAAGCTGAAGTAAGAAGCTGATTGACAGCTGCACCAGATTCAACATAGCTAATGTTCAGAGATACAGCTTTTATGTGAAGATAGCCGTGTGCTGCAGCCAGGAGGGGTGACCTACTCTGAAGACGTGACCCCATGTTGGGGGTTATTACTTGCCCATAGGACTGGGAGAGTCAGCACAGCCACACGGGTCTGGAGTGACTAACAAACCTCTGACAGAAATCTCTAGATCTTCATTTTTAAATTGACCAAGCTGGATCCCCCATACTGACTCTGCAGAATTGGTCCGGTCCTATATCTGCGTAAGGATAATCCATATCGGACACCATACAAGTATTGAAGGCATGTTGGGAGTCCCTATTTCATAGCTTATGGCCATAAGCAGAGAGCTGCTGGAGGGGAGATATCTCTTGAGAGGATGGTCTCCTATATGACCAAAAAGCGCATCTGACACCTTAATTGGGGTCAAAAGGTCTGGTGAGTGAGCAATCTTTACTTTCTCCTGCTGTGGTGAAGAATCAAGTCACTCTATTCTGGTTCGGGTCACAGTTTAAAGAAGTTGAAAAGACTGTCACCTTTATTCAAGCACAATTTGAGATACCTATTTAAATTCTAATGGTTCCATTTAGGGGCATGTATGGATACCAGTCCCCCAACAACTGCACGTTTCACCTATCTGTAGTTATATTTTTATGCAGCGCCTATCTACTTATATCACACATTGACACCAACGTGGGCATCCACTAAATTAGGGGCAGCTTCATACTTTTTATGTATTTAATATTTTTTCTGTCACAGTTGGCACCTAAATAATTATTTTTTATAAACATTATTGAAGTTTAGGATAGAGTGGACAGGAATTAGAACATCTGGCAAGCTTGTATTACTGTCTGTGCCCCCATTAGAGAAATGTACTCTATTTGTCTTATGTTTACGTTTATTAGTGAAAGCAAAAGAAAAGCCCAAATTTTGGATTGTCCCCAAAACAGTATTAAATGGGAAATTTTCCATTGGGTATGCTCGTTCTGGTGACCCTGGTAACAAACAGGGATTCCCTCACTTTGCACAAATTTTTTTCTCACTTCCTGGTTTGGCTATGGGATAGGAAGTGAAGATAAATCTCCTCAATGGATGACAAAAAAACTGACAGGGATTATAACCTTCCCTTACTCTATCCGAAATGAAATAAAAAACGTTTTGCATTTAGTTTTACTTTAACTTGACTTTGCAGTCTGGTTGGCCAGGAAAAGGTGGAGTGTGTGCCCTCCTCCTGAACCATACCAAACCACATACCATTAGCAGGGGTGCCATGCCGGGGGAACTTCCCTGGCAAAGCACCTTGTCCCCATGTTAATGAGGACATGAGCCTCTCCCCCACAACCCTGGCCAGTGGTTGTGATGGTCTGCAGGCAGGCGGCCCTAAATAAATCTATGATGAAATGCATAGAGTGAAACGTTGAGCCTTTTCAGTGTTGCAGAGGAGAGAGGATGAGTTTGCAGTAGTCAGGCTTTGATGATCAGACCCTAAGCTGTCAGTCCGATTGCAACTGAGTGGTGAGACATGGGGAACATCCCTGCTCCTTAGCATTTTCACTGAGTTTTTTTTTACATGATTTAAATGAGAATGAGCATTTAATAAATATGTGGGTTTTTACAGACATACATATAGTACTATGTCCTTTTTTTCTTTTCTTTAGTCACAATGCTAAATGTTTTCCTTGTGCTGGTTGTTGTGAAGGGGAAAGTTTCAATCCTCCATTATAGCGCATCCCAGCTACTTAAAAGGATCCTGCCTTTTTGACCTTTTATAGTTTTAAAGAGATGCCCGGAGCTAAAGGAAAGAAAATAAAATAGAGCAGGGCAGATATGAGGCCAAGAGGGGGTTAAAGAAAGACAGGAAAGGGTGAAAGAAAAGTAAGGGGTGGGTTTTAGTTAAGGCTAAGTACCTGATTGGTAACTGGGGGTGGAAGGTGGGGTCTTCTGCACCTGTGGGTGTGTATGGGGAGGGTCGTTCTGCAGTCCAGGAGCAGACAGCAGAGAGAGAGCTTCAGGGAGCTTGGAGCTGCTGCTTTACCCCATTCTTACAGGGATTTCTGAGTGCGGCCTTCATGGATGTGGAAGGGCTGATGTCCCAGCTGCAGGAGGCTGCTATGTCCCGCAGTGCTGCCTGGCTACAGAGCCGGGTCTCGGCCGTGCTGGGGGGCCTGGGCTCAGTGCCAGCAGCGGGGGGGCAGCGGACGCAGGCCAACTGCTGAGACAACCCCAGCTGCCTGCCATTAGGTCTCACATCAGCCGTCAGCCCGCCTGGCCCCCCAAAACATATAGGAGTGACCAAGGATCCGCACACCGCACCACCTAAAAAGAAAAAGGACAACAAATACAACCAGAACAACACACCAGTGTGAATAGATAAAAACTCCAACCCAGCCAAAAGAAAAACAAACAAGGGACCCCCTACCTAGTCCCCCAACAAATGCAGACGAACGTAAAGGCATCTCCCACCGACCAATACGTTTCACCACGTCATCAGCCAAACCCCACCGGGCAGCCTCCGTGGCCGCCCCGATATGAAAGGAATGTGAGGCATACAATGACGCATCTAATGCAGTCGTCGCCAGACAATTCCGAAAAACCGACACCAACTCAATCTTATTTTGTTGGAACTCTTTCCGGTTGTGTTGGTGGTGGAAGTTTGGGGGGAGTGTTTTCAGAATTTGATAATGGGGTTGATAATGCTCTGGCTGCCGCTTTGTCTCGTTTTCAGTGGGACAAATTCCGAGAGTTGGCGCCGGCAGCGGAGCAACGCGGGGTTCCTTGTCCCGACTGGCTGTGGGAGATTGCCTTGAGGTCATTGCGGGCTGGATCCAGCGTTTGGTGAGTGAGGCGACGTGGTCTGCGTACTCCAAGGTCTGGCTGGAGTGGCTGGAACTGTTGCAACTGGTCGGTCTTGATCCGTGGGGGCCTGAGGTACGGCTTGCTGTGTTGTACTTCGTGGGTAGGAACTTTGAGCGGGGTGTGTCTGCGGCGGCTGTGGGCCGCAGGTTGGCTGGTTTGGCCTTTTTTCTTTAAATTACAGGGGTGTCAGGATTTCACAAAGGATTTCTGGGTCCGACAGGCTCTTAAGGGTTATCGTAGGGCTCATCGGCGCGGGGATTCGCGTTGGCCAGTGTCTTTCGCGTTATTGGGGACTCTGTTTGAGCAATTGAGGTCGTTGTGTTTGTCAGGCTATGAGGTGGGTTTATTTCAGGCGGCCTTTGCGGTGGCCTTTTTTGGGACGTTGTGGATAGGCAAACTTGTTAATCCGTCTTAATCGGTTCTTGGGGGTCTGTTTGTGGATGATGTTGTGTGCACTGGAGAGTGGGTTGAGGTTCTCATCCGCCGATCCAAGACAGACCAGTTGGGACGTGGCGCGCAGGTTCGACTCTTTGTTCTTCCAGCTTCTCCTGTGTGCCCGGTGCGTGAGGTTCAGGGTTTTTTATCCAGGGTCCTTTTTAGTGCATGCTGATGGGTCTCCCTTGTCTCGCTTTCAGTTGGTGTCGGTTTTTCGGAAGTGTCTGGCGGCAGCTGGATTAGATGCATCATTGTATGCCTCGCATTCCTTTTATATTGGGGCGGCCACGGAGGGGTTTGGCTGATGACTTGGTGAAACGTATTGGTCGGTGGGAGTTGCATAGATTTCGCCTTTACGTTCGTCTGCATTTGTTGGGAGACTAGGTGGGGGGTCCCTTGTTTGTTTTTCTTTTGGCTGGGTTGGAGTTTTTATCTATTCACTCTGGTGTGTTGTTCTGGTTGTATTTGTTGTCCTTTTTCTTTTTAGGTGATGCGGTGTGCCTTGTGTGGATCCTTGATCACTCCTAAGTCTTTTGGGGGGACAGGAGGGCTGACGTGAGGCCTAATGGCAGGCAGCTGTGGTTGTCTCAGCAGTTGGCCTGCGCCCACTGGATTGGAGTGCCTGGCATGTTGTGGGGTCATGTGCTTCCTGAGGTGCAGTGTTTTGCTCGTCTGGTCCGGCCGCCTGATGTGCTTTTGCTTCATGCGGGCGGCAATGATTTGGGGGTTAGGTCTATGCGGGAGCTGGTTCAGGATGTCAAATTGGATTTTCTGCGGTTGTGGAGGGAATTTCCAGATATGGTGGTTGTGTGGTCTGACATGGTCACCCGCACTACTTGGCGTTCGGCCAGATCAGTGGAACGGCTTAACAAGGCCCTTATAAAAGTTACTAAGCAGGTGGGGCGGCTCTTTATCCACAATGGGGGGCTGGTTGTACGGTATTTGGAGTTGGAGGTTGATACTTGGTAGTACCTTCGTAGTGATGGGGTGCACCTGAACGCAGTGGAGACAGATTTGTGGTCCCTGGGTCTACAGGATGGTGTACAGTGGGCCGTTCAGGTGTGGCGTGACAAGCATGGGTAAGAGCTTACCCAGCGTGCTGCGGTGGTTGTTGGTCTTTGGAGGCAGCACTTATTTTGAAGTAAAAGATAATGGTTTGGGACCCATCAGCGGTATGGTGTGCCCGGGGGGTATTCCAGTTAACCGAGGTTTAACTGGAAGGTGGTGGTTCTACACTGCGGATGTTATGTTTTGTCTCCGAGCCGGTGCGTTGCGGCTGCAGGCCTATTTATAGTATTGGTTCTGCAGGTGGATATCGGTTCCGGTTTGGTGCCTTCGAAGACCAACAACTTGTCTTATATGTTTCTGTTTTAAGGAATGTTTTGTGCATTGAAGTTGAAGTGTTAATAAAAGGCCGTGTTGGCCATTTTACTCCAATCAGTGTTATGTTTTCTTTAATGATTGGTTATAGTGAGGGTATGTGGGAGAATGAGGTGGTGGTGTAAGGGGTCTTGACTAGCCTATCTCTTGTGCACTAGTCATGTCCCAGGAAGGTAGTGGGAGTTTGTCCACCATGATGGTGGAGTGAATATGCACTGTTCTTACTGGGTTTTCCATAGGTTTCCTTTCAATGAATACAACATATCTCACTTAGAAGATTGATTTGATGGACTTGATTTGATTTTACTATGATGAACATATTATTTTCATTATTATATATGCACTGACTTTATAAGTTTGATTTGTGTACCAATTTGTTGCAAGCACATTTTGTTATGACTACATATTACTCGGGTTTATATTAGCAATAGCTTTTTTATTGTGTTACAATATTTGTGTTTCTAAAACACTCCATTCATTTGATTTAGAACCTGTATTTTCTCATATGCATGTATTAATCCAGCTCCTGAAAATGCAACAAAAGTTTTAACAATAATCTAGTATGAATGAACCCTCAACTAGACTCCTTGCTTGTTATGAAGAATAAAACATTATTTTCCTTTTCTGTTCATCTCTTAAAAAACTCTTAGATGGGTATCTTAGTGAATATAATATACATGGATATGGGAAATTATATTGACATAAACATACACACACCCATACAGGTTGAACTGGATGGAATGGTGTCAACTTTACCAACTTTGTAACTATATTATCTCTTGTAATGTAATTTATATATCATTTTATTTAAAATAGTATTTGTTGAAATTATCAATAAGATATTAAAGCACATGCACACCTATTCATATTTTACAATAAGATCCTATGGCTTGTAGCTTCTACCTTGAAAATAGCTAAAATGAACTGGATGTAAAGATGCAATCAAAAATGGATGGGAAAGGGTCATGTGTTTCAATGTCCTTTAGTATGCTGCAGAGTCAGCAGTGTCACGGAAGTATATTCTGCAACCTGAAACTATACAATTAGGCTTGTGGATATGTAATGAGTCATCTGAGGAGGGAAAGCTACATAGTTCAAAGACATTTCAACAGTAGCCCTAAAAACAGAAATGAAAATTATATATTTCTAAATAGACACTGCTATTATAAATTCCATCAATTAAATTAAATATATGATGAAAAATATATATAACAGTTTATAATATAATGAAAATGAATGCAATGTATGAAAAATGTCATATAACATTAGCATAATACATTTTTACAAAAGTCACTATAACTGAATTTACTTTACAAGGAAAAGTTCACATCTTTACATAAATCAACAAAAAACTAAAGGTTTTATATGCATTTGAATATGATTAGGTATAGGCAAGTAAATACGCTGAAAGGTCACTAGTTAATACTAGTTAATGGAAAAAGCAAAATAGCTAATGTTAGGATCACGATTTAAACAAAACATACAGTGAGGAACAGAAGTATTTGAACACCCTGTGATTTTGCAAGTTCTCCCCCTTAGAAATCAAGGAGGGGAAATTCACAGTGTAGGAGCCTTCCCACTCTGAGAGACAGGATTTAAAAAAAAATTCAGGAAATCACATTGTATGATTTTTAAAGAATTTATTTGTCTTGCACTGCTGAACATAAGTATTTGAACACCTGAAAAAATCAGTGTTAATATTTGGTACAGAAGCCTTTGTTTGCAATTACAGAGGTCAAACGTTTCCTGTAGTTCTTGACCAGGTTTGCACACACTGCAACAGGGATTTTGGCCCACTCCTCCACACAGATCTCCTCTAGATCTGTCAGGTTTTGGGGCTGTCGCTGAGCAACACGGAGTTCCAGCTCCCTTCAAACATGTTCTATTGGATTTAGGTCTGGAGACTGGCTAGGCCACTCCAGAACCTTGATATGCTTCTTACAGAGCCACTCCTTGGTTATCCTGGCTGTGTGCTTTGTCATTGTCATGTTGGAAGACCCAGCCACGACCCATCTTCAATGCTCTGACTGAGGGAAGGAAGTTGTTGCTCAAAATCTCACAATAAATGGCCCCATTCATCCTATCCTTAATACAGTGCAGTCATCCTGTCGCCTTCGCAGAAAAGCACCCCCAAAGCATGATGTTACCACCCCCATGCTTCACAGTAGGGATGGTGTTCTTGGAATGCAACTCATCCTTCTTTTTCCTCCAAACACGACGAGTGAAGTTTAGACCAAAAAGTTCTACTTTGGTCTCATCTGACCACATGACTTTCTCCCATGCCTCCTCTGGATCATCCAGATGGTTGTTGGCAAACTTCAGACGGGCTTGGACATGTGATGACTTGAGCAGGG
This sequence comes from Staurois parvus, assembly GCF_062004578.1. NCBI lineage: Eukaryota > Metazoa > Chordata > Amphibia > Anura > Ranidae > Staurois > Staurois parvus. The sequence goes on along the minus strand of NW_028318646.1, from coordinate 1,069,042 downwards.
GAACCTTCCGTGCAATGCATGATTGGAAACCATGACGGCGTAGGGTTCTACCGACAGTGACCTTTGAAACTGTGGTCCCAGCTCTCTTCATGTCATTGACCAGCTCCTCCCTTGTAGTTCTGGGCTGATTCCTCACCTTTCTTATCATCAGTGATACCCCACGAGGTGAGATCTTGCATGGAGCCCCAGTCCAAGGGAGACTGACAGTTGTCTTTAGCCTCTTCCATTTTCTAACAATTGCTCCAACAGTTGATCTATTTTCACCAAGCTGCTTGGCAATTGCCCCATAGCCCTTTCCAGCCTTGTGGAGGTCCACAAATTTGTCTCTGGTGTCTTTTGACAGCTCTTTGGTCTTGCCCATGGTAGTAGTTGGCGTCTGACTGACGGTGGGGTGGACAGGTGTCTTTAAAGAGCTCAGACAGGTGCTACTAAGTTAGATTAATGAGTGGAGTAGAGGTGGACTTTTTAAAGGCACAGTAACAGGTCTTTGAGAGCCAGAATTCTTGCTGTTTCTTAGGTGTTCAAATACTTATGTTCAGCAGTGCAAGACAAATAAATTCTTTAAAAATCATACAATGTCTATTTCCTGAATTTTTTTTTTTTAATTCTGTCTCTCAGAGTGGGAATGCACCTACAATGTGAATTTCAGACCCCTCTATGATTTCTAAGTGGGAGAACTTGCAAAATCGCAGGCTGTTCAAATACTTCTGTTCCTCACTGTATAGACATGGATAGATTCAGTTTTTTAGAAAGCAAACATTAAAATGGGGGATATGAGTTTCACTGTGGAATAACTGATACTGTTGGTGTTAGTATTGGTGTAATGGCGTAAGGAATGTCTTCTTGGTACACATAAAACAATAAGGATGATTGAAATTATATCACTCCTAGAACTGGGATTAAAGGGGTATAGGGCAGTAGGACATTGCTATGTCAGGACCCTTTGAGCTATAGTAGGCATTACATTTGAGCAAAATACTTTACAAAGGTTCCTAAACAGGTAATATAAGGGAACAATTTGATTCTAATGAAACTAAATGATTATTTGGCAAAATGTTCAGGGGCAGTAATTAGTGAATGGGGCTGGGTTTGGTTTGCAGAATCGCAAAATCAGTGTAAATTCTAGAAATTTCTACCTTTAATCCAAACCTTGTTGGGGTCAAAGGGAGGCAAATCAGAAAAATGAAAGCTTTTCCAAATGTTTTTTAAAAGGGAGGCAAATCAGAAAAATGAAAGCTTTTCCAAATGTTTTTTTAAAATGATAAACATATTATACTCACCTACTCAGAAATGAGGGCTTGCCCCTGAGCCAGGCTCCTGCAGCTGCCCAATCCTCCTTTGAGAAGAGAAGGACGGGAAGAGAGAAGAGAGAGCCCTCCTTTTTATGCAAGTTTGAGGGCAACATGGTAATGCCTTTTTTTCTAGCAGTAATATGCCAAAACTGAGAGGTGGAAATAGCAGCCAAACATATCTAAGAAGTACTGGAAGGTGTATACTTCCAAAAAAGAAAGCTCAACAGTGTACCAGTTGCAAAAAAGTGTCATAACAGTTTCACATTATAAACTGTAATCTTATTTTTGTGTAGTACAACATTGTATTGTCTACGTTTATTAAAATATCAAAACACGAACACTCTAAAACAACAACCCCGCATTCCAGAGACATGACAGTTGTTATACTGAAATAGAAATTGTGGTGCCATATTTTAGAGACAAAATCCAGAAATATTGTACAGACTTACTACACATCATGAAAGCAGTTTTGCTTGACTGCAACTGAAGAGGAAGGGACAAGGCAGGTTTATTGTTGAGTACATTTTAGACTTAAGATGCATTATTGTGGATCCCAGAAATATAGTTCAGTTTCAATTCATGTTAGCCTTTTATTAGGCTGCAATTTCAAAGGCAGAGAGTAATTAAGTTGCTTTGGATGCAATGTAAGAGGGAGAGACGTGGCAGCTTTTATAATGAGATAAAAACTGCAGTGTATTATTTCAAAGACAACAGATCAACATTTTGTACAGACTCCACAGCCAGCTTACAAGTTGTTGGACTAGGTTTCATTTTTTTACACTAAAAAAGTGTTCACACCACATATACATAATTTTAAACAATCTCCAGTGGCTCCATTGACTAAATCACATTCCTCATTTAGCTTTGGAGAACAATAATTTACAGTTTAGATTTTTCAGATTAAAATTGAAGGAATATGCTTACTATTTAATATGCAGTATTTCAAAAATCTCTTGTAGGCTTCATTAAATAAACCACACATCTCAAGTTAGGACAAGAAAAGTGGCCTCAAGTTGAAATAGAATAAACATGGTACACGTTCCATACAGTATTTCGTATTTCAAACATTTCTTGCAGGCCTCATTAGCTAAACCACATCCCTTATCTAGCTTTTTAGGAAAAAACACATTTGAAGTTTATAATTTTTAGATTAAAATAGAAGTATTGCACAATATTTCAGTGATTTTTTTGTAGGCCTCATTGGCTAAACCACATAACTCATTTAGGTTTGGGAGACATATATAAAGTTGATAATTTTTAGAATAAAGCATACGCCATAAGGTATACATGCAGGCATTTCTTTAGGCCCTCATTTACCTTTTTAGGACAAAAACAATTTGAAATGTATATTTTTCAGATTAAAATAGAAGGAATATGGCATATATTGCATACACAGTAGTTAATCTCTTTTATGCCTTTTTGGATAAAACACATTCCTCATTTAGCTTTAGAAGATGAAAAACATAGTATTTAGATTTTTCAGATTAAAATAGAAGGAATATGGCATACATTGCAATATGCAGTATTTCAACAATCTCTTGTAAGTGGTTTAACCATATTACTCACAGCACAAAAATCCACATTTATTTGTATATATATGCTATAAAAAGTAAGACATATTTTAGTTATTACAAAGGCAGTATTTAAGCATTTTTGATAAGATGCATTTTGAACAAGAGGAATAACAGTCAACTTTTAGCTAAAAAAAACAACATTAGTGTGTATTTATTTTACATAAAAAGACAAATAAATATTGTACTGACTCCAGAAGGGCAATTTGTTGAACAAAATGAGCAGGTTATGAGTACCTTTATCTTCCTTTATGCTAACCTCTTTCAATTGAGGGCCACTTTTACCCTTGTGAAGTAAAATGACTAGATATAGTTGAATTGCCCAGGTTAACCCAAAACATAAAATTAACCCTGGATGCTCCCATCACTGGTGAGGAAATCGGATTGGAAATCTCTTCCTTTTCTCTTATTGAAACTTCAGGATTAGACAGCTTTCCAATTGAATGGTATGTACAAGGTTCAAGTCAAACCGGGATTTAGAGTTTATATAATAAAAGAACAAATTTCAAGGAGTGGAAACTGCATTTATTTTTTACATACTCCACTGCTACATACATACACTTATCCCAGCATTTAATGCCTGGAAATCATGGGCATAGAAATATTTGTCAGTACGCCTGAACTGTCCTAGGACAGCCTGCTGCTTTTGTCATGATTGTGTTCACCATTCCCACAGAAAAAATAGTCTCTTTTGCAATTTCACAACATGTTATACATTGATTATCCAGGATCAGGTGTTCCATGTGCTGACAGGAATGACTGCTGTGGGATGGAAACCACCACAGCCAGGATCATCACTGATGGATGTATGACCATCTTTGAAATGTTTACACCATTCAAATGTTTTACTGCAACTGAGAGTCTCATCACCCTACTGTGCTTGAAATATTCTGTAGATATCCATGGGTTTTAGGCCTTCATTCACAAGATACTTCATCACCACACACTGTTCCATGCATACATTAACACTGTTGTCTGCCATCTTGATTAGCAGTCTCTGGACTGGACTGTGACATGTATGCCGTCTATCAGTAATAGGACACACTTGCCACTTACTACTGCGTGTAGTACCGCCAGGCTAGCATCCCTTTTTATACCTGTAAGAGTCCCAGTTTGACTTGAATGGAGTTGTTTGTGTGTCTTTTGTTAAAGAAGCTAGGAATAAATGTTTTTGCTGGCAACGTATTACTTTTTTTCCTTGTTAATGTCATTTTTGTTGTAGAACATCCTACAACAAGAATGAAAAAAAAAATGCATAGAGTTCCTCGTAAGATACCTACTAGACCCTTTCGATCTGATATAGATTTTAAGGTGGTACTTCATTAAAAAGAAAAACAAATTGTGAGGTCTCACAGGATATCCACACCAGACACTTCAGGTCTGGTAAAGTTTCCATTCCAAAATACATGAGGTCCCCCTAAAAATCCATACCAGACCCTTATCTAAGCATGTATCTTGGCTGGCCAGGAAAGGGGGAAAGCATGAGCCCCCTCTCCTCAATCATACCAGGCCACATGCCCTCAACATGGGAGGTGCCTTGTCAAGGTGGCATGTTGAAACCTACATGAAGAGATACCCAAATGTTTGACAAGTCCTTTACAAAAAAAAAAAAAAAAAATCCTAAAAAAAATTCCCTAATTGTAAATCTAGCATCAATCACAATGCCCACCACCCAATGATTTGCAGAAAAAAAAAAAAGTGAATACCAATGCATGTGAGTGATCCCAACTGTGACACTAGTTGAATCACAGTTCTCAAATCTGTCATCAGCTATATAAAGGAGCTGGAACAGTGGTAACATCATTGACCAAATATGGCCCAGACCACAGATGTTGCAGAGAATGCAGAAGAATATTCTTGTGGTGTGAGGGTAGAGGTGAAAATGGAGTAGTATGAGAGGGAGTGCACGCCTTTTGTTGCCAACTGGTATCATTGGTGTGCTTCTCAAGGTGTGGTGAACAACCCTTGCCTCTTCATGCATGTGTGGTGTACTAAATGACTGGTACATTCACTATGCTTGATACACTGCAAGCAGATGCTGCCAACTGCTATGGTGGCCAAGACTGTTGATCTCTGTGGAGCAGCCCGGGGGATCACAGTGACCTGTGCCCATGAAAGTAGCATCTGGTGGATTAAGATATCTGCTCCTTTTACTCTTATGGATGTTACATCTTTCCCTGGACAACATACTGTCCAACTGATGTTGTACCTCTCCCTCTATTTCATCCTCTACTATTTCTAAGTAAGCTGAAGCTGCAGGAACATCAGTGGAAATTTTGTCACTCTGCTTGTTGTCCCCTCCCTCTATGCTCCTGGTGCTCTAGCCTTCAAAATCAGATAAAATGAATTCCTGCACACCTTTGCAGCTGCTGGTTTAAATGTGCTGCATTGTGCCTGGGAGGAGGAGGAAGAGGAAGGCTTGGTAATCCACTCCATGACCTCCTCCGTGTGCTCTGTTTGTATAGCAGGCAGGAAAGAATAGAAAGATGTGCCCTGACTCTCAAAGGTGTGGCCCAATCACCACTTTTTCCTGTGTAAGAGGAGTTTGCTCACCATTTACCTTTCCTTTTAAGTCTTCCAGACATGATGAATACAGGGCATTGAGTAATTTTATTATCAATTATATAAATAGGAGGATTGATGATGTAGTGCTTTGCTGTGCTTCCTGACCCAATAAACACAATTAAAAATTATATATAAATAAAACACACCTCACTCCAAAACAATTGTATGTAAAAAAACAAGCCTAGAGCACTAAATCCCAGACACTAATTCTAAAATATTTAAAGCCCAATAGTGATGGGCTGAACACCCCCCTGTTCAGTTCATGGTCGAAAATTCGAACCTTTCAAAAGGTCTAACGTGAACTTTTTTTAAAAATAAATCCGCTGAGCTGGCCAGAACCAACTCTTGAAGGAGTCTATTCCGCATTTTCACAGCTTTTACTGTGAAGACACCTTTCCATATTTGAAGATTAAATCTCTTTTGCTACAGATGTAAGGAGTGCCCCTTTGTCCTCTATGATGACCTCTGAGTGAATAACTCTAAACCAAGTTCACTATATGAACCACTGGTGTATATATACACATGTTGATCATATATCCCCTTAACCCCTTAATCCCCTCTTCTCAAGAGAGAATAAATTCAGTTCCTCACATCTTTCCTCATAGCTGAGCTCCCCTATGCCTGAATCACTTTGGTTGCCCTTCTCTGAGCTTTCTCCAATTCCCCAATATTCGTTTTGTGAATTGGTGCCCAAAACTGAACCGCATTTTCATGATGAGGTCTTACTAATGATTTGTACTGGGGTAAAATTATATATCTCTATCCTTCTGGAGTCTATACTGCATTTAATACAAGAGAGGATTTTGTTTGCTTTAGAAACCGCAGCTTGGCATTGCATGCCATTATTAAGCTTGTGATCTACCAGAACTCCCAGATCCTTCTCCACCATTGATTCCCCCAGTTGTACCCCCCCTAGTATGTATGATGCATGCATATTCTTAGCCCCCAAGTGCATAACCTTACATTTATCAACATTAAACCTCATTTTCCACATAGTTGCCCAATTAAACAGTGCATTGAGATCGGCTTGTAAGTTGGAGACATCCTGTAAGGACATTATTCTACACAGCTTGGTGTCATTTGCAAAGACTGAAAGGGTATTCTTAATCCCAGACCCTATATCATTTATAAATGTATTCAAAAGTAAGAGTCCCAACACTGAAACTTGGGGTACACCACTAACAACCCTAGACCATTCAGAGTATGAATCATTCACTCATTATGAACAGCACAGTGCTAAATGGTTAGCACTTCCACCTGGTAGTACTGGGGTCATTGGTTCGAATTCCAACCACGACACCACCTTCCTGGAGTTTGCATGTTCTCCCTGTGCCTGTGTGGGTTTCCTCTGGGTACTCCTCACACTCCAAAGACATGCTGGGAAGTTAATTGGTATGGATATGTATGAATGTGAGTCATGGACCTTAGACTGCACGCTCCTTGAGGGTTAGGGACTGATGTGAATGTACAATATACACTATATATATATATATATATATACACACACACACACACATGTAAAGCACTGCATAAATTGATGGTGCTACTTAAGTACCTGTAATACATATATAATAATAAATATATTAACTGCTACTCTCTGAAATACGATCTGTTGGCCAGTTTCCATCCATTTACATACTGATTTTTCCAAGCCTGTAGACTTTACCTTACACATTATCCGTGTGTGGGGAACTGTGCCAAATGCTTTTGCTAAATCCAAGTATACTTCCTCTACAGCCTCTCCTCTGTCCAAAGTTTTACTCACCTCTTCATAAAAAGAAATCAAATTTGTTTGACAATTTCTGGTCTTTCATAAATCCATGCTGTCTGTTTCTTAAATTATTTTTTCCCAGCAAGAACTCATCTACGTGGTCTTTTATTAAACTCTCGGGTATCTTCCCAACTATAGATGTTAATCACATGAGTTATATTATTGCGCATTTTATGCATATTTTATTAGTGAAAGCATTGTCTGTGTTTCAGCTGTTAGCGGGGTTTCTGGTTGACAGCTGAATGTAAAAAGAATTGCCAGCAATTAAAAACATTTAAGAAAAATGGCTTAGGTTCCCCCCCATCCGTACCAAGCCCTTCAGGTCTGGTGCTTTGGCCAATCAAAATGCACTGTCATTGTGGGCTGCAGCGGGCGAAGAGCACGCTGAATGCCCTTACCGTTCGTGTGTTCACTGAACACATGAACGGCTGATGTTCAGCTCAAACATCAAGCCCAACCCTATAGCCCAATATATATATATTTTTTATATATTTTTTTTTTTGTTTCTTTTTATAATTATTTTTTTACTGAAAGAAACTTTGATAATAAAATAAAGAAACCTCATTCAATAAATCACTCAAACAAAAAACTGCAAGATTGCCCGGCAGCTAAATAGTAACAGAAGTTGTGACACATACAAAAAGGTAGTCTTAGCAATTACTGTAAGGTCTATTCACTGTACATACAAAGTTTGGTGCACAGTAATATCTAACCCACCACATTTCAATTCACAATAAGGCAGCAATATATAGCATGGTGAATGGTTTACACTATACACTGTGTAGCCCACCACACTGCAATTCATTGTTCTGTAGCACAATACAGTACTGTACATAGCACTGTATGGCAGTAACCATCTCTCTATGAAAAGGTTCTGTCAGCTGTCCTTAGATACTCCCACTATACATATACATTGACAAAAGGCTGATGGGAATCCTGACCCTTATAGACAGTGGAAAATCCCCATTATTTACCATTCTATGCCACCTGACCTATTTTGGTCACACTTTAAGAAGGGAAAGATCACTGGAGAAGGAAATAATGTTTGGGAAGATCAAAGGAACCAGGCAAAGACAGAGTAGGGTTGATTTACTAAAGGCAAATAGACCTTGCACTTTGCAAGTGCAGTTGCTCCAGAGCTTGGTAAATGAGGTAAAGCTTCACTTTGCAAAGAATACCCAATCATGTGCAAAGAAAATTACAAACACAGCATTTTTAACTTGATTGGATGATGGAAGTCAGAGGAGCATCTGCTCATTTACTAAGCTCTGGAGCAACTGCTCTTGCAGAGTGTAATTGCACTTTGCAAAGTGCACAGTCTGTTAGCCTTTAGTAAATCAACCCCATTGACTACAGCTGTGGGGATGACACTGTAGGATCTCCCAAGACTAGCACAAAGCAGACATCTTTTTTAGAGCTCTTATTCATCAAGTCGCTAGGACTCGGACTCAAGTTAAACAAGAAAGTTGGGATAGACTGTGGTGCATAATAGTTAGCCATCATCTCTCTATATATACACTCACTCACTCACATCCAGGCTGCAACATGACTTTCATACCCAGAGTTTGTGGCCTTTATGCTTTGCTGTGGTGTATGCTCAGTCGCCCTGTGCGCTGGTGGGTCGGCGGAGCATGATGTCAAGGGGCCTCCGTTGTCAGGTAGTGTAAGGCAATTGGTTGGCTAATTTTTCTGGGTCCTCCCTGAGGATTGGATAGGTTGATTACCACCTAATACATTCATATATTAAAGGCTTGCAGCATTTGGTGTTCTGCATCCACTGGGACCGGATGCGAACAGGTTCTCTGTCAAATTCAGGTGCCTGAGACTCTACTTAACCAAGGACACTATGGGGTTGATTTACTAAAGGCAAATAGACTGTGCACTTTGCAAAGTGTAGTTGCACTCTGCAGGTTGCTCCAGAACTTAGTAAATGAGCAGATACTTTGCTGACTTCCATCATCCAATCACATGCAAGCAAAAATGCAATTTTTTTTATTTTCCTTGCACGTGATTTGATATTCTTTGCAAAGTGAAGCTATACCTCATTTACTAAACTCTGGGGCAGCTGTACTTGCAAAGTGCAAGATCTATTTGCCTTTAGCAAATCAACCCCAATGTGTATCTTTTGTAATTGGGGTTCATATACTTATGCTTCTTTGATCTGATTATTATAGTTTATACATTTATATATTCTGTTATAGATTTCCCTATAGATGTTGCACTCTGATATTTTGTCAAGCTTGTTGGCTTTCAATGCCTCTGGTTCATGTGCCTAACACATACTAGAGAGGGTGGGTAAATATCTGTTCCCTCTTACATATATCTGTATAACTATACCAATATTGTATTCATTCATACTTATCTTTTATCAGTCAGACATTGTATGGTGGCCCCAGTGGTGAAAACTGTGGGTACTCTACAGAACCCTCCTGCCGCTAGGGGGGGTGTTCCTGCCTGGTGAGCTGGTCGAATAACATCAACATTACTTTTAATCTTGTCTATGTTACCGCAAATACATACATCTGTTTATAATGCACATGAAGGTCAGTGCTTATTTGGATAAAAATATTTTTGTGTACAGTATATACACTATATTGCCAAAAGTATTGGGACACCTGCCTTTACACGCACATGAACTTTATTGGTATCCCAGTATTAGTCCGTAGGGTTCAATATTGAGTTGGCCCACCCTTTGCAGATTCAACTTTTCTGGCAAGACTGTTCACAAGATTTAGGGGCGTGTCTATGGGAATGTTTGGCCATTCTTCCAGATGCACATTTGTGAGGTCAGGCCTAACTCGCAGTCTCCACTCTAATTCATCCCAGAGCTGTTCTATCAGGTTGAGTTCAGGACTTTGGGTCTTGGATCTTGGACCTTTGGACCTTGCTTTGTGCACTGGTGCGCAGTTATGTTGGAACTGGAAGGGGCTATCCCCAAACTGTTCCCACGAAGTTGGGATCATGAAATTGTACGTAATGTCTTGGTATGCTGATGCCTTAGGAGTTCCCTTAAGTGGAACTAAGAGGCCAAGCCCAACCCCTGAAAAACAACCCCACACCATAATCCTCCCATAATCCCCTGCACCAAACTTTACACTTGGCAGTCAGGCAAGTAACGTTCTCCTAGCAACCGTTAAACCCAGACACGTCCATCGGATTTCCAGACAGAGAAGTGTGATTCGTCACTCCAGAGAACATGTCTTTACTGCTCTAGAGTCCAGTGGCGACGTGCTTTACCCTACTGCATCCAAAGCTTTGCATTGCACTTGATGATGTAAGGCTTGGATGCAGCTGCTCAGCTATGGAGACACATTCCATGAAGCTCTCTACACACTGTTTTTGTGCTAATCTGAAAGCCACATGAAGTTTGGAGGTCTTTAGCTATTGACTCTGTAGACAGTTAGCGACTTCTGCACACTGTGCGCTTCAGCATGCGCTGATCCCATTTTGTAATTTTACATGGCCTACCACTTCATGGCTGAGATGCTGTTGTTCCCAGTTGTTTCTATTTTGTTATAATACCACTAACAGTTGACCGTGAAATATTTAGTAGCAAGGAAATTTCACAGATGGACTTATTGCACAGGTGGCAACCTATCACGTTACCACGTTTGAATTCACTGAGCTCCTGACAGCGATCCATTATTTCACAAATATTTGTAGAAGCAGTCTGCACACCTAGGTGCTTGATTTTATACACCTGTGGCCATGGAGGTGATTGGAAAACCTAAATACAATGGTTTGGAGGGGTGTCTCAATACTTTTGGCAATATAATATATATATATATATATATATATATATATAATTTATACTTGTTATTAATATAATGTTTTTTTATTGTAGTATACTCTGAATGCATAGAAAGCACCCCTGAGAAAGAAAAAGTCTTTGAAACATGTCACGTGTTGTACTTTTGCAGTTGGAACCTTTTGGCTTCACTTTATAGCCCTGTATAACTTGTAGCCACAATATTTGTGCCATTATGGGTTTTCAATCTATTTTGTAACATAAAAACTTTTGCATCAATAAAGAAACTGTATTTTATACTAATCTTTGGTTGTTGAAGTAGTCTTAAAAATCCCAATTAATAGAGGGGATTCTTGGTCTTGAGTGTATGTGTGTTCCATGTGATTGCCATGTCAGCATGGCATAAACAAAGCTATGACAGAGACAACTGCCACCAAATTTCTTTCAAGGTTTACTCAATGTGCAACTTAATGAAATTATTTTCTTAAAAGTTGTAAAAAATAATAGTAGTTTAAACAAGCATTGAAAAAAGAAGATAGGCATGTTCACTTAGCAAAGGAATTTTCGCTTTACAAGTGAATTTTCATATAGCTTTGTGAATGTGATAAAAATTCACTTGACAAAGAATACTAAATCATGTGCAAAGGAAAATTTTTAAAAAATATGGAATTTTGCTTCAACGTGATTAGATGACTGACATCAGCAGAGCTTCACCTTATTCATTACTCTAAGTGAAAATGCCCTTGAAAAGTAATCATGCTCTTCCAATTTAGCAAATCAACCTCATTCTGTTCTAGCACTTGCTGTTTGATTGCTTTTGTCTTTGTGTGTCTTTGCCTCTATGTGATAGCCAATACTTTATCACCAGATTTAGAAATCCTGCAAGAGAAAGATGATAATTCCTATCTTCTTAATATGCTGAATAGTGTGACCTGGGCCTGAAATACAGGCATTATATAAGATTGAAAAAGTATTTGTGGTCTACAATGAATTGATCTGGAAAATATATGTCCACAATCCATGGGTGGAGAATAGAAAACTTGAACAGAAACTCAAGCTTATAATTGCACTTTGATTTGGGAAATAACATCTAAATATTTCAACAGTAGCTCCTGGTGGGTAATGGGATGGCCATTTATAATGTAATGGTGTTGGTTTGGTTTCATACTGGCACTCAGGATACAGTTCACCTTAGCAACTCCTATTGGGTGACCAAAGAATTGTGTTAACTTGATTTCATGATTATTTATCATGTGTGAACAATGTGAATGTGGATATAATCACTTCTAGGTGAGACATAGTTGAGATTGGTAAACCAGGAGTTTACAGTAAGGGAACCAGAGTTAAGCCAAAATAGAGTGAAGGATCAAATGAATGATTAAAGGATGTAGTCAGGGTCAAGCACTAATTGGGGCAAACAGCCATCTGAATAGTTCTTAGAAAATGTAACAGAAAACATACACAAGATGCACCCAGAGGACTGAACATAGCTTCAAAACAGAAAGTTAGCAGGGGACCCAGACATAGTTGAGGTTGGTAAACCAGGAGTTTGCAGTAAGAGAACCAGAATTAAGCTGAACAAGAGTGAAGGATCAAATGAATGATCAAAGGATGTAATCAGGGTCAAGAACAGATTGGGGAAAACAGATATCTGAATAGTGATCGGATAGCTAAAATTAACAGGAAACATATGCAAGATGCACCCAGAGGACTGAACATAGCTTCAAAACAGAAAGTTAGCAGGGGACCCAGGCTTCCTTAAACAGAAGTTTCAGCCTATCATCAGCTGCTGTATCAGGGCTTAGTGGACCTCTTCTTACCAAGAAAGTATTGAAAAAATTCACTTAAAAACATCTTTAGACTACCCCCCTCTTTTCTATTCTAATATATTAGGAATTAAACAATCCTTAAAGGGCCTTCTGTCGGGAATTGTACCTTGAAAAAATATGCTTGGATACACAGCTGTTTTCAATTGAAGCATTTTGTGTTTCTTCTAGCTAAAAATGATTTGTCCTTTTTACAAACTATTCTTTTCACTTGTTGCAGCGCCAGTGTACTATGACTGAAGAAGTAAAACAAAGGTAGCAAGGATGTCAGAGACCACTGTACACAGACCACAGACAACTATCATTAGTTGCCTGCTTATGTAGACTGGGTAAGATTAAAAAAATAATTTGTAAGACATTTAATAATTTTATTTTTGGCCCATCTTAACCTTTTTCTATGGTTTATGAAGAAACTACAGTTGGACTGTAAAGTAATCATTGGCCTCTTTCTGGCAAAACGAGCCAATGCTATTTTACTTTTGGAAAATGTAGACATAGAAAAAATGCAGTATAACGTTATTATTAAAGAAAAGTTTTCTATGTATAGTAAACAAAACATTGTAACATTTGCCAGCTGAATTGTACGACAGCTATGAGAAAGATTGGTTACATAATTAACCACATGAGAGAGTTTAAAGCTAATTGCATGCAGAGGAGTGTGTTGAATATCTGGAATCTGATCAAACGGTGTAATACATACAATTATTGGAAGAATTGTTGCATAAATTAGAATTCTGGCAGGCTGACTGGCAAAAAGTTTTTTTTTAATTGTTACAAATGTCAGAAAATAATCAGATTATGTGGCTAAAATTCCAGTAGTGGAGTAATTAAAAAAATGTAGAAATAGATGTATAATCTTATATCTTTGTGTTTATAAGTCTTTTTTGTTAATATCTGTTTTTTCAGCTTTTAACACAAACACTAAAAAGATCCAAAATAATAGCCAAACAATTTGTACAATGCTATATTCTCTGATCCCGCAGATATAGATAAATATAAGGCATTTTTTATGTGGCTGCTTTTACACTATAAGAAGTGGATATAAACCACTTCAAGACTGGACACTTTCACCCCTTTCCTGCCCAGGCCATTTTTTAGTCTCACAAACACATAAGCATACTTACAATTAAACCCCAAAACACATTCTGCAATGCCTCCCGAGTATGGCGATATCACATGCGCATGACGTTTTCACAGCCTAGATGCATAGAGAGGCCCAAAATTCAAAGAGCACCTTCTAGCATTCTGGCATAAATTACATATCAAATTTCTTGAGTGCCCATCACATTTGTGAAGGTCCTGGAACACAAGGACAGTGGAAACACCCCCAAAATTACTTCATTTAAGAAAGCAAACACTCCAATGTATTTTCTGAAAGGCATAGAGTCTTTTGAAAAAAACAAGTTTTTTATAGGAAAGAAAATGAAAATATATATATTTTTTACACAGAGTTGTCAATTCATTTAGATATTTCTAACAAACATCATAGGCATGCTTAGAATGTTTGGAGGCATTGGAATGCCAGGACAGGAGAAACATCCACAAAATGATCACAATTTGCAAAGTAGACCTGTCAACATATTTAGTTAGAGGCACTATGAGTCTTTTGAAGATCATATTTTTTGCCACGTTTTAAGAGTTAAAAAATATGAAAATTTATTTTTTTACACATAACTGTCAATTACACCCCAAAACACATTCTGCTACTTCTCCTGAGTATGGGGATACCACATGTGTGAAACTTTTTCAACATTTGGACAGATTATATACTGGACATTGTATCCTGTGCATCATGAAAATCAACCAACTTTGTATGAAAAACAGTGTACTACTGTAATTATTTCCTCTGTACGAGTGGTCAAGGAATATAGCTCAGTGTAGTGTCACCTATAGCAGTTCCAGTACCTATAAGCCAAACATACTTAGCCTACTGGTACATGACTGCCCCCAGAAATGCCATGGCCAGGAAGTACAGGGAACAGAACCACGGGTGAACAAAACAGTTTCTGTGGTTCCATGAGCACAGTTGTTCACAGGGGATGGTTGTGACTGGTGTGTCTCAGGAAGGCAGTCAGTGACATGTGAAAATGGTTCAGTTTAGGCAGCAGACATAGACGTGGTCAAAAAACAGGCAAAGGATTAGTCCAGGCCGCAGGCAGAAACATTGTCAATAAACAGCCCAGGGCAAGTACAGAACACAGACAGAGGCTACACTGCACAAGTGGGAAGGTGATCAGTTAGTCAGTTCCTACAAAGTGTCATTTGGTGTCAGATTGCCCTGCAGTCCCCCTGTAAGTCGCAAATCACTGCCATTGCTAGTACAACAAAAAAAGTAAATGAAAATTCCAGTATATATATTACTGTTGTAGATAATATAACTTTCACACAAACCAATTATTATACGCTTATAGGGATTTTTTTTTACCAAAGACGTGTAGCAGAATACATTTTAAAATAAATTTATGAAGAAATGTGATTTATTTTTATTGGATATGTTTTATAGCAGAAAGTAAAAAATATTTGTTTTTCTTTTTCAAATGTTTTTTATGTCTTTTTTGTTTATATATAATAAAAAATTAAAAAAAAACCCAGTGGTGATCAAATATTGGTGATCAGTAAAGTGCCCTTTTTACACTGGTTGTCAATAGAAATATTTCCAAAGTGCCATTTATATTGGTGAATATTGCAGGGCTCCTATTACATTAGGGGCACATGAAGTGCTCTTGTGTCACTGGTGATCAGTGAAGTGCCCTTTTTACACTGACCATCAGTGAAGAGGTTCCTCTGTTACGTTAATGGTCAGCGGAGAAGTGTCTCCTTACATTGGTAATTGTAAATTATATGCTGCTTTGGGTTGACAGCATCACCAAAACTTGGGTGAGGAGATCAATCTGGCCACAAAGTTGTCCAGCACTGTTATTACCAGGATGCTGGCCAGGGCAGTTTGTTTCAGTGGGACAGACACAGCAGGAAGGAAGAGCTGGGCAAAATCACCTATAGTAATTCTGCCAGCTCTCCCTTCTGCCCCCTCACCTTTAAGAGCTATACCAGCCACATGGGCAGCTGGGGCAATAGATCCACCCTTTACAGATATTTATTTCATGTAAATGCATAAATGGGCAACCCAAATAGAAGTTGAAATTTTAAGTGCCAAAAAGGTTTTGTGCCTATGAGCTCCTTGGTTGTAAATCTCAGCTCCTAAAAGAGACTTTGGCTAGTGCCCTCCTGTCCAACTCCTAACAAACTGAACAAATGTCAGTTTGAAAGGACACGAGTTACAGTTTTATTAAGCAGTATA
Organism: Staurois parvus; assembly: GCF_062004578.1. Taxonomy (NCBI): domain Eukaryota; kingdom Metazoa; phylum Chordata; class Amphibia; order Anura; family Ranidae; genus Staurois; species Staurois parvus. Next base: position 1,052,971 of record NW_028318646.1, on the reverse strand, counting down.
ACGTAAAATGTAACTTTTGATTTTCTCTTTTTTTTTTAAATAATCATAAAATCTTAAGGATTAATGCAGCCTTGTGAAAAGTTTAGTCATTTATTGAATGTTTAAACATCTTTTTTTAAGCTGCAGTTTAATATGCCTATATTTTTGCCTTTCCTGGCTCCTCTGTCCCTCCAGTCAACATGTTTTTTGAATGTTTGTGTTTATATTACATACCTTATTTTAGGCTTATGCTTCTCTATGCAATGAAGGCAGTTAATGTCTGGTGGGAGCGTCCAGCAGGGATTAGTACATAACTTCCTGAAAACATCACAACAACCTGCCTCAGTACTCCTCTCAAGAACCATCAGCCCTGGGAGGAGGTATGCAAATGTAAAAAAAACTTGATGGGTGGATTTCAGTCTAGAGGAGTAGATGTTCCAAATTAAGGGGTTTTTACACACAGACTGCCCTAGGTATCACCTACATCTGACCCTGAATTGGGCTCTACAGTATATAGTTGCTACAACTTCTAATGTGCACTGTGTGAAGCGCACAGTGAAATCAGAGTAAGTAATTTCAATACATTGGAGAACCCCATACAATTGTACAGGACTAAAGATAGGGCTGAAGTTCAGCTTTAAAAACCATAAACATGTTAATCCATGTTTTTTGCTTATCAGTTTAATGTTATTAAAGAGGATCTTCACTTGCCAACCCCCCTACCTTTCTCCCCTTCCCCACTTACCGGGTGGTTTGTTTCATCCATTACCGATACTCACCCACCCAGAGGATCTAACATTGTCCCTCCTCTTGGTCCCATGCCACCATATTGATCAAAAGGAGGCCCACCAGCTCTTTCTGGTTCAGCTGGCATGCCTCATGATGATGCGACGGTGGCCCAACCTCCCCTTCACCTTTGTGAATGAAGCTCTTTGCCTACTGGGATATGTGATATGCATATCCTAATAAGACAGTGCACGTCATTCGCCTAGGCTAATGATGTAAAGGGGGGAGGGGGGCAGGGCCACACTTTTTTATTTAAACAAGTCAACAAAAAAAACCAGCCCTAATACGATAGCAGAGGGGAGGATGGGTGGATGGGATGGAAGTCCTTCTTAAGGGTTAAGGTCTGCTTTAGCATCTGCATTTATTTATGAAAGTGTGCATATTTAGTAATTACACCATTGGTAGTCTTTGTGATTGTTTGCAGAATGTATATTAAAAGTAAAATCCAGCATACACCATATATTTTGGTAAGCTCCTGGAGTTTTACATGTGTAAGTAATTGAAAACTATTTTCTAACGTATAATTCCTGTTCAATGGTGCTAAGCTTTTTAATGACCTGTATCATGTTGCCCCACTTTCTTCAGCTCCAGTTTTAATTTTAGAATGCAATATATAGATAATGTAAAATGTAAGAATGATTGAATATATTTGATGAATATATTTTTATGCCTGTTAAGTTAGCAAATTTGATGGTTTTACTTTAAAAAAATCTATACCCCAAGATCATTTTCATATTATTGACTGCTTAGCCACCACACCGCATTCTCCCCAATGTGTTTTTTCTATTAAGCTTCTGAAGAGATCAAAAGTCAATGAGACATTTTATTTTAGACAGGCTGAAGAGAAGGATTATGGGAAATTGGCTTTCAGTGTCACAACAAATGAACAGAATGAAAGAAAACAAGATGGAAGAGGGGGAAAAAAAACTACATACTGCACATAGCTTTGATAGACATTGAGGATGCTTAGTGAGAGACTTTAACACTCCTTACTCATTGGTGTTTGCAGGTGTCAGCTGTGACCATTTGATGAGAGCTCTTGCTCCCAATTCCGCTCGACTGGTTCCTGAAAAGTAAATAGCCAGAAACAAGCCAAAAAATGATGTCACATGCTGGACCACTGAGCTAAGTATGATGATTGCAATCTCAGAACACTGGAACATTGTATATGCTTTTATTATCACTGTGGATTTAAAACCCTCGAAGGGAAAAAATTCAATTGCTCTGGGTCTTTGTTTCAATATTTTTTCTCAAAACATTTTCATCTCACCCTGTCTTTTCTGTAATTGTGTCTAAGGTGTAATTAAATGTTTAATGTATTATGTGTTTCAATGTTTGGACAATATTTTAGGAAGATCTGCCTTGGTAAGTGCATCATGAATAAATAAAAAGTCTGCTGCACTGGAAACAACGTAGAGACTGTCACAGTGAAACTGTTATTTAAGGCAATTCTTCTGTTGTAATTAGTAGAAATATTATAATTGCATTCTGGCATCGGCAGATACACAGGTTGTTCAGTCTACTAATTCAGCCATCAAATATACAGTTTCTCTTTCAATGACCAGCATGCTCAAAATCTGTACTAATCATAACAGTGTATTGTAATTAAAATATTTTAAATGATTCATTTTCTGGTATCTCTCATGGACAGATTCATCATGTATGCTATGTATAAGTAATGAACACATAAAAGTCATGTTTTTTTTCTTCTGCTATCACCCAGGTTAATAGTTTAATTGCGTACGGTTATTATAACATTAAAGCAATGCATACCTGGCAAGCTTTATCTGGTATCAGAGACTTTTAAATGTGCCAGTGTTTCTGCACAAGTAACGTGGGTCAATTGCAAAAGGGATAGCCATAATGATTAAATCATTAAAATTTTGTCTATGCTTCACAGAGCATAGAGTAAATTAACTTCCTACCAACCTCATTTTTCTGCTGAACATGAAATAATGATTTTCTGCCAGTATAATTACAAAGCTAACATCTGATAGACTCAGCATCCAGGGGGGATTATCACATGCATGAGTATTAGACCTCATTACCAGCTTGACTGCAAAATTATTACATCTTGTAATTGGCTGGTGAGATTTATATACAGATTGGCCGGGTTTCTGTAAGATTGTAATTACAAGCTTCGTTGGTTTGCTACTTATCACACAGTGCAGGAGGAGGCAAAAACAAGCAATGGAAAGACCATTTCATTAAGCCATAACCCTATCAAGGGAGGAGCACTGTAACACTGCTGTATTTATTAGGCCAAACAGAGCTGTTTGCAGAAAGGAAGACCATTTATTACTGCCTGACAAATGGGATTTCATTTATTTAACCTCAGTGATCTATTTCAGTAAAATGTACAAACGAGCCATCCATTTTATGATCCAGAGTCAACGCCTCAATTATCTAAAGGCTAACTGACTGTTAAAGCACCCATCTGCTAGGATGAATTCATTGATTTAATTTGCTTCATGTTGCTGAATGATTCTTAGTGAGAGTAGATTGGGAGGAGGAGAAGGCAGCAGAGTGATTGAACGTACTTCTGTCTGCATGCCTGCATTTTGTGCTTGTAAATGAAAAAGAAAAGAAGAAGGAGAGGGAAAGGGTGAATGTGTTTATTCTAATCCTTCAACACAATACAAGAAGGCGATCAATAGCAGCTTAAATTTTATGAGACAAGGAGTTAAGTTGTTCAGCTCAAGCCAGAACACCTTTGTTCTCCCATAACAAGTAATCTCTGTGGCGGAATTAATATTGACAAGTTGGCTCCTTTGTAGCTAATTTTGTAGCAGTCTGCACCAATCAGGAGCCTGGCAGTAATAGAGTTGTTATTAGAGTTCATTATGAAAGCTGTGGATCAATGGCTTCGCTGAGAGACATACTGCCGCTACAGAATGCATGTGTACGTTCAAGGAAATGAAACACTTTTAATGTTGTTGCAATAATTTATTCCTTACTTCATTGCAAGTTTTTTTCAAAGGCTCTCCTCATAAGGCTTTTGTCTCATCAAAGATTTGCAACTTAAAAGGAAAACAAGGAAGATCCCAGTGAAAGCTCATACTTGTGTTTTCTATACTGTATGTTATCAATCGCTGTGGGTTAATTGTTAAGTCTGCTAAAGGGCTCATTCATACCGGTGGACGCGTGTTAAATTGCACATAACACACGCTCACTGGTGCTGCAATGCATTGTAAATTGTATCCCAGTGCTGGCTTTATTTTTTACTTTGTGTAACTCTTTTACACACACCGGCACATCACAATGGATTGTAGTGCATTGGACCATGCCATTGCACAAAAATGCAACCTGTCTTACTTTTTTTTTTAAGCACAATTTTTTTTAACAACTTGGTGTCTACTGAAATAAAATGACATAAGGAAAATTGCCTTGTCTATGCATGGGGGTGGCATGAATGAGCCCAAAATATAAAATAGCAATGCTACATTACAAAGTGTAAGTTAACAAACACATGCACAACCACATAGTGTCACGGGGGAGACTGACAAGGGTTGTACAAGCACAATGCTTGCACAGTTCTTCCAAACATAGAACATGGAGCAGATGCTGCTCTTAATTAACAAAATGGGGCTTATGCCCTTTGTTGATTAGGAGTGATATGTTCTCTGCTCTGTCCTTGTGACAGACACAACACACAGCACAGAGAACAGAGAGAGCTGGGGCTGCAGGTTCCTATCTTTCTGCTTTTCCCTACCCCCTGCTCAGGGGAGGGAGGAGGAGATTGTTAACCATGTGTAGTCTCTGCTCATGTAGTGCAATCACTACATGGGCAGAAAGGGGGATATGAGCTGCCTGTTTGCTGACAGATCACATTCCCATACGACAAGGTTGCACCTGGTGGGAATCTGTAGCAGTTTTCCATATTGAAAACATCCGTAATCCCTCTGGTAATCAGGTGAAGACCTGCACTGCTTACTATTTCACTATGAAATATAAACTGGTGCAGGTGGGACAGATTGACCTGAAACAGGTCTATCTGCTGTGTTAATGTGGCACACTCCACTTCAGACAGTTTCCTGCATTATAATTATAATAGCACAAGCAGCTTTGGTCCCTGGACAGTGTCCATAGGTAACAAGGTTTACCACTTTACACATATAGCTACATTATTCACTCTTCATCATCTTAGGCAAAGATACCAAGCCTATATTTTTTAATGTTATTACTCACTATTTCTATCATCTACCCCCTCACCAAACACATACTGTACATACCCACACATGCTGTATATGTTTTTACAGCAGGTTGGTGAGTGAGCAGCTTAGGTGGAGAAGTTTGGCTTCTATGTTCATTTTGTAAAACTCACAACACAAAAACCTACTACTATATCCCTTAAACCACCAATACATTAGTATTGTTTATAAAAGGTTACTTGCATGGCTCATGGACAGAGAAAAGTGGCTTCAAGTCTTCAGCTAATAAAAAAAAATCTCTGGGGTGCATTTCATCTTATATCTTCATATAGGTTCACCTTTTAACAAAATGTACAAAGTGGTAGTTTTGGTACTTTATATCACTTTCAAAAGTATCAATTAGAATTATTTTTAACTGACTAAAGTGGTTGTATCTCTGCATCTAAATTGCCTGCTTTACCTGCCTGCTGAGCATAATGAAAAGAATGTTTTTCTCCCTGTTTGATCATTCATGACTTTATTATTACACAGCATGTAGAATGAGTGATTTGGGTTTCTGTAAATCTGCTTGAACTCAAATATTTGAGCAAAATGGGGTTTCTGTACACTACTGGTCATATTATTAAAAAAAGTAAAGTTGCATTTATTAAATATTCACAAGTGGTTAATCATTTCCTGTAATTTAAAACACATGACTCAAGGAATATTTAACTGCAGTTGATATTTGGTGATGATCACATTTACTGTTTTAGAAATATGCCTCTATATATCAAAAGAATGCATAACAGAGCACTTCCTTTTATATATTTCAACTCAGTCAACATAGCCATTTTAAAATACTGCATGATAGTGACTATTCATCCCAGTGCCACTTTAAAATTGTACATAGTCTCTGCAGGCCCCCTCAGCACTAGCATTGGAACCACCAGCTGTCAGTGACAGCCAGCATCCAGCACTAAGTCCAGGAGCTAAAACTGGCAAAACTGAAATTAGCTTCAGGGCTTCTGATGCTTCTAAATATCTCTCCATAGGAGCATGCTATAGAAGTAAATGTAAACACAATGCTGGCTTCAGGTTCCACTGCGGCATGGAGTACTTCATACATGAAACCACTATATGGAACAGTTTCGTGTGAAAACTAGGACCCATTTGCAATCTGTTCCCCAACCCAAAGTGGCACACAGACGCTGCACCTGCTTCCACCATAGCAGACAGTGCAGACATGAGGCACAATAGAGTCAGCTCCCTGTCACCCACCCTTTTGGAGCTGTGGATATGAAATTACTTGAAAGAATAGGTCAGACAGTAGCTTCTCTTCTGTCTCCCACTATCACTGCGGCGGTGGACAAGGCAGTGGCATCAAGTATAGAACAACTGAGGAAGGAGATGGGAAAGCACTCAAAGTGGATTTTTGAGGCAGAACTCATCATTGGAAGACTAGCTCTTTTAAGCCAACACCACCAAACATTGCTTCTCAAAGATCCAACATACCCTGGTGGAAAAAGTAGAGGACCTGGAGAATTGATCTATATGAAATAGTCTTCCTATTTATAAAGTGAGCTCTCGACTTGATCTATACATTGCACGCATTCCTCACAACCTGGGGCTTACCACCCCCTGTGTTGTGGACAGAGCCCACTATCTTTGGCATCCATTGGAGGATAAAGTAGCATCTCATCCATTGATTGAGAAATATCTAAACTACACCAACAAACTAGGTATACTGCAACAGTATAAAAACAAATGCTCATTTATGATTGATGGCCATAAAATTCTAATCTTCATAGATTATTCCTTGGAGGTAATGTACAGACATAGAGCCTTCCAATGGGTCTGCTCAGCTTTGTTCCAAAAACATTCAATTTTCATTAGCCTATCCAGCCAACACCTATGATTGCAAATGGGGAGCAACTCACTTTCCTATCTTATTCTGAAGAGGTCTTCATACAATCACTCAACATTAATGCCTGTGGTAGTCCACCTTCCCAAGACCAAGCTGCATGCAACCAAGGGAACAAAGCAGCCTGAGGAAGCCCCCCCCCCCCAAGTGGTCCAGAAACCTGGTGCATGGTGGGTGGTGCAAGCCTCACTGATTGGTCACCTTTTCACTGTGTTTTGACTTGTTCTCAGGGAGGTACATAGCCCTCACTCATTCACAATAAGTATTGCCATATCTGCCTCTATATCTCTGTTATGTTTTCTTTCTGCTGCTTTATGTCAGTGATGCTCTAACAGGTGTTTTTTCTCAGACTTATTATAATGTTGGCATGATGCTCTGATCCTATTATGGGGAAACACAATTTTCTTAAATAGCAGCATTTCCAGGGATGTTCTCTCTTCTGGATGGCTGCTGCCGAACATTCTTTCACATGGGCTCATAGAGCTCAAGGTTTATGTTGTTATTTCCATGTGGAAAAAAGTGGAACCATGGCTTTTCACTGTAGTTTTCTTTCAAATTGTTTAGTTTTCAGTCTTTTTTTCTTTATTCCAACCCTCTCCCCTGCACATGCATAATTAGACTAATGATAATCTCTACTACGTGTATTAAGACTAATTACATCTCACCACTTACTATTTTGCACCTCTGCTCTCATTCAAGTACCTCTTCATTGGATGAGAGAGCAATTTTTTGGAATGTTACAGGGTTGAGATCGCCTGCAAAGAGGATGAATTCTCAGGCATCTGAAATGGCTAAACACCAATATTGCTTTATTGCAGGAAACCCACCTGCCTGCAACTGACTTCCACCAAATGAAAAAATGTTGGGGTAGACAAAGAGATAAGGTCTCCGGTAATTGGCTGCAATGCAGGGGTGCTTATCCTGGCGCATAAGAATCTCCCCTGAAAACTTAGGTCTGTGGAGAATAATAACCAAGGTCCCCTAACTACTGCTCATCTAAGTATCCTGCAACCTCAAAATTTCTATTATATTTCTAATATATACACCCCTTGTTAGGCTGCTAGCTGGTTGCTGCGAAAACCCCACACACCACACCTGGCAGGGGGAGATGTCAATACTGTTAAGCAGTATGATGAGGATAGACCCTCCTATAGCAACAGAGCCTCCTATATTAAGTACTCTACTTTCCCATCTGGTTTTAACTCTTGATCTGGTTGATCTCTGGCTTTTGCTTCATTCTACAGATAGGGAGCAGGGGCGGACTGACCATTTGGAAACTCGGGCACTGCCCGAGGGCCCGGGGTCAGTAGGGGGCCCCATGAGATGCCCCTGGTACCTTTTTCATAGGCTTTTTTGAGTTTGAGCAAGGACACGGGGCCCCATGATCCCCTATTGCCCGGGGGCCCCATGAGTTGTCAGTCCGCCCCTGATAGGGAGTATACATACTACTCTCCTCCACATGAAACATTTTGTAAGGATAAACTACTTTTTAAAACGACATCAGTATTAGCCCAAGCACGGGAGTTAGCCATCCACGATCTAGCCATGTCAGACCATAGCTCTGTGTCCATAGTGCTATATAACTTTCAACCCCAGGGTAATATCAGACGCTGAAGTTTTCCTTCCTATTTAGCTAAAAATGAGGACTTCAAATGTACTATACGCAATGTGTGGTCTGAGTATGAGATATCAAATGCACTTTACAAAATTGACCCTAACCTCTTTTGGGAGGTTGGTAATGCCTTTTTTATGTCACCTCCTATAGGCACCATTTACTAGCACAGTATAACAAGGCTAGCAAACATCTCAGAGCAGCCTAGAGGGTCCTTATTCAACATAGCACTCAGGAACATAAAAAAATGGAACCAAGCACCAGTTTGACATGTGGGCAAAGCAATAAGAGCACATTAAATACTTTTATGACGACTTGCAATTCCACAAATATGGAAATAAAGCAGGGGAATTACTGTCTGGTAAGGGTAAGGGTTCCTACTATCCTACCTATATCAAGACCCTAAAAGATCACTAAGAAAACCCCATGTCCCCTCCAAAAGAAATCAATAAAATGATGGTAACTTTTTATTCTGAGTACCCATGACCTGATAGATAAGACTTTGGCTTCCAGCTTCCATGAAACATTAAATCTTACTATTATCACCTTTTTCTAATTAAACCTGAATGCACCTAAAACACAGGAAGAAATATCTTGGGTTATAAAAAGCCTAGCAAACAATAAAGCCCCAGGCCCAGATGGCTACTCTTAACAATTCTACAAAATGCTTAGGGAAGACTTCCTTCCTAGCTTGCTAGAGACTCAGGCATATATAAAATTGCTTGCAAAAATGAATCCTACTGAACATGGATCTTACTATCTCATTATTAAATATTATCTAAACTCACTGCCTCCTAATGTGCACATGTAATGCCATCTTTAATCCACCCAGCGCATTCTGACTTTAAGGGTAGAACAGCCTCTGCCAACTTTCGAAAAAGTCCTAATGGCATTGAAACATGCTAGATCAAAAGCCTCTCCAATGTCAGCTTTCAGTGGCTCTCTTTAGTTCTCCAAAGGCTAGGCTTTTTGGGTCCCTTTATGCATTTTATAAGTATTAGGTATTCTTCTCCTATTGCCAAGCTGGTGGCAGCAGGATACCTGATAAATTACATAAGGGGACAAGGTAAGGGTGCCCGCTTTCTATCTTTTTTCAATCTTGCATTAGAACCACTCTATACTTGAACTTCTGGTTCCTGTGCATGGGATCAAAATAGGCTCTGAGGACTTGTGAACAGCAATCAAGATGACATTTTAATATATACATCTATTGGACATACATATGATGAAACACATTTTTGACACCTTCCACTGTTGCTTAGGTCTCAGAATACATTTCTGTAAATCTGAGGTTTTCCCTATAAACACTTCTAAATCTTCCCACTGGACACCTTCCTCTCCATTCCTTACAACCAGGAACTAAAATTGGAAGGGTACTATAAGGCCCGGACTAGCCATAGGGCACACCGGGCTTAAGATGGCTGGGGAACACAGCGGGAGGTAAGTGGTGAGCATGGTCTGGACGGGGCTAATACAGCCAACGCTGCTCACCTCCCACTGTGTAGCTATGCCCAAAGCAGGGCAGACAGGAGGAGCGACACTGAAGACAAGCTGGAAGCGCCACTGACACACGGACACCTCCTTGGCCGGCACTGTCTCTACTGGATGTGCTGTTTCTGCTGGATGGGCTGTCTCTTTTCTGGGCAGCTGTCTCTTTGCTGGATGGGCTATCTCTGCTGGACGGGCTGTTTCTTTGCTGGGTGGGCTGTCTCTTTGCTGGACTGGGCTGTCTCTTTGCCCAGTTGAGTTGGATACAGCAAAGAGACATCCCAATCCAGCAAAGAGACAGCCAAGTCCAAAAAGGGACATCCCCATCCAGCAAAGAGACATCCCTGTCTAGCAAAGAGGCATCCCATCTTTGCTATATGGGGATGTATCTTTGCTGGATGGGCTGTCTCTTTGCTCAGTTGGGTCCAGCAAAGAGACATCCCAATCCAGCAAAGAGATAGCCCAGTCCAAGAAGGGACATCCCCATCCAACAAAGAAACATCACTGTCCAGCAAAGAGACATCCCAATCCAGCAAAGAGACAGCCAAGTCCAAGAAGGGACATCCCCATCAGTCTAAAATGCCCGGGCTTGGGTACCATCATCTCTGTACTATCTGAATTACCCTCCTTTAATTACAAAAATACTGAGTGAGTTGGCAGCATGGATGGACTTGCTCATTTTGCTTTTCAAAAGATGCCATTTGTTTAAAATATGTATGACACTCTACTCCAACACCCTGGTGCATTCTGATAGTGAATCTGATCACTTCGGATTAGACAAACAGAAGGTCAAACAGACAGTATTACATCAGAATGAGGGATATTCCACTTCTCCATGTTCAAATGGCAGAATTAAGATCCATATCCTTATGATTATAATCCGAGCTCATCCATTGAATGACTGTGCCGGATGCCCCTCAAAATAATAAAATCAAAGAATATAGTGCTCTCCATTTAAAATTGGTATTTATTGTTATAAAAGAAAGCATCCAGACTACTCACACAATCAACAGCCAGCAATGGCATGTCTCTTTAAATTAATGCACAAATATGGAGATTGGGAGCCGCATGAGATAAAGGACCATTTGTCACCGACTTATCTCCACCCTTACGCATTACATCCCTGGGTGGATGATAGAAGCATATATATATATATATATTGTGGGGTTAGCTCAGGTGGGGGATCTCCTTCCCTGGGAAAAAGGTAGACCGCACAGCAGGCTTTCGTCAAAATCTGACTGGTTGTCAGTTTTATTTAAAAGGTTTGCAAAAATATCAAAATAAACAAAACATCAAAATAAACCCTTGCCATCCAGGCACTAACTAAACAGAAGACGTTTCCTCTCTCAGAGGTGAAGGGCTTCTCCCTGTCACCAAAACAAAACAAAAGCAAACCTTTTCTTGTAGGTATAGTACACACACACAGCTCTCTCAGAATACCTCTCTGAGTCCCCGGCCACGAGCAACTCCTTGCTCCAGCCCTGCCTCCTTTATACCACCTGTTGGTGGTCATCAGTGGAGTACAAACTCTGGTCCGGAACCACCTCTGCCATTGTGGCCCCGAAAACCCGGAGTGGACTCCACCTTACACCTCACAGTATGACCTCATGCGAGGTGACACATAGCATCCATCCATCACTTTGCCATTCATACTGTCACAATATATATATATATATATATATATATATATACAGTTGCAAGAAAAAGTATGTGAACCCCTTTGGATTACGTGGAGTTTTGCATGAATTGGGCATAAAATGTGCTCTGAACATCATCTAAGTCACAACAATAGAAGAACACAGTCTGCTGAACATAATACTACACAAACATTAGATGTTGCCATGGTTTAATTGCACATAACATGTAAACATGCACAGTGCAGGGAGGAAAAAAGTATGTGAACCTTTGGACTTAATAACTGGTTGACCCTCCTTTGGCAGCAATAACCTCAACCAAATGTTTCCTGTAGTTGCAATCAGACCTGCACAACGATCTGGAGTAATTTTGGACCACTCCTCTTCACAAAACTGTTTCAGTGTAGCAATATTCTTGGGATGTCTGGTGTGAATCACTCTCTTAAGGTCATGCCACAGCATTTCAATGGGGTTGAGGTCAGGACTCTGACTGGGCCACTCCAGAAGGCGTATTCTGTGCTGTTGCAGCCATTGTTTTGTTGAATTACTTGTATGCTTTGGGTCATTGTCCTGTTGCATCACCCATCCTCTGCGGAGCTTCAGTTGGCAGACAGATGGTCGTACGTTTTCCTGCAAAATGTCTTGATAAAATCTGGAATTCATTTTCCCATCAATAACAACAATCCGTCCAGGCCCTGAGGCAGCAAAGCAGCCCCAAACCATGATGCTCCCTCCGCCATGTTTTACAGTGGGGATGAGGTTTTGATGTTGGTGTGCTGTGCCTTTTTTTCTCCACACATAGTGTTGTGTGTTCTTCCCAAACAACTCAATCTTGGTTTCATCTGTCCACAGTATTTTTTTGCCAGTAGTGCTGTGGAACATCTAGGTGCTCTTTTGTAAACTTCAAACATGCTGCAATATTCTTTTTGGACAGCAATGGCTTCCTCCGTGATGTCCTCCCATGTACTCCATTCTTGTTTAATGTTTTCCTTATTGTAGATGTGTCAACAAAAATGTTATCATGTGCCAGAGATTTCTGTAGGTCTTTAGCTGACACTCTGGGATTCTTCTTTACCTCATGCAGCATTCTGCGCTGTGCTCTTGCAGTCATTTTTACAGGACGACCACGCCTAGGGAGAGTAGCAACAGTGCTAAACTTTCTCCATTTGTAGACAGTCTGTCTTACCGTGGACACATGAACATCAAGGTTTTGGAGATACTTTTGTAACCCTTTCCAGCATCATGCAAGTCAACAATTCTTGATCGTAGGTCTTCTGAGAGCTCTTTTCTGCGAGGCATGGTTCACATCAGACAGTGCTTCTTGAAACCAGTAAACCCAAAACAGGTGTGTGTTTTTTAAGGGCAGGACAGCTGTCAGCAACACATCCAATATCATCACACTGATTGGAGTCAAGGTTGGCTCACTCTTGGCTCCAATTAGCTCTGCGAGAAGTCATTAAGCTAGGGCCTCACATACTTTTTCCTCCCTGCACTGTGAATGTTTACATGTTATGTGCAATTAAACCATGGCAACATCTAATGTTTGTGTAGTATTATGTTCAGCAGACTGTGTTCTTCTATTGTTGTGACTTAGATGACGTTCAGAGCACATTTTATGCCCAATTCATGCAAAACTCCACGTAATCCCAAGGGGTTCACATACTTTTTCTTGCAACTGTATATTTGTTTGAAGATTTGAAGATGTAGACTGTTACCATTACACTAATATATAGTCTTGGTTATCTATTATTCTTTATATTGCTTTATGAGCACCGCACATTATTTATAATTTTTTGTTTGAATTTTATTTCTGTTAGTGACATACAGAGGGTGTAGGCTTGCTGTTTGATTTTTTTAGTTTTTGTTGCACAGACACATTTTGTCATTTTTTTGTTTAAAATGGTTAGTTTTGCTCGCCTTTCATATCTATTTCTAACAATTCCACTTTGCTAAAGTATAAAGATATTCAGAAACTGAATAAGACATTTTCCTCCTTTTTATGGTCAAACAAAAAGCCTTATATAGCCATGGCAACACTACATCTCCTTAGAAGCATAGGGGGGTTAACCTACCAAATATTAGAGTGTAAAAGTTTGTCTGCCTTCTGCACATAGGCCTGGACTGGGTGTCACAGGCCTCTAAATACAAAAAAATTGGCTTTGGAGTCAGATATGGCGCATCCATATATTACTCACATTAGAGTAAAGATACTACCTTTTAACCTTCTGTAAAATATATTGTTTTGTAATACAGTAGTTGCTTGGAGAGAAATATGGAAAACGTTGGGACTACCCCCCTACATATCCACATAGCTGCCTATCCACATTTCTTCAAAGCATGCAGCATGAGGCCTTTTCTATTTGAAGAGTTACAGGTCTTTCACAGGTTACCTCAGTGTTTGAGCTGGACTCTGGAAACCTGAACTGTTTTGGGATCTCACTACTGCATTCAGACTGCCCAACCACCACTTCTTATACTACTTACAATGCTCTGTTTATGCAAAATCCTGTGGTCAAAGAATTCAACTCTCCCTGATAGATCATTTAATTTAAAAAATATATATTTTTCTATATTGGATATGTATCAGCCACTCAACACCTATTTTACAAAACTGCTTACTTCTATGTCCTTTGTCTGAAAGACTTCTCAGACAAAGCTCTTGCTGACAAAATCATTGACAAATACAATGAAGTGCAGAGACTGATGACCAATGAGATCTTAAGAGAGTCTCAATAAAAGCTACTTCACAAAGCTTTTATCTTTTTCCTTTTGGCTAGGTATACCACACAAGCATCTACCTGACCTTTGTACAGTGCCTTCTCTTGCACATTTCTTCTGGTCATGCCTACCAATTACCAATGTCTGGGACCAGGTAGCTATCTATATCTGTGGGATCACTGTCTTATCCCAAAGAATCCATTTTTACTATTATTCAGTTACAACACACCAACTTCTCACCTTGGCATTGGTCAATCTAGGAGACTTTCCCAATATTCGCAGTGGACATATCTTTGCCTGTTGGTAGCCTACAGAGCTACTCAAGCATACACAAGAAGTGGACATCCCATAAAGCGTCAATCGTTTCTGCAATAAAAAAATAAAAACAAATTGAAAATATTAATGTACAAAGAGAAACTAGACACAGAGCCTCAAAACTTTGTCTCAGATAAATGCATTGTCTCTAGATGGCACACTTTAATGGAATATCCCATAACAAGCTCAGAAATTACAGCTCTTCTGTCCTCTTTTCTATATATAGAGTGGTACGTCAAAGGGAACCCTGGCAATCCTTGAAGCCGCTTGTCTGCCTCATTCCACCTTTAAGCCATTTTGAACCAATGTGAAATCTGGTTCCTATGCCATTGATGACCTTGTCAACACTCATTTTTCTTGTGTACATTGAAACAGTAAAATACAAAAAGATCTGTTCCAACTGGATAAATGTCACTATAAAATTTGTCAGCTGTGGTTACTAAAAGACAGCAAGCCTAAATATATAATTTAAGGTGTAACTGCACTACATTACCCTGAATCCTACCAGTACTAGTGTCAAAAACAGACTACACCAATCAATAAATATATAAACATAAAAGTGTCCATGTAAGGGTCTAAATGTGCAATCAACACTTCACAAATTAATTGCTAAATAATGCATTAAACCAAATAACTCAATAAAAATGTAAATTTATATAAAAAAAATGAATTCAACATACATACACAACAACACATGCAAATTATATATGTGCAAAAAAGTTTTCACAAATAAATTCATAGAATACATGTGCAAAAAGTTCATATAAAGTGAAATAAAAAATACAATAATGCATGCAAATTATATACAGTATGTGCAAAAAAATCCTTCAAAGATGCCATAAATAAATAGATAAATACATAAAGTTGATATACTGAAATCTACAGTTCATATAAGGTGCAAAAGATGTGCAGTTCGTCCACAACACTGTGTAAATTTCCCCAGTGTTGCAGTGCAAAACTGTTCTAAAATGCTGTCCAGATTCCTTGGTGATCACCACGTGACCTTTCCCTGAGCACACAAACGTGCTCACCATATGGGAAACAACCAACTAAAAACCAATCCATATAGATGACAGTGTCACACTGTTTCAACGTATATCACACTCTCCTGACGAATAGGAAATCCTCTCCAGCACATAGGGGGTAATGCTTCTTGTTTGATCTTATTGCATTCGCTCATGCATACATATAGAGGGAAAGAAAGACACCCATGGTATAAACATTTTAACATTTATTAAGCATCACAAAAAATATTGCACTTATGATCAGCAAGTGTCAGCCCAACACTTAGGATTGCACACACAAATTTAGTAGCATTGTCGGCTCCTGCTGTCTCACCAGGTCTCAGCAGGACAGGCTTGTGCAGAATGACGTCACGGTCCAAGCCACAACTTACGCATTTCAATGTAAAGACATCATCGCACCTCCACTATGAGTTCCTCTCTTTCCCTCTATTTCCTTCTATATTTATGTCCATTTTGGACACTTGTACTGATAGGATTAAGGGTGATATAGTGTGGTTAAACCTTAAATTATACATTGAAACTGCTACATCCAATTCATGTATCTTAAAGATCCCTATGTGTACTTATGTGCATTTCTTTTGTAAAATGCTATAACATTTTCTATATAAAAAAAAAAACACAATGCTTCCGTGTTATGTTTACATCAGGCATTTAGTGACGTCTTGGCACTTTATCTGAGTACAGAGGCTGGGGCAGAGTTGCAGCTCTGTCAGGTGTTTCCCTGCAGTAATAGATCACTGCTATGTTCATTTATTGCTGGCTTATTGCAGCCAGCAATAAATCATTGTTAGAAGTGATTTGCTGCTGCTCAGACCACTGATCAGATCCAGGCTCCGCCATAAAGAAAATAAAGTGTAAAAAACAAAAAATAGTAATACAGTTGCAAGAAAAAGTATGTGAACCCCTTGGGATTACGTGGAGTTTTGCATGAATTGGGCATAAAATGTGCTCTGAACGTCATCTAAGTCACAACAATAGAAGAACACAGTCTGCTGAACATAATACTACACAAACATTAGATGTTGCCATGGTTTAATTGCACATAACATGTAAACATTCACAGTGCAGGGAGGAAAAAGTATGTGAACCCCTAGCTTAATGACTTTTCCCAGAGCTATTTAGAGCCAGGAGTGAGCCAACCTTGACTCCAATCAGTGTGATGATATTGGATGTGTTGCTGACAGCTGTCCTGCCCTTAAAAAACACACACCTGCTTTGGGTTTACTGGTTTCAAGAAGTACTGTCTGATGTGAGCCATGCCTTGCAGAAAAGAGCTCTCAGAAGACCTACGATCAATAATTGTTGACTTGCATGAAGCTGGAAAGGGTTACAAAAGTATCTCCAAAAGCCTTGATGTTCATGTGTCCACAGTAAGACAGACTGTCTACAAATGGAGAAAGTTTAGCACTGTTGCTACTCTCCCTAGGTGTGGTCGTCCTGTAAAAATGACTGCAAGAGCACAGCGCAGAATGCTGCATGAGGTAAAGAAGAATCCCAGAGTGTCAGCTAAAGACCTACAGAAATCTCTGGCACATGCTAACATTTTTGTTGACACATCTACAATAAGGAAAACATTAAACAAGAATGGAGTACATGGGAGGACACCACGGAGGAAGCCATTGCTGTCCAAAAGGAATATTATAGCACGTTTGAAGTTTGCAAAAGAGCAGCTGGATGTTCCACAGCACTACTGGCAGAATATACTGTGGACAGATGAAACAAAGATTGAGTTGTTTGGGAAGAACACACAACACTATGTGTGGAGAAAAAAAGGCACAGCACACCAACATCAAAACCTCATCCCCGCTGTAAAACATGGCGGAGGGAGCATCATGGTTTGGGGCTGCTTTGCTGCCTCAGGGCCTGGACGGATTGTTGTCATTAATGGGAAAATGAATTCCAGAGTTTATCAAGACATTTTGCAGGAAAACGTACGACCATCTGTCTGCCAACTGAAGCTCCGTAGAGGATGGGTGATGCAACAGGACAATGACCCAAAGCATACAAGTAATTCAACAAAACAGTGGCTGCAACAGCACAGAATACGCCTTCTGGAGTGGCCCAGTCAGAGTCCTGACCTCAACCCGATTGAAATGCTGTGGCATGACCTTAAGAGAGCGATTCACACCAGACATCCCAAGAATATTGCCACACTGAAACAGTTTTGTGAAGAGGAGTGGTCCAAAATTACTCCAGATTGTTGTGCAGGTCTGATCTGCAACTACAGGAAACGTTTGGTTGAGGTTATTGCTGCCAAAGGAGGGTCAAACTGTTATTAAGTCCAAAGGTTCACATACTTTTTCCTCCCTGCACTGTGAATGTTTACATATTATGTGCAATTAAACCATGGCAACATCTAATGTTTGTGTAGTATTATGTTCAGCAGACTGTGTTCTTCTATGTTGGGACTTAGATGACGTTCAGAGCACATTTTATGCCCAATTCATGCAAAACTCCACGTAATCTCAAGGGGTTCACATACTTTTTCTTGCAACTGTATATATATATATATATATATATATATATATATATATATATATATTATTCTTTCCTAAATTAATCCCTATGCCCTAACAATTATGTCATATGATCTGAGGCACATTTACATTCACTGGCAAGCATCAAAGTAAGTGAACACAATGGCATTAATTTGTTTAGTTATCACAAACCTTTGAAAAGGTTGCCATCATGGTAATATCTGTACTTGTTAATCCACGTCTCTAGTAAAATGAATAAGTTAACTTTCAGTTTGCCATACCATTGACATTACATAAAAGTCACACTAATGTGATTTTAGTTCAATCAGCGTGATTTTTTATCATATTTTGGGATAAATATAAGGGACATTGCAAATTACATAAATGTTCTGTGGAGAAAAGTTACAAGAAAATGCATTTTTCTAGTATTGTACTCCTCATTTTGAAATAAGAACAAATAAAATTATGTTTCCAAATTTGCTATCAAATAAAATCCCTATCCCTGTGCAAAAAAAAATTAAGAATAGGTTAGGGTAGACTACAAATATTTCGCTGTTGATGCATCAACAGCGAGGCTCTTTCTGTCCATACATCATACATCAGCATCAGAGGTTGGTCATCAGCTCTGAGGAAAGGGATTCGTCCCCGAAACGCGTCAGCCATTTGACCGCACTGACAGTGAGAACACCTTGCCCGCCGTTGTGGCCATTGTAATTTTTTTATGCTTTTTAGATACATGCTTCATCTGTGAGTATGTTTTTATTATTTCATTCCTACAATAAACCTTGGATAATGCACTAGGTGTGTGTGCCACCTGTTTTCTCTCTATCCAGTGGCTGATTTCCCCGTCTGAGGAGGGCTGCACCCCTGGAACATTTCCTTTGGTTGTCGCTGTCCTGGTACCCTTAGCTTCCCTTTTGGCTGTGCATATCCTGAGGTGCTGGAGAGTACATACGATAGACTACAAATGTTAAATGGTATAATGTGTGAAACTGAAATATTGCCAAAATTAAAAAAAAAACACTCTGGGGTTCAGAAGGATTAAGGGAGAAAAAGGCCTGGGGACTCAAGTGGGTAAAAAAAAAGTATCTGGTGTGAACACAAATTAGGTTTGAAGCTGGGAGATCTAGTCAAGAGTTCTTATTTAGGTACTGTATACACTATGAATCCTATGGGTGTTTCCATGACTTCACTTTTGAACTATAAGTGAAATTGTAGCTTTGGGGAATATTGCTTTTAAAGCCTATGTGTACCTAAAACTAAAAATATAAAAATTGCACAAAAGACAAAACTAGTTATTATGATGTGTCCCTTGTGTTGATTGTTCTCCTTTCAGTAGAAATCTTCCTCTCTTCTCCCCCAGCTTCTGTAATCTACCAGTCTACCAGTGCGGAGGGGGTCAGGAGTTCTCATCATGAGGGCTTGTCTATGCCCACTCTTTCCTGTCATTCATAGAAAATGTACTACAGCTTCTCTAAAGGACATAGGGTCCCTGAATGGAGGGGGCAGAGCTATCAATCATCCACCCGTCCTCTATTCAGAGATTCTGTGTCATTCATAGAAGCTGTAGTACTTCTTATATGAATGGAGGATCTGGCAGGAAAGGGTGGGCATTGATAAGCTCTCTTGATGAAAGCTCCTGACAGCCCCTTAGCTGTTTTAACCCCCACCGCACTGGTAGATTACAAAGGCAGTGAGGGTTAATACAGCTAAGCCTCTAGGAATGAGGTAGGAGGAAGGTTTCTATTGAAAGGAGAAAAATCAGTATCCTGTATAATAATAATAATAATAATAATGTTCCTTGTTCTGATTTATATGTTTTTAGCTATAGTTAGGCTTTACATTTATTAATTCAACAGCAAAAATTAATGTTGAATTAACAAAGCTGACGTACAAATAGGATGAACAGACAGCACTCCATCAAATATGAATAAAAGCCCTACTTCATTAAATATGTTAAGACATACAAAAACACTAAAATCTTGTATAGGACTACCCTATCCTTACTCATTGTTAAAATAATTGTGAAACTACATTATAAATTGCATTTCTAGTTTCAAGACAGATGAGTAAGGTACAGGGATCAGAATACTTGGTCTGTACAATAATAATATATAATATTTGTAAAACAAAATAAAAAAAGCTGTTATAAAACTATTTTTAAATAAAGTAGGTAAAATAAAAAAAAATAATAAGATATATACTAGTAATATCTGTGATTTCCCTTGTAAGCTTTACAAAAAAATTAAATATTTAATTGTTTCCACAATGATTGCATTTCATAAGGAATTAATTTTGATGATAAACTTCATGTCACACCTATTCAGAAATCCAGCTCTAAAATTGTGGTATGGTTTTAGTTTCAGTACAACAAATCATATAAAATACAATGTATTTGCTCATCCTTGTTGCTATAATTAGAAAATAATTGCAAAGGGATATATTATCAATTAATTTGCAGTTTTTTGCACAATGAGTGTAATTAAAGGAACATTATACAAACCATTGATCATTCTAAACATAGTGCAACTTAGAATGAACATTTCACAGAAAATAAATTCACACATTCCTTCACAAGTTAAAAATATACAGTATACAGCATGTGACGGTATTATAAAAGATAAATATTAGGGGTAAGGCTTGACAGTTTTAGGAGCTATACACACAGTCATTAGAGGAAAGTCCGGGAGTCACATATCCACTTTATTGTATAGAAAAGCAGCTTAAAAACACCATACTGTATGCCAGTGGGGCAAAAGGTAGCATGTATCGTGCTAACCTCAGTGCTTAATCATAACCTATAATGGGGTTGTAATTAAGGGCTGAGGTTAGCGCAATATGTATGGTGTTACATATTGTACAGTAATATGTACAGTATGGTGTTTTTAAGCTGCTTTTCTATACAATAAAGTGGATTTGTGCTTTAGTGTGGCCTCTTGGATTTTCCTTTGAGCAACAGCACAGATGTGCGAACTTGGCCAGCGCACACACTGAAGGATTGTGGAAGTGGTTAGCCTACCTGGAGCAGTGCTACCTACTCTTTTTACATACAGTCATTACCTTCACAAAGTTCTTTGGCATCAAAGACAAAGCTGGTAAACTATGCTTCTGCTCCCGAAGTTAAGAGGGGTCCTTAAAGTGGAACTACACTGTATCTGAGCAACACAAGCCAAAAGCGCTATTAAATTTATTTTTAATATTCAAAGCAAATTCATCCATCCATCCATGTCTCCATGCTTTATTTTGCTGAGAAATCACTTTGAAAAACATCCCCATAGCATTTCTGGCCAATTTCTTCTTGAGTAAGGAAAGATGATTTTAGTAGCATTTACTTCCTAGAATCCATCTGTCCCTAGTTCAGGCATGCATGCATGAGGGTTTGCTTAGCTGAGAAAAACCATCCTTCCCTCCTGAAGACTCTGGGGATGTATGGCATAATTTGCCTAGTCATGGAAACTAGGAAGTAACTGAAGAAATGTAAAATATACTGTTTAAACCAAGTAAATATAATATGCTTTCCTATCTATTTACTAATGCTAGCAGCATAGGGATTCAAAATAGTCAATATTGATTGAGAGAGTGAAGTTCCACTTTAAAATCTGTTAATTTAGATAATGAAACTGAATACATTGTGCCAATGTTATGTTATATATGTTATTTGTTCAAGTATATCACCTTTATCTGTAGACACTATATGAATAAAAATATAAGGTTTTCTATTTAAATATGTTGAAAAAGTAAAAAATGTACATAAAGTGTGATTACTTTATTACATGATTGTAATATCTTAAAAAAGAGGGAATACGAGAATGAAGGAGGTAATAAATAATATTTAAGGTTATCTAAGGGTTAATAAGGGGCTCAAATATTGTTTATGTTTACAGTATATAGTCATAACATTAATTTACAGAAGTAAGTTACAACTGATGCTTTCATTCACAATGGAATGTAGAACATGGCTGACAGCTCAGTCCTGTAGATTACACAAGGAGAGCTTCACTCTCCCTCTGTAATCAGTATAGCTCCTCTGTCACATTGACCTCCATTCACCAATCCTCTGCTTACCAGGACTACAAAGAGCATACATATTATATAATACAGAGCATCGGGGCATCATGTTGACAGCAGAGCTCCACTGATTACATACTCATGCTCTCCCTGTGTAATCTGCAGGACTAAGCTGTCATTGAGTTAGCACAGCCTTGACCAATGCAAAAGATGGCCATGCTATGTGGAGGAACAAGAGGCTACAGCTGTGTCTCCCAGAATGGCAACTGAGGCAGGTGTTTCTTCTGCTTCTGCCTTGTCCTCACTCGCCCTACAGTATCTCTTTGCATTCTCCACTTGACAAACTTTTATTCCAGAGATTGGTGCCTTGATAAATCTGGAACATTGCTACAAGGGATGAGCTTCAGGTTCCTGGCCTCTGAACTGTTGTCAGAAGGCTAGGGAAGGCCAGTCACAAGGATTTTTTTTGAGACAGATCCCTCTTTATGAAAGTCACAATTCCCAGTCCCCTTTGTTCAATGTATGTTGGAGCAGACACAGGGTGGATAGGGAAAGATAACAGTCAGCAGCAAGAAAGGTTGGATGCAGGGGTGGACTGACCATTCGGAAACTTGGTCACTGCCTGAGGGCCCGGGGTCAGTAGGGGGCCCCATGAGATGCCCCTGGTACCTTTTTCATAGGCTTTTGTGAGTTTGGGCAAGGACACAGGGGCCCCATGATCCCCTGTTGCCCGGGGGCCCCATGAGTTGTCAGTCTGCCACTGGTTGGATGCTAATGCCGATGCTAAATCATGAAAATGTCTGTCTATATTTACATGGAGTCACAGACGCACTAGCAGTATGTTGTACCTTTGTATAGCAATCAGATTAGGGAGAATATTAAAGTGTTACCTAATCCAGGACCCTGCATTCACTCTATCTGGTCTCCCACAGTACACACTACTTGGAAATGCAATTATTTTAGTAAATATATATTGCTAAATACCTTTTCTCATCAGCGGTATATAGCAGTCTTGTGATTTCTATCAGTGTTCAGCAGAGCTCTGGTTAAAGCTTGTAGGAGGAGTTTTTTTCTGCTCTAGGAGGATGAAGAACCCCTGACCCTCTGTCTGGACAGTGCTGATTGACCCTGTGCTGATCACATGCACTCTCCCAAGAAAAAAAAACCTGTCTAGCAATACATACCAAACTGAGCATGTGCAGAGTGTCTCCATACGAAATAGCTTATCAGGAGATAAGAGGGGGGCACTGGGAAAAGGGGAGGATCAGAGAAGTCAGGATTAAACAGTATTTTTACACAATGAAGAAGATTAATCCCTTAGGTTCCACAGTGAGTATATAAAGAATGCTTTACTGCATATACAGTCTGATTTTACTGTTGTGGATTTAGTAACACTTTAAGAGTGTTGATAGGGACAGTTAGATTATGCTAATCATCAGAATGTAAAATGTCTTTTTTTACATAGAGTCACAGACACAATGGGGTTGATTCACTAAAGGCAAATTGGCTGTTCAAATTACAAGAGATTGTTCTCTTAATTTAGTGAAAGTGGTGAAAATTCACTTTGCAAAAAAATACCCAATCACTTGCAGGGAAAATAGAAAAACTGTATTTTTGCTTACACATGATTGGATGATGCTAATTACTATTAGGGAAAGGGAAAATTCCCTTGCAACATGTTCAGCTTATTTGCCTTTAGTAACCATACTACACCGCATGTGGCAATTTAAAATATAGTTGAGAAAAAAAAAAAGAAGAAAAGAAAAAATAAGCAGCGCAATTCACTGAAACATGCATTGTGCTGTTTCCTGCCAGAGCTGATGCTGTACTAGCCTGCATGGTAAAAAAAAGCAATAACACTGAAAAGCAGAAATGTTTATTGTCTAACAACATTAGAACCAAGAATAAGACTCACCGTGATCATCATGATGCTGCTGGACCAGACAATTATTAAGCTGCAATACGGTTTACAACTTGTTCCTTGATTCACTAATGATGAATGATTAAGAGACCTGCTATTGCTGACCAGGGATATCGGGAATCCCCTCATAGTTTTCTCTTTTTGTTTGTGATGAACATTTACCTGTACACTGCCAATTTCTACCATTTTTGAAGGACATTGTATTTAAGGCATGTATTTGTTATACAGGTACTTACCAAGTTTGAATAACCACTTCAATACTGGGCACTTTCACCTCTTTCCTGACCAGCCAATTTTCAGCTTTTATAGCTGTCACAGTTTGAATGAATTGAATTGCGACATGCAACACTGTACCCAAACAACTTTTTTACCATTTTTTGTGACAGATAGAGCTTTCTTTTGGTAGTATTTGATCACCGCTGTTTTTTTTTAATTTGTTGCTAAACAAACAAAAAAAGACATTTAAAAAAAAGTTTTTCTTCGTTTCTGTTATAAAAGTTTGCAAATACGTAATTTTTTTCCTTCACTGATGTGCACTGATGGGCACTGATAGGCTGCACTGATGGACACTGTTGTGGAAGCACTGATGAGGCAGCTGCACTGATATGTGTCACTGATGGGCACAGATAGATGGCACTGATAAGCCCTGATGGGGATTCACTGATTATCAGGGCACTGATGATAAGTGTCCTGATTTTCAGTGTAAATGTCCACTGTGTAAAGTGCCAATTACTGGCTCTCTGGCAAGTCTGTTTACAATGTGATCAGCTTTGATTGAACACAGCTGACTACATGGTAAAGGGCCACTGTGATTGGCCCCAGGGGGCATGCAGGGGGCATGGCTCTGGGAGGACGTCTATAGATACCCTCCTAAACATCTTCTGGCTATAGTGCAGTCAGGAAGAGGATAATGCAATTTTGAAAATGGCGGCCTTCTGCCTGTTTGGTGTCCATGCAAAATTATTATTGTAGACAAATTATTTTGTCTGTTCAAAATCGGGCTTAATACAAGTGATTCAATACTGTGCATTTTGGTTTTTTTTTTAGCTAAATGAATGAAGAAAAATGTGGGTGGTGTGGTTCTTGTTCAAAATACGACCTAGTAAAAGTCCAGTACATACAATAGTCCATACAATATTTTCCCTTTTTACGGTAAAATAAAGCACTCTATTTTTTTAATTATTTGATTAAAAATCTGAGTGTTGTCTCTCTGTTAATATGCAGCCTACTAAAGCCTTTTGCATAGTGTGCATGAACTGGACTTTTTTTTCTTTTTTCAGTGAAATCTTACACTCTAATTTGATTTTTAAATTATGACCGACCTAGGATCTTCCTACTAAAGTCACTTACATAGTGTACATTAGGGATGAGCCAATGGTTTGGTGTGAAGTTGCCTGCTTGAACCCCTTTTTCATGGGAGCCATGCATTATATTTAAGAGAAATATTTCTATTACTCTTCTTTATATGACAGTTTACCACTGTCAATAGTAATTGATTTGCTTTGTCCCTGGCAACCACCACCATCACTAGAACATTGGCTTATATGACTGGGAATCCCCACCTATATAATCAAAGGGATGGGGATAGCAGTGACATCACTGCCCAAATATGATCACTGGTCATATTTGGGCAATGTCAATGACCAAATAGGGCCATGGCCATATGTGGTCAATGATGTCACTACTATCCTTGCCTTTTCCCTTATATAGCTCATGAAAGCTTGAGGAGCTGTTATTCGGTGAGCAGTATCATCAGGATCAGCCATGTGCATCAGGTCCAGGTGATATTTCAGGGGGTCTATGCTGCCAGGGGTGGCAGGCAAAATAGATTTACAATGACAAACTTTTTTTTTTTAATAAATAATTTATCAAATGTTTGTGTTTTTTATTCCTCGGTTATTTAAGTGAATGAGTAGGGTACCTCTTGCTCATTCACCCATTTTCAAAGGGGGTTTACAGATTTTGATAAGCCCCCTGCATGCAGGCTCCCACAACCACAGGGCCAGGGGCCTTGTCCTCATCAACATAGGGACAAGGTGTTTTGTCAGTAGGTTCCCTTGCAAGGTACCCTCCATGATGAGGATATGTGGCCCAGCATAGTTCAGGGGGAAGGGGCCACACCATTTTCCTTTGTAAAGGTCAATGCTTTAAAAAATAACTGCTCACAGGGGGTGCATGCGCAGCTTCCCGGAGTACAGCCACATGTTGTATAAGCTCCGCACCCATCTCCGCTATTGCCTGCCTTCCGGGGTCAGCCTACCACCCGATCTTCACACCAGCAAGTCTAACACCCTCAGGAGTACCTGGTGCATGCCGTCAACAAAGAAAAAAGCTAATGGAACAGCTCAAAAAGTCCCTTACTAATTATCTACTGAGGACTCAGGAGCGGTGCAACATGTCCCAAGATGGCGCCTGCGGTGCATCCCCTCCATACTTCTCACAGGACACAGCAGCCATGCCTCCTGCACAGGGCCATGAGTACTTTTAGTAGCTTACAAAAGGGGATTTAGAGAACTGCCTGGACTCTATGCACATTAAATTGGCAGCTAAGTTTCAATCCGAGCTTCATAAGAGCACTAAAGTCCTTTCCCAGGATTAAACTGCACTTGGGGCCAGAATGGATTGCTTAGAAACTAAACATGATGAACTCAGTTTGGCCTATGGCAAACTTTCCAGAGATCGTGAACTTTTGCATTCTGCCTTTAATCAATTACAGGCGCAAGTGGAGGATTTGGATAATCATAATCGCAGGATTAATCTGCGCATTCCAGGGGTTCCAGAGACAGTTACTGATCTTGCTCAGGCTATGCTTAAGTTGTTTAAATCTCTTCTCCCAGATCAGGACACTAAAGCTTTCGCTTGTGATTGGAGGCACAGAGCATTGCATCCCAAACCTCCTGCAGACAAACCCCTTCACGACATAGTCCTGTGCATGAAAGATTTCCTTGTTAAGGAGGACATTCTCAGGGCTGCCCAACACCCCGGCGATATCCCTGGAGGGTTTGCCTCTCCAAATACTCCTGGATGTCTGCCAAGCCACTCTGGAGAAGCAGCATAAATTGAAGGAGTCACTGCTGCCCTCTCTTTGACTTGTATTCGCTATAAACAGGGTTTTCCCTTTAAGCTGATCGTTCCCCACAATGGCAGCACGTACGTGGTGACTACTCCTTTGGAAGGTCAGGAAGTCTTGGTGAAGCTGGGCCTTGCAGAAGCTGACGCACCTTAGCGCCCACCCTCAGCCCCTTCAGATATCTCTTATCTGGAACACTCCATTTCCACGTCGTGACAGGAGGAGGGTTAGACATGATGCAGGCTGACAGTCAACTTATCTACCTGATGTTCTGGTTTGCATCTGATTGATATGTGAGATAGGTCCTTGGTATTTTATTTTTAGCGGAGTCAGTCATGTTTGACATGCAGAGTTTAATCACTATGAGTCATATGTCTCTAATTTTTTGCTTGCAGGCTGGATCCATGGAGGCTGGTGCCATGCTAACCAACCCTGTTGCCACGCATGGTCAGAGGAGATATTCTTCCTTTATGGAATCATTACTCAGATCTCCATGTTTTTTTAGCGGCGAGGTTTGGGTCATTTTGGCCCCTGGAGGATATAGTTTTTTAGGGGCCTCTTTGGCCTCGCTTCTATCCTTACTTGTTTTTCTTTTTCTTTTTTTGTACATGACTGTAGTAAAGCATGGTGTAATTGGTCTCCTTACTATGACTGTGTAAATTAGGTATTGCATAATAACACAATGGTCAGATTTAACCTCTTTGGTTCTAGGGCTAGTTTCTCTACTCCCCAGGTTGACTTACTCCTTATTAATGATTACTGGTATAATAATGTAATCTTAGGCTTTTTGATTTTTTTTTAAATGGTGATCCATTGCCTCTCCCATAATGTCCAGGGTTTTAATTCACCGAATAAACACAAGACAACATTCCTTCAGTACAAACGGCTAGGAGCGAATATTCTCTTATTGCAGGAAACTCATTTCGCAGTAGATAAACACCCTACATTTTTTCATAAATCATATAAACAGGCTTTCTACATATTGCACTCCTCTAAAGTTCAGCAGGTCTACCGAGATCCGGAAAGTAGGTTCATTATCATCAAGGGCACCCTCTTTGGATGTGAACTTACGATAGCTAATGTCTATGCCACGAATTCAGCTCATTCGACCTTTTTTTCAATTTTTTCAATATTCTTGACAAATATATGTCCTCCCATATGTTGGTGGGTGGCAACTTTAATCTGGTAGCCAACCCATTGATAGATAGGAGCACCTCTTCATCCCTCTTCCCAGCTTTCCCAAAATCCCTCACGAAATGCCTATATTTGTTCCAATTGACTGCTTCTTGGAGGCTGCATAATTTTAGGGCTAAAGACTATACTTTTTATTCCCACCCTCATGATTCCTATGCTAGACTGAATTATATTTATTGCTCTCCGTTTATTTTGGCCAACTCCACAGATGCTTCGAATTCATCTGTGTCCTTGGTCTGATCATAATATTGTCAGGAAAGGCCTGCCCATAGCGCAGGTAAAGCTCCACGGCGCACAAATATTCACATATGCAGGGTCCTTGCAAGCCGAGCAGATGTGCAGGCGCTTGGGTAGAGGCACGCGCACTTGCGCGCGCACTTGTGCCCTCGCGCATGCGGGTGTGCACCTGTCATTAATACTGGCGCCAAGAGGGCTATTTAAACTGTCTGCTGTAGTTATCTCATTGCCGTATGGTCTTTTCCCCCTGCTCGTGTCTCCTGACTTCTGTGATTGATTCCTGTTGCCAAACCAGCCTGTTCCTGACTTCTGCTTGATTGCCTCCTGCCCTGACCTCTGGCTTGTCCTCGGATTATTCTTCTGCCTGCTCCTATCTGATTGTTCTCCTGTTACTGAACCTGGCTTGTGACCCGACTACTCTTCCTCCTGCCGCTATAAGCCTGATCTGCCTCACCAATATCGAACCCGGCTCATCTGACCCTGCATCCTCAGCACACGGTGCTCCAGCATCCATCCCGCACGGATACACCTGCACCCTGCTCTGGCCTGCTACTCATCAGCCCTCCAGCTGTTACTGGACTGATCTCAGGCACTCATACCCCAACGTGCTCCTGCGACCGCTGTCTCACCGTCAGCGGTCCTCGAGCCGGAGTTGTACGGGAGGTCTGCCTTTTCACGTCAGGCTCACTATCCAGGTACGTGAAATATATTGTATCACTGTCCATCACTTTTATAGGCCTAGCGGACACCCCTTACTCCTGATGTCTGAATGATTCTCTGCTCACAGACCCCTACTCTCGTCAGGAAGTAGCTACGTCAATTCAGGAATATTTTCAGCTAAATAACACTTCTGAAATTTCCTCGGCTATGATGTGGGTGGTGCACAAGGCGGTTCTTCATGGCCACCTTATTTCTACCATAGCTACTAGGAATAGAGCATGCTGGCGGCGGATTCAGACACTTACTAGAGAGCTGGAAATTCATTATAGAACTCATATAGGCAACCCATCCTTGCTGAATAGACACATGATAGCCCAAAAGCATCTTGAGCTGAATACACTACTGTCCCATAAAACTGAGAAGGCACTGCATTGGTCAAAGGCGTTCTGTTCACGGCCAATTACCCACCATGTGTGTTCTGTCTTCATACCTTGCTCAAAATTTGGCATAAGTATCCCATTTTGCCTAAAACTCTTCTATTTATTTAGAGTGCTCCCAATACTGGTTTCTAAATTGTTTCTTGATCACTTCCAACTTGTGGTTAATAATTTTATTTGGCAAAATTGACATCCTTTTTTTACCTCTTTAGACTTGTATAAATCACAACAGGCAGGGGGCCTAGCCCTTCCTAATTTTTGGCTCTACTATTTATCCACCCGCTTTTCTCAAGCTGCACAATGGGCCATTATTAAATCCCCTGGGTTGGATTTGAGTCTCTATTAATGTGCCAATTTTTTCTTCCAGGTCTGTTATGGTCCCACCATGCTCCTTGTCAGTTTATAATGCTATAGTATTTCAAACGTTGACACTTTGGTCCCGATATAAATCTAAATTGGGTCTTGTCTCCCCTGCTCCTCTGGGGTTAACTTTTTTTGGGGATCCGAATTTTGCCATGGCTTTCCCATGTTCACTCACATTTCGTTGGTCATATGACCGTGTCCTTATTAGACTAATGGACTTTCAAAGAGGGTGGTTGTTTATCTCTTTTGATCTGTTGCATACCCATTTTAATGCCGCACTATTTTGAAAGCATCTGCCGTGACTCTCCTAGGGGTAGAGGCCTTATCTCAGACCTATTTAGCCTTTTTCTAGATGCTTATTACACCTCTCCCCCTCCTTATAGATTAAAATGGGAGCTTGACTGTAATATCACATTCTCGGATGACAACTGGGACTCCATGTTGGATAACATATGCAGGGGCTCTAGATCTCTTTCGGTTTGAGAGATGGCCCTTAAGGTTCTTACCTGTTGATATTATACCCCCTACAGACTACATGTTATGTTTCTGGGAGTTTCACACCTCTGTTTTAGGGGTTGCGGCCTTGCTGGAACTCTCATACACATGTTTTGGGCCTGTCCTGGTCTTTCCCTGATATGGTGTAAAATATCGGAGGTCGCCTCTGCTTTGGCGGATTCTCCTATTTTTCTGTCGCTACACATCTGTTTATTGGGTTTGCCAATTTCGGGGGTTCCCAGCAGTTTTATGAGGTCAATTCATACCATCTGTGTCTCCACTCTATGGGCAATAGCCCTACATTGGAAATCACCTGTAGTCCCATTAGCCTCTATTTTATGGAGAATTGATACGGTCATGCTTATAGAACGTATACATTACACTTTACTAGATAGGATGTATTTATTTAACATCCTATGGGATGGTTGGAAGATACCTCGCCATCTACTGTTGGACTGAATGTCTACTCCTACCAGATCTGTCCTTATTTTTTGTGAGTTGTGCTGTTGATCTGCCATATTATTGCATTCTTCTTTCATGTACTTGATTTTTACTTTGTGACTGTCTTTCTTCAAATGAAAATGACCTGTTTGTTCCTTTATTACTGTTAACTGTGATACATTTTATAATGTACGGTTTTTGTATTTTACCTTTCTGATAAAAAAGTTTGTAAACAAAAAAAAAAATAACTGCTCACAGCCAAATAGAATTTTTAAAACTATTTTTGCACTGGTGCATTTTCCCAAGGGCAGTGCCCCTTTAATGCTATTTGTCTATTACCCCAGAAATTAAGCATTTTTGATTTGACAGATTCCAATTCAGTTGATTGTAATGGGGTTTGGGTTTGGCATCTGAGCTTGTTTGTAGTTTGCTGAACCCTGCTTGAACTGAACTCATGGCAATACAGCTTATCACTAGTGTGCTTAGAGTCTGCACAATTATAACAGTTAGAAGAACAGTTAGTTGTGAAGTTTACCTGTACTTAGGAAGCATATGGTCTTGTTTGCACTCTGTGTGAGCCTATACTGCATTGTAGACTTAGAAGCAGCTAAGGGTCAGATTACAGTCTGCTACAATATTTTCATGTATTTGCGCTCACTAATTGGAAGCAAATCTTTATACAGTGTAGTGCCACCCCTGTTGGGCCACTGGTAACAACTGATTCTTCCCAAATAGTATAGGGGCTGCCCATCCCCAAAGCACCATCCATGCACATTGGCTCCAATAACTCAGTCTAGGAGATTGCTTTTGATATTTATTTCTTGAAGAACTTTAAACAGGAGAGGGGGATACTCAAAAATGGAGCACAGTAAAAGGAGTACAATTCTCCCTAGGCTCACATTCAGAGATTCTGCTGTGGACACAGGGTAATGACCAGTACACTGAGACCCCACGAGAGCCATCTCAGTTAATAGCTACCCCTGTCATTTAATCCCAAAAGCACATAGTCATCAGGAATCACAACTCAGGCTCAGAACTCACAAGTGCCCAGGACAGCTGCACACCTTTCAGCTTCCTCCAAAACACACCCAGTGAGAAAGACAATTATTCTCTAGACTAGATTCTGTAAGGTGAAGTCCTACAGCCAGCTCCCCAGAAAGCCTGATTTAGGTTCTCAGCCCTGCCACTGATGAGCTCTCAGAGAGCCTCGGGGGGCAGCAGCCTAAAGGAAAC
This sequence comes from Staurois parvus, assembly GCF_062004578.1. Lineage (NCBI taxonomy): Eukaryota > Metazoa > Chordata > Amphibia > Anura > Ranidae > Staurois > Staurois parvus. The sequence goes on along the minus strand of NW_028318646.1, from coordinate 1,020,827 downwards.
TTGCCTAATGAGGAAAGAACCCTGTCTGCAGGGCTTCAGACTAGTTATCACACCCCCAACCACCTTCTGGGCACACCCTTTCAGACATTGGCTAGGGCATGATAAATATTCAGTCTATCTATTTGCCTCTCCCAGCTCCTAATTCTGGAAACTTCCTCCAGAAGCAGAGGGAAGTAGTCAATCTCTCAGCCTGTGAAACCCTGAACAGACTAGAGCAAGAAGTACTGTCCTACACCGTGCACACATGCGCTGGAAAAATAGAGACCACAGGACGAATTGCCCCTGCTGGAGAATTCATTTTTTCACCAGACCCTTTGGGGCTCAGAGCATATTGCATATGCATGTAATGTAGTCTAGGCATACTAAGACTGGATGGGTGCTGCCTGGAAAGGCTATAAAAACATCTTGCATACACAGATGCTACGTATTTCATTGATATCAGTTTCCATATATTTTGATGTGATTGTTTCAAGGATAGCATTATTATGTACATGCAATTTATATAACAAGTAAGCCAGTCATAGACTTGCTTTAGGATAATTGGTGACAATAGCAATATCTCTACAATGTTTGGAACAGCTGTGATACTTTCTGCTACACTTGTGGTGAGTATATGCTTAATCCTCCAAGATTCACCATGACTGGACTTGTTAAGAAGGCATATTAGTGTATATATTGTACTTTGGTTGTAAGATTGGTGTAAGATGATTCACTTCAGTTTAACCAAAAATATTTTTATTAATAGTCAATGTAGTATTTACCCTGCCTAGAGATGGGAAGGCTTTGAAAAAAACAGAAAAATTGGGGGGGAATTTTTTTTTACCATTTTTTTCAAAGCTGTTTTTTTTCCAGAAACATTTTGAAAAAAAGAAAGAAGTGTGGAATATATTCTTTTGCAATAATAAAGGCTATATCTATGACATGGTATTCAAACTACCACTTCAAATAACATGAAGACCTTAAAAGAGAAGTATGGGCTTTATACTTACCTAGGTGAATGCAGCATCAGTCCTATACTGCATCTTTCCCCCACCGGCTCCAAGTGTGAGAACTCGGCAATCTCACATGGTCACTGAGTTCTCACAGCTGCTCTGAGCAGAGAGCAGTGACTGTCATTGGAGAGCTGGGCTGTGGAGGGGGAGGGTGCAGCTGGCTCAAGCTCTTAGCGGCTAACTAAAAGGCTAAGCCAGATGCCCCTCCAGGACTTAAAAGTCAGGATCTTTGCCCAGCCTGAACCTGCTGAGTGACATCAGCCAACAGTGGGCATTCAGTCTGCTGTGAGCTAAAAACGGGTCACAGAAGTGCAGAACAAACTACACTGCTGTGATCCACAGGAGAAGTACAGCCAAAAGACCTTTGGCTGTACGTCTCCTTTAATGAAAGATTTCTGAGACTTTATGTAGTCTTCAATTATTGCAAGTTCTCTTAGCTGAAGACAAGCAAATACTGCAATACAATTCAAGTAACATTGCACTTCTCAATGCAGTTCCCAAACTAAAGAAATATGCATATCTGTCATTAGGTGAAACTTTGGGGGAAAGGCTCCAATGTAGTCTGCTTGTGGGGTCCATCTTGGCTCCTTGACCTCCTCTAAGGCCTTAATTGACAGATAGGAGGGTAAATTTGTCTGACAAATTAGTTTATATTTTTTAACCTTTAAATAATTCCTATTAATTTTCTCCATCATCACAGCATAATGTTTACCTATAGTCTGCTCAGTAAACTGGATTTACTTTTCCTCTTCTCAGTAAAATGGTGACAGGCATCTAGAGTTTGGAAACATCTCCACGGTGCAATTTCTGCTGACAGCAAAACTATCGTGAGAAGAAATATTATTTCCAAAATGCTACAAGAATAACAAAACACATCCTTGCATGCCAACGGAACCCTAAAGACATTAACAATTACTTTATGGAATTAAATGATGAGGTCCATAAAGTTTAAGTAACTCCTCCCTCCAGAGTTCTCATTTCAGGTAACACTCTTTCTGCCCTTTCTGGGTCATCTTCACCAGCAGCATCTTCAAGTAAGCAAGTGTTACAAACCAATGCCTCCCAATAAAAAATACGCAATACATTCAGGATAAAACTGATCAAGCTTTCGTAAGAGTAAATCATGCTTTTGGATCAGCATTGTCAATAACTGAAAATACATACTGTCAGAAAATATTTAACGTATTATGGGGGAAAGGGGTGTGGACGGGGGCAGACTGACCATTTGGAAACTCGGGCACTGCCTGAGGGCCTGGGGTTAGTAGGGGGCCCCATGAGATGCCCCTGGTACCTTTTTCATAGGCTTTTTTGAGTTTGGGCAAGGACACAGGGGCCCCATGATCCCCTATTGCCTGAGGGCCCCATGAGTTGTCAGTCCGCCCCTGGGTGTCGATAACTGCTCTCATGTATAGCTGAAATATTCTTAATATCTGCATTCAATTTAAATAAATAAATAAATAAATAAAAAAGCAAGTAGCAAGTTTAGTTTCACTGAATAAGCTGTACTTTTATTTCAAAAATAATAATTTTAATACCCTGCATTTCACATTCCCAGTTTAACAAAATGACTTTAAATTTGTAAAACTAATCCACACTGCATTTTTTTTTTAATTTTTCTGAAAATTAAATTTTTTTTCTAGAAAAAAAACAGATAAAACATTTATTTTCCCATGGCTTCAAATTTTCCCGGAAATTGTACATCTCTAACCCAGCCCCCAAAATTGAACAATTTTTATTTGTAAAAGAAGCTTTATAAAACTTAGGTTTCTGACATTAATAGTGACAAAACTCTGTAACCCAATATGAATATTCTTGCAAAAGAGAGGGCTGACTATGCCAAAAAATTGTATCACTGTGCTACTGTCACAAAGCAATGAGGAAAGTGGGTTCTGGGTGCTGGGGGTACCCAGTACAAGATTTGCTTTAACAAGCATTCACTGTACCTGTAACTGCTACATGTCTGAAAAGAAATTGAGTTTTGGTCGTGGCAAAACACTGTAACCTGACAGAAAAATTCCTGAAGAGCATAGAATGGACCCTGAGTTAACAAAGATTCACCATATATGCAACTGTCACACAACTGGGTAAAAAATGGGGTTTGGTTGCTGGGGGTGCTCAAATACCATAGCCCAACAAAAGAATTCCTACAAACCACAGAGTAGGTGTTTTTAAACAAAATTTACAGCATGTGCAATTGCGAAACAGCTGCTAAAATGTGGGACACAACATTAAAAAATGTAAAGAGTAGCAGCTATGGCCCTATTTTTTGAAGATAATGGTAGCAGGCAAACAACAGTGCCAGGAGTTGTTAACATTTGCGAGGGGGTGCTCAAGGAGATCTGACATGGGAATGATGACAGTATGTGAAATATTTTTTGTGGCCTGTGGCAGTGAAAGAAGAAACTGCAGGTGCTTGGTAGCTGCTGCTAATCCAATACAAGTTCATTTCCACAAATGTCAAACTGTCAATGTTGTCTATGGACAGATGCACCCTCTAGTCTGTCACAAAGCCTCTCTACACAAAATGCATGCTCAAAAAGCATGCTGGCTACAGCACAGCCCAGTAGCTTAGTTACATATTGGGCAAGCCCTGTGACCAAATAGTCATCCATTTGGAGGGTCTCAGTCTTTCCCCCAGGATTATCAGCCACCATTTGATGCAGCCACTGCCAATAAATGCTGACAGCGAACATCCCTGGGTGCTAAGGACTGAAAACATTTTTAAGGGCATTACCAAGGCAGCCACCCTCACCAATGCTGCTCCTTTCACCTATAGGAGATTCAGAGACACCTTGTGTATGAGACAGTGTCCTGCCAGCCATTGGAACTGAGTTACATAGGTTCCTTCATAGTACATCTTCCACATGTGTAATCCTCTGCTCTCTCTGAGGGCAGGATGAGCCCTTTTCCACTGGTACCAAACTCCAGAGATACATTTTTATTTTATATAATATATATATCTATATATATATACAGTTGCAAGAAAAAGTATGTGAACCCCTTGGGATTACGTGGAGGTTTGCATGAATTGGGCATAAAATGTGCTCTGAACGTCATCTAAGTCACAACAATAGAAGAACACAGTCTGCTGAACATAATACTACACAAACATTAGATGTTGCCCTGGTTTAATTGCACATAACATGTAAACATTCACAGTGCAGGGAGGAAAAAGTATGTGAGGCCCTAGCTTAATGACTTCTCCCAGAGCTAATTGGAGCCAGGAGTGAGCCAACCTTGACTCCAATCAGTGTGATGATATTGGATGTGTTGCTGACAGCTGTCCTGCCCTTAAAAAACACACACCTGTTTTGGGTTTACTGGTTTCAAGAAGCACTGTCTGATGTGAACCATGCCTCACAGAAAAGCGCTCTCAGAAGACCTACGATCAAGAATTGTTGACTTGCATGAAGCTGGAAAGGGTTACAAAAGTATCTCCAAAAGCCTTGATGTTCATGTGTCCACGGTAAGACAGACTGTCTACAAATGGAGAAAGTTTAGCACTGTTGCTACTCTCCCTAGGCGTGGTCGTCCTGTAAAAATGACTGCAAGAGCACAGCGCAGAATGCTGCATGAGGTAAAGAAGAATCCCAGAGTGTCAGCTAAAGACCTACAGAAATCTCCGGCACATGCTAACATTTTTGTTGACACATCTACAATAAGGAAATCATTAAACAAGAATGGAGTACATGGGAGGACACCACGGAGGAAGCCATTGCTGTCCAAAAAGAATATTGCAGCACGTTTGAAGTTTGCAAAAGAGCACCTGGATGTTCCACAGCACTACTTTCAAAATATACTGTGGACATATGAAACCAAGATTGAGTTGTTTGGGAAGAACACACAACACTATGTGTGGAGAAAAAAAGGCACAGCACACCAACATCAAAACCTCATCCCCACTGTAAAACATGGCGGAGGGAGCATCATGGTTTGGGGCTGCTTTGCTGCCTCAGGGCCTGGACGGATTGTTGTCATTGATGGGAAAATGAATTCCAGAGTTTATCAAGACATTTTGCAGGAAAACGTACGACCATCTGTCTGCCAACTGAAGCTCCGCAGAGGATGGGTGATGCAACAGGACAATGACCCAAAGCATACAAGTAATTCAACAAAACAATGGCTGCAACAGCACAGAATACGCCTTCTGGAGTGGCCCAGTCAGAGTCCTGACCTCAACCCCATTGAAATGCTGTGGCATGACCTTAAGAGAGCGATTCACACCAGACATCCCAAGAATATTGCTACACTGAAACAGTTTTGTGAAGAGGAGTGGTCCAAATGACTCCAGATCGTTGTGCAGGTCTGATCTGCAACTACAGGAAACGTTTGGTTGAGGTTATTGCTGCCAAAGGAGGGTCAACCAGTTATTAAGTCCAAAGGTTCACATACTTTTTCCTCCCTGCACTGTGAATGTTTACATGTTATGTGCAATTAAACCATGGCAACATCTAATGTTTGTGTAGTATTATGTTCAGCAGACTGTGTTCTTCTATTGTTGTGACTTAGATGTTGTTCAGAGCACATTTTATGCCCAATTCATGCAAAACCCCACGTAATCCCAAGGGGTTCACATACTTTTTCTTGCAACTGTATATAGATATATAGATATATATAAATATACAGTGCTCAGCATAAATGAGTACACCACTTTTGAAAAGTAAGATTTTAATCAATATCAATGAACACAAAAACAATTTCCAAAATTTTTACAAAACTGAATTTTATAGAACATTTGTTTAGCTCATTACATGAAAATAAGATTAAATAATATAATTTAGATTACAAAATCTTCAGTTTTACTCAAATTAGTTGATGCAAAAATGAATACACCCCACAAAAAAAACTACTGCATCTAGTATTTTGTATGACCTCCATGATTTGTAGGGACAGCACCAAGTCTTTTAGGCGTGGAATGAACAAGTTGGCAACATATAGCTACATCTATTTTTATTCCATTCTTCAGGAATGACCTCTTTTAGAGCTTGGATCCTGACTGGAGAGTGATGCTTAACTTGATCCCTCATAATTCCCTATAGGTGTTCGATCGGGTTCAGATCAGGAGACATTCTTGGCCACTGAATCATTTTCACCCTGGTCTTCTTCAGAAATGCTACAATGGCCTTAGATGTGTGTTTTGGATCATTGTCATCTTGAAAGGTGCACGATGAGCAAGGGCACTGAATGATGGTAGCATCTTCTCTTTCAATACCTTTATGTTGCCATAGAGTTTTGAAGCCTTCGGTTCCAAAAACATTTATCTTGGTTTCATCACTCCAGAGTACAGAATACCAGTAGTCTTCCTCTTTTTCAGCATGGGCCCTGGCACATTCTAGGTGGGCTTTTTTGTGCATGGGCTTTAGGAGTGCCTTTCCTCTGCACTGTATGTCGTATTGTGTCATGGGAAACAATCACCCCAGTTTGGCTTTCTGCTTCTTTAGATAGCTGCAGTTTTCTTCAACCCTTCTCATCAGAAGACGTCTCTATGTTTAATTTTTGTATCACGTTTGCTACAGTATTCTGACTGATAAGTAAAGCTTTGCTGATCTTAATGTATCCTTCACCATTCTTTTGTGTAAAGAAATTATTTTCTTTCTCAGGCCTTGTGGCATTTCTCTTCCATGTGGTGCCATTGATGACAGCATGAATTAGGAAGGGGTTTTCTTTGTTAATTAAAGCCCTTTTAAAATCAACTGTCTGCTTGACACCTGTTTAACCACATCCCCATAGAAGATATACTGCTACAGGGCGGCAGGGGTGCGCAAAATCATACATATATATGTGATTTTTCATTTCGGGTAGGGGACACGCATGAGTCACAAGCGCACCTTACCCGTGCCTACCCGTGCCGCCATTAGTGGCCATGGCTGTCCATCACTGGGTCCCGGCCAATGATTACCCACAGGTGCCCGGTGATTACAGAGGATCTCCAATGGGGAGGAGGGCTGATTTGTTTACTAACAGTCCTCCTCCCTGTAGGCTCAGACACACTGCTCTGGATGGCTGTGCACGGTGTGATTACAGTAAAGCCCACACACACTGCCCCCCAGTAAAACACTCCCAGCACACAGTTAACCCTTTGATCGCCCCTCATGTTATCCCCTTCCTGCCCAGTGCCATTAGTACAGTGTCAGTGCTTTTTTTGTACTGATCACTGTATTGGTGTCACTGGGGATGTCAGTGACACCAAGTCAGTTCCCCCCAATTTCAGAATGCCCGGCGCAGTCCCGCAGTCCCACTATAAGTCTCTGATCGCCACCATTATTAGTAAAACAAAAATTCGGGTATCTATACCGCCATTTGTAAATGCTATAATTTAGACGTAAACCAATGAATTTACACGTATTCAGATTTTTTTCAGCAAAAACATGTAGCAGAATACATTTTGGCCTAAATTTATAATGAAATTTGATTTTTTTATTTTTTTACTGGACATGTTTAATAGCAAAAAGTCAAAAATATATTTTTTTTACTCAAATTGTTGGTCTTTTTTTTATAGTGCAAAAAATAAAAAGCGCACAGGTGATCAAATACCACCAAAAGAAAGCTCAATTTGTTGGGAAAAATAACGTAAATTTCATTTGGGTGCAGTGTTGCGTGACCGCGCAATTGTCAGTTAAAATAACGCAGTGCTGTAACACAAAAAATGTCCTGGTCAGGAAGGGGGCTGGGGGGGTAAATAATTAGACTTACCTGTAGTTTAATTCTTTCATTTAGATCTTGTTGTCTAAAATTTAGGTTTGCTCCTAAGACTTTCATTGGGGTGTATTCATTTTTGCAACATGGTGTTAAATGAATTTGTTAGCAAAAATACTTGTTTGTGTGTGCAAATTAACAAATGTTGTTTGCAATCAATGGTCTGCATTTGTGGGAGTATTTTGTAGTATAGTGTCCCATAGAAAATGGTGATTCTGAAAGGAAAGGAAAGGTTTTCTGACAAATCTGTTGCGGTGTACTCATTTATGCTGAGCACAGTATATATATATATATAAATATATATATATATATATATATATATATATATATGACAATAATCTAAAACACACATCTAAGGCAAAATGTTTTTATTTCTGTAGAAGTGATTCAGTGGCCAAATATGTCTCCTGATCTGAACCCATCAAACACTTATGGGGAATTCTGAAGAGAGAAGTTGAGCGTCAGTCTCCATCCAGCATCCAGGCTCTAAAATTCTTGAAGAATGCAAAAAGATAGATGTTGCAATATGTCGCCAACTTATTCATTCCATGCCTAGAAGACTTGGTGCTGTCCTTACAAATCATGGAGCTCATACAAAATACTAGATGTACTAGTTTTTGTTGTACGGTGTATTCATTTTTGCATCAACTAATTTGGGTAACCCTGAAGATGTTGCAATCTAAGTTATATTATTAACCTTACTTTCATGTAATGAGCTAAAGAAATGTTCTATAAAATTCAGTTTTGTAAAAATTTTGGAAATTGTTCTGGTGTTCATTGAGATGTTGATTAAAGTCTTACTTTTCAAATGGGGTGTACTCATTGATGCTGAGCATTGTATATATATATTGGTACAAAAGGAATCAGAGGTCCCTGCTCCTTAGAGCTTACAAAATAAGAGTCAAGTATGGATAATATTATGTTAATATGTTAAGACTGTATTTTTTAACAAATAGTTCATGTGCCTTATTTTGTTTTGTCGCAAGTTGCAATCTTTTTTCTCTCTCTTTCTTGAGATCACTAATTTGTAACACATTGTGGTTCATTTATCAAAACTGGAGAGTGCAAAACCAGGTGCAGCTCTGCATAGAAACCAATCAGCTTCCAGGGTTTTTGTCAAAGCGTAATCTTCCTTTTTGCTTGAGGTGATTGTAGCCATATTAGTGCACTTATGACAGAAACAATTGAGTACTGTCCGTGATACTTTTTTTATTTGCACTAACATACAATTTTGAGGACAAGCTTTCGGGGTATGTCCCCTTCTTCAAAGTCCAAGCAGTACTATACAAATCACAAAGTTTCAGCAGAATGTTAGAAGTGATGAAAAAAAAAAGGCTACAGATAAGATACAGCAAAAGGAGGGGGGAGAGGGGGATACTACACTCACACAGAGGGGGTCAAGCTAGCTAATAGTCATAAAACTGTTGGATAATGAGTGAGGGATCCCATGTCCAAGTTAAGGCCGTTATCTCTTGTGTCAAATAGAATTATCATTCTTAGTTCAAAAGTTTTTCTTTCCTGAATGGATTTGAATTTTCCTTTCAGAACTAAAACATTGAGGTCTCCCATTGTGTGGCCTGAATGTGTGAAATGGTGTCCTACAGGTGTGCAGAGGTCATCTTCTTTATGTTCCTTGATGGTATGTCTGTGCAATTTCATCCTTGTTCCCAACTTCTGTCCTGTTTCGCCAACATAAGATCCTTTGCTGCATTTTCTGCACTGGATAAGGTACACAACATTACTGGAGGTGCAGATGTATGATCCAGAGATATTAAAGATCCCTTTTGAGTGTCTGACACTTTTTGATGGATTGATTTGGTTGCACAGTTTGCAGCGTTTCTTATTGCAGGGTTTGCTTCCATTATTTGTGACATCATAATCAGAAGGAAGTTTCCTACTGATTAGTTTATTTCTGAGGTTGGGGGGTTGTCTGAAGGCCAGTATTGGGGGTTGCTGGAATATTTCTTTCAGAGTTCCATTCTCTGTTATGATGGGTTGTAAATCTTTGATTATTTTTCTTATCCCTTCTAGTGCTGGGTTGTATGTGGTTACTAGAGGTACACGGTTGTTTGTTTTTTTCTCTTTGTACTGAAGTAGATTTTCTCTTCGGGTTCTCAAGGCTGTGTTTATGCTGGTGTTGATAGTTTTGTACTTGTAACCTTTCTTATGGAAGGAGTCTGCTAGTGTCCCGAGATGTTTATCTCTGTCTCTTGGGTCAGAACATATTCGGTGGTATCTAATGGCCTGACTGTGTATGATGGCACGTTTCGTGTGTTGGGGGTGGAAGCTGGAACTGTGGAGGTAGTTGCATCTGTCAGTGGGTTTTCTGTATATTGAGGTGTGAAGCGTATCATCCCTGATGTATACTGTGGTGTCTAGGAAGGTGACGTGTGTGTTTGAGTATTCCATTTTTAGTTTGATTGATGGATGAAAAGTGTTCATCAATGAGTAAAATTGTTTTAGGTTTTCTTCACCTTCTGTCCATATGATGAAAATATCATCAATATAGCGATAATATCTGTATGGTTTTTGTTCCATGCTGTTCAGGAATTTTTCCTCCAAGTCAGCCATAAATAAATTGGCATATTGGGGTGCCATTTTACTTCCCATCGCAGTGCCCATGCATTGAAGATAGATGTCTTTATTGAAAGCAAAGTAGTATCCCTGTATAGTAATATCCTTCACAAGGATGGATTAGCTGCATGTCACAGATCCTTATCATCCTCACCAAACCACAAATACACTGCTGAGGATGTTACACAGCTCATTGAATTCATACTTACACACAACTACTTTGCTTTCATCTCCCTCTTTGATATGATTTAGATTATATGCTCCTCTTAAATCGAGTTTGTGAAAACTTCCCACAAAGACGATTAAACAACTCAGTAATAAGTGGCAGCAGGAAACGTTTTTTTAGCTGTAATGGCATTCAATCCCCGGTAGTCAATACAAAGACAAAGGGAACCATCTTTTTTCTTGAAGAAGCCCGCTCCAGTGGGAGAGGAGGATTTCCAAATAAATCTTTTTTGGAGATTTTTTGCAATGTACTCGGATATGGTCTTAGTCTCAGGGAGACTGAGAGGATATACCAGGCCCCTAGGGATGCTGCACAGCACAGCCATCCAGACCAGTGTCCTTACAGTAAGCACCAACACACTGCACCCCAGTAAAACACTCCAAGCACACAGTTAACTTTTTGATCACCCCACATGTTAATTCCTTCCTACCCAGTGCCATTAGTACAGTGCCAGAGCTTTTTTTTTTTTAGCACTGATCACTGTATTGGTGTCACTGGGAATGCCAGTAACACCAAGTCAGTTCCTCCCCAGTGTCACAATGCCCGCCGCAGTCCCGCTATAAGTCGCTGATTGCCGCCATTATTAGTTAAAAAAAAATTCCACTATCTTTACTTCCATTTGTAAGCTATAACTTTCACGTAAACCAGTTAATTTACACATATTGGGATTTTTTTAGCAAAAACATGTAGTAGAATACATTTTGGCCTAAATTTATGATGAAATTTGATTTTTTTAATTTTTTTACTGGACACGATTTATAGCTAAAAGTCAAAAATATTGTTTTTCTTCTCAAAATTGTCAGTCTTTTTTTATAGCACAAAAAAAAAAACGCACAGACGATCAAATACCACCGAAAGAAAGCTCAATTTGTGGGAAAAAAAGGACGTAAATTTCATTTGGGTGCAGCATTGCATGACCACGCAATTGTCAGTTAAAGTAATGCATAATGCAAAAAATGGCCTGGTCAGGAAGGGGGGTAAATCCTCAGGAGGACAAGTGGTTAAACTGCATAGGATGGGTCTACTGACTGATTCCCTCTATCCTAGGTGTTGAAGGGACCACGGGGACACAATTCATATGCTGTAGCACTGCCCCAAGCTTCACACATACTGGCTCAGAGTGCTGACTATTATTAACCAGGCTTATCAACTCCAGTTATCATTGGACCCTTTGTCTTGTAGTTTGGGTATTTTGGATCCATTGATCCCTGATGTGTTTGTTAAGTAGGCAGTGTTTGTTAAGGAGCCCTTGTTCCAGGCCCGAAAGGCAATTTAGCTGCACTGGAAGAGCCCTTTGCCCCCATCTACGCAGGATTGGCTTAACAACATGCATACCACCCTGCATTATGAGAAACTTTTATACCAACATAGAGGATGCCCAGCTAAATTTGACAAAACATGGGATGGCTGGCTTTCGAACCCTGTTCCGGCTCCAGTAGAGTTGGTGCTGCCTCTTTTGTTAGGATATGGTTAGGCTTTTTAGTGGAGGGGTTGTCTCTCTAGGACAGTTCCAATTTCATATGGAATATGAATTATCATAATACTACTTTAGTCATAATGTTTTTATTGGTTTTTGCCTTGTCTACTTACTAAAGAAGGGTGGGGGTGTTGTTGGGTACAGTCTACTGCTTACTACTTTGTTATACTACACTTGTATGATTTTTCAGAATCTGTACCCTAATGTTGACTACTATTTTTATTGTATGCTGTTTCGTGACACAGACATTTTGGAAATTGTACCTAGGTTTTGTTCAATAAACTCTTTTCTGATTTTTAAAAAAAAAAGAGGTGGCCAGCGGTAACACCGAAAAGGAGATGGATTCAAGGTGAAACACTCCCACCGACATTTTGATGGGAGTGGTGCATAAAAGAATAGGACCAGAGGCCAGAATGGTTCCATCAATAGCTGAAAATTGAAGGATCTGAGGAAGGTGTTCTGTGGTCTAAGTGAATTCCTTTACAAGGGATGCAGAGATAAAATTGTCAACAAATGCTTCCATCGAGACAGTAGAAGGGCGAAAGTGCAACTGTATTGCACTAGTTGGATGTTAACTTGAGAGGCAAGAATTACAGTCTAGTATACCTCCCTCTAGGTATACTAGCCTTGGAAGTTTCCAGGCCGCTGTGGGCACTGTTTCAAGAAATATACCTTTTGTCTGCAGTAGATGCGCAGTCACTGACAACGGTTTCTTTCCTCAATGGATAGGCATGAATGTACAAGTTGCATAGGCTCTTCTTGAGAGAAGGGTGATGAGTCATTGGGAGGTACTAAGAGGTGTTGGAAAGTTGGAGCCAGACGCTGAGCCGAGAATTTGTGCAGCTGAATCCTTTCCTGGGAGCGTTCCTGGAAATGGGAGTCGATCTTGACGGCCAAAGAAATTAGATTTTCCAGGATGGTAGGAATTTCTTGACCTGCCAACTCATCTTTTGATACATTCCACCAAACCTTGCCAAAAGGTCGACATAAGTGCTTCATTGTTCCAGGAATGTTCAACTGCTAGAGTTCTAGGTGTACTGTCCAACAGTGAGGTTACCTTGACAGAGGTGAAGAAGTGCACCTGCAATGGAGGACGCATGGCTTGGCTCATCAGAAATCTTTGTAAAGAGAGTAAGAAATTCTGTTATATCATTGGTTACTGGATCAACCTTTTCCCACATTGGGGAGGCTCATGCCAAAGCCTCTCCAGAAAGCAGAGAAATCACGTATGCGACCTTAGTTTGACCAAAAGGAACATTCTGCAGCTGTAACTCAAAGTGAATGTTACATTGGTTAATAAACCCATGGCAGGCTTTAGGATCTCCAGAGACTTGCAGCAGAGCTGGAAGATGAAGCGTTGGCGTTACCACCGGAGTGGTTTGCGGCACAGATGTCGGAAGCAAAGCTTAGAATTGATCCAAAGGAGTGATTAGAATCTGGAAATGATGAATTGCCTGAACTTGACTAGATTCTTGAGCACTGAGTCTTTGGAGAAGTCACTCTTTAAAATCCATAGGTGGTAAGGTTTATCTGTCATAATTTGAGCAAACTGTCACAATCAAAGGATAAGACCAACTGGGACTGTAAACTCAAGATCTAGTTGGCTAGTGGGAACAACAAAACAGGTGTAGCCAGGTATCGGTCCTCACAGATGCAGGAGCATCAGTGTGGCATGCAAACGGTGGTGTTTCAGAGTTGCAGCATTTAAGAAGCCACCCGGTCTTAACCAGAGGAGGTGTGGATGTTGCGCTGCATGGCAGCCCCCAGGTTGCAGCTCTCTAAAACACCAATGCGGGCACAGTGGAACCAAATAGTAGACTGGAATGACACAGGGTACACACAGGATACTAGGGGCCAAGGTAACCTACTGCAGCAAGCTAGGAAGGGACGCCAGGGGACAAGACTCAGGGAACAAGTGTAAAAAGAGAGACTCAGCAAGCTGGAAAGGGCTGCAGGGCAAACAACAACAGGAAACAATGTTGAGAAGGACACACAACACACAGCAATAGGTACTGAAGGGATCAATGGACAGAAACTAAAGGAATATGACTGCACACCCAGAGGGAAAACACTGAGAACAAAGACAGGATCAAACAACACACAGAATATAGGAATACTCAAGCAAACACCACAGGAACCAGAGGGGTTCAACTTCCATGTGATAACACGTTGCTCAAACATTAACACACAGGTTCAAAGTCTTAAAAATACCTAGATTTAGGGTGGATAGGCAAGAACCTAAGCAATTCGGACACAGAAGCGTGATAAGAACCTTGAATTGACTCAAACTAGAGTTTCCTGCGTGAATCAGGAGAGCTGTTGACCATGAGCATCTTCATCAGCAGTCAATATAAGCTTACCTTGATGCAGATACTGCTGTGCTGTCATGCAGATTTTTTTTTTTAAGTCCGCGGACATGCGAAAAACGAAAAACCCGTAAGTGAACAAAAAACATGCTAGTGCAAAACCAACACAAAAAAGTGCACTTAGGGGTGTGCTTTGTCCACCCCCTGAAGGGGTAGGATCTCTACCCTGATCCCCCGGGGCACAAAGCTCCTGACAGGGACAAGGTTCCCATGTGGTCCACCTAGCCAAAAGGCCTGGCGGACCCCTTTCCTTGTGGCTAGCCTAAGCCAGCCACCAAGTACTTGGTAAGGGGGCTCTCCCGAAGAGAAAACCTCCTAGGGACAGGGGAGGAAGGAACCCAAAGGCCACACATCCTCCCCCTAGACTTCAGGTTAAAAAAACAGTACAAAACCCCTCCAAAGTTCCCCCACAATACATAATAGGCCTTTATTAGCCTGATTTGTATTTAGAGGATCGTTGGTGTCCATGTGCTTTTTTTGTTTTTCTTTAAAAAAAAAAAAAAGCAGGAGGGAGACATCAAGTCTTTTTTTTTTATAAATGTCAGTGCTAAAAATCACTTCTTATGGCTGCATAGAATTTTTATTTTTTCTATTTTTTTGTATTGGTGCATGTTCTCCAGGGTAGAGCATTAGATGATGGACATGTAGGTGTATTATTTTACACTCCAGCAGCTGGGGCAATGAAACTTGACTGCATAATGTGACATCTGGTGGGATGAGATTGGCATAATCAGAGGGGGTGTGGCTGGCAGTGGGTGGAGACGGCTGCTCATTGACAGAGCTCCGGGAGCTGCCGAGATCCGCAGAGAGTGACAGCGACGGGAGGCAGCGGGTGAACCCGCCTCCAGCATAGTAAGCCCTCTAAATGAAGGGGACACACAGGAGGACACATGGGGAAGAGGAAAAATAAGCAGGGGCCCAGCAAATTGACAGAGTATTTCACCCCAGCGGGCGACCCTCCCCTTAACATGGCGCCGATCGCCGTCCCTTCCCTGAGTTCCAGGGACAGGGGAGGGGGGAGGGTCACAGCCCTATTCTTCATACATCCAGCCCAGCAATGACTGCAGGCTCTGCAAATTCATCCCCATCCAGCAGCCCACAGAAACACAGACAACGCTGCTCTGCTGATGTGCATTCCATATGTGACCAAATAAATACAAATTCACTTTCACACAATACCACCAGTGAATTTATTGAGCACTTGGAAGATTATCCCGCAGAGTCATTACCCCTTACAACGTCAGTAATGAAAGATATGTTAATTACGCTTAAAGGCTCCCTGCATAAGGATATGATGGGATTTGTGACGCAAGGTAATAAGGATGTTGAATGTCTAGGGGAGCGTGTCTCGCATGCGGAAACCAAAATAGGTGACTTTGCTAAATCACATAACGAACTAGTTGACGCATATAACGAGACAGAAGAAGATGTGAAAGCTTTAAAGGTGAAATTAGCAGACCTAGATGACCGCTCTCACAGGAATAATGTGAAATTCAGGGGTATTGGCGAAAATATACCTGCTGCGGAACTTCCCAAATATATCCAACAAATGATCTCTACTCTGCTACCGCACACTCCGAACAGAGAAGTAGTGGTAGATGGGGCCCATAGATTGCCAAAGCCCTCATTTTTCCGGATCACATTCCCAGAGACGTAATAGCAAGAATTCACTTTTACCACGTCAAGGAAGAGCTAATGCTATTTGCTTGGAAAAATGCTCCACTTCCTGCCCCCTATGCTGGGATTACATTATTCATCGATCTTTTGCAACATACCATTTTAGCACGCAAAAAATTGCTTTCCTTCACAAAATTGCTACGCAATAATGACATCAAATATCAATGGGGCTTCCCTACTAAATTGATTATCACTAAAGATAATCGTGTGATCATGGTTAATTTTGAAGAAGGATTCCAGTTAGCCAAAAAATGGGGCCTCCTCCCAACTGATGAAACACCAGCGCCTGATAAAGCTTCACCCAGGAAAATTACACCTGACTGGGAACAAGTAGCAGGATGATGCGCCATACCTCCTACTTATCCACTGTTTACCTGCTGTGCTCTTGAACAGCAATTTAGTGAGCTGCGTTTCTCGGCTCTGAACCCCCCACTCACCGTAGTAATTGAATTCACATAAAGTTTTACGTTCTCTGTTTTTTTTGTGTTTTTAACATTTTTCCTCTCCTTTTTTCCAGCCTTTTTTCCTCAGAGCATCCTGATCAATAAGATATGGCATAAACATATCTCAATTTCCTCTCACCCTACTTGGACGATACCTCTCTCTCCTCGCCGGATCACCTTGGGTCATATAAGTGTACCCATTTGGACTGTCTATGCTACCATTCAGTGTAATTTTGCACCACATGAGGGCAACCTTTCATCAAATTTCCTGAAACCACCATGGTCTTGAAAATAATATCTATGAAAGCTCATGGCCTTAACAGCCTGTTTAAACGACATGCTATGTGGAGAGAAGCACAAAGACTGGCTGGAGATGTGGTCTGTGTTCAGGAAACTCATTTCGCATCCACTAAGACTCCACATTGCTCACATCATATGTATCCACATATTTTTATGTCTAATGGTCCTGATAAAAAATGTGGTGTTCTTATAGCTGTTCGCAATACCGTTGCTTTCTCGCTGTTGTCCCAAATTTCAGATAACAAAGGTAGATACCTAATTATTGTGTGTGAAATTAATAATATCACTTACACAGTCCGCCCCTGCACCATAGTCAACCTCTATGCTCCTAATGTGCATCAGATCCACTTTTTCAATTCTCTGCGAAAAAAAAGTAGCTAAAATGCAGAAGGGCTTTTTATTATTCTGTGGAGATTTTAACGCTATAATAAATAGCTCATTAGATGTTTCCCATCCCTCCTGCAGTCTGAGGCACTCTTTAGCCAATGCAATATCTGAAGCCAATTTGTATGATCCTTGGAGATGTCTACATGTATCTGAAAGAGGTTATACACATTACTCTGCACCTCACAAATCTTACTCGAGAATAGATCTCTTCTTGACGGATATCCAATTATTACAAAATGTCTCCAGTGCTGAAATCCATCCTATGACGTGGTCGGATCACGCACCTATTTCAATTAGCAAAGGAGTCTTTAAAATTTTCTCCAGTGTTTTTATGGCGAAATGATATACAGTATCTATGTATTATAACCCTGCTTTTCATTCTACCCTTACTACAGCCTTACAAGAATATTTTGACATTAACTCTTCTCCTGAGACAAATGTATTTAGTACATGGTGTGCAAATACAGCATTTTGTAGGGGTCTACTCTTGAAATTGGCCTCCCAAGCGAGGCGGGACAGGAACAAAAAATTTGTAGATTTGATGGATAGGATATCCAGATTAGAACAACTCCATAAACAATCCTTATCCCCTACTATTTTGCAGGAACTTCAAAAAGCTAGATTTGAGCTTAGGACCATTATGGCATGGTGACTTGCTTTAAACCTAAAAAAAACCAAGATGACCTTTTATACGCAAGGGAATAAAGCGGGTAAAATGCTTGTGAGATATCTCGCTACTAGACAATATAAATCTAAGTTAGCATCAATCGTGGACCCTGTGTCGAACAAACCTACCTATCATCCTAATAAAATAGCGGCAGCGTTCCAATCTTACTCTTCCCAAAAAATATAATCTTAAAGAGGACCCTTCCACTCCACAGCCTACCCCAGAGCTGATCCATAAATTTATACATAATCTACCACTACCTGAATTATCACAGCAAAAATTGGAAGAGCTCAATCAACCCATTATGGAAAGCGAGATATGTGCAGCTATTAAAACTTTGCCTAAAGGGAAATCCCCGGGGCCGGATGGCTTTACTGCAGAATACTATAAAGAATTCCAATCAATTTTAGTACCCCACCTTAAAAGAACTTATGACGAAGCAGTGGCTACATCCACATTTCCATCTGAAATGCTGCGGGCTATTATTGTTACTCTACCCAAACCAGGAAAAGCGCCTGACTGCCCTCAAAATTTCAGACCAATCTCCCTACTAAATACAGACCTTAAAATTTACACTAAAATCTTAGCAAATCGTTTACTAAATATTACCCCTCTTCTCATTCAGGCTGATCAAGTGGGTTTTGTAAAAGGTCGACAGGCTGCAGACAGGACCCGTAGGATTCTTAATTTGATGCACTTGGTTAAATCAAGGGGGCATCAGGCGGTGTTCTTGGCACTAGATGCCGAGAAGGCATTTGAGTCCACTGGCAATATTTAGATGCTACTCTAACCAAATTTGGTATCAATGGCTTCATAAAATCTGCCATTATGGCGTTATACACAGTTCCCTCGACCCAAGTATTCACATCCAATGCCCTGTCCGCCCCCTTTAATATCACAAATGGCACAAGACAGAGCTGTCCTCTACCCCCTATAATTTTTTCATTGGTGATGGAACCCTTAGCGACCGAAACCCTTAGCGACCAGATGCTACCTGGATCTCAGGCATCCAGGTAGCATCCGCTTCACATAAAATTGGTCTATTCGCGGACGATGTCATCCTGTCCCAGTGAACTCTCTTATAGCAATCTCAACTTCCGTGCAGTCTTTTAGTGAAGTATCTTATTACAAACTTAATATTACAATATTTTGTGCCCTTACAATTGCTATCCGAAAAAGTCCTTTGAGTTCCCTTAAAGACAAATTTCCCTATCATTGGACCAATAAGAAATTAGACTACCTGGGTATCTGTATTTCAGCTCCGTCATCTCATACCTTTAAAAATAATTTTTTATTGTACAAGTCCAACTTCCAGCCTGGTTTGCCCCCTCAGACAAACTATGGGTACAAATAGAGCAGAATGTGGTCCCCAATAAAGACCTATGGGCACTTCTTATGGCTAGATTGGTTACTTCCAAGATTTTAATCACTTCCTTACCATCCTGTTGCTATCCTCCTCAACCAATTGATTGCTGTGCATTCTCTAGCAGCAAGTAACATAAATAATTCAGCTGGCTCTTCCATGACATTTGGCTAGCAACAATAGCAACTGTGGATAATGAGAGGGTGCTTGGACAGCTGTAGTGCACTACAAACTAGTTTGCATCGGGGGACAGGAGGATTATGCAGACTTGGTTCATCACAAAGAGTTGAGTATCTAGCTGGTCATCCCCAACATATAAATGGAGAATCCCCCTATGGGACTTTAATGCAGCAACCATGTCATTACACATATATTCAAAAGACCCTTTTTTAAAACATATGCTTTTATTACATGAATATACTTGTGAAAAATACATAATCTTTAACCACTTGCCCTCCTGAGGATCTACCCCCTTTCCTGACCAGGCCATTTTTTGTGGTAGGATGCTGCGTTACTTTAATTGACAAGTGCATAGTCATGCAACGCCACACCCAGATGAAATTTACGTCCTTTTTTTCCCATGAATTGAGCTTTTTTTGGATGATATTTGATTGCCTGTGCGTTTTTTATTTTTTTAGCTATAAGCAAAAAAAGACTGACAATTTTCAGAAAAAAACAATAGTTTGGACTTCTGGCTATTAAACATGTCCAGTGAAAAAATGTTAAAAATCAAATTTTGTCATAAATTTAGGCCAAAATGTATTCTGCTACATGTCTTTGCAAAAATACTTGTAAATTAATTGTTTACGTGAAAGTTATAATGTTTAAAAATGGTGGTATAGATACTGTGATTTTTTTTTCCTACTAGTAATGGCGGTGATCAGTGACTTTTAGTGGGACTGCAGGGCTGTGGCGGGCATTCTGACACTGGGGGGAACTAACTTGGTGTCCTTGACATCCCCAGTGACACCAATACAATGATCAGTGCTAAAAAGCTAATGACACTGGGCAGGAAGATGTTAATGTGAGGGGCGATCAAAGGGTTAACTGTGTGTAGGGAGTGTTTTACTAGGGGGCGGGGGGTGTGTGCTTCACTGTAATCACACTGATTGGGATGGCTGTGCTGTGTGTAAATAAAACAGTCTTCCTCCCCATCTGTGATTGTCGGTAATTGTCGAGTGCTGGCGGGTAATCACGGGGCGGGACCCGATGATTGACATCCGCGGCTGCGAATGGAGGCGCGGGTAGAGCACGTGCATGACTCACGCTCCCTACATGGCAATGAAAAATCACGTATATATACTGTATAAAAAAGTATTGAGATGAACTTTTGATATTGACCAAATACTTATTTTCCACCATAATTTGCAAATAAATTCTTTCCAAATCAGCCAATGTGATTGTCTGGATTTTTTTTTCTCATTTTGTCTCTCATAGTTGAGGTCTACCTATGATGCCAATTACAGGCCTCTCTCATCTTTTTAAGTGGGAGAACTTGCACAATTGGTGGCTGACTAAATACTTTTTTGCTCCACTGTACATGATTTTGCACACCCGTGCTGCCGTGTAGCAGTATATCTCCTATATGGCGGTGGGTAAGCGGTTAAAGAATATTAACTCTGATGGATATTGCAAAGATATTTCCTCTACAGAATAACAAAATTCCCAAAAAGTTACTCCAACGCATTTTGATCATTCCACTTTTTTATCTTCTTCAGAAGGCATAAATACAAAAAGGATTTCTAGATAAACACATAGAAAAGTGTGATAATTTATACAGAGAAAACTAGTCAATGACAATGATATAATAACCATTGTGGTACTTACAAGGGAATTAAGCAATCAAAATTAATCAAAGCTATCATAAATCATGATATCCAAGATGAGGCTGCATGGTCCATAGTTTTAGTGGCGTGAACCATCGGAAGAACAAAGGTGGTCAGATATCCATCTCATAATGCTGACGGCAACAAGAGAGCATCAAACCACCCTCTATATCCCTCTATAACCATCACAAAAGATATAATATAAATTAGGTGCAAGGCTTATACAGCAAACCATAGAATTAATATTTTTAATATTTTGGTTAGTATAAAGAAGGAAACTAACTGTATTGGGGGCATGGCCAATAAGCAAAATAAACTGAAATGCCCCTTGTTTTACAGTGGAGATATCCCTCGGGACCAAAGATTATGTATACAATTGTTTGATCTATAATAAAAATCAAAAAATTATAAAAGCACTATTATACTATGTCAGCTCACCACAATGCTTACTGAACTGTAAGATTATGAAAATGTCCCAGATCCCTAAGGAACAAGAAGTTGTTTCCAGCTATTTTATCTGCAATGAAATTCAAATAAGACCATAAAAATACTGACTCAGCTTCCCATAATGAAGAATGCTTCTCTTCACAAAAGGTTAGGTATAATGCTCACCAAACCATCCAGAACAGCATAGAAGACCACCTTCAAACCAGAAAGAAAACAACCAACTGCAGTAACCCATCCAATATATATAGAGGGTAATCTAATCCACCTGTACCGCCAGCAAAGGGATGAAGCTGCTTATGCTGCCAATAACGCCAAATGGCATCTCAATATGGCCACCTTGGTGTTCGTAAGGGAGAGCTTCTCCCCCGGCATCAGCCGCTGACTCAGACAGAAAAGATGTGCTGTTGTGATGTCACACCGCCATTAAGTATGAAGACGCCAACCACACTGGGTGCATGAGCAATACCACACAACATCCGGGGCAGTCATAAGATGCCGCTGGCCCAGGAGATTGCCCCCTAGAGGCAACTGGACAAAGTGCCCTCTGTCCATGCCATCCGGGCATGGAACAGAATACTGGGGAAGATCCCCTGCAAGGCTATTCATATCCCGTGCTGGATATTCGAAACGGGGGTCACCCATTCAAGCAAGGCCAGTATCATCCTGGAATTCATCTGAAAATATAAAGAAAACTAAGAAAAATGTATTACTAACAGCATGAAAACATAAATACCATGCATAATTCAAAATTACAAACATATGCAATATAACAAAAAAAATAATAATAGTGCACATCCCCTAAATAATACCTAATTCAGGCTGGTATCAAAACGTCTATTTATAATAAGGAACATGAGAGAATCCAGGGATCACAGGCATCATAAGTACCAGTCCTTTTTATTTCAAAGAGAAAAATCAATCAGTTTTACCAGAAGTAAATCCCTTTAAAAAAGAGCGAAAGGATGGGGCTTCATTTAAGCCTGGAGGAACTATAGCCTGCACCTTATATATCCATTACTGTTCTAGTTGGAGGAGATTTTTGTTCAAATCCCCCCCATGATCAGGAATATGTATCCGATCTAGAGCAATGAATTTAACTTGGGGTACTCTGTAGTTATGCACTAATGCTGCATGTCTACCAAAGGTATATTACCCCTCTAGTTTGACAGTTAGCAAAATGTTTAAGTGTGTAATGAGTCCCATTACGTAATAAGACTAATTTTTTTTCTTGTCCACCAAGTGACAAAATGAACAATTCCCACAAAGGTAAGTCCCATAATCATGACAATGCTTGTCTCTGGATTTTTCCTTATATTCACTATGGACAAGTTTGTTCCATAATGAACTGGCCCTTCTAAAAGTTATAGAAGGTGTAATATCCCCAAATTGTTTCACCAAATCATCATCTGTTAAAATTGACCAATAACATTGCAAAATTTGTTCTGTGGATACTGATTGGAAAATCTCAATACTATACAAGTGGGTTCCTCCACTATATCTGTTTTTTTCTTGTTTTGAAACAAAAGGCTATGACGCGACTGTCGGCAAGTACGATTATATGCTTTACGTAAGCAAGTCTTACTATATCCTCTATCAAGTAATCGCTGTCTTAGGCTTTCTGCTGCCTCTGGAAAATCTTGGTCAATGGAACCATTATGCTTCAGCCTTAAATACTGGCTATAGGGTATGGAATCTTTAAGTGATTGCGGATGAAAACTGGATGCATGCAGGATTATATTCCCTGCAGTATCTTTTCTATAAAGTCCACTAGAAAGGCAGCCACAGCCATCCTTATGCACACGGACATCTAAAAAGGCTACCATTTCCCTACTGTAGGACATCGTAAATTTGAGATTATAATTGTTAACATTCATTTTGTCAAAACACTCCAACAGCATTTTTTATGAAGGATTGGTAAGCTACTCCACCACCTACTCTGCATGCCCTGGATGTATAACATGTACCTGAAAAAAACAGAAAACGTGCCCTACCTGTAGTTAAAACATTACACCCATGACCAACACTTTGACCTGTGGACACATGGGCTGTTCACCCGCTCATAGCTGTATGGGAACGTTTGCCTCTTCCTGTAGGCCTACAGACATATTGCTCATACTGTAAAGGGGGGCTTATTCCCTACTTTTATTTTGTAGCTATCAAAAGAACTGTATGCAAGGAAAGTGGTGCTGTAAACTGTGGTGCTTGGGTGGTGCACTGTAAACTTTGATGCTTTGGTGGACTAAACAGCTCCTCAGTAATCTGTGATTTAATAGTAGTTTATTTTATTTTTTTCTTAAGCAAAAAAAAGTCTTTATTTTGCTTGATTTTATTATGTTAGGGTCTAGTTTTAAGGGGTCAGCAACAGTATCAAGAATCTCCTAGGCTGTAGTCACACTTAAGCGGTTTGTAGCTTGTAGCTCAAAGCTCCAAAAATGCTCAAACTCAAAAAACCAATTGTTCTCTATGATGCCTGTTCACACCTGATCACTGCACTATAGAGAACACTTGATTTTTAAGTTTGAGCATTTTTGGAGCTTCAAGCTACAAATCGCTCAAGTGTAAATGCAACCTAAGAGATTCTTGATGCTGTTGCTGATCCCTTAAAACTAGATCCTTACATAATAAAACCCAAAATAAAATATAGCTTAAGCAGAAAACAAAATCCAATAAAAATAATCCCAAACACCCATCCAAAAAACACTCAAAATAAAAAAATATTATTTTTTGCTTAAGAAAAAAAATAATAGAAAGCAAATTACTATTAAATAAATGCAATGCTACACCCAAAAATAGCAAAAAAAAAGGGAGAACAGCAGCAACATAGCAACAGAACCTTCTGCTGACAAAAAAGTAGTCTTTAAAAGGACTGTTGTAACTGTAAATCACAGTGAATGCAGGTAGACTTACATTCCACTATCCCTCACCACAAAAACTACAATTCACTGCAAAGTATCAGTAGCAAAAAAACAGCACTGAATAAAGTACTATATATAGGACTGAGTTCTGTATAAAGAGCAAAACAATAGTAGCACACTAGAGTATACTAACCGACTCTCTCTCCCTAAGTGCCAGTTCACACTGATGCAAATTCTATGTGGATCAGATGAGATCTGAAAAGCATAAATTTGCATGTAATCTACGAAAGCATTATTTCCATTGCAGGTTGTTCACATACAGTATAAGTGGTGCGAATTTGATCCGGTCCAAAAAGGGTCCTGTGAGAGTTTAGTGCAGGTGTGGTGCGAATTTCATCTCCTGTTATGCCCAATCCCCTCAGAAATTGCATTCAATTAGCATCTGTCATAGCAGAAACTGCACTGTGATAACGCACTGTTAAACCGCATCAGATTAGCACCACATCAGTGTGAACTGGCACTAAAATTAATATCAGCTGTCCCTCACTCCATAAAAATTTAAAAAACGGCTTCTGGGAAAACAGCCTTTTATAGTGTGTGGGCTGCAATTCAGGTCAAAACAATCAGGGGCCAAGATCTTGCACCTAAGCAAAGGACTGATGCAAAACGTTGGCCAATGATGTCTTTGGTAATGTACAAGTGAAACTCGAAAAATTAGAATATCGTGCAAAAGTTCATTTATTTCAGTAATGCAACTTAAAAGGTGAAACTAACATATGAGATAGACTCATTACATGCAAAGCAAGATAGTTCAAGCCGTGATTTGTCATAATTGTGATGATTATGGCTTACAGCTCATGAAAACCCCAAATCCACAATCTCAGAAAATTAGAATATTGTGAAAAGGTGCAATATTCTCGGCTCAAAGTGTCCCACTCTAATCAGCTAATTAAGCCATAACACCTGCAAAGGGTTCCTGAGCCTTTAAATGGTCTCTCAGTCTGTTTCAGTAGGAATCACAATCCTGGGAAAGACCTGACCGTTGTGCTGAAAACCATCATTGACACCCTCCATAAGGAGGGAAAGCCTCAAAAGGTAATTGCAAAAGAAGTTAGATGTTCCCAAAGTGCTGTATCAAAGCACATTAATAGAAAGTTATGTGGAAGGGAAAAGTGTGGAAGAAAAAGGTGCACAAGCAGCAGGGATGACCGCAGCCTGGAGAGGATTGTCAGGAAAAGGCCATTCAAAAGTGTTGAGGACTTTCACAAGGAGTGGACTGAGGCTGGAGTCAGTGTATCAAGAGCCACCACACACAGACGGATCCTGGACATGGGCTTCAAATGTTGTATTCCTCTTGGTAAGCAGCTCCTGAACAACAAACAACGTCAGAAGCATCTTACCTGGGCTAAAGAAAAACAGACCTGGTCTGTTGCTCAGTTGTCCAAAGTCCTATTTTCTGATGAGAGCAACTTTTGCATCTCATTTGGAAACCAAGGACCCAGAGTATGGAGGAAGAATGGAGAGGCACACACTGCAAGATGCTTTAAGTCCAGTGTGAAGTTTCCACAGTCTGTGTTGATTTGGGGAGCCATGTCATCTGCTGGTGTTGATCCACTGTGCTTCATTAAGTCCAGGGTCAATGCAGCCGTCTACCAGGAGATTTTGGAGCACTTCATTCTTCCTTCCGCAGATGAGCTTTATGGGGATGCTGACAATTTTCCAGCAGGACTTGGCACCTGCCCACACTGCCAGAAGCACCAAAACCTGGTTCAATGACCGTGGGATTACTGTGCTTGATTGGCCAGCAAACTCGCATTGCCAAGAGAAAGATGAGAGGCATGAGATCGAACAAATCAGAAGAGCTGAAGGCTGCTATTGAAGCATCCTGGTCTTCCATAACACCTCAGCAGTGCCACAGGCTGATAGCTTCCATGCCACACCTCATTGAGGCAGTAATTGCTGCAAAAGGGACCCAAACCAAGTACTGAGTACATATGAATGCTTATACTTTTCAGAGGTCCGATATTGTTCTATGTACAATCCTTGTTTTATTGATTGCATGTAATATTCTAATTTTCTGAGATTGTTGATTTGGGGTTTTCATGAGCTGTAAGCCATAAATAATCATCACAATTATGACCAATCACGGCTTGGACTATCTTGCTTTGCATGTAATGAGTCTATCTCATATATTAGTTTCACCTTTTAAGTTGTATTACTGAAATAAATGAACTTTTGCACAATATTCTAATTTTTCGAGTTTCACCTGTATTACAGGACATTCAGCGGAGAAATTCCCACTAAGCATCCAGAAGTTTGGTTTCCAGCTGAACATTCAACTAGTGATTCTAATTGCATCCCTGCTCAGAATATTTCAAACAAGCCGTTCTTATACAGCTCATACCACAGTTAGTTAACTGCCTATGTTAGCAAAAATACATGCTTTCAAATAACTTATTGTAATTCATGTTTACAAGTTAGAAAGATAAAGATATAACACAAAAGTTTAGGTTGTAAAGAGAGATGTATTTAGATTTATAGCTGTCATCCAGAATTATGAAATTTGCTTTTTTACAGTACTTATTTAGACATCATCTCACAGTCAACACTTTGTTTCTCCATTTACAAATCTTTCCTACAGTGCTGCATTAATAATACAGTTAATAAAAACTTATATTGAGCTCATTTATCAAAATAAAATTTACAGTATTGCACTGGGGCAAAATATCACTCTCAGACTTATTAAAGCCTTTCAAGAAATCAATTTTTTTTTCTTTTGCAAACACACCCTTATGAATGTAAACCTAAAGTAAATTTTACTGAGGAATTACTTTTTTCAGTTGTGATGTTTTAATGCAGACTTTAACAAGTCTGTCTTCTTGAAATGCAATTAAAGGTAATTTCATATACCATATTACCTTAACTTTAACAGTTAAACTCTTTGACATTAAGTAGCTACTGTACATGCATTGCATTTGAAAATTGAACATATTTAATTAGTCTAAATATGTGCACAAAGAAATGTTCAGTCTTTATAGAAATGATTCATAATTACAATGTACAAAAGGTAATTCATGTTGATCATTACTATACTAAAGTATCTGCATGCGGATTTACCATACTCTTTCCAAAATGCAATAGTGCGCATCATTAATTTTTTTAGCAATGCAATACTTTTTAAAGATTTGATTTGCATGAATGGTATTAGGATTTTTGGGTCACTAGAAGCAGGCATATGTTTTTCATACAATAGTAACAAAATCTATATTTATACAAAAATATAAAAATCTATAGAAAAAATATTAAAAATACAGCAACATCATATGCACCCTGATCCCCTACAGCAAGCTCTACCCCCTGCAAGGAGTATGGGTAACCCCATTCACTTGATAACCCAGCTCCTTATATTGCAGTTATAATAAGCTGTGTTGAAGCTCAACACATTCCCGGAAAATCCTATTACTATTTTATGAAAAACATCTGCTTGTTTGTAGTGCCTTAAAAGTCTTATTACCATCCATGCAAATCAAATCTATATATGATTTATGGGATGTGGTACACGTTCCAAGAGCCAATATTATTGATATAACAAATACAATACTTTAGATTGTTCACAAAAGTATTTGTTTTAGCTGGTTATGTTACCTGCTGGATTGGTGAATTCATATAAAAGAGTGTATGTTAGAGTTCCAAGCTTTCCTTTTTAAGAAAAACAATTAGGCAATGCAATAAGATATTTAAATACCCTTAAAGAAAGAAAACGTAATAGACCACATTCTTTTTTTTTTTTTTTTATAAATATTTATTAGTTTTTCACATCATATACAATTCATTTCAACATTTCTATTAAAATAGTTATCAATAACCATCTTTTCTCCTTATATAATTTATTTATATATAACTTCCTTTTCTTACCATCCCCCCCTCCCATCCCCCCACCTCTATCCCCCTATCCCCCACCCTCCTCCCTTCTCCCTCCCACGCTCCCTCTCCTTAACTCTATATTGGTCTGTTGTTCCTAAACCCAATTCTGAACCCACTTCCAGGGATATTATATCTTCATATATTTCACCTTTTTCCTATGTTCTTCCCAACCTTTCCATTTTTTATTATACATCTCCAACTTGTCCACGTGCGTATAGTACAATTTTTCTGTCCCAGAGATCTAATTTACTCTTCCCATCCAGTCCTCCTCAGTTGGCACTTCTCTTTTCCTCCAAAACCTGCTGCAGTCAAATAATGCCATATTCCAGAACTCACCACATTCTTGTTGACAAATATAGGTTTTTTATAGGCATATAACCCAGTGCTTAATTGAAGAAATATAACAATAGGTGGTAACAATAAGTGAGATAATGTGGTAAATTCAAAACTGAAGGAAGAACAATAGCGATCACAAGTTGTAAAAGGCATGTACTTAAAAAAGGGTTCCTTATGTTAGTTACATTTACACAACTATCAGTTTTCTTCTAGAAAACTCCATCCCCCACAGCCACTTCCTCCAGTACCACTATCCCCTCCCTCCTAGATTGTAAGCTCGAAAAAGAGCAGGGCCCTCGAACCCCTCGTGGATTGTATTGTTACTGTAGTGTCTCATGTTCTGTCCCCCACTATAATGTACAGCGCTTTTGGCGCTATATAAATACTGTATAATAATATAATAATAATAATACATGGTAGATTTGGCTGGGTTCACGCTGATGCGGTGCGGAATTTGCAGCGTTTTCTGTGTGAATTCCACACCGCATCAGAATCACACCCCGTTCATGCGAACCAATGCAGGTGTGTATGTTAAGTTAACAACACCCTGAAATCGGTCCACAAAACGAGATGCGATGTGCAGAATCAGATCGCATTGGTGTGAATTCCCATGTGATCCGATTCTAGTGCGAACCACAAAAAGGTTCTTGCACCTTTTTGATGCGGATGCAGTGCGATTGGAGCCATACAAAATGTATGGCTCCGATCGCACCGCACACAAATTGCTTGTGATTTGCACAGGAATGCAGTGCGGTTCCTGTGCGAAACACATGTGATATACTGCACCGCATATATGTGAACCCAGCCTAAGAGTTGTTGCAATGTTTTATTGTAAGATGTGTTCAATAGTAAATACAGGGATGGGGTTACTTGATAGGTCATGCTAAACATTTCCTAATAGGACAGTGAATGGACATTCATATTTTTTATGAAAAATGTGTCCCAGTAAGCAGGTGGGATTGCTGAATATAGCATGGTAAAAT
Source organism: Staurois parvus (assembly GCF_062004578.1). Lineage (NCBI taxonomy): Eukaryota > Metazoa > Chordata > Amphibia > Anura > Ranidae > Staurois > Staurois parvus. The sequence continues at coordinate 991,288 of NW_028318646.1, read as the reverse complement.
TCTGGTTTGGGGATTACTAAGGCATATAAAAAAAATCATTGTTAAACACTTCGGCTGCAGATAGATGTTGATAAAAAAAAAAAAACAGCCACTCACATTTACTTTTAACTAGAATGACCAATTGTGGTAAATCATTGAGGAATATGAAACTAGAGCACAGTTTACAAATTTCCCAGTCAGTCTCTTTTCATCAATACCAGTTAAAATTCAGAAGATAAATTTACTTTGGACAGCTTGACTGTGCATTGCTTATTGATTAGATAAACTATTTGAGTGATATTCTATGACAAAATAACTCACCAATTTAGCCATCTTTTCACTTGATGGGTTCAAATTGTAACTGAAATGGCAGGAAAGTTAAATCCCAAAGGTTCCAGCAATAGGAAATGTAAAGTAGGAGATACCACTTGGGATCATTCAGCTATAGTAAGTTTTATCTTACAGTCAAATCAAATTAAATTCTTCTCATGTCTCATGTCTGACCTCACTTTATCAAGAGGAATAGATTGTTCTGTGTTGATTTATGAGAAAGTATTTCTAGAAGGTAAAAAAAAATTATATATATATATATATATATATATATATATATGTGTGTGTTAGCTTGCTATACTTTCTTTATATCATGCTTACAGGTTTTATATATTATTCAGCATACCCCGCCGCAGTACAGTCGCTAAATAACAGCCAGATTGTCATCGCTTGTTTATAAATAGGGATGAGCAAATCTAGCACAGATCAATTCAATGGACACCCAACAAACCAAGCTGCAAACCCTAAGCATACTGCCCAACCCCCATTAAAGTCTATGGGAGACAAATCCTGTAATTTTGTTCTGCAATTTTTAAGTTTAGACTGAAATTTACAGGACTAGTTTGCAAGCTTTTAATAAAAAACATAACCATGGATAGCTAGGTACTTCCATGATAAACATGTACCAAAGCAAAAACAAAAACAGGTTATTGCAGCATAAGCACTTGCCTTCACTGTCACACTTTGAATGACGATTGTGTGGTAATGTAAAATTGTACACAATTTTTATCATTTTTGCACACAAATAGAACTTTCTTTTAGTTGTATTTAATCACCACTGGGTGTTTTATTTTTTGCACTATAAACAAAAAGAGTGAAAATTCTGAAAAAAAAAATTTTTTTCTTTGTTTCTATTATAAAATTTAGCAAACAGATAATGTTTCTCCTTCACTATTATATGCGTTGATGAGGTGTCACTGATAGGCAGCACTGATGGGCACTGATAGGCTGCACTGATGAAGCGGCACTGGTGGGTATTAATAAGGAAGCACTGATGATGCTGCACTGACATGCAGCACTGATTGGCCCTGATAGGTGGCAATGATGGGCACTGATAGATGGCACTGAAGGACACTAATAGGTAGCACTGAAGGACACTGGCAGCACTGACTGGTAGCACTTACTGACGGCACTGATGGGCACAGATTGGCAGAACTGCTGGGCACTTTTGGGGCTGCACTGAATCAGTGCCCTGATTATCAGTGCAGATATCTGCGTTGAAGTTTGCCAGTTACCGGCAGTACTTTCCTCATGCTGTGACAACGCGAGGAAAGTACTACCAATAATCAGCGAATGTATTTACATAGTGGTTAGCTGTGATTGGACACAGCTGATCACATGACAAAAGGCTGCTGTGATTGGCCTTTTAACAGGTCATGTGATCAGCTGTGTCCAAAGGACACAGTGATCATGGACAGAGCTGGGTGCACGCCACTTGGGGCGTGAGGGGGGCACATTCTGGGAGGACGTCATATGATGCCCACTCAAAAATGGACTACTGCGCTGTAGCCGTCATTCGGCAATAGCACGGTAATAAAGTGGTTAAAGGGGAACATTAAAATTACAAAAATCCTTCAAAGGATAAGTTCACCTTTATACAAAAATAATATTGAAAACGTGTAAATAAGTGAGCGCCTTCTAAATAGTAGCAGCTGTACACCAAAGGCACCATATAAAACCTTCCAATACACAATAATATACAAAAAGGTGCAGCGCTAGAGCACAAATAAATGAACATATATATACATGTATAAAATCATGCAAAAGATGTAAAGTGATGCTGTGCACTCATATATATGCCACTATACGGTGGCTAATATAACGTGAGGAAAAAACTGCTGTGTCCACAGATAAGTCCAACGTGAAGTGTGTGTGTAAACATCTCATGATTGCTGTTCTCTCAGATCCTTCCTGCAGGTCGCACAGTCTCTCTCTGGGTCATGTGAGCTGAAGTTGGCAAGATTTACTAACAAAGAGTGGTCATCGCCTAATGAGAAGGCTGTATGCAGAGTATGGGATAACGAAGGGGACCTGACCAGACCTGACCAGACCTCTGATGACAGATTGGAAGTCTCTATAATATATAAAGGCGCATAAAGGTTGCGCATCTGGTGAGTGCGTAATCTGTATCCTCACTGTCTCACCGCGTGCACAGTCTATGTCGTTTGGAAGTCTATAGATCAATTGAGATCTTGTTCACATCTTCACGTTGGACTTATCTGTGGACACAGCAGTTTTTTCCTCACGTTATATTAGCCACCGTATAGTGGCATATATATGAGTGCACAGCATCACTTTACAAAAATAATAAATGCACATTTTTGTTGCAGGTAAAAAATTGTGCATTTATTTACTTTTTTTGCTTAATTGCTTAATATGTCAATTTGTCAAAGGAAGCCAATCCCTTTACAGACTACTCATGTTTGTCTGGTCCTGTTCCAGTTGATACTGAACAGAAACCACACACAGAAGAGGAAAACAGACTAGGAGCTCACAGGTGCTGGTTACAATAGACTGGCTGGAACACGCTGGGTAACACACTGGGGAAGAGGAGTAGATAGCTGATTGGAATATCCAGGGAGAAACAGTGATGAATGGAGACTGGATGGTAGCAGGGGTGTGCAGAATCACTAAAACAGGATGCAGACTTGGGAACATGAGGATCACAGGAGTGACAGACAGCACTGCACTGGCAATGGGAGGAGGCACAGGAGATCATAGAGGGATAATTAGGAATGTAGGTACCCAGCTGCTCATTTCTCAAACACCTAGCAATCCGCACACTAGTCCTTTAAGATATTGCCCCCTCTGGGATTGGCTGCTGCACCGCAGAAAGCAGAAAGCCAGCAACCACACACAGAGGGATAAGTCTGGTACTGAAGCATGAAACCAGTGAGTGTAATACTAGTTAAGGAAAAAGAGGTAAATTTGCAATGAAAACCATGCAATCTGAGATAAAAATGTTAAATTTGTCACCTCACTTTTTTCAGTGGCTTTGAACAAAGCGAGGGAAGAAAAATATAAAGAAAGAAATTAAATTCTGCTTATAGATACGGAAATATTACATGAACACAGAAAAAAACTGTAGTTGTAAATGTCATAACCTATACTATGTGAAATCTTTTTAAGGCTAATTACCCCTGTGGTTGTCATGCAATGTTTTTTCCATATACTACCAATATAGAGATACCATCTACATTTTTTTAACTGCATCCAGTTTGTTTCCATAAAGACCACACATGAAGGCTGATTCACTAAAGGATTTGAGGACTTGTCTGAAGATTCACTTTAATTATCCAGTATATGAAAGAAAAATTCCTGTTTGTTTTTGTGTTTTCTGACAAATAAAGTGGATTTTTAGTGTATAGGACTGTGTGCTATAATATGCTTGGCTTTAATATCCACAGAAAATTCTATGGAGGAGCTGAATAAGCAGATGGCAATGGCCAATTTGTAAGTATAGGTACTCCATGAGCAAGTACAGGTATGACATGAGCAAGCAGAGGCCCACCATGAGCAGGTTACAGCTGCACAACAGCAAGCCCTGGCGCAGGCAGTCACAGCCCAACAGGAGACTAACCTTTTCCTGGTCAAACAGGTTGTGACACTACAGAAGGCAGTGGCCACGGAAAGCTGTAAATCTTCAATATGTCTCTGCTATGCCATGCAGCAGGCTCTCCAAAAGATAATAATCAGAGACAGCGTTGAAGTATTTGTAGCGACTTTTGCATGGTTTGTCATTAGAGAAAGGCTGCCTTAGATGGACTGGTGTACTGCTTCTCTCCTGATTGCTGCTCCCCAGCAGGCATACTTTGACTTGGCACCAAAATCAGCACAAGAATATAAGCTTTTGAAAGCTGAAATTTTAGCCAGACTGAGGGTATCTCTTATTATAAGGGTGAGCTGTGTATTTGCCTGGTGGGGCACAGCTGTATAACCTGATGCACCTGCTCCATGACTGACTACAACCTGAGGAGCTGAACCCCATAGGATTGTGGAGTGGGTAGCCTTGAACCATTTTGTGTGTGGTCTTCTCAAGGAAACTTACCATTGGGTTACCCAGTCTTGGTCCCAATCCCTGGATAACATTGCCATTGCAGTGCAGAGAGCTTCTTTGGGGACCCTTCATTGTTTCAGCTTTGCTGTGGAGCAGAGAAGTGAATTCCAGCACCAATATGTCAGCAGATGATCACAATGTGTCTTTCTGGGTGTGCAGTACACCCACCAAAAACACCCCAGCACCTAACACTCCAGAGAACAGATGGGTTGACAGAGAACCATGTGAATTTTTTTTACTAGACCTGACAACAACAGGGTCATCTGGCATCTCAGTACCAAAAGTAGGGTAGGCAGATGGAATGTAACATGGGTCTTCGTATGTGAATGTGGCTTGAACTGCTGGGAGTGTAAATCCACATGTGGTGTATGGACAGAAGGTTGTTACACTCTCTGACTTTGAGAGTGTCATTAACTTGCTCCAATCTGACAAGTTGCAGGAAAAGCTGATATTTGGAGAACAGGTGGGTGTCATCTGTGTGCATGGCAATGTGAAAGGTCTGTGTAACCCTGTCCACCCCAATAAGACCTGTTACTGAGTGATGCCAGGGTTGTGACATGACCTGTTGATGGGACAATACCATCCCATATTCTGGGACTTATATGAACAAAAGCTGAAGGGTCCAAAAAGGAGGAATCTGCTTATTAAGTGACTAATGCCACACTTCATCTTAAAAACAAAGTCGATGTGTGTCAGGAGAAATGTGAACCTGCCTAGACTGAACTGGGTGCCCTGGAGGTGTTTTGAGGCCTACTCCAGGTCTCAGAAAATAGTCTTAGAGTTCAGATGAGGGATCTCACTCTGATCCCTGCCAGGGACCAAATCATATTGTTAAACAGTGAGCACAGCAAACGGCAGATTTTGCTGTGAATCATAATCTGTTGTACAGAGTAACTAAAGAGAATGATGAAGTGATCAAACAACTGGTAGTACCTCTTTTAGATGCAAAGTGTCTCTGAAAATCTTGCAGAGAAATATCCTAACACTTGCTGGGTCTAACGTATTTAATTGATCATGATATTCTCACAGATCCTGGCGCTTGTGTGAACATTAAGCCATACCACATAACTGAAGCTCACAGGGAAATTGTATCAGTGATATTTAAAAGTATGTTCAACCTTGGGATCATTGAGGAGTCCTCTAGTAATTCATCAAACACTCTCCAAGAAGGTTAATGAAAAATAGCATTTGCCACACCAGAGGGGTTATGGCAGTATGCCAGAAGGCAATTTGGGTTGTACAGGGCCCCACACACTTTTCAGAGCCATGGACAAAGTTCATAGCCCTAGATTTTTAGTTCTTGGTGCAAACTAATGCTTCAAACTGGAACTGGATGTAGTTTTGTCCCAGCTAGTTGGGGTTGAAGTGCATCCTGTTTTGTATTTGAGCCAGAATCTCACTTTGACTGAGAAAAACTATTAAATTATGGATAGGTAGTATCTTGTGATATAGTGGGCTTTAGAGACACTCCCATATTATATAATTGTTGGGCCAACAATTTAAGATGGTGTCAGACTCTTATCTTGATGGAACAGAATAAAGGCAGGAACTTCAGGATCAGCAAATGGTTTCTCACTCAGCCAAGATTTCAAGTGTACAGTGTGGCATAGAACAGCAAAGTGCATTAGAATGCGTAATTTGTTTAAGAGGTAGGTTGCAAGATCTTTTCTCAAACTTTTCTTTAAATTGCTCAGACTGGGCTGTAAAATGTAATAACACATTTGCATAGCCGCATACTAGGTCCAATCTAGACAGGAGTCATGTGTTTAGAGTATGGGAGCAAAGCAACGCAATCACGAAGAACATGCAAACTCCATGAAGAACACAAATATATTGTAAATTAAAAACAAACTTTTTTAATTCAGGTTCAGTCTTTTTATGACTCTCTACTTTGGTCTGTTTCGGACAACACAAACAGTCTGCTTAAAGAATAATTCGGCCCAGTTCAAGAACTTGAAATAGGACAAAGAATTGGTAATATTACAATCTCTTCATCAGATCATGTTTCAGGAAAGAGATGTCTAATAAAGGTCCAAATATATATATATATATATATATATATATATATATGTATATATATATATATATATATATACTGTATATAGTGTATGTATGGAAAATCATAAATGAGGAGTAAAAACTAGCCAAGCCATAAGACACATGGAACAGGTAATGTACAGTATAAATCCACTCCATACTGCATAATCCGCCACCTTCTGCCCATGACACATCATTTCTAATAGAGAATGATTTGGACTCTTAAAATGGAATTGGAGTTCTACACACAGGAGCTAAAACCATAATTCTTCATTACCTGTGTGAAATTTTCAATTTACAGTGTAAACTACAAAGACCATTTAGACTTATTCTGTCACTGAAAAGTAATCACTGAAAATAATTCACACCTTGACCAAAAAAGAAAAGCTGAACGAGAAATAATTACCATTTCCATAAGTTATTTCTGTTTATTTAAACATGTGTTTTGGAAAACTGAAAGCCTCGTTTTACTAAACAACAAGATTTTACACTAGAATAAAGCATTACAAGCTATATAACAGACAGACATTATTGGTTTAAATTGTATTAGAATTATAATCTAACCAAACAAAACTAATCTTAGAAGGATTTTTACAAATACAATACATTAAATCAGCCGATGATGATTTAGCAGTAGTATGTTGACATAAAAAGATTATGTAGAATAGTTTTATAAATATTACATGTAACAACTATAGAAATGCTTCATTACACATTATAAGAATGTTCATTCATTCAGTGGACATAAACAATACAAAGTTACTTGTACAAGAATGGGTTTGGCTATATTATCATAATCTAAATCTTTGATCCAAATAGCCAGGTATACTGAAATTGTAAGATTGTTTGGCAGATTATCATTCTTTAGGAATGTGATTTAAATGCCTTACCTTGATGTACTAAAATAGATGTGACAGTTTATTTTCAAATAAACATCCCCTCCACTTACGCTGGTAGGGGAAAGATTTATGGTAAGATTAAAACAACTTTCACAATGTTCTGATGCAATTTTAGAAATGAATGATTTTTTATGTAGTAAATAAAAATTATTTTAAAAATATGTGGTCACTGGGGAAGGAAGTGAGGAGAGATGTCTGCACTGGGGATAGAGACAGTAATAAAAACCTGACAAAAGTTCTAACAGCTTGCCACTAAAAAGGTTTCATTAGAAGGCATTTTGCAATGAAAAGCTTTCTTAAAGGAACACTTTCTTAAAGTCTGGCTCCACATTTAATTTCCCTATAAACATTTGGTTTGGGCCATTAGTACCACTCAATTCACTTCCAGTCCCATCCAGCCACAGAAGCTGTCTGTCTCTCATAGTTTTACAGGCTGTTGGCAGCAGGGCTGGATGGTGACCTGTACCTTCCATCATCACCTAAATGCTGGAGTCTCATACATCACGGCTAATTGCCCAGTGCATGTAAGGCCTTAGATGTATTGGATTTTGTTCTATGATGTGTGGGTTTACATAAACAAATGGAAGAAGCTGAAAAGATCTGCATTCATGTACAGAAGAGTTAAAACATCTGTGAATATTGACAACAGTCCTGTAAAGGTTTTGTATTGAAATATTTGTTGGAATGTAAATATTAGTAAACTACAAAGGAATCTGCTTACACATTAAGTACATATGAAGTTGTTTTTAAGCAAAGATGAATGACCAAATAAAAATGTCACAAATATAGCTTTTCTATACAGGTATTGTCTTCTATTTGACTCTGTTATTTTATGTATATGTTTGTTTGTAGAATATCACAGGACAGCACTTAGTCCCTCAGTGTTCTCATTCTGGAAATTCCTATTCACTTCCTATCAGGTGACACCATGATAAAAAAAATAGAAGAGGCAGGTGTCACTGTTGCCTTCAGAAGTTGTAGGATCAATGCACTTTGTCTTTATTGTGTACGTATTTCCATTAGGTCCATTTTTGTTCTGCAAAACAATAAACACTGTTTTAAGTTCACAGAATTCCTTGCTTATTATTTTACCTACCTTTTTGTATGACATAATTTACTGTTTGCTCAGTGATATTTCATTCAGTTTCCTCCTGTAGGTCAAAGGATGAACTTAAGGTTGTTGTTGAGAACCCATGGAACCATAAATTAGCTTCAGGTTCCTAGACTCTGAACTTTGGCTAGGTGGCCTAGAGCAGACAATAATAAATACGTTGTTATGTGCAAGCCCCTCACTATAAAAAAGCCCCTCACTATAAAAAAGCAGGGTTTCCAGCAGGCATATTGACAGCATTCTTATGTGGGAATGGGAAAGCATAGGGAGTACTACTGATAAAATGCATGGGGACAGATTAGTGTAGGGCTTGTAGGCATTGGTGTCAAACTAGATGTAAATTTTTACACTGCTGTAATTTCATTCTATTTTTGATTTGATTTGCAATTTCTAATAGGTACATGAAAAGAGTGAGTGTGACTTAACAGAACAAAACAGAAAATGATATTTATAAACTATTCATTAGCTGCCTACACTCACAAACCTTACACAATGAGCGGCATAAACTGATAACATTTTCTGAACAAACTCTTCATCTTTGTCAGGCAACATTTTGATTGGTTTGGGTTCCTTGTGATTGCCACAACAATATAAGCTAGATAGAAAACCTTTTGATGTGGCATCTACATGAATCCTCTTTAGATTAGGAGTTCAATTTAGTTTGAGTGGAATATCTTTGTTGTCAATTAACCACTAGCCTACAGGGCACATATACCCCCTTCCTGCCCAGGCCAGTTTTCCGCTTTCAGTCCTGTTGCACTTTGAATTACAATTGCGTGGTCATGCAACACTGTACCCATATGAAATCTTTATCATTTTTTTGAGACAGAAAGATCATTCTTTTGTTGGTATTTAATCACCTCTGGGTTTTTTATTTTCTGCTAAACAAACCAAAAACAACTGAAAATTTTGAAGAAAAAACATTTTTTTCTTAGTTTTTGTTATAAAATTTTGTAAATAAGTGATTTTTCTCCTTCGCTGATCTGCGCTAATGAGGCTGCAGTGATTGGCACTGATAGGCTGCAGTGATGGGCACTTATAGGTGGCACTGATGGGCACTGATAAGGAGGCACTAGTAGGTGGCACTGATGGGCATTGACAGGCATCACTGATGGGCACTGAAAGGCAACAGTCATATATGGCACTGATAGGCGGCACTGATAGGCGGCACTGACTGGCACTGTTAGGTGGCACTGATAGGCAGCACTGGTGGGCACTGATAGACGGCACTGACTGGCACTGATAGGTGGCACTGATTGGCAGCACTGATAGGTGGAACTGACTGGCATTGATAGGTGGCACTGACTGGCACTGATAGGTGACACTGAAAGGCAGCTCAGATGGGCAGTGATATGTGCCATTGATGTGCACTGGTAGGCACTGATATGTGGCATTGATGAGCACTGACAGCTGGCATTAATGGGCACTGACAGGTGGCACTGCTGGGGCTACACTGATCATCAGGGCACACTGATCATCAGTGCCCTGATGATCAGTGTACATGTCCCCTCCGCGGAATGCCGATTACCGGCTCTCCTCTCCTCACGTGCTGTTAGTGTGACAACTCATGAGGAGAGAAATGTCGATAACCGGCATTTCCCTATTTACATGCAATCGGCTGTGATTGGACACAGCTGATCACATCACCGAGCCGACATGTTCGGCTCTTTCCGTTGATTGGTGATCCGCTGTGTTCGAGGGACACAGCGTACCACCGATTGCAGCACTGCGCGCTCCCAGAGCCATGCATGTGCGCTTAGAACGAGAGAACCGCCTTGTGCCCATCATTACCTTATATGGCGGGCGGGAGGCGGTTAAAGGGCCATCCAGTTCATATCCTGTTTTGCAAAAACAGAGAGACTAATACACAGTTTCATTAACATAGCAGCCACCTTTACCTTAAGGTTAGTATGCCTACCAGTACTGGAATTCCTCAAGGACTTAAGGTGTAGCAATATATTCTCAGGACTGTGAGACTTCCCAGCAACTCACAAAGAGAGAGTTCACATACTGTGTCAGGTGAATTCATGATACAGAAAAGGTTCAAGGCAGGTACCATATGCAGGAGGACTTTTGACTGACAGGATGTCAAGCGCACAATGGTCTGGACTGGCTAACGTTTATTATTTATTAATTCAGGTACTTATATAGCGCTGTCAATTTACACATCACTTTACATATATATTGTACATTCACATCAGTCCCTAACCCTCAAGGGGCATACAATCTAAGGTCCCTAACTTACATTCATACACATACTAGGGTCAATTTAGACAGGAGCCAATTAATCTACTAGCATGTCTTTGGAATGTGGGAGGAAACTGGAGTACCCAAAGGAAACCCACACAAGCACAGGGAGAACATGCAAACTCCAGGCAGGTGGTGCCATGGTTGGGATTTGAACCAGCAACCCTAGTACTGCCAGGCAGAAATGCTAACCATTTAGCCACTGGGCAGGCAGCAATCAGTAGTGTATCCATTATCCAAGCAAGGGTAAGGGGACATGGCAAGCAGAGAGTAATCTGTTATCCAAGCAAGAATCAGGGCATTTGGCCCTCAGAGAGTAATCGCTAATCCAGGCAATGGGTCAGCAACAGGAGAATCCAGAATCAACAAGACTAGGCTTACAGGAACAACTAGATAAGACAAAGGTAACAGAGCCAGGTGGCCAATGCTAACATAACCCCAGAGCCTTGAAAATGCCAGGATGGCCAGCAGATGTGACATCATGTGACTGTTGACATACCTTGAATCAGAGTTGAGGAGGAACAGCCAGTTGGTAGGAGCACTGCAGCAGAATTCTGAAGCAGAGAAGAAAGTTCAGGTGAGAGACTGGCACTGAATTGGGCAGAAAGCAAAATGAGGTGCTCACCCCAGTTGGGAAAGGAGAAGGGGTCAAAACTTTGAGAGAAAGCATCTGTGCAAACAAAATGATGCACACACCTACCTACCTACCTAGCTACCTATAGCAACTGTGCCCAGTGAAATAAAAATTCTGAATGGATCAAGATGAAGACAGGAAGCCCAGTTAACTAAAGGAGATTGATGTGTACTTCTAACACACTTTTGAAAAAGAGCTATGTAAAACATTAAAAATACTGTAAATACAGGTTTAAACCCAGTAATACAAAGTCTCACCCTGTCCTGCATATGCTCAGTTGCTCTTTATTTTTTGGCACTGTGCCAAAAATGTAGAGACTGATCTTCTGACAGCCTAAAGATTTGCTGTTGCTCAGGGGCTGTGGGCTTCAGTAAAATGGCAGCCTCTGGCAAGAAGAAATAGGAACAATGCTGAAGACATTGTGCTTTTCAGCACACACTCATTTTTGTAGCATAATTATTATTGTGGAATATGTGTTCCTTGCTAAAGAACATTAATTTTTATCTAGTTGTTGTGGGTAAAGTTCCACTTTAATAAAAGAGTTTTGTATATTGCCCCACAGAACAGACAGTGCACAGTCCACATACACTTTTCTGCTTCACTGCAACAGGGAAAACAGGAACTTTATTCAGAGAAAAGACATAGAGTATACCATAGATGCAGCTACAAACTTCTAAACACTTCCATCTACTGGTTGAATAATATATTTCTACTGAATACTGATGTGGTTGCTGCACAATATACATGAACACTGTATTCAGGGGTGGACTGACAACTCATGGGGCCCCGGGCCATCTGGGATCATGGGGCCCCTGTGTCCTTGCCCACACTCAAAAAAAGCCTATAAAAGGTACCAGGGGCATTTCATGGGGCCCCCTACTGACCCCAGGCCCTTGGGCAGTGCCCAAGTGCTCAAATGGTCAGTCCGCCCCTGACTGTATTCCAACATGGTGTTGTTATAATAGTACATGAGAAGAAGGGTCTCTCTTTTTTCTGTTAATTAACAAAAAGTGGAGAGCTGTCTGTGTGTTCCTGTGGAACTTATGGAGAGTGAAGTGAAAACCTGTGTGGTTATACAATCCCAGAATGGATAATGGACAGAAATAATTGAGACCTAACAGCCGGGAGAAACACGAGTGAACATAGCACAGAGAGGAAATATAAAGAACAGTGAGACTGGTATTGCAAAAGAATTTATTTTTGATTCCCTTGTGAGGTATCCACAGAGTGTATGGCACAGAGAGTATTTTCTTGTGAGAGACAAGCAGATACATTGGTAAAGAAATAATAGTGATAGACATTGTTTTCTGCAAGCCAGTAAAAATGAACTAGTTATTATTGCAGCTGTGACATACAGTAGTTGCTCAATTGAATGGTTCATGTATATGTATATTTACGTACATAGGGGAGGGTGCAATGTCTGTGTGACCCTTAAGATTAGAGTGTATTATTTTATCCTTGAATATGTTTTGTGGACAGAATTAAAATATGCATAATCCTAGCGCCAGTCATCAACTAAGTGAATGTCGTGTAAGCACATTCTGAACGCTAAATGCTTGGTACACACAGGAAGTTTTTTTTTGTTCAATCCAGTTGGCTGAATGGAAAAAAAACTTACAGATCGTTGTACTAACACCCCCCTGCCAGGACACACTGATCATAGCTCACAGCTATTGGATGCTGATCAGATGCTGGTTTTTCAACATTCCAATGGTTGTGAGACTGGATTCTGTTGGATGAGGAGCTGTACACATAGGCCAAAAGTAGGCCAGTTCCTGCCAAACTAACCATTTTTAGACCATTTCTGGCCTGTATGTACACAGCTTAAGAGTGAAAAAAGATAAATTGGAGGATCCTTTTGAAGTTTAGCCTAGTCCAAAGCCAGACTAAAATTCTCTCCCAGGACCAAAATCCGCTCTTAGGACCCCTAGAGAATCTGTAAGAGCTAATCCAGAAAGTTTACTTGATTAAAATACTTGCTGGCTAGGGTATAAAATTGTGTGTCTATAAGGCAATTTACTGTACAAGTAAATATCTGCCATTAGGGTCAGTTCTGTTGGTCTCAGAACTCCAGGGTATATGTTTAGAGATCACTATACTGCTTTGTGATTTATTGGCGGGGGGCAGGGGGATGAGTAGGATGATACAATGTTTAAAAACAATTATTTTTAAATGTGATAAAGTTAAAGTATTTAAAATGTGTCTCCTGAATAAATGTCACCTGGACCCTGAGTATCCAGTATTTATGATCAGAGTTCCAGATGAGTAAAGCCCCTTTACATTACAGGAAAATATTTTTAGAGGCACCTCCTGTGTGGGGGTTGGAGCTATTAGACTCTTTTCCCCTAAGGGAAGGCTAGTGCTTGCCATATGGAGGGATAAAAGGGAAACATGCAAGCAGGCAACACAGGTAAAAAGAGTAAAAAAAAAGCAAACAAAAAAAACAAAACAAAGAGAAGACCTCTAATATGCAAATGGTCAAAAGGGGAAGGTGGCTCTTGAGCAGGGTAGTAGATCAGTGGGTTGTAAAGAAATAGAGTGAAAGATGGGGAAAAGCAAAAGGCATTAATATAGTCTCCCACATAAGACACTACTGTAAAGTTAGGCATAACTAAATACCTAAATGGATCTGAGAAGGCATTCCAATACTTTTGGCAATATTGTGTATGATTATATGAGTTTTATCCTCCCTTTCCGTATTTCTTACTTTTCCTCTGTGGACATATATTATTCACATTATTTCCTAATCTAAGGGTTCTACAATGGATATTATGGTCAAAGGGTGCATTCACCTCACACTATGGGAATAATCCTGTGGAGAAAGAAAATAGGAGTACCCTGGAGGAGAATTTAAGTTTGTAAAAGAATGCGAGCAAGACAAAAGTAAGACAAACGTTATACTGAATGGTGTAAAAAAAACATATCTGTTGTAGAATGAACACAAATTTACCACACAAGTAAACAGATACAGTATATGCTTCAAACAAGTGCAGAATTGTTTATGTCAGCAATCTGTGTCAAAGCCTAAGCCCCACTGAGGTAGGATGTCCAGCCTATGGGTGTAGGAGACCTATTCTCATAGATCCACTTTAACTAGGTTCATGTGTTTCTCAGAAGTTGTAAGTCCAACACAGGGGTGGACTGACAACTCATGGGGCCCCAGGGCAATAGGGGATCATGGGGCCCCTGTGTGCTTCCCCAAACTCAAAAAAGCCTATGAAAAAGGTACCAGGGGCATCTCATTGGGCCCCCTACTGACCCTGGGCCCTCAGGCAGTGCCCGAGTTTCCAAATGGTCAGTCCGCCCCTGGTCCAACATTGATACAGGGTCACTTTTACTCAGTAGGTCACATGTTAGAGTGAATATACTCACATTTCCAGTGACTTGTGTGTTGGAAAGCTGCTTCTTCTCTGCTATCCAGTCTCTGCAGCTATTCTACAGTTCTGGGTGTGTAGAATACATGCTGCTTAGTTGACCTCTGTGGTTCCACTAACAAGCTCATATGTCTATAGTTCTACAGGATGTGTAGGTGTGGTGGCAAGATCACTCTAAGTGGCAAGTTTATAGATATCTGTGCAAACTACTTTGTTGGAAGAGATGGAAGCTCATGAACACATAGATAGCATTTCTTCAATCCACAGAGGCAGAGTTGGAAGCTTGAATGAAAACTCATATACACATTTTGAAACAGAAAAGAAAGAAGCAACAGTTATAGCAAGGTTATAAGTCCTTGTAGAAGCAATAGAGAAGACTGATGATCTATAGTATGTAATGTTGTATACATTATCTTATTTTTGCTGGTAGCAATTATATTCTCATTCTCAGTGCTTAGACCCCTATGCTGCAAATGTAACTTTAAAACAACCACACAGATGTGTTTACACAGCAAAATATATTGCCTTCTGCCATTAGCCAGGTAACCAGCACACAACATTTTTAACTGCAGATGGCAGAAACCTTAAAGACAAAACCATAGTCTCAACAAAGGGGTAATACCATTCCAAAATACATTGTCACACCCCCTCTAATGTCATCACATTATTCTCGTGCCCTGCTTCTGCCCTGATGGCATCTGTGCTCTTCAGGTTCCTGACAAGAGGCTGCCTACATGAGTAAAGTGTCTGTGGAGAGACTACCATCTACTGGAATTGTATTTCATGCTGTTCAGGGTTTAAAACTGTGAGTGCATATTGTCTTTGTTTTTATGAGATTGTACATTCACATCAGTCCCTATCCCTCAAGGGGCGTACAAACTAAGGTCTCCAACTCACATTTGTATACAAGGGCCAATTTAGACAGGATCCAATTAACCTACCAGCATGTCTTTGGAGTGTGGGAGGAAACCGGAGTACCCAGAGGAAACCCACGCAGGCACAGGGAGGCACAGGCACAGGGAGAACATGCAAACTCCAGGCAGGAGGTGCCTTGGCTGGGATTCAAACCAATGACCCTAGTACTGCCAGGCAGAAGTGCTAACCCTTTAGCCACTGTGCTGCCCATATGCCTGAGAGTGGGAGCTATCCCACTGCTGTCATTTGGAGAGACTCTGTTGACGCTGACAGTGTTAACCTCTTACATCCCTGGAGAAAAATGAACTTTTGAATTATGGACATCTATGGGATTCATGTTACACTTATAATTCTCTAGATCATGCTTAGCAGGTGGAACTTTGGGCAGAGGGTATGTTGTCTTCATTAGTCAAGGAAAATTTTAATATACCCTGGTCAACATTTGATTGAACAGATGGTCTACAGCAGAAAAGAGATTATCACTTCAGAAGCTGAAAATTATCATAATCAATTAGGGTTAGTTCATCTTTTCAGGCAAAATGAAGAGGTGAACTAACACCATACACCCTCCCCACCCCCCTGGTTCCCACTGTACTTACCTCCATGGGTGATGAGCTGTCAGGGTCCACAGTGTAGAAGTCTGGGGATTTGATATCCACATTCTTCTCCTCCTTTTCTGTGCAGCACCTCTGGGATAGATCAGAGTGATTTTGAATGGTCAGTGCAGGTAACACAGCATGGCACTTCTCCCTACCCTTCCCCCACCTTTTCTTTTCCTCATTCCTCCTTTCCCCTCCATTTATTTAAACCCTCCTCCTTTTCACCCCCTTTGCCCTTCTGCCCCCCCCCACGCCTCCCTATTCCCCCCATCCCCCCTCCTCCTCTTTAATATATTTTGCTATATATGGGTATATTATTGCATCTCACCTGGCATCATTACTATTTTTTATGCTATAATAATTCATATGAGTGGAACAGGAAATTATGTACAGTATGTAAATTATGAGACCTATTTAGGAGCCACAGTTAGCTGAGTTTTTGATAACTTTTTTTGCTTTTTTTCATTAAATGTTTTACTAAAGTATAAATACTGCTTTTTTATTAGTGAAATGCTGTGGGTTTGCCAGTCTGAGAGTTTGTAGTCCCTCTGTGGATGAACACACTCTATTTTCTTTAGACCAGCCCTTTAAGAATGACCCTTCTAGCATTTTTAAGTGTTTTTAGGGGTTTAATTGGAATGGGTAGTAGTCAGTTTTAATGAAGCATCAGAATCAGAAAAAAATATTATTTTACAATAAAAATTATTAAAATAAATGTAGATTCAGAGGAAGCTGTTTTTCAGTCTGGTAGTTTGAGTGGAAATCCTAAATCGCCTGTCAGGGGGCAACATTATAACTAAGGCATTTGTAGGGTGGGAGCTATCCTTCAGGATATTAGTAACTCTCTGAATGCACCTCCCCTCCTTCAGTTCCTCAATACACTGCAAATATGCCCCCTTAATAAACTTCAGCGTTGTTGTTGCAAGATGTGATGGGCCCACACACTCTCAATGGCAGCCCTAAAGAAGGAAGAGGAAAAAGCCTGCCCTCCACAGCTTCTTCAAAAAGTACAATAATTGACAAGCCTTGTCCCCCAGACTGAACATTTGCCCTGTCCATGACAAATCCTCCCTAATTATTGTTCCCAAGAAAAGGAACTTCTGCACCCTCTCAACCTCTGCCCCATCAATCACAATTGGCTCTAGCTTGGTCTCTCTATATCTCCTAGAATTTATAATTATATACTTTTATATCTAAATCATTATCTCTGCAACAACCCACTAGATTTCTTATCTCCTCCCGATATGCAACCTTGTCACTATCCCTTATCCTCACAACTAACATAGCGTCATCTGCAAATTTTAGAACAGAGTTCACCTTGAATTTGAAGATGCAATCATAAGTATATAAAGTAAACAAGTATGGCTTGTCTTTCGTGTTTCACAGCAGAGTGGAGCGTGGCTGACTCCTGAAGCTGTCATGTACCTGGTTGGAGGCCAAAGTAACAAGAAGGCTTCTCTTGCAGCCCAATAAGGTTCAATAATTCCTTGGAGGTGATGACAGAGAGTGTAAGGTTCTAGCATGTTTATCCTTGAGTGCCGCGGATAGACCAAGCCAATACTGATATTTCAAGGCGGTATCATTCCAACCTACTGTATATCTCTACCATTTCCCATGTCCCTGTATATTGGGTTTGCTAAGGTGCCCACTTCACTAAGATGCTCCCTTGTGGAAGGGAGCTCCACATTCTTACTGTTCTAACAGTAAAGAACCTTCATTAAGTGGCCATGTGTCTTCTTAAGTGACCTGAGATTGAATAGTTTCCCCCTGATGCTTTAATCACCATTCAAGTATTTGCAATCATACTGTATCTCCTCTTAAGCGTCTCTTCTCCAGGGAGAATAAGTTTAATGTATATAGTCATTCCTCATAACTGTGGTCCTCAAGTCTCCTTATCAGCTTTGCTACCCTTCTTTCTATCTAGTTCCAGCACATCACTCCTGAGGGAATGGAGACTAGAACTGGATGGCATACTCAAGATGTTGAACCAGATTTACAGAATTACAGTTTTAAAGATACTCTTTTTAATGTATGCTACTAGTCCGCTAGCCTTACTTGCTGAAGCTTTGCATTGCATGCTATTGCTAAACCTGTGGTCTACTAGGACTCCTAGATCTTTTTTCCATCCCAGATTTCCCCAGAGGTTCTTCCCCTGGGTGTAACTTGCATTCATATTTTACATTTATCAATATTAAATCTCATGCCATGTAATTGCTCACCCCTTTATTTTATTGAGATCTTCCTGTAAGGTTGCTATATCCTGTTGTGAGGTTATTACTCTGCTTAGCTTTGTATCATCAGCAAACACTGAGATTGAACTATTTATTCCAACCTCTATATCAGTTATCTACACATTAAAGGAAAAGTACAACCAAAGATAATTTTGCTGTATCTCTCCTGTGGATAACAGGAGTGCAGTCCGCTCTGCACTCTTGTGACCCATTTTCACCCAACAGCAGGCTAAATCAAGCACAGTTAGGTTCATATACAGTATATTTGGACACAGGCACAATTTTAAATTTTTTCAGGTATTGACCAAAACATATTCAAGCTATAATTATATAATGGATATGGGCTGAAAGTGCACATTCCCAGATTTAATTTGAGGGTATGTACATCCAAATTGGAAGAAGTATTTAGGAATTGCAGCTCTTAAGAGTAGCCATCCCCCCTTTTTCAAGGGACCAAAAGTAATTGTACAGTTGAATCAAAAGCTGTTTCATGGCCAGATGTGGGCTACTCTTTTGTTATTTCTTCATCAATTAAGCAGGTAAAAGGTTTGGAGTTGATTCTAAGTGTGGTATTTGCATTTGGAATCTATTGCTGTGAACCTACATCACGCATTCAAAGGAGCTGTCCATACAAGTGAAACAGGCCATTGTAAGGTTTCAAAAATGGAGCACATCCATCAGAGAGATAGCAGCAACATTAGGAGTGGCCAAATCAACAGTTTGGTACATTCTGAGGAAAGAAGAACAGACTGGTGAGCTCAGCAACATAAAAAGGCATGGATGTCCATGGAAGACAACAGTGGTGGATGATTGCAGTATCCACTCTATGGTAAAGACAACCCCATTCACAACATCCAGACAAGTGAAGAACACTCTCCAGGTGGTGAGCGTATCATTGTCAAAGTCTACAATCAAGAGAAGACTTCATGAGAGCAAATACAGAGGGTTCACCACAAGGTGCAAACCATTCATAAGCTTGAAGAATAGAAAAGCCAGATTAGACTTTGCAAAAAAAATCTAAAAAGGCCAGATTAGTTCTGGAAAAGCATTATTTAGATGGATGAAACTAAGATTAATCTGTACCAGAATGACAGGAAGAAAAAAATGTGGAGAAGGCTTGGAACAGCTCATGATCCAAAGCACACAACGTCATCTGTAAAACATGGTGGAGGCAGTGTGATGGCATGGGCATGCATGGCTTCCAGTGGCACTGGGTCATTGGTGTTTATTGATGATGTGACAGAAGACAGTATGTCAGAGAGTTGGTCCAGGCTGGGGAAAAATTGCTACCATATGGTCTGGATCCACCTACAGTAGGAGCCTGGACTGGCACCTGGGTCAGCCTCTCAACAAGCCGTTCAGAGTCTGACCCAGCTGCTCCTGCTCCCTTTACCAGTGAACACAGGGGAGAGAGGTGGGGGGCAAAGCAGACAGTAGTTGCTGACAGTCATGTGATAGCCATGTGACAGCGGTGACTGACAGCCATCACTTTCTTCTCAGAGCGGCAGCGAGAACTGAGGGATTCGCAGTTTCTGATCACTCAGTTCTCACCCTTGGAGCCAGCAGGGAACAAATGCAGCATCGGATTGATGCTGCATCCACCTAGGTAAGTATGATGTAAAAAAACCAAATACTTCTCTTTTAAACATAATTGGTCCCAGGGTGGAGTTCTGTAGAACCATGTTCACAACTATAGACCATTCAGAGGATACACTATTTATCACCACCCTCTTCATCCTTTAACCAGTTTTCTATTCAGGTACATATACTATCACCATTGCTGACAGACCTCAATTTGTAAATTAAGCAGTTATGGGATACTGTATCAAATGCTTTTCTCTATCTAGATTACAGTTTACCTCCTCATAGGACGTTAAAAGACTTGTCTGGCAAGAAAGATCCTTCATAAATCCATGTTGGTTACTACTAATGATAATATTTTATCAGTAAATCTTTGGATAAGTAAGTCTGAGATTGTGCGGTGACGTACAGTTGGCACACATTCTTGATGGCCCAGAATTTCCATCTGTCTCTCACACATCTCTCAGGAGTGGGAACCTTGGGTTCTGGCGGTGGCATTGCAACAATAGAAATTACACATTGGCAATCCTTGGAAGTTGAAGCTGCTGCTGCAGATGCTCTTTTCAGGTTCTGATCAGGTGATGCAAAGGAGGCAGTAAGAGTTTGGAGTTGACCCTCCAACTGTAAGTAGCCATCCTGTAGTCTCTCTACAGCAAGTGCTGAAACATGTTGGCACAAATCTTCCAGTGAGTAAGCTTCTCTGTCGGCCTTTGATATACTCGCTGGATGATATTGTCACTTACCTGGTTGGAGGCTGTAGTGACAGATGAACTTCTTTTGTGGATATGGTCCCATAATCCCTGGAGGTGATGACAGGGAGTGTAAGGCCCAAAGGAGCATGTGCCATTTAGGTCGGTCTGCTGGAAGTTGCTTCAAGAAGTGTCTGACTAAGTGATTTTTTTTATTTAGTTTTTATTGGGTTTTAAAAGGCATACAACAAACAAAAGATTGCATAAAATTTGAGTTAACAGTCACAAATTAACAGAAGAAGAGAGGAAACAGGTCCATTGATGAAATGCAGATACATATAATGTCAGTGCATAACAGTGGTTTAGCTAGCAGCATCAGACATCTGAGTAGGCATATTGGAAATGTAAAAGATCCCATGGTTCCCACACTGCTTCAGAAAGGGGGACAAGGTTAGCATGCATAGCAGTGAGGTACTCCATTCTTCTAATCTCAGCAACAACCTTAACCAATTCTGACTTTGTAGGAGGCGTAGCAGAAAGCCAATGCATGGGAATGGTTCTCCTGGCCGCTGTTAGGACATGAGACGATAGTTTCTTGGCAAGTTTAAGGGGCTCGAAAAAGTTAGGCTCAGTAAAATGTGGATGGGATCAAATGGAATGTGGACCCGTAAAAGTAGCCTCAAAAGACTAATTACCTCTCTCCAGGAAGGTGCAATGTGTTGACAAAGCCAAAAAATGTGAAAAACAAGTACCAATTTCCTCGCCACATGGCCAGCAGACAGGAGAAACACTCGGAATGCTAGCATGGAGAACCTCAGGAGTCTTGTACCAGAACATCAAAATTTTAGAAGTGTTTTCTTTATATATCACACATCTAGAAGACCTAGAGGCGGCGGCAGTGGGGAGTGAGCGGCGCTAGCTATCGGCTAGGTTCCGCTCCCCGACCTCCCTAGGGACCCTTAGGAACCGACTCACCGGAGTCTGGAGGGACGCTGAATGGAGCCCGGAGAGCCGGTGATGGAAGCCGGACGAAGGGTGCAGTGAAGCGCCGGCCCCTCCGGTGCTTCACTAGAGAGAGAGCCGGACCGCTGGAGGACGAGGTGACGTGGCGGGGGCGTGTGGCAGCCGCGGAGGACCTCTGGGAGAAGAGGAAGCCGGCTGGCCGCCTGACTGAAAGGGAGACGCCGGCTTAGGCTACCGGCTCTCTGTCGCCCACAACCCCCCCGGCCAACTGCTGCCCATAAACCCCGGCTACCTACTGTTTGTAGCCCCCGGTTCACTGCTGCCAGGAGCCCCCGGCCAGCTGACTGCTTGATTTTGGGCCAGGGACACCCGGGAGTGCCAGGAGACCCACTCTGCTTCCCTTGGATGAAACCCAGACAGAGAAAAGGAGATACAGCGATGGAAGCCCAGAGGAACCCCCCCAGGACAGAGCTGTTGTGAAGACCCTCCTCCCAAACTTGGAGCTACCGTTCTGGGAAGAGAAGGGTGAGTGAGAGCTTCTGGGGGTCTATCGTCTATTGTTTGGTTGACTATTGAGTGACATTGGGGTCCAAGGGGTTAAGGAGGAGAGGGGAGGATTCCCTGGGTTCAGAAGAGAAGAGTTCCACACATCCCTAGGAGAGCATATGCAAAAGTAGTAAGCCTGTCTGGATTATAAATCATAGGGAGAGGTACAATTTTCATCTAGAGAATACAGAAGGCAAAAGACTTAAAGAGGATATGAAGAATAAAGGTCCTAAGGGAGCAGGGCTCAAAGGGTCCCAATCAGGCACGATAAAGAAATTTACAGCATATGGAAACATTACGCCAGAAAGGGCCCAAGGCACATGCACTAAAGGGGAAATGGACACCAGCTCAGGAAACAGTCCGAGGCTATCACTGGGTATGAACAGCAGTTGTAGCCAACAAATAGCGGATGGCTTGGGAAAAAAAGAACTTGATGGTGAACTACAAATACCGAATAAGAAGGAGATGATAGAAATGTTTCAAAGTTTAGAGAAAACGATAAAACATGAGATGACAGCTATTCGAAACGACCTAGGCCATCTGCTATCGAGAATGGAAGAAACAGAGGAGAAAGTCAAAACCCAGGCCCAAACCATAGATAATCTAAGGAAAAAAATAACCCATTTGGAGAAAACCCAGAAAAAACTGTTTTATAGGATGGAAATTCAAGAAAATAAAGAAAGAAGGTGTAACCTTAGGATGCGAGGAATCCCAGAATCTGCAAAAGGGGACATATTATATGATCTAGTTAATAAAATCTTAAACTCCATAAGGGACAGACATGAAACAGAAGTGATTGAACTGGATAGAGTGTTCAGAATAGGAAAATTTAAACAAGATACTGAGAGGGAAAGATCAAGAGATATAGTTGTCCAGTTCCAGAAGTTTGGGGTCAAAAAGGAGATTTGGAAAAAGATCAAGGGAAAATCGCTAATTAAGTATGGAGATTTGACTATTCAAATTTTTGCGGATTTAACATCAGAGACTCTATGGAGAAGGAGATCCCTGAGACCCCTACTAGAGCAAATGAGAAAACAGAATGTGCAATATAGATGGGGTACTTCGGCATCTCTAATTGGCTGGAAAAATGGGGTCACAGCATACCTGAGATTCCCGGAGGAACTGAGAGATTTTTGTGATAGACTGGATTTGCAAAGAATGGAGATAACTGGGTGGGAAGAAGAAAAAGAAGATATGGATGATACAAGACAGGAGGACTGGCAGCGGCTCGGGGGGAGGGGGAGGGAGGTTCTGGCGTTGGGGAGAAGGGGGAGGGAGAATTAAGTAAAATATATGCTTTTTCTTTTCTCTCTCTTTATCCCTAGCCCCTTTTGTAGCCCCCTTGTGGAAATGGAAGTCCATCTGGAAGCTCCAGTTAAGGGAGGGAAGTAAAGAGTATGGTTGAGCCCAGTTGATAGAGAAAGGGGAGCTAGGGAGCTCGGAGGAGAGGTGAGCCGTCCATGGGCGGAGCTTAATCCCAGTATTTTAAATCAACCGTGGAAATAGTTCCACAAATGATTTGTAGGCAGTTTATAAGCCTAAAAATGGGTAGGGAAAAAATAAGAGAGGGAGGGTGGGGGGGGGGAGAAGGGGGTTGGGTGGGGGGAAGGGGGGGAGGGGTTGTGGGGTTAATATTCTGCAAGATAGTCGGGCCTTATAGGAAGAGACGAATTAGAAGAGAGAGAGACAGAATTAAGAGGGATGGAAGAAATACAGGTTATAACATATAACGTGAATGGGTTGAATTGTCCTGGGAAAAGATTTAAAATGTTTAAAGAGTTACATCACAGGGCAATGTCAGTGGTATTTCTACAGGAGACACATTTTGAGATAGAATCAAATGTGAAATTAAAATCCAAATATTATCCAACATGGTATTATGCTGACTCTCCAATTAAAAGAGCAAAGGGGGTGGCAATAGGATTGGCAAAGAATATGAGATTTGAGTTGGAAGATAGAAAGACTGACCCGGAAGGGAGATTCCTGTTTTTGAAGGGTAAACTTCAGGGAATTGAATGTACACTAGCCAATATATACTGCCCCAACAAGAAACCTGAGATCTTTCTGAAGGGTCTGTTGAAAAAATTAATAGACTTTAAAAAAGGGCGTTTGATAATAGCAGGAGATTTAAACCTTTGTATGGACCCACAAAAGGATACAACCTCCCCTGTGCAGAGAGAGGGAGGTAGGTCTCTGAGAGCCTTGAAGAAGGCGATCCACGAGTACCAACTGGTGGACACCTGGAGAATGATGCATATGAAAGACAGAGACTATACCTTCTTCTCTAATGCACATGAGATATATTCGAGACTGGATTATATTCTAATAGATCATCAACTTATTGAAATGCTGGTTAAAATAGAAATAGAGACAAGAACTTTTTCGGACCATGCCCCAGTCATAATGAAAATAGGATGGGGGAAAAGATGGACGGGAGGTCTAGGATGGAGGTTAAATGAAGCTCTTCTCTTTGATGAGGATATTGTGCAGAAGATCAAGGAAGAGATTAAGATATATTTCAAGGAGAATGAGACAGAGGAAGTATCGACAGCTACAGTATGGGAAAGTCATAAGGTATATATAAGAGGAATCTTGATTGCGATGGGAGCAAGGAAGAAAAAAGAAAGAAGAGAGAGGGTTAGTGGACTTTTAAAGGAAATCCTGGAGTTGGAGCAGATACATAAGAAGAAAATAACAATAGAAACAAGACAGAAGCTAATGGATAAAAGAGACGAATTAGAGAGATTGATGGAAGAGGAGAGGAGAAGAGTATATAACAAGGTATTGGGTGAAAGATATAGATGGGGTGATCGACCAGGAAAATACTTAATGAGAGCCCTGAATAAAAAGAAAAACAGGAATTATATAGAAAAGATAAAAAGCCCTAAGGGGGAGTTGGTCCACTCTACTAAAGAAATCATTAAAGTATTCACGGAGTACTATAGAAAGTTGTACAACATCAGCCACCAAGATTCACCAAAAGAAAATAGAGAAGATATTAAAGAAAAAAGGATGATATATTTAAAAAATGCGGGATTGCCAAAGCTCAGTGAAACACTATTGAACTCCTTGGATTCAGAAATTTCTCAGGAAGAAATAGAAGTAGCATTAAGAAGTACAGGGGGAGGGAAAAGTCCAGGCCCGGATGGTTATACAATTAAGTACTATAAAAAATTCTGTGAAGTTCTGTTACCAAAGTTAAAGAAATATATGAATGACTTGGGAGGTGGGATGGAGGGGAGGAGGGAATCCCTTCAGGCCCATGTTGTTCTCATACACAAGGAGGGAAAAGATCCTTCTCAGTGCTCTAGCTACAGACCAATTTCATTATTGAACACTGATACCAAGTTGTATGCAAAGGTCCTAGCAAACAGGCTGAAAGATCTAATGCCCGAATGGATCCATGGAGACCAGGTGGGATTTGTCCGGGGAAGAGAGGGTAGAGACAATGGGTTGAGAACTTTGATGCTTATTCAGAAAAGTAGAAAAGGGAAAGCCCCGGTGGTGCTCTTGTCAATTGATGCCGAAAAGGCGTTTGATAGAGTGGACTGGGGCTTTATGATGGACAACTTGGAAGTGTTGGGGATTGGAGAGAGAATGTGTGAGTGGATAGGTAAATTATATAGAGAGCCCACCGCAATCATCACGGTAAATGGGGAGAGGTCGGAATCCATCGGGATGTCCAATGGAACAAGACAAGGATGTCCATTATCCCCCTTGTTGTATGTTTTGACATTGGAACCCCTGCTATCAATAATAAGGAATAGTGGAGCGATAAAGGGAATACAGATAGAAAATATAGAACATAAAGTAGCGGCCTTTGCGGTCGACCTACTGTTTTATGTAGGCAACCCCAGATTAACATTACCAAGTATAATGAAGACCTTGAAGGAATATGGTGAACTATCAAATCTAAAAATTAATCCAACAAAAACAGAGATTCTGAATATTAATATACCAAAGAGTGAAAAAGAAAAACTACAAAAAGAATTCCCCTTTATTTGGAGAGAAAAAGATATAAAATACCTAGGAATAAAACTTGCTACCTCACATAAACAACTGTATAGATTAAACTATATTTCTCTGATAAACGAGACTAAGGACGAACTAAAAAGATTAGAAGGAGGAAACCCATCATGGTTAGGACGTATAAACCTAATTAAAATGGTAATTATACCTAAAATACTCTATAGATTTCAAATGATCCCAATCAAACTCCCAGAGGTGTTTTTTAAGATAATGAGAAGAATGCTAACAAGATATATATGGAGGAATAAAAAACCAAGAATATCATATGAAACACTAAGTAGGACTAAAGAGAAAGGGGGGATGGGACTACCTGATGTGAAGAGATATTACAAAGCTGTAATTTTAGCAAGAATTTATGATTGGACTTTTAACTATAAGGGGAAAAGTTGGGTAAAAATAGAAAATGAATTGAGTGGAATTAATTTGAGTAAGATGATATGGGTTCCAGCACAGTATAGAACAATTAAAGAAAGCACAAGCACTTACACTTTAAATGTGTTAAAGATATGGGATAATCTACACAAACATATGAAATGGGAATTCAATTCTATATTAATGCCCCTTGCAAACACGGAATTTTTTCCTCCAGGAAAAGATGAGATATCAGGGAGATGGTTTAAAAAGGAAGACATCCAATTGAGAGATGTATTGATAGAGGGGGAACTGAAAACATTTAAAGAACTAAAAGAGAGGGGAGGAGATATGTTTACTAAAATAGATGAGTGGAAATATCAACAATTAAAATGTTTTATTGGAACTCTCTCAAAACCCTTGAGATTAAAAAAGGAGTGGAATATGTTTGAAAGGCTATTAGAAACACGTAGAGATGGGAAACATGGTGTTACAAAAATGTATAAAATACTCACAGAATTAGACACAGACACAAAGTTAATTTTTATAACAAATTGGGAAAGAGACATGGAGGTGGAGATAGATGAAGATCAACAGAATAAGATATTTAGATTAGTTCACGAGAGTGTTAGTATGAGAGATGTTGAGATTAATTATAAATGTTTGACACGATGGCATATTACACCGAGCACTGAGCACAGGATGAGGGGGGAGAAGTCAAAAATGTGTTGGAGAGGATGTGGGGAGGAGGGCACGGTGTTCCATGTTTGGTGGCAATGTCCAAAAATTCAGGATTTCTGGAAAACAATAGTCAATTTAATAGAAATAATAACTGGAAATAACATAGGATTAGACCCAAACATGTGTCTCCTACATAATGTTGAGACAACAGTAAATAAATACAAAGATTCAGGAGTATGGTGCTACTTAAGCGCTGCAAAAGGGTTGATCCCCAAGTTTTGGTGGAAGACAGAGGTGCCGACGGAGGAGGATTGGATTAATAGGGTAAACCAGATTAGTAGAATGGAAAAATCTTATTATACCCAGGAAGATAGGTTGAAATTATACTACTCGCGATGGGAAAAATGGGAAAAATCAGGACTAAAAGAGAAATATAGAAAACTCTAAACTAAGAAAGTTATTTTAGGTTATTGGGCCTTGAGAGATTGGAGATCTTGCAGAGGGGAGGGAGGGGGGAAGGGGGGAAAAGGTGGGTTGGGAGGGAAGGGAAAGAAAAGAGGTAAATAGGAAGGACAAAGTAGAAATGTACGGATTATTTATATGTATTGGGTTCCTTCTTATGGAATTTTTTTGTAATAACATGAAAAAATTAATAAATATTTAAATTAAAAAAAAAAAAAAAAAAAAAAAAATAGAAGACCTAGAGGCGGCCTCCCAGATCCTGCTCCATTGATCTAAGGGAATATCTTGTTGAAGGATCTTCCGCATGTAAAGATGTGTTTCAGTAGAAAGGGGGAAAGTATCTAGAAGTAACTTATAGAGAGAGGAGATAAAGCTCCGTTGGTAGGGACCCTGAACGCAGGCATGCGGAAAGTTTTTTTGTAACTCAATAAAATGTCTAAGCTTTCTAGTCATTGTTTGGACCAGATGTCACAGTTGGAATAAGTTAGCTTTAGCCCAGGGGCTTATATGGGCCGGGGTCAAACTATCAGGAAGACTAGGATTAAGGATGACATTGGTCAGAGGTGAACAAGAAGAGGACAGGGCAAATCTACTCCTACACCTCCTCCATATAGACAGAATAAAAAGCAAAGGCCCAAGCAGTAGACGCTTATAGGAGGAGATTTCAGTGTTGGTCATAGACCAGAGTAGAGAACAAGGGTACAACAGACATAGCTGCAGCCATTCAATCTTGGACCATTTGTTAGGGGGACACTGAGAGGACCAGGAGGTGAGAGTAATGAAGGTGGATATCCAAATAGTATGACACAAGATCACTCCAGATCCAGACCTCCCCTAGATCATGGTGAGAGAAGAACTGAACGGGCAATGTGATGAGATTTGTTATGCCAAACAAAGTGGAGGAAAGATTTCTGAAGTGAATGGAGTTTGAACATAGGGATAGGGACAAAAGCTTGGGCAGTATAGTCATTTTCAGTACATTAATCCTTCTGAGAAAGGAGATGGCCAGGTTGTCCCAAGACTTTAAGGAGTGTGTAATAGCGTGAAAAAGGGGGGGGGGATTAGCTTCATAAAGGGAATTGTAAGAAGAGGTAAGGTTGGTACCTAAATACCACAAGCAATGGGAGCACCAGAGGTAGGGATAATTTGACTGAAGAGAATATAGAATGGTAGGGGGTATGTGGAGCGGTAAAGCTTCAGTTTTAGACGCGTTAACCTTATAACCCGATAGGCCCCAAAGAGTTGGGGAGTACGATGCAGAACAGGTAGAGTAGTGTGGAGTTCTGTCATTGTTAGAAAATATCATCAGCAAACAAAGACAGCTTAAAAACACTGTTGTGGGTGCTTATCCCCTGATTATCAGGATTGGATCTGATAGCGATAGTCAGGGATTCCAGGCAGAGGATAAATAATAGAAACAAGAGAAAGAGGGCAACCATGCCGCGTACTATTAGACAGCTGAAAAGAAGGTGATAGTTTGACCCAGTTTGACCTGGGAAGAGGGAGTAGAGTAGAGGGCTTTTAAATCTGCCACAAATGGACAGCTAAAACCAAATCTCTCTAACACAAGAAATATATAAGGCCAACTTAACCGGTCACAAGCTTTTTGAGCGTCCAAGCTCAACAAAAGAGCAGGTTTCAGGGATGGGGACTTGTTGACAAGATCAATCAAGTAAATGGTCCTCCTAGTATTATCTGCTGCATGTCTAGTGGGGACAAAGCCCACCTGGTCTATGTGTATAAGCTTGGAGATACATCCAGCTAACCTGTTGGCCAATATTTTTGTGAACATTTTGTAGTCAGAGTTTAGTAACACTATGGGATGATAATTATCAGGGAGAGAGTGGTTCTTATCCGGCTTCGGGATCACAGAAATATAAGAGTGTGTAAAATCATTGTGCGAGGGAGACCCCTTCAGGAGATCCCAAAACAAATTGAGAAGATGGGGGGCCATCATTTCAATAGAAATCTCCTCATTCAAAGCTGAAAGATTGGAGGGGTGATAAGGATAAGGAATCAAAAAACGCATCAAAAGTAGTCATCTGAAGGGGAGGGTGAATATCAGGGGTCAGGGAGTTGTAAAGCTTCTCATAGTATTCCCCAAATATGGTAGTCATAACATGTGGGTTATATGTGGATTTGCCATCAGAATGAAGTAAATGGTCTGGCAAGGAAGGGGATTGCTGAGACTTAAGTCTGTTCACTTGCATACGGTGTGCTTTGTTGGAGAACTCTTAAAACTTTTGCTTAGCCCAGGTGAGGGATTGTGCAGTTTTATGTAGGTCAAGAACCCTGATTTGATCATGAAGTATAGATGGCCTATCCAACAAACGATGTTCCACTGTGGATAATTGGTGGAGAAGGGATTGCCTGCGCAGACAGAGGCCCTCTTCAAACTTGTGCCCATGGAAATACAGAAGCCTCTAATGACGGCCTTAGGGCCTCCCATAGGGTAGAGGATGAGTATACTGAACACTGAACAACACTGAAATGAAAATAAGCATCCAGACCCTGAGAGAGCTCCTCTCAAGTCTAGGAGAACTAGGTCAAGTGTTAGTGAGGCATGGTGCTACCAAGTTATTGGATTAATCTCCAAAGAAACCAGGAAGGGGAGCAGAGGGGAAGTGACAAAAAAATGATCTAAACTAGAGTACATGCAATATGGAGTAGATTAGAATGTGAATTGCCTATGGAGAGGATGTTTGACTTGCCAAGCTTTGAAGAGACGATGTTTCCGAATCAGTTTGCGGAAAGCTGTGGAGGAGAAGCATAGCCGCTTTGACGGGGTGGGAGCAAAGAGCACTTTTCTATCCTTATGGGGTGATATAACTAAGTTAAAATCCCCCCCAATGATCATACTGGAAGCTGATATCGAGCACAACTTATCTAAAGTCTGAGAGAGAAATAGCAATTGACCAGAGTTGGGCGCATACAAATTCAAAAGTATAAATGGAGAGCCCGCATACATACATTCCAGCAACACATGATGACCATGTGGATCAATTTGAGAGGAGGAGACCCTCAGGGAGCAGTTTTTCTGGTTCAAGATAGCTCCACTGGCTTTCCCGGAGAGATCAAAAGCTGAGTAGGATTGTGGAAAGCTCTTGGAAGCAAAATGAAAAGAGACATCCTGTTTGAAATGTGTTTCCTGGGTGAATATAACATCTGCTCACGAGGATCTGAACTCATTCAAAGCCATCCAACGCTTTTGGATTGAATTAAGCCCTTTGATTTTATACAACAACAGCCTTAAAGCCATCACAAAACAGCAAAGGGTATAGCTGCTGCGTAACTTGAGCATAAAGATAAATTATCATCGATGAGACAAAACAGAAAATAACAGAGACAGAAAACCAGGTGATCATCATGGCAACAGGCCTAGTGCAAACAAATGTATCACATAGAGCAGAGGCCGCAGGGACTACAGCCAGAAACAAATATATCATCAAAGATCTATACCTGGGATATCGGAGATACCCAAGTCGTCAGGGCTGGGAGCCTGACACACAAGGGGGCAACACGGCAACTGACCCTAAATGACAGGCGCCTACCTCAGAGAACCATTAAACAGCTGTAATCAGGACATACAAATGAATGAGGGGTTCTATTACCTATTACTAAGGCACACATGGGAGCATAAGAGCTCATTGAGCAAAGCGGGAAACCCGATAACTGGAAGAGTCAGGTGGTAAGGCCCTTCGAGCCAGGAAGGCAAGACCGTTGGGGAGTGCGTGGAAACCTCATCCTTCCAAGTTTAGAGGGTGTCCAGATCTTGTATGGAGTAGCAGAAGACCAGGATGGCATAGGAGGTTGCATAAAAGTCTCTTCTGACAGGGGATGAAGTCCCAACTGTTTAAAGAAGGAATCCACTTCATGGAGATCACGGAGGAAGACTTGGGAATTATCCTCAGTGACAACAAGCTTAAAAGGAAATCCCCAGCGGTAGACGATCTGGTGCTGCTGGAGTTGAGTGGTAACTGGCTTTAAGACGTGTCTCTGCCAAAGTGTGAGATGGGGAAACAGCTCTCATTGTTTGAACATTGTTTGTGTGGAAGTAAATTAATGTTTTGACTGACATTCTGACTGACATTCTGCCGTCCTGAGATGTCCGGGTTTCCCACAGGTATAACATCTGCGGTTGTCAGGCAGGAATGGCTTGGCCCCAAGTACTGCAGGTGCTGGGTGATGGGAAGCTTCACTCACCAGCGTAGGAGGGGTTGCTATGGGTGATTTCCCTCCCTTCCAGCCATTCGGAGGAGCCTTGTGATGGTCAGACACCCGCGTGTGGACATAGGTGTAGGCCAGGTCTGCTGCAGTTTTGGCAGATCCGTGTTCTCTCTCCAATACAAACTGTCTGACGTCTGTCTGGCAGAGATGCAGTAGTTGATCTCGTATCATGAGATCCTCCAGGGACTTGTAGGAGTCAGCTTTCAGTCCTCTGGTCCACTGCCTGAATGTGGTGCGTAAGCGACTTACCACATCCGTGTAAGAGTCCCCAGGTCCCTTTTGCAGGGACCTAAACCGCTTGCGTTACACTTCCGGGGTCAGCTGGTACTTCCGGACGATTGGCTTCTTTTAGAGCTTCATAATTGTCATCCTGCTTGAGTAGCAATTCAACAAACGCATCTAGGGCCTTGCCTTGTAGCCCTGGTGTCAGGTACCAAGCCCATTGTGCTTGGGGCAGATGGTACTGATGGCAAGTTTTTTCAAATGACAGTAAATACATGTCAATGTCACCGTCTTTTTCCATCACTGGAAACTTGGCTGCTGTGCCCACGGCTGCAAAGGTGTCCCTGTGCTCTAGGGACCCGAGGTTCTGAGCCTGTCGCTGCTGCTGGAGCCTAGCCATCTCCATTTCGTGCCGAAGATCAGCTTCTCTCTCAGCCTGGTGTTCCTCTCTGGCAGCCGCTGCTTGGCATTCCTCTCTCTCAGCCTGGCGTTCCGCAGCCTCTCTGTCAGCCTGGCGTTCAAGGAACCGCAGGTATGCCATAGGATCCACCTCCTTGGTTCGTTCCATGGCTTCCTGCATCTGAGGAGAGTCTCTGTTGGTTGCAGGCACTTCGACAACATTCGGTAATACTCCAGTGTCAGTCTCTGTATGCCCATCCTGCTAGGCCGTATCTGAGCCACTGGGATCGGAGGTAGCGGGAACCCCTTCATTTTAAGGTTCCCCCGAGTTCTGGTTCTGCCCGGATATCATGCTCCTGTAGGTCACTAATCACATTTTCACAAGTTTTGCCACCAACGTTAATTCCTCGTGCCTCACATTCAGTACTTAAATCACTTTTGTTCATTTTCTTGTATTCTGCTACACCAGGCATAATTGCAAGCAAACGTAGAATAGAAAGCAGAAAAAGGAAGGAGCTGTTGCTATATGTCTCTCTCTCTCTATATATATACAAAAAATATGCACCGCTTGTCTCTAAGGACTGTTTCCACAAAGGTTACAATCCTTCAGTGCAGAGCTAATTCCTAACAATGCACTGAATGCTCTACTGCAAACTATCCTATGTACGTTGCCAGCCAATATGTGACGGGCGCGGCTTCAGACCCCAGTTCCTTCTCACCAATTTGTGACTAGCCAATCTAAAACCACGCTGCCACTTGTGTAACAATGCCACTCTCAGCTGCAACCTGCACAAATATTTTCCACAATCTATGTGCCAACAGCCTGAGAGCGATTGTTACTGGCATAAGGCATACATGAGAGGTATTCTTATACAACTGAACTCCCGCATTACCAAACAAAGAAACCAACAAATTGACGAACTCCTCATCTCAATTAAAACAAAAGAAGAACTAAACAATAAATCCCCAAACCCCTCAATCTCTTCTTCCCTCACCACAGATAGAAACAAACTTAGAGCCCTCCTGCTTTAAAAATACGACCTTAACCTTCAAAAGACAAAAGCTAAATTTTACTCCCTGAGCAACAATGCCAATTCTCTATTAACCAAAATGATCAAACAACGACGCCTAAAATCCAAAATATCCTCAGTTCAACACTCAACCACACATACCTTAACCACAAATCCACAAGAAACAGCTAATGCTTTCGTGAATTATTATCAAGACTTATACAATCTTAAAAACGATCCTGACACTATCCAACCAACACTAGCATCCATACAACAATTCCTACACACAACTAAACTTCCCCAATTCTCCTCATCTTAACTTGACGCTATATCTATTCCGATTTCTCCCAAAGAAATAGAAATAACCATCAGCACACTCCCTCTTAACAAATCTCCAGGAAACGACGGATACACAAATGAATTTTACAAACAATTTGCCCCTGTCCTATCGCCCTACCTGACCAAACTCTTTAACCATGCCACCACCACCGGTATATTCCCTAAAGACACACTACAGTCCATAATAACAACAATACCAAAACCTGGGAAAGACCCACAACTTGTCCAAAATTACAGACCAATTTCCCTACTCAATACAGACATAAAACTCTATGCAAAAATTATAGCTCGCAGAATCCTCCTCTATCTTTCTACCTTAATACACCTTGCCCTTTCTTCCACTTAAACTCCAAAACTTACTCCTAATTCCATCAACACCACAAACTACCAGCTAAAGCACCCGTGTTTACAAGACTGGCATGACCTTCTGACCACTGAATACACAGATCCCAAATAAATCCTTAACTCAATTGACATACTACATTCCATTATACCCTCTCTGGAACTATCCCAATGGGAAAAACGAAATATGCATAATATAACAGACCTCTATATAGACCACACCCTACACTCATTTCAGAATCTCCAAACTAAATTCAATCTCCGTACCACTGAATACTTTACTTACTTAAGAATCGCCCACTGCATACAAACAAAAAATATACCTCATACCACAAAGATTCTGAATACTGCCTATCATTTCTTTACCAAACCACAATACCCAGGTAAAGGCATTTACACTTTCTACACGTACATAACAAACCTACAATTCACTCTAAAATCTACATCCCTATCCAACTGGGAAAAAACCCTTTCAGAAACAATTACGACACAGACATGGGTAAAAGTATTGAACACTACTTACATATCCTCCTGATGTAGTTTGCACTGGGAATCATACTTAAAAATCATCCACCAATGGTACCTAACCCCTGTCAAACTAGCCATAGGTTCAATGCTACACATACTATGATCCTGTAAATCAATCAATCCTTTTGGAACAGTGTCTTCCAGTTAATCTCTGAAATATCCAAAATATCGATAACCTCAAACCCTTCACTTGCGCTTCTACACATTGGGATTGAAAAATTCCCCTATAATTCCCGTACTATCATTGTCCACACACTTTTCGCAGTCAAAATCAATATAGCCAGATTATGGAACACTACCACTGCTCCTTCCCTCAAGTCACTAATCACAGATCTTAACTTTCAATGTGAAATAGAAAAAAGATCCGCCTTTAACAACTCCACCCAACACAAATTCAAACCCCAATGGACTCGCTGGTTACAAAATCCTATCTGCTCAGTACAATTCTGATACTCTACATACAATTGA
The DNA here is from genome assembly GCF_062004578.1 of Staurois parvus. Taxonomy (NCBI): domain Eukaryota; kingdom Metazoa; phylum Chordata; class Amphibia; order Anura; family Ranidae; genus Staurois; species Staurois parvus. The sequence continues at coordinate 956,038 of NW_028318646.1, read as the reverse complement.
ATTACCCACCAATTTTAGACTGGTACTCCTTTTTCCACCCTGTTACACTTACCCCCCCTACCCTCCTCCATATCCCCCCTTGTTCAATACCCCCTCATCACCTCATACACCTCACCAAGGTTCAACATATATCTAAGACTATCTCTGATGTTAATGCCTTAAATCCCAATATTAACCCCAGCCAATCGGTGGGGTAAATGCTCAATACTATGTTGTATGAATATATTTCCTATTGAACCGAATATTCTTACTATGTTCTGTTCTTGAAAATCTTTCAATAAAAACTATTGAAATGAAAAAAAAAATTTTTAATAATTTATGGAAAAACATAATTCTCATAGGTATGCATTTTTAGTTTATTTGCCCAGCCTCAGTTTGTTTCAGGACAGAAACATAGGAGCTGAAACTTTTATCAGTAACCTGTGTGACTCTTTTGAAATGCAGAGACTTTCATATAAATTGGTAACACCCAGCTAGTGAGAGTGTTCATAGTAATAATGGACTGTAAGATCATGGTAGATTCTCATGGTCTAGTTCCTTTATTTCCCTTGTTTAGTCATAACTATAGAGTATGCAAAAAAAGGAAAACAAATGCTGAACCTTTATTGAGAGCTATTGTTTGGTTAATAGTTGTTTAATTTATGACAAGCAGTACAGCATGCAAATTTCTTGTAATAGTGCTGAATTAGAAAAAGGTTTAGTTAGTTGACAAGGATTTGTTTAAAAATGTTTGTACATATGATCCTGAAAATAACACAGTACAACATATTAATTTTATAAAAAATAAAACAAAATTTAAACGCCCCTGAAACTGCAGGTTCTTGGCACAACTAAAGTTGAATGTTTGTTTCTGTAAAATACTCTGTGGAAAATCATTAACTTGAGATCTATACATCAGCAAAATTGAATCTGAAATCTAAAGAGCAACATGGGAATTGCATCCCTTAGTGGACAATCTGCTTCTGTGCTTGGTTTCACAAGCTGTAGCCAATCACTGGATCAATTGGGCTCTTAAAAGTCACTAGAGAAAAGATTCCTTTGAAATGCATTGAGAAAAGTCACTTGTTATAGTTATTAATCCCCATGAAACTTCTCTGGGCTGACATGTTGAAATATGTGTAATTGGGAGTGATACTCATTTCATTATTGATTGTAGACTGACCCAGATGCCGTGCTTTCTAACAGAGCTTCACCTTTAGATAAGAATTTCATATATCACAACTCATGCGCAAATGTAAATACTATAGTTAGACATTTTTAGAAAATGCAAAATGCAGAACAGACTTATTATCTTATTAGATGATTGCTTAAGCATCTCAAATTATAAAAAAAACACAATGAATATTGCCTTAACATTTGAATCATTCAACAGTTTATCACATGTTCAAAATGTATTTGTAAATAGATACTGTAGAATATTATGTAGGTTAACATCACTTTAATTCTATAAAGTTTAATCCACTTCACACTGTTAGTAAAAAAGATAGTAAAATGCAATAATCATGGGCTTTCATTGTTTGTAAGTATGAAAGTACAGAATGTCTTTAGTTTTGAATCTAATTTAATATTGCAAATAAAGATATGTAGGTATGCATTGTACTTGTATGTTTTAGCTATGACTAGAAAATTTAACTTATTAAAGCTTTTAAAGTGATTCCTATCATGCCTGTATTATATAAATGAGGGTTTACTAGTTTAGAAAATGACATTTGCAAGGTGACTTAATTAAAATGGATGTCAAGCTAAAACATTTTTTTTATGCAAGCTTTTCAACTCTCTAAAATGCATGAGTTCAGGTTCCACATAATTCAAAAGTTTGTATTTCCATCGCTGCATTGCAGTGCAGTATATTTTGAAAACTATGGCTGTTAACTCTATCCACTCCAAATCCAAAATTCAAAACCACATTGGAAATGTGATTTTATTATTGAATGTCAATGCACAAAGGGAACTCACATTGGCGTATGACAATGCACCGGCCTAACACTACAAAAAACACACTGCTACTCTGCTACTCACACGCATAGATCTAAATGGACCCTTAGTATTGCATAAACTAGAGAAGGGTTAGAAACAGGGGTGGTTCGGCGTCACTCAGCATTTGAGGGATTGGGGGCGGAGCCTAACTATGGCGGCGGCGGCGGAGAGCTCGTGGTAGGAGCTCCCGCACGAGGCCCCTCCGACCTACCCCCCCTTGGACCCTAAAATTCCCCCCATGGAGATGGAGCCCTAGAAGGCAGAGACCTTCTTTGACCGGGGGATTTACTGGCTCCTGTGGCTGAGTGGCTGCCCGCGGTGAGGGGAGTCGGGAGCGGAGACCGGCGGAGAGAGGCGGGGACGCTGAGCCTGGACGCCGAGCCTGGTTGCCGGGAAACAGGGAGGCGCGGCTGGGACACGTGACCGGCCGTGGTGCATCCCTGGGAGGCAAGGAAGCCGGCCGCCCGTTCTGTCGGACGACCTGCTATCCCTGGAACCCGGGCAGGGGATCGATGGTGAGCCTGCCCAACAAACCAACAAAGCAGAAGAGTGTGGAGGAAAGTCCTGGAGGGTCCCCCTGAAAGGAAGAGAGCTGACCTATCGAGGGAGATGGAGAGTGGAGCCTGAAGCTGTCTCACGAGAAGCGCAGGAAGGGTGAGTGGGTCTGGCGGTGGCCCCAAATATAAAAAAAAAAACTGTATAGAGCTGGGAGAGAGAGAAAAGGGGGGGACCCCCAGAGAATAACAATAAAAATAAGGAGAAGAGAGCAAGGTGTAGCCAAAGGCGTACAGAAAGGTGGGAAGACAGAGCTGGGAATTCTACCTCTATACCTTATCAATTTCCTTGTTTTTGTAAAGTATAAGTCTATGAGAAGAAAATAAAAGTTACAGAAGAAATGAAAAATAAAAGTACAAAAGGAACCGGGCCTAAGGGGACCCAAACGGGGACAATTAAAAAGTATACATCCCAGGGAAATGTGACCCCAGAAAGGCCCCAGAGCAGAAATGATAGAGAGTCTGATTTAAGTATGCAAAATAGTCCTAAACAATCACTGGAATTGGATATCAGTAATCAGCAAATATCAGAGATAGAAAAAGACCTACAAATCCCAAATAAAAAAGAGATGACAGAAATGTTTAAAGATCTGGAGAGAACAATAAAGCAAGAAATGGTAAATATTCGGAATGACCTGGGGCAGTTGTTGTTAAGGGTGGAAGAAACGGAGCAGAAAGTTGAAAATCAGAACCAGATTATTTCTGAATTAGAGAAGAAGATAATTAATATGGAAAAAACTCAGGAAAAATTGCAGTACAAGGCGGAAATCCAAGAGAATAGAGAAAGAAGGAGAAACATAAGGATAAGAGGGATACCGGAAAGTTTAAAAGGAGAAATATTGGAAGAGATGGTCTGCAAAATACTGAACTATATAATGGAAAACTCTGAAATGGAAAGGACTAATATAGAAAGAATCTCTAGAAATGGGAAACTCCAGGGGAATTATGAGAAGGACAGGTTGAGAGACATACTTGTAAAATTCTATGAATTACAGCAAAGGGAAAGACTCTGGAGGAAAACTAAGGGAAAATCAGTTATAAAGTATGGAGAAATGGATATTCAAATATATGCGGACTTGTCACTAGAGACTCTCCAGAGGAGGAGAGCTCTGAGGCCTTTGCTGGAGCAGATGAAAAAACAGAAGGTGCAATATAGATGGGGAGTTCCGGAGAGTTTAATAGGATGGAAAAATGGAATAACAGCCCATTTGAGGTTCCCAGAGGACTTGAGAAATTTTTGTGATAGACTTGAAATGCAGAAAATTGAAATAAACGGTTGGGAAGAAGAATCTGGGGGAAATAGATCAAAAACAGGGGAGGGGTGGAGGCGGGTGGGGGGGAGGAGGGACGGGGAGGGTGAGTGAAGAGGAGAGAAGTTTTTTTTTTTTTTCTCTCTCTCTCTATCCTTGCTCCCATTCCGTCGCCTTTTTTCTCCCTTGTCCCTCCAGCCTGACTCCTTTCTTTTCCTTTTTCAGAAAGTACAAGTAGAGAGGAGGTCAAGGGGGGGATTCGGAGGGAGGGGAGGCCGTCCATGGGAGGAGTAAAGCCCTAAGGATTAAGTCAAAGGTGGATGCTACCTCCACAAATGACGGTTAGGCAAAGTGAGGGCCTAAAAAGAGGGGGGAGGGGGGGAGAGAGGTGGGGAGGGAGGAGGAGGGAGAGGAAGTGGATTGAGGGGTGTATGGAGAGAGGGGGGGGAGGGAAAAGGGGAGAGAAAAGGGTAGAGGGATAAAAACGCTCCATAGGAATAAGAAAGAGGAAGGAAAGGAGGAAGAAGGAGACGATAGAAAAAGAGTAAGATGGAATAAATCCAATATATAACCTACAATGTAAAAGGGTTAAGCTGTCCAGGAAAGAGATTCAGGTTATTTAAAGAACTCCAACATAGAAAATCCTCAGTGGTATTCTTGCAGGAAACACATTTAGAGATAGAGTCGAAGGTTAGACTGAGGACTAGATATTTTCCAACATGGTTCTATGTGGATTCACCAACTAAAAGAGCAAAAGGGGTTGCTATAGGATTCGCAAAGAATATAAGGTTCGAGCTGGAGGAGAGATTAACGGATCTGGAGGGAAGGTTTTTATTTTTGAGAGGTAAATTACAGGGAATTGAGTGTACAATAGCAAACATATACAGCCCAAATAAGAAGCCGGAGAGGTTTATGAGAGAAGTGTTGAAGAGATTGATGGATTTTAAAAGTGGGTGTATGATAGTAGCGGGCGACCTAAACATCTGTATGGACCCGCGGATGGACACCACTTCCTCTGTGAGGAGGGAGGAAAGCAAATCTTTGAGAATGTTAAAGAAATTGATGCATGAGTGTCAGCTGGTAGACATCTGGAGAATTAGGAATATGAAGGAGAGAGATTATACTTTCTTTTCGCACGTTCATCAGACTTATTCTAGATTAGATTATATATTAGTAGAACATCGAATGATAGAGTTGGTGGTAGAAGTAAAAATTGAAGGAAGTACCCTGTCAGATCATGCCCCAGTTGCAATGAAGTTGAGATGGGGTAGAGAAAGGAGAGAAGGTTATGTATGGCGGTTGAATGAGGCACTTCTCATGGAGGAAGAGATTGGTCAAAGAATTGAGAGGGAAATTGAATGGTTTTTTGAAGAGAATGAAACAGAGGATGTCTCGGTTGCAACGGTGTGGGAAGCACATAAAGTTTATATCAGAGGTCTACTCATTGCAAGAAAGAAGAGAAAAGATAAATAGATTATTAAATGAAATATATGATCTTGAACAAGTGCATAAAAGGGAAAGATCTAAGGAGATAATGCAGATGTTAATAAAGAAGAAAGAAGAATTAGAGAATGTAATGGAGGAGGAAAAAAGAAGAATTTTTAATAAAATAACAAGTGAAAGATATAGATGGGGAGACAGGCCGGGAAAGTATTTAATGAGAACTTTAAGAAAGAAGAAAAATATAAATTATATTGAGAAAATAAGAAATCCCAAGGGGGAATTTGTACATTCAACCAAGGATATTGCTAGAACATTTAAAGAATATTATAATGAGCTGTATAATATTATACCCCAGGATACGTTTAAGAAAATGGAAACAGTAAATAGAGGGGAAAGAAAGAAATATCTAGAGGAGGCAGGCCTACCGAAAATTAGAGAAACACAACTGAACTCTTTAGAGGCAGAAATAACTTCAGAGGAAATAAAAATAGCATTAGAAAGCATGGCGGGAGGGAAAAGCCCGGGTCCGGATGGATATACGGCCAAATAATATAAAAAATATAAAGAGCTTTTAATACTCAAAATGAAGATCTATATGAATGCCTTGGGGAATGGGATGGAGATGAGGGGAGAGTCTTTACAGGCGAATATAGTATTGATACAGAAGGAGGATAAAGACCCCTCGCAATGTGCGAGTTATCGTCCAATAGCGCTGCTGAATGTAGACACTAAAATATATGCAAAGGTTCTGGCAAATAGACTGAAAGAGCTGATGCCGGAGTGGATACATGGAGATCAGGTGGGGTTTGTCTTGGGAAGAGAGGGTAGAGATAATGCTTTGAGATCATTGTTGCTTATACAGGAGGGCAAAAAAGGGAAAACCCCAATGATACTGATGTCAATAGATGCTGAGAAGGCATTTGACAGAGTGAGCTGGGGTTTTATGATGGACACTTTGGAAACGTTAGGAATGGGAGATAGAATAAGAGGCTGGATTGGAGAGTTATACAGAGGGCCTACCGCTACCATAATGGTAAATGGAGGAAGATCAGAGTATTTTAAGATGTCAAACGGTACAAGAGAGGGATGTCCATTGTCTCCATTGCTATATGTGCTATCACTGGAGCCCTTACTGTCTAGGATTAGGAAGAACATAGCCATAAAAGGAATAAAGATAGGAGATAGAGAACATAAGGTAGTGGCTTATGCGGACGATTTGATGTTTTATGTTGGAAACCCTAGAACATCACTACCAAATTTAATGAAAGCCCTGAGGGAGTACGGAGACCTGTTGAACCTGAAAATGAACACAACAAAGACCGAAATCTTAAACATAAATCTCAAAAATAGCGAAAAAGAAAAACTACAAGAGGAATTCCCTTTCCTTTGGAGAGACAAAGAATTAAAATATCTAGGAATAAAACTATCAGCCTCAAATAAGAACCTTTATAAAGCTAATTATATCACGTTATTAAATGAAATGAAGGAGGAGTTAAGAAGAGTGGGAAATGGAAACCCATCGTGGATAGGTCGTATAAACTTGATAAAGATGGTAATTGTCCCCAAAGTATTATATAAATTTCAAATGATCCCAATCAAACTCCCAGAGGCATATTTTAAAGAACTGAGGAAAATGATAATAAAATGTATATGGAGGAATAAAAAGCCTAGAATAGGTTATGAAACGTTGACTAGAAGTAAAGAAAGAGGAGGATTGGGGGTACCAGATTTTAGGAGATATTACAAAGCGGGGATTATCGCAAGAATCTTCGACTGGATTCATAATCGGGAGAAAAGTTGGGTTAAAATTGAGAAAGCACTGAGTGGAATAAGTTTGAGTAATAGTATATGGGTACCTGCACAATACAGAGAATTAGAGGAGAGCACAAGTATGTACACTTTAAATGTCTTAAAAGAATGGGATTTATTACACAGACAAAAGGGGTGGGTTTTTAATTCACAATTAATACCACTTAGAAACACAAAATATTTCATCCCGGGTAAAGATAATATAGCAGGGAAATGGATTATAAAACAGGAGGCGCAATTGAGAGATATAATGGTAGGAGAGGAAATTGGGTCATATAAGAATATGGAGGAAAGAAAGGGTGAAGTCTTTAATAAGATGGATAGATTAAGATATTACCAACTGAAGAATTTTTTTGATAGCCTTCCAAAGCCTATAAGAACTAGAAAAAACTGGAATCCATTTGAGAGAATTTTGGAGTCACGGGGAAATGGTAGACACGGAATGGCAAAAATACACAAGATATTAATGGAACTTGACACAGACACAAAATTAATGCACATAGTGAAATGGGAAAGAGATTTGGGAAGAAAAATAGAGAAATAGGAGAAGAAGAAGATGTTCACATTAATTCACGAAAATATTAGTATGAGAGAAGTGGAAATAAATTATAAATGTTTGAATAGATGGCACGTCACCCCCTACCTGGAGTACAAGATGAATAGAGAAATTTCACAGATGTGTTGGAGAGGCTGTGGAGAGGTGGGCACGTGGTATCATATCTGGTGGGAGTGTTCAGAAATACAGGTGTTCTGGCGAAGGATAGTTCACTTGATAAGGAAGATTACTAAAATCAATATAGGATTAGATCCAGAATTATGCCTCCTCCATATCTCAGAGCTCCCAGTGAAAGCTTATAAAAGTTCAGGGATATGGTACTACTTAACCGCAGCAAAAAGCCCAATACCCAGGTACTGGAAGAAAAGAGAAGTGCCAACTGAGGAAGACTGGAAGGGTAGAGTAAATCAGATATCCGGGACAGAAAGATTGTATTATACGCATGAGGACAAGCTGGAGATCTATAATAAAAAATGGAAAGGATGGGGAAAATATAAAGAAATGGTGAAATAGATGAAGTGATTATGCTCCTGGTAGTCGGTTTAGAATTGGATTCAGGAACAACAGAATTATATGGAGTAAATGAGAGAAGAGAGAATGTGGAGTGTGGGAGGGTAAGGGAAGGAGGGGAGGGGATGGGGAGAGGGAGGGGGGGGGAGCATGGGAGGGGGGACGGTAAGAAAAGAAGGTCATATATAGGAATAAATTAAATAGGTTTTTGATAAATATTTTAATAGAAATGTTGAAATGACTTGTATATGAAGTGAAAAATTAATAAATATTTATAAAAAAAAAAAAAAAAAAAAGAAACAGGGGTGGTTCCAGACAATTGTTTTGGGAATGCTACACTGGTGCTGGGAGTACAAGCATGGGAGCTAATGCCGTACATGCAGTGTACCACCTGCCACGCTCTTGTAGGTATCACCAACAGTGGATGTGGCAAAAACTGGGTGTTTCTTTATGGTATAAGGCTTGTAGCATTCCACCTTTCCCCTTGTGATCTTGTGATTAAACTAAATAGGGACTTTGGGTACAATGAAGAGGTTAGTGGAGTAAAACAATTTGGACAAGCAATGAAAACCCCAAGCTACTGTCAGGGCCAGCAATGATAACACTCAGCATATGTCAGGGCCAGAAATAACCCTCAAAACATGTCACAAAAATTAATCTTAGCACTGCACAATAATTAACCCCTTGAATGACACACAAATTAAGTTCTGACATGCCACAGTAATTGACCAGCATTACGGCACAATAATTAGCACCCAACATGGCACAATAGTTAATCACCAGTAGCATAGCTGTCAGTGTCCCCCTTCATCCTTCATTGTTAAACATACAACATAGAGTTAAGAGGTAGCAAATAGAGTGTGGGGACAGGACTGTGTGCTGCATAACTTTCCCAGGATGCCCCTTACAATGGTGGTCAGTGTATACCTGTACATTATTGGTCAGTGTGCCTCTGTACAGTGTTGGTCAGAGTTCCCCCCTGTATGCTGTTTAGTGTGCTCCTGTAAACTGGTGGTCAAGGTGCCTCTCTCTGTCAACTGGTCACCTTTGCACCCCCTCCTTCAATCCACTGGTAACTTCTGCACCCCCATCCATCCACTGGTCACCTCTTCTCTCTTCCCTACTTCCAGCCAAAGGCGACCTCTGCACCCTGATCAATCATTGGTCACCTCCCCTCATCCACTGGTCACTTGTGCACCCACCTCCCTCCACTGGTCTCCTCTGCTTTCCTCACTCCTTCAAGCCACTGCTCAACTCTCCTCACCCCATTCATTTCCACTGGTTACCTCTGATCTCCCCCCGTCACTTCCATTGCTCACTTCTTCTTTCCACCTCTCACTTCCATTGGTCACCTCTTCTCTCCCCCTTTACTTCCACAGGTCACCTCTACTCTCCCCCTCACTTTCAATGGTCACCTTTGCTCTCCCCTTAACTTCCATTGGTCACATCTGCTCTCCCCTCACCTCCACTGGTCAGCTCTGCTCTCTCCCCTCCTTCCACTGCTCACCTCTGCTCTCCACCCTCACTCCATCGGTCACCTCTGCTCTTCCATCTCTTTCCATTGGTAACCTCTGCTCTCCCCCTTCTTCCACTGGTCACCTCTGGTATTCCTTTCACTGGTCACCTCTGCTGTCTCCCCTCATTCCACTGATCACCTCTGTTCTCACTTCTCATTCCACTGGTCATGTCTGTTATCCCCCCTCACTTTCCCTGGACACCACTGCTCTCCCCTGACTTCTGCAACCCTCCACCCCCCACCACCTTGAACTTCCATGGATTGCTCAGATTGTTACTGTTGCTCACTATGTTACTGCATGCAGTAAAGTCATGTGATATCTGTAAGGTCTTACCTGGGAGGTGCATCCTGCAGAAGCTCAGGAAACTGCAGCGGCAGGTTTAGGGCAGCATGAACCTGTAATGTGTAATCAAGGTTGCCAACTCCTACAAATTCTTTTACTGGCAACCTGCAATATGACTTAAACTCCTATTATGACAAAGATAATTGATATTTAAATGGTATAAACAATACAGTAAGTAAACATTGAGAAATCCCAAAGCAAGTAATCAGCCTGGCTTTAAAATTAAAAAGTGAAAACAGTGTGAAAAAATGTGAGCATGACTAGAACAATGAAAGACCTATGGCACCCTCAGATACAGCAGAAAAGCAAGTTCTGTGGCACATGTAGCGCACTAGGGTGAATGGTGGGTTTTGACAGATTTTGCCTAACAGTGGGAGGGGCTGTATACACTGCACACATATACACATAAATCACAGTGCAGCGCTAAAAACTATCTATATAAATGACTCAATAATAAATGGTTAAAATATCTATATAGATTACTCAGTAATACATGATAAAAAGGTCATAATGAATATATAATAAAAGTTCATAAGGTGGCAATATGTGCTCTTAAGGTGCCAACTCCAACGATACTTCATTGCTTGTGTAAATGGGTGTAGTAAGATTACGCACTCACCAGATGCACAATAAAATGTGCATATGAATATATAACCAAAGGTTCTCTTAAGGAAAACTGGGTAAGCCAGGTGATGGATTATCCTCCCTCTGAGTGGCAGGCGGAACAGCAGAAAACTCCAGATCACTACGTCAATCCAAACAACCAGAGGTCCCCTTTAAGGGATGGATGGGTGTTGCAGCCTGAGTTTACAGGGACTCCCATCTCTGGATACTGGGATGGATCTTTAAGCATTGATGGGCTGTGAAATTCAATTACTCCAGGACTCCACATCCAGGGATTCCTCCTCCTAGGTCCAGCTGTACTATGTGGTAATGCTGGGACTTGTAGTTATTCAGCCGACTCCCCCCTTCCACTCACCGAAGCCCTACTAAGAGCGGAGCCCAGTCACTCCTCCTCACTCAGCCCTCAGGAGGGCTCCGCTCTTAGTAGAGCTTCGGTGAGTGGAGAGGGGGAGTCGGCTGTATAACAACAAGTCCCACGTAAACCTCTGCTTTTCTGCAGACAGAAAGTGATCACTTTGTTTGTCTGAACCTACCTTATAGAAGAACTTCATTAAAACCAGTAACTGTTGAAACAATGAACACCTTTATGAGGACTATATAATGTATGACATGATGTAAACAGTGCAGGGGTCAGGAGTAAGTAACATACAAAACAACATATAGAATGCTGAGCCATTTCCTTAAATCAGGGTCCCCAGAATGTTCCTAGTTACATCAGGTCCCCAGAGTGCACCCTTACATCATGGTTCTCCCTCCTTCTTAAATCATGGTCCCCATGGCCCCCCTTACAAAAGAATCCCCAGAGCCCCCCCCCAACATCAGGGTCCTTAGCGTCCTCCCTACAATAGAGCTTCCATGATTTCTCCCCCTTATATCAGGATCCCCAGAGCCCCCTTATATCAGGGTCCCCAGAGCCCCCCTTACATCAGGGTCACCAGAGCACACCTTTACATCAGGGTTCCCAGAGCCCCACCCCTTACATCTGGGTCCCCAGAGCCAATCCCCTTACATCAGTGTCCCTAGAACACCCCCATTACATCAGGGTCCATAGAGTCACCCTCTCTTACATCAGGGTCTCCAGAGCCATCCCCTTACATCAGGATCCCTAGAGTCATCATCCTTCATATTAGCATCCCCAGAGTCCCCCTGCTTACATCAGGGTCCCCAGAGCTGCCCCTTAGGGTGTCCAGAGTTCCCTTCCCCCACTTGCATCAGAGTCCAGTCCTTTCCATTCTCAGCACAACCCGCAGATACATTGAAAGCTATGAAGCAGGGCACTGGCAGCAAGTCTGGCGGAGGAAGTTACATCCTCCTTCTCTGAATACTGGAGTTGAGCAAATAGGTAGTTGGTTGCTAAGATGCCAGGGGGTCCTAGCAACCAACTACTAGATCTGAATTGGCTGGCAGGAGGTGGTACAGCAGCAGTGACCTGAAAAAAGAATGATCTCTGTGAGATGGAGGTGCTATGGGGTAATAGCAATATTATTTGGAGGTGATATAGCATACTAATCCACCCCCTTGATGCTGCCCCAGGTTAAAACACCTATAGTGGTTTTACTGCTACAACAGGGTCAATTAGAGAGATGTTTTCTTTTTTTTTTATCCTGGTGACAGTAATTTAACCAGACCAGAGGTGACAGTAAATCTCCAACAGCAACACCAACAGAAGAATAGATCATGGAATGGATAAAACCCTGATCAGCTTTTTATTGCTGCCTCTGTTATGTCCAACAGACAGAACCCTAAACAAGTGATATATATATATATATATGATTTTGCATTGCCAGGTAGGGTGTGAGTGCGAGTCTCGTGCTCACCCTACCAGTGCCAACATTCGTGGCTGCGGCTGTCAATCACCGGGTCCCTCCCGGTGATTGCTCACCAACACCTGCTGATTCCCAAGGATTTTCAATGGGGGAGGGGGAACTGTGAATAAACAAAACAGTTCTTTCCCCTGTCAGCTCCTGCACACTGCTTTTAATTGCTTTGCATGAAGCACACAGACACAGCCCCAAGTAAAACAGCACACAGTTAACCCTTTGATCGCCCCAGATGTTAATCCCTTTCTGCCTAGTGCCATTAGTACAGTGTCAGTGCTTTTTATTAGCACTGATCACTGTATTGGTGTCACTGGGGATGTCAGTGACACCAAGTCAGTTCCCCCCAGTGTCAGAATGCCTGCCGCAGTCCCGCTATAAGTCGCTGATCGCCACCATTACTAGTAAAAATGAAAAAAAAAAATTCCTGTTTATATACCGCTATATATAGAAGCTATAACTTTCATGTAAACCACTTAATTTACACGTATTGGGATTTTTTTTTTTAGCAAAGACATGTAGCAAAATACATTTTGGCCTAAATGTATGACGAAATTTGATTTTTTTTATTTTTTTACTGGATATGTTTTATAGCAAAAAGAGGGGATCAAATACCACCGAAAGAAAGCTCTATTTATGGGAAAAAAGGACATTATTTTCATTTGGGTGTAGCGTTGCTTGACCGCGCAATTGTCAGTTATAGTAATACAGCGCCGTACCACAAAAAAATGTCCTGTCAGGAAGGGCGGTAAATCCTCTGGAGGGCAAATGGTTAAATGATATAATACAAAAGCTGCTTAAACTTAAAGCTTTAAAACTGACTATAATTTGTGATATGCTTTGCTATGGACTGATTACCCTTATCACAGATGGGTTTTTGTATTTAACGTATCCTAAGATTACAGATATTACCACATTTTATCCACATTTTATTCACTTACATGATCACTGGCATAATGTTTACCATTTGCCCTAGATATCCCCGTTTATCATCATCCTAGTATTCTTCCAACAAAGTAATATTGTTTTATAAAAACATACAGTTGCAAGAAAAAGTATGTGAACCCCTTGGGATTACGTGGAGTTTTGCATGAATTGGGCATAAAATGTGCTCTGAACGTCATCTAAGTCACAACAATAGAAGAACATAGTCTGCTGAACATAATACTACACAAACATTAGATGTTGCCATGGTTTAATTGCACATAACATGTAAACATTCACGGTGCAGGGAGGAAAAAGTATGTGAACCTTTGGACTTAATAACTGGTTGACCCTCCTTTGGCAGCAATAACCTCAACCAAACGTTTCCTGTAGCTGCAGATCAGACCTGTACAATGATCTGGAGTCATTTTGGACTACTCCTCTTCACAAAACTGTTTCAGTGTAGCAATATTCTTGGGATGTCTGGTGTGAATCGCTCTCTTAAGGTCATGCCACAGCATTTCAATCGGGTTGAGATCAGGACTCTGACTGGGCCACTCCAGAAGGCGTATTCTGTGCTGTTGCAGCCATTGTTTTGTTGAATTACTTGTATGCTTTGGGTCATTGTCCTGTTGCATCACCCATCCTCTGCGGAGCTTCAGTTGGCAGACAGATGGTCGTACGTTTTCCTGCAAAATGTCTTGATAAACTCTGGAATTCATTTTCCCATCAATGACAACAATCCATCCAGGCCCTGAGGCAGCAAAGCAGCCCCAAACCATGATGCTCCCTCCACCACGTTTTACAGTGGGGATGAGGTTTTGATGTTGGTGTGCTGTGCCTTTTTTTCTCCACACATAGTGTTGTGTGTTCTTCCCAGACAACTAAATCTTGGTTTCATCTGTCCACAGTATATTTTGCCAGTAGTGCTGTGGAACATCCAGGTGCTCTTTTGCAAACTTCAAACGTGCTGCAATATTCTTTTTGGACAGCAATGGCTTCCTCCGTGGTGTCCTCCCATGTACTCCATTCTTCTTTAATGTTTTCCTTATTGTAGATGTGTCAACAAAAATGTTAGCATGTGCCAGAGATTTCTGTAGGTCTTTAGCTGACACTCTGGGATTCTTCTTTACCTCATGCAGCATTCTGCGCTGTGCTCTTGCAGTAATTTTTACAGGACGACTACGCCTAGGGAGAGTAGCAACAGTGCTAAACTTTCCCCATTTGTAGACAGTCTGTCTTACCATGGACACATGAACATCAAGGCTTTTGGAGATACTTTTGTAACCCTTTCCAGCTTCATGCAAGTCAACAATTCTTGATCGTAGGTCTTCTGAGAGCTCTTTTCTGCGAGGCATGGTTCACATCAGACAGTGCTTCTTGAAACCAGTAAACCCAAAACAGGTGTATGTTTTTTAAGGGCAGGACAGCTGTCAGCAACACATCCAATATCATCACACTGATTGGAGTCAAGGTTGGCTCACTCCTGGCTCAAATTAGCTCTGGGAGAAGTCATTAAGCTAGGGCCTCACATACTTTTTCCTCCCTGTACTGTGAATGTTTACATGTTATGTGCAATTAAACCATGGTAACATCTAATGTTTGTGTAGTATTATGTTCAGCAGACTGTGTTCTTCTATTGTTGTGACTTAGATGACGTTCAGAGCACATTTTATGCCCAATTCATGCAAAACTCCACGTAATCCCAAGGGGTTCACATACTTTTTCTTGCAACTGTATTTGAATCTGAATCCACTGAGCAAAACTTCCAATTCTCTGCTGACTGCTACAGAAATTGAAGCACAACTGTCTGACTATATTGTTAGAGATAAAACTAAGCAAAACTGGTTTTGGCTGTGAAAACATGTGGAGCTTGCAATATACAGTGAAAAAGAAGAAAGTTCCTAATGTTGTACATACTGTAAAAACTAGGAATGGTTATTGAATAGTAACGAGCTTTAGGTTTGGGTCGAACATTAATTCGACCTGAACCCAGCTTGTTCACAGTCTGGAAAACAGCCAAACTGGCTAAATTTTGCCAATTTGCCCATCCAAGTCTTACCTGAGCCCTAATATTTAGTCAAAGACATCAACCAGGATTCTCAGCCAGTTTGCTAGCATGCAGCAGCCATCCTTGAGATCTGCATATTGTGGCAGAAATCCAATAGGTTGCTTTCATTGAGTGATGGGTTATTGTGTCAGTGGGTCTTCATTGTTGATGGCATTCACCTCATTGTTTCCTTCTTAAAGTGTACTATACCTTGAAAAAACAAAATTGGTGCAGGGTCCCTCTAAAAATGCATATCAGACTCTTATCCAGGTATGCAGACTGTGTGGCCAGGAAAGAGAAGGTGAAATGTGCAAGCCCCTTCATGAATTATACCAGGAGACATGCCTTAAACATTGGTAGGGTAGTTTGCAAGGAGAATCTGCAAAGCCTACCTCCCTTGCAAGGCACCATGACTAACATCTAGAACTCAAGGATCTCAACCCCACATGCTTTCCCCCAAACAGAATATGGGTGTGTATAGGGGGGATTATTGGAATCCTGGATGTCTGCCCCCCCCCCACCAGGTTAAGGCATAAGGGGTACATAGGCACACCTTCTTACTTATGCCCCAAAAAAGCTCTTAATTAAAAAATGCAAATAATGTAAATCCACCATCAATCAAGTCATCCAGCAATGTACATCCATAATGATAACCAACATCCTTCTGCCTGACAATCTTGCCCTGCCACACTACTGCTGCTAAATGACAGATTTCCATTTGGATTCTGTTTGTAAACAAACAGCCTGGGGAGCTTGATGACATCATTGACCAATTATGGTCATGACCATATTTGGGCAATGACAGCTCCCTAATGTCACCCAAGGTCCCCAGCTGGCTTGTTTACCAACATGCTGGCCAGGAATTTTAAATTTTTCACTAGTGCCAAAAACATGTTTCCAAACATCATTTGGGAGTGTGGGTAGGAAAACTGGCCAAATCCAGAATCCCCAGCAGGTTTGTTAACAAACAGCAAACAACCAGAGATCTGTCATTTAGCAGTGGTAGTGCAGATTCTGCTATGTGACAGATCCCTGGTAGGTATGTTTATATATACTGTATACAGTTCAGATTTGGAACCAATCCTCAGGAAAGAGGACACCATAACCGCCAATGACTGTACAGCCACTAGCGCCCTAGCAGCCAATGACATAAAAGGCTGCTAGTACACAGACAGCTGGCAAGCACAACATACGTGGTTGCTAGGAAGGAGGTGGAAACCAATATCCTAGCACCCAAGAATGCTGTGCATCCACTTGTGTCCTAGCAACTACGAATGCTTGCAGCCCAAACAGTGGGAAGTGTCATTTTATTGGCTGTAGTAATACCACTATTAATGACTTCAGGCATCATTAACAACCTGAGTGTCACGTTCCTTGGTTGGAGGCCAAGTTAATAAAAGGGCTTCCCTTGTTGCTCCGGTCCAAGCACCTCTGAATTTGGTGACAGGGGTACAAGGCTCAAAGAAACATGGGTGCTGGTAGCTAGGTAGCAGGTGACTGCTACAGACAGAGATGTAGTCAAGGAGAGCAAGGGTCATACACGGTGAGACAGCAGACAGACCTATAGTTATTATTTAGATTGTCCATCAAGAGATACACTGTTCATAAGCTGCTTCAAACTAGCATTGTAATGGTGAATTGTGTTAATTTATCTCCTGTTTTCTGTATAGAAGATGCTCTTAATACCTACCCTTGAAGTCTCCAGTTGATATTACACATCTCTAGTCTGTACAAAAATTCCACTGGAAACATAGACAGTTGCTGTGCTTCTATATACTCCAACCACTATTTTAAGCTCCAACATATCTTGTGAACCTTTTTATCCTTGCCTGCCAATTACTACATTGACTGATGACCCATGCCTATCCCAATGAAACCACATGAGAAATAATGTGGCTCTAGGCATGTCCAAAGGGTGGTGATAAATAATGTGTACTTAGACTGCCTGGAACCAATTGTGTTTAATTTATTCACAAATGATATGGAGGTTGGCATAAATAGCTCAGTCTCTGTGTTTGCTGATGACACAAAGCTAAGTAGGGCAATAACTTCACAGCAGGATATAGAAACTTTACAATAGGACCTCAATAAAATAAAGGGTGGTCAAATACTGTATATGGCAAATGAGGTTTAATGTTGAAAGATGTAAGTAAGTAATGTAAGTAATGCACTTGGGGCTAAAAATATGAACGTAAGTTACTCGCTAGGGGGAGACCCTTTGTGGGAAATGAAGATGAAAATAAATCTGGGGGTCTGAGCAGATGGCAGATGCAGCAATGGCATGCAATGTCAAGCTGCAGCAAGCAAAGCTAGCAGAATATTAGCATATCTAAAAAAGGGAATTTATTCAAGAGATAAAACTATAATCCTGCCACTTTATAAAACTCTGGTTCGGCCACATCTGAAGTATGCCATTCAGTTCTGGTCACCAATTCTCAGGAAGGATGTGCTGGAACTGGAGAGAGTCCAGAGAATAACAACTAAGTTATTAAGGGAAATGGAGGACCTGAGTTACGAGGAACGACTACTAACATTAAACCTGTTCTCCCCGGAGAAGAGATGCTTGACAAAAGATTTGATAGCGATATACAAATATCTCAATGGTGATTCTACCATTGTAAACAAACTATTCAGTCTCAGGGAGTATAAGAAGACATTGAGCAATTTAATGAAATTGGAGGGGAAGAGGTTTAACCTTAAACTGCGTAGGGGTTTTTTCACTTTCAGAGCAGTTAGAATGTGGAACTCACACAATCCACAATTGGTGGTATCAGCAGAAAGTATTGATAGTTTAAAAAAAACTCTTGGATGGGTATTTTAGCAAATACAGTATACAGGGGTATGGGAAAGATTTTTGACATGACCACATACCCACCGACACAGGTTGAACTGGATGTACTAGTGTCTTTATCAGGGGTGGACTGACAACTCATAGGGCCCCCAGGCAATAGGGGATCATGGGGCCCCTGTGTCCTTGCCCAAACTAAAAAAAGCCTATGAAAAAGGTACCAGGGGCATCTCATGGGGCCCCCTACTGACCCCAGGCCCTCAGGCAGTGCCCGAGTTTCCAAATGGTCAGTCCGCCCTGGTCTTTATTCAAGCTTACCAACTATGTAACTATATGTAACTATGTTCAACCCTGGCATTGTGAATTTAAATCCACTCAATTTTTTACAGCCTAAGGAGTCAAGACATTAATCAGACTAAATTGCAGAAACTAGAAAAAAGAAATCCAAAATTCAATGAACCATAAAAATATATTTAAAATAATCCAGAAAATTATACGTCACATTACCAAGGAGGAGCACAATGCATTTATTATTTATCCATTTATCATTTACATACTTAACTTTTTGCTTACACACCATTTATTTTTTATATTATTTTTTTCAGGGTCCCATTACTTCTAGATATTAGGCACTGCAATAGAAACTGCAGCATGTGTGCTCCATCTAATGCAAACTTGTATCTGGAGGGGTGGGAAAGGGACATTTTCTTAAATGACGATTTACCTTGTTATCTTTGCCATATGTTATCTTGGCACAGATATATTGACAACATTTAAATTTTTTTGACTGGTGGACATTTTGCAAAAATTTGTGGCTATTCTGAATTCAATTGAGGATAATTTGGAATTTACTTTGACTATAAACTTCTTTCTGGATATTTGCTAAACAAATTCAATGGAGCCATCTCCTTTTCTTTATATTGGAACCCAATGGCTGGCAATGCATTATTGCATGCCAATAGCTTTCACCCATCTAGTATGATTAAAGGCTAACCCATTGAATAATAACAGCATGTCTGTCAGGAAAGCCATGCTCAGGACCATGCTCAAAGAAATGTCCGTGCTCAAAGGAATGCTAGTGTTCAAAGGAATGCCCATGCTCAAAGAAATGCACATGCGTCAGAACAGTCCATAGAACTGTGCACAGCTTTAGGACCTTGTGTCCATTTACAGGAGCATGTGAGTGTGCTTATTCAATGGACTTTAGTGCCCAATGGCCTATTTAAAGCTTTACATGACTCAGGTTAATTGCTGAGTAGTCTCCTTCTGCTTGTGACCTGATCCTGTGCTCAGCTGGTGACCTAACTTGTGACTTACCCCTGCTTCCTACCTGTTGTTCTACTTCTTCTCACCTAACGCTGACCTTGCCTTGGTTCTGACTCTGCTCCTGCTTCATGACTCTGTACTCCTGCTGCTCAGCTGTTGATAATCAGTTGGTATGTTTCAGTTCCTCATCTGCTACCAAGATATGATAAACCAGGTCTCCAACAGGCCCCGGTGCCACTTTGTGCCCTGTTATACCCTGCCATCAGCCCCAGGGGAAACAGCACTGGAGATGTAAGGGCAGCTCTCCCATCAACTTGGCCTGAACCAAGTACATGACAGTGTCTCAAGGAATTGTTTTGTTGACAATAGCTTTGAGAAAGAAGCCAAAAAGTCACTTTCAGGATTCCATACAAGAGGCTTTAAAGATAAAGGTGACAATTCACAAAGCAGTATCCTGCAGCATCCAAATATGTGGTAAGATATCACACAGTGTTTTTCAAAAAAAGTTGTCATTCACTAAAAAACGGTACTAAAATGCTGCATGAGTTACTCATGTGGTATTTTAGTAGTGAAGACATGCAGTAATGTAACGAGTCATCAGCTGTCAGCAGGTTCCCTGCTGACAGCTGAATGTAAAAAAAAAAGAATTGCCGGCAATTAAAAATTAAGAAAAAGAAAAAACTGCGTGGGGTCCCCCTATCCATACCAAGACCTTTGGGTTGCCAAAATAAGAAAAATGGCGTGGTGTCCCCCCTAAAATCCATACCAAACCCAAATGTTCCCTTCAGGATCCTCCTCATTTGTGTCTTGGGACATGTGAGTGATAAGGAGGAGCTTAAAGGAAGCTTGCCTCATCTCTGAAGTGGCAGCCAGTAGGAAGAGATGCCAGCTGCTGCAGTAGGGAGGGATCAGTCTTGGGGACTCCAAGCACCCCGCAGGAAGAGTAGGGCACATGTCCAGGGTGCTCTACACTAATGATGCCCCTGTATGTAAGTGAAGCATTTAGCAGAGAATCCACTGCAGGATATTGAAGGATCATCACTGTACTCTGCACTTCATGAATAGAATTAAAGTGCAGGTGCAGTATGGAGTATTTCCAGCGAAAATTTGCTATGAAAAATCATCACTGTGGAAAATTACTGGAAAATGCATTTTTTACATTTTTTCCTTATTTTGATATAATAAAACCACTTACAACTTCTGAAGGCTATAAAAATGATGTAGCACAACACTCATTCCTGAAAGCCAGAAAGTATTGTTTATAGGAACACATTGTTATTAAATGATTACATCAGTATTTTAGTCCTATTAAGATCTACTTACTATGTTCCTTTGCTCAATGTCAGTCTTATACTTTGAATAGTCTTAAAATATTGCATTTTTTTCCAATTTCCATTCTCAAAGTTTTGGCTCTGGAACAAGTTCTGCTCTGCTGGAGCTAAATGATTGATCTCAGCTAATTACATGGTATTCTTGTACTGTAAAATTGCATGCTCTTATAACATTTGGTTGTCAGGAAACTTTAAATCATTTTGTTAGGGCTAACCTACTTGTTCAGACATGACCCTTTAATGTATTTCTGGAGCATCTGTAAAAGTCAAACCAGGCTTCGAAACAACAGTCCCCACAAGGCTGTTTCACTCATTTAAATACACTAATGACATGAATATGGCTTTTTGCTGGAGACCAAGTAATCATCATTCAATATGGGGCAGCTAAATGTTTTTATTCAGCTGTCAGTCAAATCAAAAGACATCAATCATTATGTCAGAGTAGTCCACATTTCATTTTAGAATAGAAAAAAAATAATATATATATATATATATATATATATATATATGCAGCATATTAAATACACACAAGCATAATATATGTTCCATTTCTATTTTAAGTATTTTTTTATAATTGAAAAAATAGTTTTAATGTTTTAAGAACCCTTACATTAAGAATGTTACTGGCAAATTCTTTGAAGACCTCAGCTTGCTGAGGCATGCAAGTATTTGCTATTCCTAAATCATGGTATACTAGGGTAGATCTGAGTTTGCTTGGTCTGGTTCACTTCTTTTAAGTCCCCATTCAACTCTATGTTAAAAAGTGCATTTCTATGCTGATGACACACAAATCTATCTCTTTACTCCTCAGCTCACCCCATCAGTTTCCTCATGTATCACTGATTTACTAACAGACATATCAGACTCAATCTATCCAAAACTGAGCTCATAATATTTCCTCCCCCATGTGCCTCTTCCCCTGATTTCTCAGTCAAGCTCAAAACAATTTTCAATTATCAACATATCCCCGCATGCCAGCGTTCTAGGGGTAACCCTGGATTCTGAACTATTCTTTCAGGCCCACATCCAATCCCTGTCCAAACCTCCACAACATCTCCAGAATACGCCCCTTTTTAACCGATGATACCAGGGTGATCACAGTTTTTGTGAACGAACAGGGTCCAGGGGACAGGTGGTTAGGTGAGCTTTTGAAAAACATTTACCAACTTCCTCTGTAGTAGTTGGGTTAAACAAGGGAAGTATTGATTGTGCAGGTGGGCAAAGAGTGTAGGGTGAGGGAGATACACTATACTGCCAAATGTATTGGTATGCCTGCCTTTACATGCACATGAACATTAACCACTTCCCGCCCATGTAAATAAAAGGCCGGATGGGAGCAGTGCAGGGGCGGGTGGCCGTTTAAAAACATCTTCCCTGGTCCCTGCTTGTGCTTGCCCTCTTGGAGCGTGCAGCACCGTGATTTGGTGCCCGCTGTGTCTGGAGGAGACAACGGAACACCGATCATTGTACAGGACCTCTGTGTGAGGTCCCGATCATGTGATCACTGATTGGCCAATCAGTGATCACATGAAGAGTAGTAAGCAAGATATCACTTCTGACATCATTGCTTACTACATGTGAAATCTGTGAATGATCACAGAGGTCACATGGTACAAGACTATTCACAACAGCCTTGTACCATGTGACAAGCTGTGACCAATCACAGCTCACACAGTATTTCTCAATGGCTGCAAGAATGCAGCCAGAGAGAAGGAGAAATTATTGCTTTTAGAGCCTTTTTGGGTGTAAAAGCAATCAGTGTAAAAAAAAAATCTTCATCACCCCCCACAAGTAGTACAGTGTCACTATGGTGACACTGTACTGCTAGGGTGACAGTATGTAAAAAAAAAACATAAATAATAATATAAAAAAAAAATAAAAATGTAAAAACATTTTTAAAAAATTATCCTTTTTGGTTATAAACTAATTTGGGTTATTATTTTTTTACTAAAAAGATAATTGAATACATTTTGGCCAAGATTTATGAAGAAATATTATTTATTTGCAAAATTGTATTTATATATATTTATATTCCAAAATTTGGGGACTTTTTCATTTATATAGCAAAAAAAATAAAAATCCCAATGGTGGATAAATACCACCAAAATAAAGTTTTATCTGTCTCAAAAAATGCTCAAAAATTCATATGGGTACAGTGTTGCATGACCGCGCAATTGTCATTCAAAGTGTGATGGCGCTTGAATCTGAAAAATGGCCTGGACAGGAAGGGGGTAAAAGTGTCCGGACTTGAAGTGGTTATGGCATCCAAGTCTCAATCTGTTGGGGGTCAATATTGAGTTGGTCAACCCTTTGCAGCTATAACAGCTTCAACTCTTCTGGGAAGGCTGTCCACAAGGTTTAGGAGGGTGTCTATGGGAATGTTTGACCATTCTTCCAGAAGCGCATTTGTGAGGTCAGGCACTGATGTTGGACAGGAAGGCCTGGCTCGCAGTCTCCTATCTAACTCATCCCAAAGGTGTTCTATTGGGTTGAGGGCGGGACTCTGTGCAGGCCAGTCAAGTTCCTCCACCCCAAACTTGCTCATCCATGTCTTTATGGACTGGTGCGCAGTCATGTTGGAACAGGAAGGGGCCATCCCCAAACTGTTCCCACAAAGTTGAAATTGTCCAAAATGTCTTGGTATGCTGACACCTTAAGAGTTCCAATCACTGGAACTAAGGGGCCAAGCCCAACCTCTGAAGAACAACCCCTCATCATAATCTCCCTTGCACCAAACTTTACACTTGGCACAATGCAGTCAGGCAAGTACTGTTCTCCTGGCAACCACCAAACCCAGACATATCCATCGGATTGCCAGACAGAGAAGCATGATTTGTCACTCCAGAGAACAGGTCTCCACTGATCTAGAGTCCAGTGGCGGTGTGCTTTACACCACTGCATCCAATGCTTTTCATTGCACTTGGTGATATAAGGCTTGGATGCAGCTGCTCGGCCATTGAAACCCATTCCATGAAGCTCTTCATGCACTGTTGTTGTGCTAATCTGAAGACCACACAAAGTTTTGAGGTCTTTAGCTATTGACTCTGCAGACAGGTGGTGACTTCTGCACGCTGTGTTCTTCAGCGTGCGCTGACCCCATTCTGTCACTTTACATGGCCTACCACTTCATGGTTGAGTTGTTGTTGTTCCCAGTTGCTTCTATTTTGTTATAATACCACTAACAGTTGACCGTGAAATATTTAGTAGCAAGGAAATTTCATGGATGGACTTATTTCACAGGTGGCTTGAATTCACTGAACTCCTGAGAGCGACCCATTCTTTCACAAATGTTTTGTAGAAGCTGTTTGCGTGCCTAGGTGCTTGATTTTATATACCTGTGGCCATGGAGGTGATTGGAACACCTGAATCCAATGATTTGGAGGGGTGTCCCAATACTTTTGGCAATATAGTGTATCTGTACATTGGAGATCTCATTACAAATTGTATCAATCTTATTTTTGAAGTGATTACCGATATCCTGGGCACTGAGTGAGTTAGTGGATGGCGGTAATGAAGGATGAAGTAGAGAGTTAAAGATAGAAAAGAGTTGACGGGACTGAGTGAGAGGGTGTTAATGAGAGTGATAAAACAGGTCTGTTTGGCAGTGTGGAGACAGAAATTGTATTTTTAAAGGGCAGAGTTTATATTAGTCAAAATCTTGCTGGGTCTTAGTCTTATGCCGTATGCTCAATAGCACAGTTACGATTTTTGAGGCTTCTGGTATTGTCTGTTTTCCAGGGCTGTAGCAGTCAGGGCTTAATTCTGTGTGTGGGTCCAATGTGTCCAGGGTGGATGACATGGAGGACATGGAGATATGGAAAAAATGTAAGCAATTCTACTCTCTTGTATCTTTGTTCTGAGGTATAACTAATGTTTTATACAACCTAGAAATTATGGATGTCCTGTTTCCTGTGCAAATGTTACCTTGGGCACAAGCTAAGCTTTTTCAAATACAAAATTTTCTTCATCTACAACCCTCAAATTATGTCCCTTTAATGATCTTTGCTCTAGAAAGAAACTACCCACCCGCTTACTGTACTCATCTACAATTTAAACAATATTTTTTCACTAAGCATTCCTCTTTAACTTTAGATCATCCCACTATTTTCAAATATTTACTGTATATGTACAAGGTTCTTTTCAAACCCCCCTGATCTCTTCTATTTATAACGTTTTTCAGGAATCACAGCTTACAACTGAAGATTCTCATTTGTTTGTTCAAGTGGGAAAAAGCCTTTCAACATTCTATACCCCCTTTGCTGTGGGATAAAATATGGACAGCAACTACTTAATCCTCGCTGTGTGTGATACTTAAAGAAAATATTTACAAGATCATGTACAAGACCTCTGAAGTATTACAGTATAAACTTACAACCCAAAAGTGCACAAAGATTGTTGAAGGTGTAACCAGTCCACTGGTACCCTGCACTATATTTTTTGGCAATGCCCACTTTTACAACCCTTTTGGGCATATGTACTACAATTATTGGAACAAGTTTTGAGTGTAACATTACCTCTAGACCCCATTCATTGCCATCATTGTTTTCCCTTTCCAGCCATTCCCAAAACTTAAAGAAAACTGGCCAATCACGTTCTGACTGCTGCTGGAAGACCGACTCATTGGAGATCTACTACAGGGGTCTCCAAATTTTCCAAAGGGCCAGTTTATTGTCCTTAAGACTTTAGGAGGGCCGGACTGTGGCCAGTGAGAGTAGAAAACACCCCAGCATCAGTGGGAGTAAACCATGTCCTATCTTTGGTTTTAGTGACAGGGATAGTGCAAACTGTGTTAGTATCAGTGGGAGAAATTGTGATCCATTGTTGGTATTCAAGGGAGGAACAGTACCCTATCATTGGCATTAGTGGGAGAAATAGTGCCCCTTCATTGATATCAGTGGGAGGAATTGTGTCCCATCATTGGTTTCAGCGAGAGGAATAGTGCCCTATCATTGGTGTCAGTGTGAGAAATAGTGCCCCTTATTCAGTATTAGTGGGAGGAACAGTTCCCCATCATTGGTGTCAATGGAAGGAATAGTGCCCCATCATTGGTGTTAATGTAACATCCTTGGTTTTAGTGGAAAAAATAGTGTCCCATCATTGGTGTCAGTAGGATGAATAGTGTCCCATCATTGTTATCAGTGGGAGGAATAATACCCCATCATTGGTATCAATGAGAGGAATAGCGCCCCATCATTGGTATCAGTGGGAGGAACAGCACCCCTCATTGGTATCAGTTGGAGGAATAGTATCCCATCCTTGGTATTAGTGGGAAGAATAGTGCCCCATTTATGGTATTAATGGGAGGAATGGTGCCCCATCATTGGTATTAGTGGGAGGAATAGTGCCCCATCATTGGTATTAGTAGGAGGAGTAGTGCCCCATGATTGTTACCAGTGGGAGGAATAGTACCCCATCATTGGCATCAGTGGGAGGAATAGCACCGCTCAATGGTATCAGTTGAAGAAATAGTGTCCCATCCTTGTTATTAGTGGGAGGAATAGTGCCCCGTCATTGGTGTTAGTGGGAGGAATAGTGCCCCATCTTTGGCATTAGTGGGAGGAATGGTGTCTCATCATTGGTATCAGTAGGAGGAATAGTGCTCCATCCTTGGTATTAGTGGGAGGAATAGTTCCCCATTATTGGTATCAGTGGCAGTAATGGTTCCTAAAGGGCTGGATAAAGGCAAGCAAAGGGCCACATCCAGCCCGCGGGCTGCCATTTGCAGACTACTGATATACTACAACCCCATTTCAGACGCAACTTTTAAAAACTATCTCCGCAGTACAGAGAACTGAGTCTCTCACAGCTAAAATAGAGATAGGGTACACTCCTTAAATCGAATTTGTCACTTGGGATTGTTCACCCTTTGGTCTTTCCGAGTTATCCCTCAACTCTCTTGATGATATTGTTTCATCTCATCCCTCACAGCTAAATTAATCTTCTACTCTCTGGTTTTGTCCCCATGTCTTATATTTTTGTAACAGGTTCTAACACCTATACAATGTGTTCCAATAACTATGCAATGTGCTTTCAATTTGTCACTTGACACAAATTATGTACCTGATCTCAAAGCTATTGTCCACCTAGCTGAACTTTAAACCTATATTATATTATTCCTATTGAATTTCTCTTTTGCTGTATGATATTTGTCTACGTTAATTTGTTATATTTCTGCCCCGTAAAACTGGAAAAAAAACAGTAAACTTTACAGTTATAAAAAAGAAAAAATAATGATGGAAAAGGATCAGTTTGCTTGCTGTTTAGGTAGAAGCGACAACCTAAATACACTGGTCAAAAAAATTAAGGGAACACTTTTTAATCAGAGTATAGCATCACGTCAGTTAAACTCCTGGGATATTGATCTGGTCAGTTAAGTAGCAGAGAGGGTTGTTAATCAGTTTCACTGGTTTTGGTGTTAATGAAATTAACAAGAGGTGCACTAGATGGGCAACAATGAGACGACCCCCAAAACAGGATTGGTTTTACAGGTGGAGGCCACTGTAATTTTTTTCCCTACTCATCTTTTCTGACCGTTTTTCACTAGTTTTGTATTTGGCTAGGGTCAATGTCACTGCTGGTACAGGCGATACTTGGACCCTACAGAAATTGCACAGACAGTCCAACTCCTCCAGGATGGCACATCAATATGTGCCATTGTCAGAAGGTTGGCTGTGTCTCCCAGAGCATGGTGAAGATTCCAGGAGACAGGCAGTTACTCTAAGACAGCTGGACAAGGCTGTAGAAGGTCCTTAACCCATCAGCGAGACCAGTATCTGCTTCATTGTGTAAGGAGGAACAGGATGAGCACTGCCAGAGCCATACAAAATGAAGCAGACTTCATGAGGGTGGCCTGAGGGCCCGATGTCCTCTAGTGAGAACTGTGCTCACTGCCCAGCACCATAGAGCTCGATTGGCATTGAACACCAGAATTGGCAAGTCCACCACTGGCACCCTGTGCTTTTCACAGATCAGAGAAGGTTCAGCCTCAGCACATGTGACAGGCATGAAAGGCTCTGGAGAAACCATGGAGAATATTATGCTGCTTGTGACATTGTTCAGCATGACCATTTTGGTGGTGGGTCAGTGATGGTCTGGGGAGGCATATCCATGGAGCATGCACAGACCTCTACAGGCTAGACAATGGCACCCTGACTGCCATTAGGTATCGGGATGAAATCCTTGGACCCATTGTCAGACCCTACGCTGGTGCAGTGGGCCTGGGTTCCACCTGGTGCATGACAATGCCCGGTCTCATGTCGCGAGAGTACCCCAGGACACCATCCGTTGTCTCATTGGGAGCATGCCTCGACATTTTCAGGCATTCATACAAGCACGTGGGGGCTACACAAACTAATAAGTACCATTTTGAGTTGCTGTAATAAAATTTCAGTAAAATGGACTAGCCTGCTGCATAATGTTTTCACTTTGATTTTTAAGGTGTCTTTGAATTCAGTCCTCTGTAAGTTGATAGTTTAAATAGATTGTGTAGTTACAGAACAATTCAATTGTCATGGGCAGTCTTAGCGATAGTGTACACTGGCAGTGCATATTTAGCTGTGGTATTTTTAATTTTTTTTTATTTAGCTTGACTTACATACCACAGCTGCACATTAATCTTATTCATTGCAGCTTAAATAAATATTTTTTTTTAGTATAGCAGCAAAACACTTATGACCAGCTTATACAAAATGCCCAGTGCAGGCTGTCCCTGTTCTTGCTGATACAAAACTGTCCCTCCATCAACCATTGTTTAGCAAACTAATTAAGAATGAAGAGACCACAGATGATGCAGCAGTATAAAACTAGCCAGTTGGAAGAGTTTTAATTAGCAAAACTGGGCCAAAATGCACTAGAGACACAATGCGCAGGCAGGTGTTTTACAAGAATTAGGAGACCACAGATGAAAAAACTTGCCAGCAGCAGGACAGTCTTGCACTTAGGAAGTGCTACTGAGATTAGTGTATGGCCTGTAGGCACTGTCTGGTTTTCTAAAGTAGACCTAATTCCTTACTGATTGTCCTGGAGATAGCAAAATGCTGTTTATCATAGAGAATTTAGGGATGGGAAAGACATTTTTTTAAATCTTAAGGCCTCTTGTACACCTGAAAATGCTCAGTTTTCAGAAATGCATGTGTTTTTTTTTTTTACTGATCTAAATGCAGCCCATTGTTTTCAATGTGCCTGTACTCACAGGCCCATAAACATGATCTGCATATTGATCAGTAAAACAAAATACAGAATATATAATAGTTCAGTACAAGTACAGAGCCAGTCAGTATTTTTGCATGTATGCTTTCAAATACTCACAAATATGTGCAAATACTTGCAAATGACAGGCTTCCTGCTTGTGTGTGCATACTTGCAAATGCTTGAAAGTGGTATATAGTCCATCCTCTAGTTTTTTTCTGCCAGGAATATCTTATACCTATATATATCACTATAGAGTGCCAGAGGCCTAATGCTGCTGATGTTTTGCAGGTTATTTAAAAGAGAAATAGGGCCAAATACATTTTGGCCTTACTTCTTCTATGGATAACAGGAGTGCCCTTCGTTCTACACTCCTGTGACCTGCTTTAGTCCGCTGTTGGCTGACATGATTCAGCTGGTCCAGACTCTGGAAAGATCTCAATTTTAACACTTGTCTGTATTTTTTTTTCTCGGGCAGTCCATATTTGGGGAAAGGCAGGCAGGCTATGGCCATGGTATTCTATATTTGATTTTTTTTCTGCTACTTGCCCTTCCTCCTGACTTAAGCTTCCCTCCTGCATTTGCTACTGCCTGCTTGCTCTTCCCCTTGTGTGATGGAAGGGCAGGTATCCTATGCTAGGTTTCCCCCATGCAGCTCTGCTTCCAGTCTCCTGCATATAGAGAAATCAACACGTTAATAAAAAAATTAAACTAGCTGCTGAGTGCTTGGCAAAGCAGAGGAACTGCACATGTACCTGGCCCCTGTCTTGTGCAACCACCACACTAAGACCAAATAAATCAAGATCAAATAAAAATAAAAATATGAATACATATGGAAATGTAAAAGAAATATAAAAATTCTGAAACAGAGGCTGAAAATCTGACATTCTGGGGCAATTTAGGCCAGAAATTTTCACTAGATTTTATGGGAGGGGTTGCAGCACAAACACCTTGGGCAAAGTGGGGCTCAGACCACAATGGGGCTCAAACCACTGGAATTGGTGGTGATTAGAGTCTAGGTTTTTTGCAGCTCCAGATGGCAGCTGATGCCCATGTACAAATATTTGTGGCTATGTCTCTCAAATAATATGCTACAATGTTTATTTCAAGATAAAACTTGCCTTATCTCTTCCTCATATCTTGCAACCTAACCAAGCTGCTTACATACTGTCCACCCACTGAATAATATTTTTTCACTCAATTTTTAATTGCAAAATAAAACCTGCCTTTCTATCAATTCAAGTGCTATGCTTTAATCCCTCCTTTCCTCTGGGGATGTCCACTTCGTTTCCCCAATGGGGATGGCCACATAGAAATGTTTTGGCCATGCGTTTTTTCCACCAAGGAAAACTTCTCTCCAGAGAGGCTCTTAATGTGAAGTTAGCTCCATTCATTTTGCCACACTGGGCTTACCTCCAAATTTACCATTTCTTGCTTACTAGGTGCACTACGGCTATGTGGACTAGACCCCTGTCAACCTTGGAATCTCTCTGCACGCGCACTTCACCCCAAAGATACCTTATTTCCACGTTATATTCCTCCCTACTGGACAACTCTTTGGCTTTTACAAGCTCAGCTTGTGTGCATTGGTCCAGAGATCTGGATCTCAACTTTTCGGAAGAGGACTGGGAGGCCATCTGCATGTACATTCATCAAGGTTCGTCCAACACTGCTATTCAGGAACATAGATACAAAATCTAAACTTGAAGATATCGTACGCCTTCCTTACTGCACAATATTTACCCCTTGGTCTCTAATCTGTGTTGTCGATGCGGAGAGGCTTAAGGGTCCATGCTCCACTTATGGTGGACATGTACCCGTCTACAGCCTTTTTGGATCCATGGCCAGGAGATAATTAGTAAGGTAACGACTTATACATTGGAGTTTACCCCAGCACAATTTTTACTCCATCACACTACACTTACTAAGAGAGCTTACAATAAATCTCTAGCGATGCACATGGTTAATGTCATTGGCGTAGCACATCTACCCCCACGGTGTGGGAATGGTTCAACAGAATCGACGGGATGGAGGAGATGGAGGAACTGATTCACGATACTCAAGATAAAATGTCATGTTTCACCACCATCTGGGCTTGTTGGCTGGATTTCAAAACATCTGCAGAATACAGATCTCATCTATAAACTGGGTTGTAGCGCCTTTTGTCTGGGTATCTTGGTGCAACTTCTGTTCTTAATTCCATCGGATCTAGGAACGTGGGGTTGGCTGCAATTACACGTTTTCTTTCCAGTGTTTTTCCATTTTTGTGCCAGAGTTTTTCCGGCATTTAGCTGTGTATAGCTGGTTGTTAAGGAATGGACTGGCAAGCTGGCCACCCGCAGTTGGGTTCCCCGCTGACAGTTGAATGGATGAAAAAGAATTGCCGGCAATTAAACTTGAAAAAAAAAAACAGCTTGGAGGTTTTTGGGCTCTTAAGGTCTGGTATGGATTTTGAGGGGGACCCCATGCCAAAATAAAAAAAAAATGGCTTGGGGGTCCCTGCAAAATCCATACCAGAACCTTATAAGAGCATGCAGCCTGGCAGGCCATACCAGGCCACATGCCCTCAACACGGGGAGGGTGCTTTGGGGTAGGGGGGCTCCCCCCTCAAAGTACCTTGTCCCCATGTTGATAGGGACAAGGGCCTCTTCCCCACAACCCTGGGCAATGTTTGTGGGGGTTTGTGGTTGAGAGGCTTATGGGAACAACAAGGGTGCCCCCCAGATACCACCCCCCCGATGAGAATGAGTAGAAGTACATTGTACCCCTACTCATTCGCCAAAAAAGTGTCAAAAATAAATAAAAGCACAGAGACAGTTTTTGACAAGAGTTTTGCACCAGATGCTGGCTCTTGCCATCTGGCATGGCATATGGACTGGTATGGTTTAGGTTTGCGGGCTCCCTCTTCCCTTTCCTAGCCTTCCAGACTGCATGTTTGGATAAGGGTCTGGTATGGATTTTGGGGGGACTTCCACACTATACCAGACCTAAGAGTCTGGTATGTTTTTGGGGGGCCCACATTTTTTTTAATTTTGGCCCCAAAGGGCCTGGTGTGTATTGAGGGGAACCCCATGCTGTTTTTTTTCTCAAGTTTAATTGCCAGAAGTTCTTTTGTTTACACTCAGCTGACAGTGGGGAACACCACTAACTTCTGATGAGTCATCCATTGTTAAGAACGCATACCAGCTATTCACTGGTTATTAAGGAAGCTGGCGGCCGTCCGCTATGAAAAAAAAATTGTGGAAACCGGATCTTAGCAGCAGTTAGCAGAGTTTAGCAAAATTTAGGAGCGTTCAGTGTTTTTTACTGCTGGCAAATCGCTCCTGCTGGCAAATCTGCTCCTAGAAGCTGAAGCTTCAAATATACTGCTAAACTAACATAGTGTGCATGGACACATACTTGTAGGATAACACTATTTGCTTCTAGAGGCAAGAAATAAAAAGCTGCTGCTAGAAGAGTTTTTTTTAAGCTAGCATACATGGAACCTCCATGCACTGTCCAAGCATGTAATTGAAAGAATTGACATTTTCCCATATTACTTTAAAAGTCACCATAAGAAATGGACCCTACATGTATGCCATGGCAGTGTCCAGCCCCCTGTGCCATTTTTGTCTAACAGTAGCTTGACTATTAGACTTTAAAATGTAATTTCAACAGTCACCCCATAGGCCTCAATGAGTTTGATTTCAAGTTTGTTTTTGTTTTGTTTTTTTGTTCTTCATGCAGAATTCAATGAACTCCTGTGAATTGGTGAATTTAACCTTGGCATATTCGCTCATCCCAAATCTTAGTAACAAAAGGAGGCATTTAATACAGATCAACATGTTACTGGGGCACTCACCATCAGTTTTAAGGGGGCATGGATCAGCCAGTGGCGTCACTAGGGTTGGTGTCACCTGGTGCAGTAAATCATGGTGTCACCCTCTCCACTCCCCAGGCTCTCTCCTGTCTAGCCTAAAATAGTGCCCTGCAAGACACTGGACTGGCTAGTTTCGGGTTAGCAGCACATGGTCATGTTGCACACCCCAAACTGTCCTCTGTAAATGATGTGGTTGGTGCTGACATGCCGATCCATGATCTGGCATGGATGGGGGTGTCACCATGCCAGTTGAATATCTCTTCCTACTTGATGATGTCAGGGCAGCCACCAGAAATTTTGGAGCCCCTTACACAGTGTTAGGCCTCGGCTACCCACGGGGACCTACTACAGGAGATGGTCAAAGACTGCAGACATACTACAGGAGACAGTCAGAGACTGCAGACATACTACAGGAGATGGTCAGAGACTGCAGACATACTACAGGAGAGGGTCAGAGACTGCAGACATACTACAGGAGAGGGTCAGAGACTGCAGACATACTACAGGAGAAGTTCAGAGACTGAGACATGATACAAGAGATGGTCAAAGACTGCAGACATACTACAGGAGACAGTCAGATAATGCAGATATAGTACAAGAAATGATCAGAGACTGCAGATATTATGTGTATTTCTGTGTATATTGGCACTGGATAGGAACACTCAGCCTGGCTGGTATATATTGAAACAGATACACACTAAGCTGCTGGGCTGGTGATGACAGTCTTTCACTGACCTGATTCATACAATGCAGGTTGCTCCGAGATCACTCTTCAGTGCACTCTGTCTGCCACCTCCAGCTCTCTTCAGCACAGAGTCCAACTTGCTGTTCCCTAATGAATGTGGAATG
The DNA here is from genome assembly GCF_062004578.1 of Staurois parvus. Classification (NCBI taxonomy): domain Eukaryota; kingdom Metazoa; phylum Chordata; class Amphibia; order Anura; family Ranidae; genus Staurois; species Staurois parvus. The sequence continues at coordinate 922,385 of NW_028318646.1, read as the reverse complement.
TGGCCCCGCCCCTCCATTAAACTGAAGTTCCCAGGAAGGAAGGTGCCTAGAGCGGCTGCTGCTGCCCTAATCCCCGTGGATCCACTATCCCTCATTCCAGCCAGTAGCTTCCTCTCAGCGCTGCATCAGCCTCCAGCAGGGATGTCATGTTACTGCTTCCTCTGGGCTTAACCCTGTCACCCCTTTGACAAGTGTAACCTGGGTGCGGTCCGCATCCCCCTTGCACCCCCATAGCGACACCACTGGCACTATCGACCAGGCATAATGGAGCTCATTACTGATCATTAACCTCAAGGGGGCACTCACCACTGACCACCAAGTTAAAGGAAGTAGAAGAAAGGTGTGGGACACTGGACCTCTTAAAGCTTTAGGTGTTCTCACATAGGCCTTAAAAAGGGTAGAGAGAATGATTTTCCTTAGAAAGCTCTTCCAGGAGTGGTGGCTGAAGGTCAGCTTTTAGCTTAGATATGGACTGGTTGTGAAAGAAGGTGAGGGTCAAAATCAGAATGTGTAAAGTCTAGATCCACTTTTTCCAGACTCTTAAAAATCAACAAACTTCAGTAATTCAAAGCCCCCCCTTCATCAGGGCTGTGTACTGGAAAAGTTAAAAAAATGATATATCTATCATCAGTTCCTGCCATAAATACAGGCTTAATATGTACTACTTAGCAGGTCTGGCAAATGGAAGTACAGTGGGGCAAAAAAGTATTTAGTCAGCCGCCAATTGTGCAAGTGCTCCCACTTAAAAAGATGAGAGAGGCCTGTAATTGGCATCATAGGTAGACCTCAACTATGAGAGACAAAATGAGAAAAAAAAATCCAGACAATCACATTGGCTGATTTGGAAAGAATTTATTTGCAAATTATGGTGGAAAATAAGTATTTGGTCAATATCAAAAGTTCATCTCAATACTTTGTTATATATCCTTTGTTGGCAATGACAGAGGTCAAACGTTTCCTGTAAGTCTTCACAAGGTTGGCACACACTGTTGCTGGTATGTTGGCCCATTCCTCCATGCAGATCTCCTCTAGAGCAGTGATGTTTTGGGGCTGTCACTGGGCAACACGGACTTTCAACTCCCTCCAAAGGTTTTCTATGGGGTTGAGATCTGCAGACTGGCTAGGCCACTCCAGGACCTTGAAATGCTTCTTACGAAGCCACTCCTTCGTTGCCCGGGCGGTATGTTTGGGATCATTGTCATGTTGGAAGACCCAGCCACGTTTCATCTTCAATGGCCTTGCTGATGAAAGGAGGTTTGCACTCAAAATCTCATGATACATGGCCCCATTCATTCTGTCCTGTACCCCAAAGCATGATGTTGCCACCCCCATGCTTCACAGTAGCTATGGTGTTTGGATGCAACTCAGCATTCTCTCCTCCAAACACGACGAGTTTTGTTTCTACCAAACAGTTCTATTTTGGTTTCATCTGACCATATGACATTCTCCAAATCCTCATCTGGATCATCCAAATGCTCGCTAGCAAACTTCAGACGGGCCCGGACATGTACTGGCTTAAGCAGGGTGACACTTCTGGCACTGCAGGATCTGAGTCCCTGGTGGCGTAGTGTGTTACTGATGGTAGCCTTTGTTATGTTGGTCCCAGCTCTCTGCAGGTCATTCACTAGGTCAGCCTGTGTGGTCCTTGGATTTTAGCTCACCGTTCTTGTGATCATTTTGACCCCACGGGGTGAGATCTTGCGTGGAGCCCCAGATCGAGGGAGATTATCAGTGGTCTTGTATGTCTTCTATTTTCTTAATTATTGCTCCCACAGTTGAGTTGTTCACACCAAGCTGCTTGTCTATTGCAGATTCAGTCTTCCCAGCCTGGTGCAGATCTACAATTTTGTTTCTGGTGTCCTTCGACAGCTCTTTGGTCTTCACCATAGTGGAGTTTGGAGTGTGACTGTTTGAGGTTGTGGACAGGTGTCTTTTATACTGATAACAAGTTCAAACAGGTGCTATTGATACAGGTAATGAGTGCAGAACAGAGGAGCCTCTTAAAGAAGAAGGTACAGGTCTGTGAGAGCCAGAAATCTTGCTTGTTTGTAGGTGACCAAATACTTATTTTCCACCATAATTTGCAAATAAATTCTTTCCAAATCATCCAATGTGATTGTCTGGATTTTTTTTCTAATTTTGTCTCTCATAGTTGAGGTCTACCTATGATGCCAATTACAGGCCTCTCTCATCTTTTTAAGTGGGAGAACTTGCACAATTGGTGGCTAAATACTTTTTTGCCCCAGTGTAAATACCTCAGGAGCACTGCTCTTAGGGTTCACTGAACCTGACAAGCAGTGCTGGGAGGGAACCTTTGGCCCTTGTACAGGTTGTACTAAAACCAGATATGTGAGGCTCATGGCTATGCTTAAATGCACTTAGATTCTTATCATAAACCTTCCTTCTTTTACTGTAATGTGGCAGTAGGTGCAAAAAACTGCACCATGACTATACAAATGTAAGAACTTTATAACCTAATAACAGATTTACACATTTCCTGTTGTGAGTGGAAACAAAATTGATTTAGGGCCTATTTATGAATGTGTAACTTGAACATATTAAAAAATAAAACCAAAAAATGTTTCTACTATTTATTGTAGTTTGTAAGCATTACCAAATTTATAAACATATCTTCAATGTCAGCTTTGCATTTTAACATTAGCATACAACAGAACTGAAGATGCAGTCTGCTGTGCAGATACTTCTTTTATATTTTATGGGTTTTAAAATCTGCTAGCTGAAAATATTCCTCTAGCTAGCATTCCTCTATTAGCTTGTCACTGTTAGGGATTAGGTATGGGTTGGTTTGTGTTCACAGCTACCATGGGTTTGTGGCTAATCCTGTTGATTTCTAAGATTCACAAATAGCTAACTTTGGAACAAAAAGCTTGCAGAAAAACATTTCTATCAGAAAAAAATGACAAAGTTATAATGCATTTGGTAGACTTTGCCCAAGGTCAGCTGAGTCACAAGATCAAAAAATTTGAAGGAGTAGATAACCCAAGATCCCTTGTTATAATAGAGTGGGCTCTCAATGCCCAGTATCAAAGTTGTTAGGAAGAGCTTACAATTCTGAATAGGCAATTTTTTTACACATTTTCTTCATTCTGGAAATGGTATGTGTCCTCCATGTCCAGCTTCATGACCATGACCATGACTTCCATGACCTCGGTTCCCCATTGACAGCTGAATGGAAATAAAAGAATTGCCAGCATTTAAAAAGTGACGAAAAAATGGCTCTTTGGGTCTGGTATGAATTTTAAGGTGAATCCCTGCACCAAAATTTTAAAGAGGAAGATGAGCGAGCACCTCCCCCCCCTGAACCGAACCATACCCTCAAAATGGGGGGTGCTTTAGGGCAGGGTAGCTCATTGCAGCCTCATTAGTGCCCATCAGTGCAGGCTTATCAGTGCCCATCAGTGAATTCTATCAGTGTCCATCAATGCAGCCTCATCAGTGCACATAAGCAAACTCAAAAATGAAGAAAAAGGGTTGTTCAAAATGTTTGGTCTTTTTTCATTTATTTAAGGAAAAAAAAACAGTGGTGATTAAATACCACCAAAAGAAAGCTCTGGTTGTCTCAAAGAAAAATGATAAAAATGTCATATACGGTAGGTACAGAGTTGCATGACTGCACTGTTGCTATTCAAAGTGCGACAGCACTGAAAGCTGAAAATGGGCCTGGGCAGGAAGGGGGTGAAAATGTCCAGTATTGAAGTGGATAATTTTGACTTTGCGTATAAAAACCATTGTCTATCTTTTGTGAAAGAAGCCGTTCATTAAATCAAGTCTCTTTATTCACTTATCAGACAAACATTGCTTTCTATTGCCAACAACCCTTTGCACTTTTGGTTTCTTTATTTGGCTTACATGTGTAGGGAATGTTTTTTTATAAATAAAATCAACTAGATCACTGATGTGGCTGTAACATAACAAGCGTCTGTTTTTAGCTGATAAATGTTTTTAGAGCAATGTATTATAAAATACATGTTATTGATGGGGTTTTTTTGTCAAAAGAATAACTGCATCTTTAAAAAAAAATCTACATAAAATGGTGTTTTCAACAGCCTGCTATTCCCACATACTTTGCAATTGTGCATATTATTCAACCACACATGTCATGCTTGTGAAGTCTGCGTTTCTAACAGCAGAGGGCGTTTGCACAGCTGAAAAACAAAAGCAAATAATACTTTAACCCAAGACAATCCACAATCAGGCTCTAGCAAAAGGCAGCGAGTGAAGATCATTGCAGTTAAAATGTCCATGATTGTCCAAGCTGATATAACTATCATTGCAATTTACATGTTTAATATCTTTCACTTTATCATTGTAGTCAAGGTACACCAGAGCTGTGATTGTATTTGAAACAGTGTGTATCATGTTTGCTAATGAAAAATTTCACAGATGACAAAAAACTTTTCTTGGATGTCACAAAAATAATCAGCACCTTCCTTATGTATTCATCATATATATATTTGTTTTTGTTATTTTTGGTTTTTGTTTTTATAATTGTTGCAGTAAGTACTTTCTGTACCATCAGGTGATAGTATGCTTTGACTTTCAGTCCTCATGCAGACTTGATGTTTTTACAGCTGCTCTTTTTGGCTTTTGATGTTTTTTTTCTACAGCTAGTAAACCCCCCAGCATGTTATCCTATGTTTCCATGCACACATGACTGTAATCAATGTTTTTTGGCTGGAAAAAAAACCCAGAACTAGTGGGTTTCTAGAGGAGTTTTTTTAGCTGTAAACACGCTCTAATGCTGAAAAATGCAGCAAAATGCGGTAAAACACACCAAACAGGCAAAAAAATGCTAAAAAAACACAAATGCAGGAAAACACCACTAAACGCAGCAAGACGCCGCTAAACGCTAATGCAAAATCGCTAAAAAGGTTGAAAAACTTGCGTTTTTAACGTGACTTTACACAGCTAACGTTACCAGTGTTATCAAAACATCCAGTGTGCATGAGCACTAATGTGTGGCTTGTTTCTGCCCGATTAAGACAGAGAGACATGTTTTCTTGTATTCTATACAGCACCAATAAAAAGTGTTCATGCCCTTCTAAGCAGGGGCGGACTGACAACTCATGGGGCCCCCAGGCAATAGGGGATCATGGGGCCCCTGTGTCCTTGCCCAAACTCAAAAAAGCTTATGAAAAAGGTACCAGGGGCATCTCATGGGGCCCCCTACTGACCCCCGGCCCTTGGGCAGTGCCCGAGTTTCCAAATGGTCAGTCCGCCCCTGCTTCTAAGTTTTTATGTTTTATTGTCATTTAACATTGAGAAACAGTGAATTTTTTCACTGAAATTGCTTAACTAAGAGGCTGTTCACTCTGAAAAGTAAATGTTTGCTTTGTAAGGTGCATGATTGTAAAATAACTGAACCTGTGTTCACTCTGAATCCTAATAATGTACACAGAAGACTAGCAACACAAGATTTTTTGCTAACATGTAAGTGAACATTCACTTTGTAAAGTTAGTCATTTTCTACTACTATGTTTGTTTGGGTATTGAATAGAAAAGACTCAACCTGTTTTTTTTATTTTTGTTTTTCTTTCTGTGGCAGGGCTATTTTCCTGACAAAAGATACAACAGGAAAAAAAGCAAATCTCTACAAAGCAAATGGAATTTTCCACGTATGTTTATAATACACTGGCGGTTTTAATCCCCTGATACTTAGAGATTTAAAGTAACACTAAATTATGGTTAAAAAAAATTCCATCCAAAACTTCCAGTACCTTCCATTGCTCTTAGCCAAATCTCCAAATTCTTTTTTTTTTTGCCATGATACGTTTTCCTGTTAGAGGGTGGCTAAGTTCATTCTCCACGGTGACACTGTATGTAGGTACATAATTCCCTCTCTTGTTCTCCCCCAAGATGGACTTGGAACTATGGACTATGGGATTTGTAGTGTGCATAGGGCAGTGCACATGGTCGCAACTAACATACACTGGTCTTCCCAAACAAATGTAAATGAAGGCAAATGTAAAAGGTATGGGAGGTCACAGAAAAACACATAAAAGAACGATTTCATGAAAAACACATTACAGGGGCATTAAGTAGCAGATGTCTATGCATCTACAGGATATGATTTAGTGTCACTTTAACTGTTTTCTTGCAATCACCTAAACTGACTAAAGCTACACATAAGATTTCTAGATCTTTCACCAGAGCTATTGAGCGTTTTTCTTTATCTTATTACACTTGCAAGTCTAAAGGTCCCCAGTGCCTCTTTGAGCATGTTGTTCTGGAGTCCTGGCCAGACATATGCAATTTGTTTTAGTCCAAATCTAAATTCAGACAAATTTTTGATTATTCAGAGATCAAAAATTGATTATTGATTATTCAATAATATAACTGATTATTTTGATTATTATTTTGATTATTCATTGATCAAATATTGATCGACTAATCTAAATTCTGTGTGAAGAATAGCTGGTTGTTAAGGAGAAGGCTGGCAATACAGCTGCCACGTCATTAACAACTGATGATTCATCTGCTGTCAGGGGTTTCCCCACTGTCAGGAGAATTTAAACAAAATAAATGCCAGTTTAAATTTAAAAAAAAAACAGTGTGAGGGTCCCTTCCAAATCCATATCAGGTTTTTTGGGCCTGGTATGGATTTTAAGGGGAGCCCCACACCAAAATGAATTAAAAATGGCTTGGGGTCCCCCCCAAAATCCATACCAGAACCTTACCCAAGCATGCAAGTGCCTCCCACCCCCTGAACCTTACCAGGCCACATGTTCTCAACACAGGGTATGCTTTAGGGAAGGGGGGCCCCAATGCACCTTGACCCCATGTTGATGGGGACAAGGGCCTCTTCCTTACAACCCTTGTCCAGTGGTTGTGGGGGTCTGCGGGCATGGGGCTTATTGGAATCTGGAATCCCCCTTTAACAAGGGGGCTCCCGGATCCTCGCCCACCCCATGTGAATGAGTATGGGGTATAAAGAACCCCTGACCATTCACCAAAAAGTGCTGAATTACTTATTAAAACACTCACCATTTTTGAGACGTCCTTTATTAAAAACAAAATGCTGACCTGCACAAAAGAAAAAAACAATGGCGCCCTCCGAACATGACTGGTGAAACTGGGAAAAAAAGGGGGAATCCCAAATTTTATAATTGTCATAGAACAAAACATAAAGGTAAATTTTCCAGTGGGGACACCTGTTCTGGAGACAACTGTCTAAAAGTGGAGTTCCCCTCACTTTGGTAGATTTTAGTAGTTTTTGTTGCATCTCTTGGACAGGAACTGATGGGAATATTGCCTAACACTACACAGACAGCAAAAAAAAAGAAAAGCAACCCTTCAAAACTCTATTGAAACTAAAAACAAAATGTTTTGGCTATATATATATATATATATATACACTTCATTTTATGCAAATGTTTATTAAATCCTTGCATTAGACTGTTCTTAGAGGTAATGTAAGTAAAAGAACATCATACATGTTCCAAATGCTCTCTCAGTAGAGGAGCCAACAAGGGAAATAATGCAAATCAGTGGTAAGACAAAGTATGAACACTGCTCAGTGAAGCAGAAGGACTGGCCCAAGAGACAGAGATCAGTTCAGTACATCCCCCCAGGCTCAGCATTTAAAGCCTAAATCCATGTTTCTGTTACTTTCAAATAGTTATTTTGAACTAACCTGGTCCAGACAAACTATTCCCTTCATTATAGCGGAGCTCCACCCAAAAGGGGGAAGTTCCACTTTAAGGCTTTGTCCCCCGATTGGCACTTTTGGGGAGCAGGGGGGAGGGGGTACTTGAATTTGACAGGTACCCACTCCCACTTCTGCTGCGTATGCCTAGGCGATTGGAAGCGGAAGTTGTCCTTCCCCCTTACTCCCCGTAGTCTTGTGGGACACGTGACAGGTCCCAGAAGACTAAGGAACCATTCACAAAGCGCAGCACTTCTCATGCATGTGCAGTGGGCACCTGGCTGTGAAGCCACAAGCTGTCACAGCTGGGTACCTACAATGAAGATGATAGATGGCCGGAGTGAGGACACCATGGGATCAAGGAACAGGTGAGTGTCCTTTATTTAAAAGTCAGCAGCTACAGTTTTTGTTGCTGCAGACTTTTATTTTTTTTAAATTCCGACTGGACCTCCGCTTTAATAGATGAACTTCCTGTCAGTGCTGTATAAACTGTATTAAGCATCAACTAGATATAGTATATAGCGCTGTGTTCTGGCAGCGGGATAAGGACTTATGTTTCGCTCCGGAAACAAAATAGAGCTGCTCAGCCATTCAGAGAAAGCTTTGTATTTTTTTAATCAGTACAAGACTTTCCCTGATTGGCTAAGGTGAAGAGACGGATGGATGATATCTCAATCTCCAACTCATCCAATCAAGGGAAGCCCTATACTCATTCAGAAAATATATGTTATGGAAGAATTAGAACCTCTGTTTTTTCACTGCTGTATTTGTCTTCAATTCCCTGTACTTTCTTATCCAGGTGATGAAGTGTAATTAAAAAAAAAAAACGCTTTTATTTAGTAGAGTGGGGAAGGGCTAGAACTGGTGGCAAAACTGCTGTTTTTTAACTGTCTGTATTTTACTGGCAGAGGCTCTAACTATTCACTACTCCTGCCAATACTAAGCTAAATCTAGGACTTTTCCTTAGTGAAAGTCTAAATTTGGCTTTGCTGTTGCTGAGCTTCAGATTTTAAGAACTTAAGAAAAATATCTGTCTGCTGTCAAATGTATTCATTCATATTTTTCACCTACTGGAACATGTACACTGCTTTCATCTCTTGCTCAACAGTACAGTAAGTAAACCTAGTAACTAATAAATAAAAAATGAACATGTCCTTAATGTTAAATTTATTGTAATTTATCATTTTATAAATTTGAACATTAAAAGAAAAAGAAATGAGCCTAGTTTTCTTTATCCTCCTCGGAGGTTTAGTCTGACATTGTAAAATTCAAATACATTTGTGCCACCTGTTGGAATTTGCTACTAATTGCATGCAGATGAAATATTACTAATGCCATTTACTTGTTCTAATAAAGGTATAAATAAAAGAAATAATCATATACATATTTTTTATTCATGCATTTTCCTGTGTAAAAAATAAAAGTGTTTACATTTCTGTTTTACTTCAATTTCATGCAGTTTAGTTGGTCGCTGCCTTGCTTTAATTTTATACATTTTTTTTTCCAACAAAAAACATAACAAAGTATTTATATTTGGAAAATGTGTTTTAAGGGTAAATAAACAGTATTAAATTATACATTTTAAGTGTAAAACGCACAATAACATTTAACTGTTGTTGCTAAGCCGCAATGAAAGAAGCCTTAAACTGACTACAGTTTTTATGTGTTACAATAATTGACTTTTTCTTCAGATCCCCTTTCCTCCACACATCACAATGAAAGCATTAAACTTACTATCAGCACATACTTTTCTTTTAAAAAGTGATGCCTTGAAGAGTTGTTTCTTGTAGATCTAGTAGTAGCAGCAGCTGTAATAGTATTATAAATACAAAGTTGTATAAATAAAATTGAATTTAAAAAGTTGCACAGTAGGTGATATTTAAAGAAACCTATTGTAGTGTTATTTTTATTCTGAATATAGAAAACACTTTAAAAACAAAGTCAGCAGAGTCTTTAAATTTGTTATTAACTGTTATATTACATTTTGATTCTTCAGCTCAGACTGAGCTTTACAGAAAAAAAAAACATTTGCTTTCTATATCATGGCTATGATATTATCAGATTTTAGTCCCATCTGCTACATAGTGAAAGAGGTCTTAGGGAAAATCTATGAAAGTATTACTATTGATATTATCACCATTATCATTATCATCATCATCGCCATCAATCATCATCATTTCCTGTCATTGATAGGGCTGAACAAAGGTGCTTGGGTTTGGTTCACAGGCTGTTCTTTAAACCCATCAGGAAAATCTGAAAATTGTGAACGAAAATCCAAATCCCATTGAAGTCTGGAGGGGTAAATCTGGAAAATTAAGCCTAAAGGGCCCTGAGGGACATGTATGTATGCAATAATACATTTTAAAAAATACCATTCAGCAGGAAGAGGGCCCTCTTTTCATGTAACTTTGAAGGTGGCATTGGAAAAACACCAATCCTTTAAATTATATACTTGAAAGTTGCCATTTAAGGTGTATGTGGTGTCACGGAACAGGGTCAGCGACACCATATTCTGAAATTTCATAATTGCTGGTGCAATATATTTACTTAAATAAATATAAAACCCTGTACTCTTTTCAGTGCAATCAAAAATATGTAATATAGTAAGTCACAAAACTGGAAGCAGCTCCAACCAAATCATACAATCACCACACTAATATATCAACTATATATAAAAATGCAGGTGAAGCTCTACCCACAGATATTACATCTCTAATATATCAAACCCAAACAAAATAAATATTACCAGTGTCCATATAGAATTTCATCAAATCATAAACAATGTCAAAATGATAATAAATGTGTACAGTACTGTAACAAAATAAAAACATAATAAGTAGTACCTCAGAAAAAAAGATCTTTTTTTCCTCAGTCCCATACACCAATCAAGTATCCTGTGCATTTTCCTTTCCGTGCTTCAAAGGACATTTTTGAAGAGAGCTGAAACAGATCTAGAGGAGATCTGTGTGGAGGAGTGGGCCAAAATCCCTGTTGCAGTGTGTGCAAACCTGGTCAAGAAGTACAGGAAACATTTGACCTCTGTAATTGCAAACAAAGGCTTCTGTACCAAATACTAACAGTGATTTTCTCAGGTGTTCAAATACTTATGTTCAGCAGTGCAAGACAAACAAATTCTTTAAAAATCATACAATGTGATTTCCTGAATTTTTTTTCTAATTCTGTCTCTCAGAGTGGGAATGCACCTACAATGTGAATTTCAGACCCCTCCATGATTTCTAAGTGGGAGAACTTGCAAAATCACAGGGTGTTCAAATACTTCTGTTCCTCACTGTATATATATATATATATATATATAATTTTGCATTTCCGAGCAGGAGGCTTGTGCACACCGCCCTACCCACAACTCCAATAGCGGCTACAGCTGTCGATCACCGGGTTGGGACAGTGATTCCCCGCCGGCACCCAGTGATCACCAAGGAACAGTGAAAGGGTAGAGGTTTGTGTGTAAACATCACAGATCCCTCCCTTGTCAGTACGAACAGGCTGTTTTGTATTGCTCTGCACAGCAGAGCAATACAAAGCAGCTTGTCTACATGGTAAAACACACACAGCACACTATGTAAAACACAACACAGCACCCTGTTAACCCTTTGATCAGTTAACCCCTTCCTGCTTAGTGTCATTAGTATAGTGACAGTGCTTTTTATTAGCACTGATTACAGTATTAGTGTCATTGGGATGTAATTGTTAGTTAGTCAGTTCCCCCCAAGTGTCAGAATGTCCACCACAGTCCCACTATAAGTTATTGATCGCTGCCATTACTAGTATAAAAAAAAGAAAATGCAGTAAATATACCGCCAATTGTAGATGCTATAACTTTCAAGTAAACCGATTAATTTACGTATGTTGGGATTTTTCTTTTACCAATGACATGGAGCAGAATACATTTTGGCCTAAATTTACGACAACATTTTTTTTTAAAGGGCAAACCCACATAAATAAAATAAAGAAAAAAAATTCATGACAGACCTGAAGGATCTGGTATAGCTCTTAAAGCGGAGTTCCACTCACACTGTAAAAAAGTAAAAGTCAGCAGCTACTAAAAAACAGCCACTCACCTGTCCCTCGATCCCATAATCCCACGGTGTCCTCCCTGAAGCCCGTTTCAGCAGCCGTCCTGTGTTCCAGGTGGCGGCATCTTCAGTGTGGTCACTCGGCTGGGACAGCTTCACAGCTAGGTGCTCACTGCACAAGTATGAGAAGCGCTGCACTTCCTGAATGGCCTTGTCATCTTCTGGGACCTGTCATGTGTCCCAGAAGACTACAGGGAGGGAGGGTAGGAGGACAACTTCCGCTTCTGATTGCCTAGGCGATCGAAGCAGAACTGGGAGCGGGGTACCTGTCAATTTCGGGTACCCTCTCCCCAATCGTGCCAATCCTTAATGGGGAGTGGGGGACTAATCTTTAAAGTGGAACTTCCCCTTTTGGGTGGAACTCCGCTTTAAGAATTGTGGGGGTCTGTAGACAGGGAGGTTATCAGAATCTGGAAGTATACTTTAAAAATAGGGAGGCCCAGTCACAGGCCCCCATGTGAATAAATAAGAAGTGCTTATTCACAAAAAATATGTTAGCAGTAAAAATAGCACATCACGCACTTTGTCCTTTATTTAAAAAATCTAAGTGTTCTACTCTGTAAATTAACTCTCCAAATCTGGTAGTAAACTCATCATCAATTGCATCATTCAGCATTTGCAGATCTTCATCAATCATGATGAACAATACTCACAAAAAAAACCCCCGCCAATATATGAGCTCCCAACTCCCAAGACTTATGCTGTATAACAGTTCACATGCTGACAGCTTGAATTATGAACAAGGGGGCAAGGATGATGGCTGACCAAGTGTGGACATGTCCATTCCGTAAATAGGTCAGCCACCATCTCCCCCCACCTTTGTTTACTTTAAGCCATCAGCCAGGAATATTCAGGTGACAGCTGAATGGGCAGGTGGGGGTATGTCACTGGCTACTAGTAAGTTGGCAGCAGTCGGCTCCCTAGCCACCAGCCTGGATGGGACTCTGTCCCAGTAATACTGCTGCTAAATATATTATTTTACACTGCATGGCTTGGTGGGAAGCTTAACTTTTCAACTTTGGTACAAACATGAAGTTCATCCCTACTGAGGACTGCCCAGCACAGCAGCTCACAAATGATCTTTAAAAAAGTAAATATATGGTTGAAAATTTTAAGTTATAAAAAGCATAACATTTAATATTTTGTTACAATATTGAAGAGCTGGGATAGCATAAAATCTGGAAAACGGAATTGGACATGAAATATGGAAGATGCTATAATGCTCTTACAGAAATTCAATATAAAAGAGGACCAGTCTGTCTGTTTGTCAGGAGCATACAGTAAGCAAGGTTTCCCTGAAGAGGTGACCAAATATGTAGTCGGATCTCACAGTGAGCAGTTTTTAACAAGCAGAAATGAATAAATGAACCAAAGGACTTCCAAATCCTTCTGTAGGAAGAAAGCTTTTATTGAGGACATTGTTTACTGCAGACCTTCACCTCATTCCTGACTCTGGCAGGCTTTCATTATGCTGTGCAGCCAGTTTCTAAATGCCGCTTCTTTTCAGTCTTCTGTCTGGTGGTGGCACTCTGACATCATCATGTACAATGCTGTATCAACAGTCCGGAATTGTATGTAAGAGCGTTGGCGACTAGAGGAAGGCACTGACTGTCAGGGTAGCAAGGAATAGAGTAAGTATCACAGCTCGTTTCTCTAACCCCAAACTTAACAAGCATTTAATCCTTCCAATATAGGAGGTATCACTGCAACGGTGTTCTTTTTAAATCCTGGACTTCACCTTTAATACACCAATTGCAAATGGGAACAGATGAAATCTCTTTTTCATATATTTTACAAATTACTATAAACAAACTAAAGTGTATGATTGATTAGGGGACATTACTGTACTTTCCCACTTTCTTTATGCCAGAATGGTAGAAGACTAGATGTACATTTATCATGTCATGTTCTGGTAAAATGTTGTGTATGGTGAATAAACTGGCACATTGAACTTTACAGATTTTAACACTATCTACAGTCCTCAATCTGGGCTCATGGCATTCAAAGTACAACTAAAAAGCAAACCCATTTTCATAGCCCTTGGCATTAACTGTTTGGTTTTAATCAATGTTCTAGGTTGACTTTAAGTATAATAAGTCAAAGTCTTCAATGTCTTCTGTTTCTGCTTGGTTGTATTTGGTGTAAAGGATGTATATCAGAATAGTCATCATTTTCATCTGAATCACTTTCAACAGCATCTGCAACATTTTCTGGTAGTAAATTGACTTTTTTAAATATAAACATTTTTCTCTAAAAGAGGAGCAGATCATATCAACCTGGATGTGTTTTATTACCTTTCTAAACTGCTTTTAGCACACAAATTGCTGCATTATAACTGGAATATATTACTAAAGGAAAAAGTTGGATCCCTCTAGCTTCCACTAGCAAAATAAAAGACAGGAAGTCTCCCTGTATAACCTCTAGCATTTAGGAAGTACCTCGGTTTTGTAGCAAGCAATGCACTCAAATAGAGGGGAGGAACCTTTGTGTCTAGTGGTGTATTCCAAGAAATGGATTTTACAGCTATAATAATCTAATTTGTTTTTGTACATCATGGAACACAAAGCAGGTTATTACATATGACTACCTGGGATTTCCCAAAGCAATGCCCATGGAAGAAGGGACAGCTACCACCAACAGACCTAAAGAAACTACTCAGCATCCTGCAACATACTGCTTCCAAAGGCAGTATTTTCAGTGACCTTTACGACCACTTGATAAACCTTCTAAAGGTGTGAACTAAAAACCAGGTTGCAGCCTTGTAAATCTGAGCCATGGATGCCTGATGACTGATAGCGCAAGAGGCACTAACACTTCTAGCAGAGAGAGCCATCACTTGAATTGGTGGAGTCTTTCCCTTCAAGCCATTGGCTTGGAAAGTAAGCTGATGAATCCAGTCAGAAATGGTTGACTTAGCACCCACCTGTCCCTTTCTTTGACCTCCATGAAGGACAAACAATGAATCTGACTACCTGATTGCAGCAGTCAATTTCAAATACTGTACATCTTGACAAACTGCACCACATTTAATGTGTGAAGGGCCTTGTGCCCTGGTGACTGATGCCTGAGAAAAAAAGAAGGCATATCAATGTCCTGATTAAGATGAAACTACCTTCAGAAAAATATTGGTTCATGGAGTACCAGAAATGGCTCCTTGCAGGAAAGAACTGCTGACACCCATCTTCCTGAAATATATTAGCCACCATAAAAACAACCTTCTGAGTCAAAAGAACTAAGATAAAATCCCAAAATGGCTCAAAAGGAGGTTTCTGTGAAACAGATAACACCAAGTTCAGATTCCAAGGAGACAACTGAAGGAAACATATGGGTCACTCCCTGAACAAAAGTACATACCAAAGAATGAGAAGCAACTGGCCTTTGGAAAAAAAATACCAAGGACAAAAAATATTTGAAGAAGCCTTCCTGAATCTCAATATCATGGGAATGACGGCATCCAAAATCCCTCTATTCTTCAAAACTTTGGCTTCAATAGCCAAGCAATTAAATATAGTGACTGCAAAAAAAGGGTGTAAGATTGGACCCTGTGACAGGAAATCTGGATGAACTGGAAGTGTCCAGGGGCCCTCCACTGCCATAATAATGTAAAAAAAAATATCAAATTCACATGGAACCATAACAATAAATGTATCCAGTTATTGGATTTAGAGATCATAACGAATGAATCAAATATTTATACTAAAACCTTTTTTAAAGAAGTAGACAGAAACGGGTACATTCCCTTAGATAGTTGTCACTACTCCCCTTGGTTGCTTAACATCCCAAAAGGACAATTTGTTAGGCTCAGACGAAATTGTACGTATGAAGAAGATTATCTTGAGCAAGTAAAAATAATGGAAGAACGATTTATTGCAAAAGGCTACGAAAGTAAACAGATTAAACATAAGATTAAAGAAGTATATAATATGGATAGATCCATGCTTTTGAAAGATAAAGAAAAAGAAGAACATTTTATGGAACAACCAGTTATTATTATGGATTTAAATGTAAATTATAAAAAATTTGAACAAATTTTTAGAAGACACTGGGCGATTTTAAAAACTGATTCAGCCTTGAATAAAATATTATCTGATAAACCTAAATTTGTGTACAGAAAGGCACCTACCCTTAGGAACAGACTAGACTTGTTAAAAATGTTTTAGATCCACCTAATATGAGGAAAAAGGTCACATTTTTAGATGTGGAAGGTTTTTCCCCTGAAAATGCTACCGTGTTAAGCCACTATGGGCCAGAACAAAAAAAGATATTTGTTTAGATCAGAGACAAACGGGAAAGAATTTAAAATCAATGAATTTATCACATGTAAAACAGAAGGTGTTGTATATGGGCTGGAATGCGGGTGTGGACTGCAGTATATAGGGCGTACCAAAAGACCGCTGTGGGTCCCTTTACGTGAACACATCCAAAAGATAATAAAGGGATTCCCTAAACACAGCGTGTCAAAACACTTTGCAATATATCACAATAAAGACCCATCAGGCCTTCTTTTTTGGGGAATTGAACGGTACAATAGGCTTTGGAGAGGCAGCCATAAAGTACGCACATTAAGTAAAGGGGAGTCAAAATGGATATACACAATACAGACCCAGGTTCCTATGGGGTTAAACGTTGAGTTTGATCTTAACTGTTTTATCAGTGGTTTTTTAGATTTATGATCAGGGTCTATGATGTGCATATATATTGTAAACACTCGGCATGGGTGCCCTGTATCAAACTGGCTTCGGATTAATTATGGTTCATCATTTTTCTCCTTGTGGGTTTTTTACATTTAAGGGAATTTGCCACCTTTTAAACAGGTTGGCTTATATATTGTATATATAGGATACATTATATATACATTATTTTATTTATTTATCAATTTTAATATTATTGGCATTTTTAGTCTATATATGCGTGTCATAATTCAGATGTGCAGTGACGTCACGTGGGTCCCGTTGGCCATGTTGGATCCATATATGGTCAGTAGCTGTTACCTATATTTGTTATGCTTGCTGGATAATAAAGTGCACAATAGTACTAGCAGTATCACGCTATTTGGCCTCCTTCTTTCTGGGGCTCTTTATGAGCTTCCTGCCACCCACGGAGCCACGGTTAAGAAAGTGAGTGCCATACCTGTTTACTGAGTGAGCAGAGACACAGCGGCAGACCAGACCATACTTCAGAGGGAATCCCATGTTTACCTTAAGAGGGGTTATCTCTTTCATGCGCATACTGATTGCGCATCTGGTGAGTGCGCAGTCTTTTATCAGTTTGGACACCATCACCTTTTGAATATACTACTAGGATCCTTGTGATCTTTTTAGCACCACATCTACTGGGATATTGTGGACTGTACACTCACATGTAATATTGAACAGTCACAGGGTAGTGACACGAATAATCAATACATGTGTGGACTGTTTCCTTTTGCACTTTATTTATGCACTATGGTGTGTTACATGTAGTTTTAATAGAACTAGTGAGCACACAGAGTCACAAGACTGATTAACCATATATCTGCTTATGTTTACTGTGTGTATGATTTTTAGCGCTGCACCCTTTGTTGATCTACTACTCCAGATTGCATGCAGTACACCCATGCTTAGTGGTGGAAAAGCCTGATTGATCTGCATATATGTGAGTTGAAACTTGGCGATTTTTATATGTTCTTATACTAATAAACAGTGTTGCACTATGGGAGATCTGTTTTTTATCCCTTTATAGTCCTAATATGCTGTTCACCTATTGACATATACACTGCGGTACCTGTATATTGAGGAGTGATTTATATTGTAGAAGAATACCAATAAGGGGCTGTGGAACCTGAGTGGTCTGGAGAGTCATTACCTGTAGGATCCAGGGAGATCCAAAAGGCTTGTTGACCCTTGTGGGCCGCATCAAGGAGGTGAGTGGGCATGCCTGCCATCTAGAATTTATGCTCACCATTTTGCACCAGCACTGGAGCACTTTTGGTACCATGGTACCATGTCTGGTGTGCCTCATTGCCCATAAAGTGTCCTGAATACCTCTGAGTGGATTGACCACTCTTCTGGTGACAATTGCTGGTGACTGAGGAAGTCTGCCTGCCAATTTTCACCCCAAGAATCTGAATGCCTGACAAAGCAGAAACATGGAACTCTGCCCAAGACAGGATGAGATTCGCCTCTTCCTGGTACCTCCTGGAAATTGAGATAGCTATGGCCATGGAATTGTCTGACTGGAGGATATCTTCTGAAAACCGTACAGTCGAACCATCCAGTGTATCAGAGTGAGATGGATTGCTCCTAGCTCTAGCATGTAGATGGGTAACAACCTTTCCTTTGGGAACCAAGACCCCTGCACTGAAAGGTGAACCAGAACACTTCCCTATCCTATCAGGCTGGCATATGTCATTAGTACCTTCCAAGAAATGGGGAGAAATTTCCTTGTATCCAACACCCACCAATTTGGAGCCTGTAGTTTATTTGGGTAAAGAGACATCAGACAATCCAGTGATCGAGCTCTTCAACCCCATACCAGCAGGATATTCTGCTGCAGAGGTCTGAGCTAAAAGGAACTAGCTCAAAGGTGGCAACCATCATTCTCAGCAGTCTCATTTGAAGACAAATTGAGGGAAATTCACAAGTTCTGAGGGAATACACCTGATTTCTCAGAGCAATGCACTTTTCTGGAGGAAGAAAAACTTTTACCTGGACAATGCCCAAGACTGGAGCCAAATACCCAAGCATCTGAGTTGGCACCAATTCCAGAGTGTGAAACATGAGAGAAACATTTTGTCTCAACCGGTGAATTAATTGTTCTCTGAGCAGCAGATCATCCAATTATCCAAGAATGGGTACCCAAGGCCCAGAACTGGGCCCAGCACCTTTGTGAACACCTTAAGGGCTGTGGACAACCTGAATGGTAGAGCCACAAATTGAAAGTGCCAGTCTTCTATCACAAATCACAAGAATGACAGATGAGAAGAAAATATAGTAATATGGAGATAGGTATCCCTTATGTTCACTGGTGCCAGGAGGTCACCTGGTTGGTGCAAAGCCACCACTGAGTGACTCCATTCAAAATGTCTGAATCTGGAGAAATTTATTGAGATTCTTGAGGTTAAAAATTGTCTGAACATCACCATTTGGCTTTGTGGCCATGAACAGGTTTGAGTAAAAACTGAGGAACCTTTCGGGCTTCTGGGACTGGCCTAATCAAGGTGAATCAAACATCCACCATCCACAAATGCCAGCAAACCCCCCCCCCCCCCACACACACACACACACTCAAATGAGTGGGGGAAGCTCTTCACTGGGAACTTGGAATCTGATTTTGTTGGTTTAGATGACCAGGACTTTTTACAATAATGGCCCTGAGACTTCCCTCTAGAGGCCGCCATTTGAGGGCACCAAAAAGATTGTCTTGAAAGACCCCTAACCAGACATAGTAGGAGCAGTCACTCTTTGAGACGGGTGCTTACTTTTCTCCTTTAGCGGTAGAGGAGAACTCCTACTTCCAGAGACCTTTCAGATATATCTATCCAGATCCATCCCAAAAAGACCTTCTCCGTGAAAAGGAAAACATTGTAACAATTTGTTGCAAGACAACTCTACAGGCCAGTTTTTCAAACACAGAATCCTGCTTACATGAATGGACAAAGGGTCAAAACATGACATTTTCTGAACAGAGTCCTACAGGCATCCACAGAAAAATAGAGAGCATGAGATAAATGTGTTGCCCCTCCAGGATGTCACCCTTACCATCTTTAGAGTTCTTCTTAACCAGCTGCTTAATTTGGCCCTTAAGGTTCTGACTGTCACAAATAGCTGCTACTGCCATCTGTATAGCAGTTCCAGTCAAAGACAAATATGCTTTCAACAGTGTTTCCTATCTTTAATCAACCCAGGTCCATGAAGACCTGGATGCCACCAACTGTACATGTCACATTTCTATTAGGATATGAAACTGTTGCATCTACTGAAGGCATACTCCATTTCTTTATGAACATTTCCTCCATTGGATAAAACTGAGGGAATCTCTTTTGAGGAACAAACACCCTGTCTGGGTGATTCCATTACACATATAACATCTCTTCTAAGGGAAGATGCAAGAGAAATGACAAGGAAAATGACTGGAAACTCTGTGATGGTTACAAGGACCACTGAGATTAATATTTTACAGATGCAAATTCAGCAGATTGTAACTTGAAATCAGCATGAACCATCTGGGTCAGAGAATTCACTTAGCCTGAGGAACTCTCAGACTCTGGATTTCTTCAGGCTTAGAATCCTCAGTTGAAAAATTCACCAACTCTGCCTCTTCATCCATGTCCACCTACTGCTCATCTAATACTGGGAAGAGGACAGCCAAAGGGGATCATCTGAGCTTCTTACCACCTTGCCCTATGGAGGTTTAGATACCATCAAGTGTACATGCTAAACTAGCCAAAGTGGATGCCAAATTTTCCTTTATAACATATGCTGAGGTTGATGTTCCTGCAGTAGCCACAACACCAGACAGACATAAGAGCTCTAAAGCACCCAATGAATCTCGCTTTTTGGGAGATTCCACACCAGCTGGATTAAATCCAGTGTCTTTAAGACCTGATGGCAGCATACATGGGTCCTCCCAGCTGTACTCCCACCTCCCTACATTCAGGAAGGCATTAAGCTTGCTGACAAAATAACAAGGTCTATGCCAGCCAAGCAAACCCCATCAGCTGAGAGGACACACATACAAAAGCAACAGTGTGGGTTACTCCTATAAGACCTCCCAGCTGACAGTGCAGCTCTGTTGGGGTACTCACTTGCCACAAACAAATGAAAAGCTTGCACTGTGCCCTGCTGTGCCATTGATGCTGCTTCCTTAAACCATGCAAGTGGCTGATTCCCCCTGAGAACACACTGACTTCCTACAAAGATAGCCACCAGCTCCACCCTCATGGTGCGTTTTCCATCTCCGGATGTGCGTGTGCAGCCATGCACATGCTGTGTGCCTGCATAACGCACATATGTGCACGCAGCCACATGCACCTGCCATAGCGATGGCCACAACATACAGCAAAGACAAAAAGAAAACAGAACACTGTACATGCAAGCACCAGTCAGCACCATGCCACCTGGCATATGTATTTAATGCAGGAGCCCCAGGACACAAAAATCAGCTCCCCATAATTATCATTACCCTTAGAGTGGGATAAGGAAAACACATCAAAGCAGGCTAACAAAGGTGATTGCCATTTAAAGGGACCAACACCTTGCTAGGAAACTCATCATGCCTCACCACAGGATCCTTCTAAATAGGACAAGGATCCAATCTTCACCTATTATGGCAGGCTATGTCATTCCAGACCCTCAGGGACTCCACCCCCTTTCTCAGGATCCTCTGTCCTGGACCTGTATAGCATCCCCCTGGAAACACCTTGGTCAGTTGTTACTGCATAAAGTCCCAAATCACGGGTCCAGCACCAAATAGTCACATTACAGACAATTCCCACATTCTCACTCATCCATCGTAGAGGTGCATGGGTACCATCCATCTTAGCATCACAGATGTAGGAATGGAACACCAATCTCCTGATCCCAACTAGAATTGATTGAGAATCTGGCAGTACTGTGCAGAGAGCTGGACATCAGTGACCATCACCATTGGACACAAAAACATAACTCAGTTAGTCATGTATAAAAACCTGATCCTGTGATATACGAAAATATATATATATATAAGGAAAAGTATAACAGAAAACATTCCAAAATATTAATTCAGGATCATAGGTGTGTTTCTTAAAGGAAATCTAGATCATTAAGAAGTTAGTAAAGGAAAAATGACTCATACTATAAGGGAACATAGTGATAGTTTAGAACTTCCTCAAATTCAAAATCCTAACACTGACGTACAAAGCCGTCCACCACACTGCCCCGAACTACATCACTGACCTAATATCAAAGTACCGCCCAGCGCTCACACTCTGCTCCTCACAAGACCTTCTTCTCTCTAGTTCCCTGGTCTCCTCCTCCCATGCCCGCCTCCAGAACTTCTCCAGGGTGTCACCCATCCTGTGGAACTCCCTGCCCCCACCCATCAGATTATCACCTACTCTCCTCTCCTTTAGGTGCACCCTGAAAACCCATCTCTTCAGGGAAGCCTACCCCACCCCCTGCTAACTTGACCGACCTCCTCCACTCTTCCTACCACTCCATCCCCCAGAGCTATCTCCTCCTGTGCCACCATCCACTCCCTCCTAGATTGTAAGCTTGAAAGAGCAGGGCCCTCAATCCCCTCATGTTTTGCATTGTATTGGTATTGTTCTGTCACATGTTCTGTCCCCCTTTGTAATGTACAGCGCTGAGCGAACTATTGGCGCTTTATAAATACTGTATAATAATAATAATAACTTCCTGGCACCCCAGATACAAGCACTCCTAAACCCTCCTAAACCCCTTTTGTTGCACAGAGACACCTTTGAACAGCAGCATTGTTAGTCTGAGGGAAGTATTGCAGGAGAGCTTGTTCAGTTAACAGATTTACTGGCTGTATCCCCATTTGAAAAAAAATGAAAGAAAGCCTACAAAAGAAAACTAACGCAGCCATAACATCAAAGAATTGGTTATCTGCAATGTAATAAATGTTTGCTTTTGGGTTTACTACCACTTTAATCTTGGGGTGATTAGAGTACATCAAACAGTAGGTGCCAACAGCCCATCCAATAATCTCTGGATGCCTCCTTATTGTTAAAGTGTGCTTCCAGATTTCAATAAGCCACTTACCCACAGACCTGAATGACAACCGGGCCAGGGTTGTGGGGAATTAACATCTACATCAAACACTCATCTATGATAAGCTATACTTTGCTGGCAATTTAAACAGCATTTTTATTTTGTACAGTTTTGCTGTAGTTGGTTGCATATGTTGTACAGATGCACCACTTCACAGGCAAGTTAAGGGGACCCTCAGACATATAAAGGGATTTTTCATTTTCAATATTTCACTTAAAATATATTTTAAAAATCTCTGCTCCCTGTCAAATTATTTTTTTTTATTTTTTGCTTTGGTACATGTTCGCTATAACAGTTCCCAGTCTCCCATGCCACTTGTTTGACAATACCGTGCCTGTTAGCCTAGAAAATTATTGGTATTTTTGTTTTGTTTTTTCAACATTCAGCTCTCATAGTCTTTACTGGGGTTTGGATTCAGCACCCTAACTTTACGTATGTTCTGCAAACCTGCCTTGAACAGAACCCAGGTATGTTTGGCTCATCCCTAATTCTCCTAGAGTGTAAGCTCTAACGAGCAGGGCCCTCTGCTTCCTCTTGTACCAAATTGTACTGTAACTGTAATGTCTGCCTTCATTTTGTAAAGCGCTGCACAAACTGTTGGCGCTATATAAATCCTGTATAATAATAATGTATAATAATGTATTTCAATTCCATTAAATCATAGTGGCTGGTGAGAAAATAGCTAGGCAAAGCACATCAAAGCTCAGGTTTCTGCACTTCATATCTTGTTTAAAAGACTGTTGGTCTCTCACTCCTAAATCACTCCAAATTCATCTTGTTCACCACCTGCCCTGACCTTTTAGCTGTCCCAGTTTCTGATATTGCCTGTTGACTATGAACCATACACTGGTTCAATTCCAGGTCAACTGCCATTTGAGAGAGCTGCAATACCCACTAGTAAAGTCATTCAACTCCTTGTGAGGTGCTCTGGTGATGATCTGGTGTATATGCTTAGGTTGGCCATAGATCAGTAGCTTTTCAAATGAAAAGAAGGTTGTAAGAAAAAAATGTTTTTATAAACATTAGTGGGTCAAATTGATGTTCAGTTTCAGCTGCACTAATGATAAAATTCGAAGGAGCAGGAGGAAAAATTTTTCTTGAACAAACGAATTTCTAACAAAATATGTAGTTTTCAATTCTTTCCAAAATGAATGCTAAACGCAAACAAAATCTTTCAAATGACAAACAAATGTTCTAAGAATGTTCTGAGAACTGGCGTAAAAAATTTAAGAATTTTCGTTTGAAATTCCATCTATCTATGGCCATTTAGACTCTGCACCACAGCCATTGTAATGACTCACGCCATATTTGCAGTGCAGAAACCGCAGAGGGTCCACTATCCAGTTTTTCCATGACAACCCAGTTCTCTTACATTGCAGAAACAGAATTTTGCTAACCCATTAGAGCACATCCTCTCCTTATTACCACCTCTAGGGTGTTATTTCTTATAGCCTGTCAGTCAAGTGTCAGGTTTTTTTGTTTTTTTTCTGCAAAGCAATAGGCTTTAGGGTGATAATATTGTATTCCTCTGACTCTACCATGTTGTTGCTTTCTAACATTTTCCATCTCTGAAATTTGACATTATAGTCCTTTAATTTTATTCGGCT
Source organism: Staurois parvus (assembly GCF_062004578.1). Taxonomy (NCBI): domain Eukaryota; kingdom Metazoa; phylum Chordata; class Amphibia; order Anura; family Ranidae; genus Staurois; species Staurois parvus. The sequence goes on along the minus strand of NW_028318646.1, from coordinate 898,264 downwards.
TGATGTCATTTAATCATCTACATTTGGATTTTTTTTATCCACTATTTTTTTATTTAACACTGAATAAATAGTTTGATTAAATGGATTTAAGAAGATACATTTATTAATTGATCTGCTTTACAACTCTGATGTATTCCTTGAGCAAGACTTCCAATTAGTTTACAGCATTGTCCCTGCCCATGTTTTCTTTACCAAGGCAGGGATAGCCCTAGAAGGAAAAAAATCTAAAAAAAATTATAGCACAAGGTAAATCTGTAAATACTATTTACAAAAAAGAAGAAACCCCCCAAAATTATGTGTGCCGAACCTATGCCACACATTTTAAGTCTTCCTGTACCTTTTCTTAATAAATGGGTTTCCAAAACTTAACAGTTATGTCAATTGGAAAGATAAATACATAGTGCTTTGGTGCACAATACTTTACCTTACAAATATGCAAGTAGTAGTAGTAGTAGTAGGAGGAGATTCTATAATCAGAAGGAATGATAATTTGTCGCCAGGATCGCCTCAACCGATTGGATTGCTGTCTCCCTGGTGCCATGGTTCGGCATGTGATGGATAAATTACTGGGAGGGGCTTGGCATGACCTAGCTGTCTTGGTCCATGTTGGAACCAATGACAGAATACATGGAAGATGGAGGCTCCTTAAGAATCAATTTAAAGAACTAGGCTGCAAGTTGAAGGGAAGGACCTCCAAGGTAAAATTCTCTGAAATATTATCTGTGCCATGCACAACTCAGAAAAGACAGGGGGAGATTAGAGAACTCAATGCATGGCTAAAGATCTGGTGTGAGAGAGAAGGATTTGGGTTTCTAAAGCAGTGGGCTGCCTTTTCATTGGGGTGCAACCCTAATGCTAGAGATGGTTTGCACCTAAATGGAAGGGGGTCTGCTGTGCTGGGGGAGAGGTTTATGGGGAGGCTGGAGGAGTATTTCAACTAAGATCGAGGAGGGAGGGAGAATTAGATTATAATGGGGTAGACAGATTAGACAGGGGTCAGTCCTTGTTGGGGGGTGGAATGGGAAAAGATGGGGGGAGGGCTATGGCAGATGACAAGAAGTTCCTCATGTTAAAAACAACCATTGGAATTGGCACCATTTGTATGAAAATAAAAAATATGCAAAATACGTGTGGACAAGGTGTCAATGAACTAAAGCGTTTGTTCACCAATGCCAGAAGTCTGCCAAGCAAAATAGGTGAGTTGAAAGCTTTGGTGCAAGAAGAAAACTAAGATTTAATTAGTATTGCAGAATATTGGCTTCATTCTTCACATGAATGGGCCATTAATATTCCTGGCTATGTTCTCTTTCAGAGAAACAGGGCAAAAAAGAAAAGGTAGTGGTGGTGTCTGTCTCTATGTGAGAAGTGATCTCAAAGCGATGTGAAAAAGGCCTATTTGATGGAGAGTGTGATGGGGCTGAAGCATTTTGGGTGAAACTGCACATGGGGGTGTGTACTACAAGGTAATAATTGGAGTTTTTTATAGGACTCTCAGTGTTAATGAGGAGGTGGAGACTCAGGTCCTTGAACAGATCAAAAGGGCTGCAAGGGCTGGGACAGTGATGATAATAATAGGGGGGTTTAACTACCCGGACATTGACTGGAGTAATGGTACTGCAGAAACAGTTAAAGAGCAAATATTTATAAACCTACTACAGGACAATTTTATGGTACAGTTCATAGAAGCCCCAACTAGGAATGATGCTCTGCTGAACCTGGTAATCTCAAACCATGCAGAGCTTATTACAAATGTCCATATAAAAGAACATCTGGGTAGCAGTGACCATAACATGATTTCATTTATTGTTAGTTGTAAACATCAAGCACATATGGGGAAAATGCTCAACTTTTAAGAGAGCTAATATTCCAAGGCTGAGAGCTGCTCTCCAAGACTTATACTGGGAGGGAATATTGGCATTGATGAACACAGGACAGAAATGGGAGTTCTTCAAAAAGACTGTATGTGAACACACTGCAAAATACAGTATATTCCCATGGGCAACAAGATTAAAAGGCTAAAAATCAAACCTGTGTGGTTTATAGCCAAAGTTAAAAAAGCTATAGATAATAAGTAGAGATGAGCGAATTATTCAAAAATTCGATTCGGCTGATTCGCCGAATTTGAGGAAGAAATTCGATTCGATGCGAATTTATTCGCTACGAATTTAACTTATAAAAAGGGTTTCTAGGCTTCAGAGAGCCTTTAAATTAGTGCAGAACACTGTACCTTTAATTTAAATGCCCTTGGAGATGAGGAAGGAGAAGGAGAAGGAGAAGGATGAGAAGAAGGAGAAGGATGAGAAGAAGGAGAAGGAGAAGGATGAGAAGAAGGAGAAGGATGAGAAGAAGGAGAAGGATGAGAAGAAGGAGAAGGATGAGAAGAAGGAGAAGGATGAGAAGAAGGAGAAGGAGAAGGATGAGAAGAAGGAGAAGGATGAGAAGATGGAGAAGGAGAAGGATGAGAAGAAGGAGAAGGAGAAGGATGAGAAGAAGGAGAAGGAGAAGGATGAGAAGAAGGAGAAGGATGAGAAGAAGGAGAAGGAGAAGGATGAGAAGAAGGAGAAGGATGAGAAGAAGGAGAAGGATGAGAAGAAGGATGAGAAGAAGGAGAAGGATGAGAAGAAGGAGAAGGATGAGAAGAAGGATGAGAAGAAGGAGAAGGATGAGAAGAAGAATGATGAGAAGAAGAAGAAGGATGAGAAGAAGGAGAAGGATGAGAAGAAGAAGAAGGATGAGAAGAAGAAGAAGAAGGATGAGAAGAAGAAGAAGGATGAGAAGAAGGAGAAGGATGAGAAGAAGAAGAAGGATGAGAAGAAGAAGAAGGATGAGAAGAAGGAGAAGGATGAGAAGAAGAAGAAGGATGAGAAGAAGAAGAAGGATGAGAAGGAGAATTCCAAGCCGGCAAAAAGTGTATCTGCAGAGCTCCGCTATTTCTTAGCGGAGCTCTGCAGATACACTTAGCGGAGCTCTGCAGATACACTTTTTGCCGGCTTGGAATTCTTCTTATTTTCATCCTACTTCTTCTTCTTCTTCATCCTCATCCTCAGAAGAAGAAGAAGAGGATGAGGATGAGGATGAAGAGGAAGAAGAAGAAGAAGAAGAAGAAGAAGTAGGATGAAAATAAGAAGAATTCCAAGCCGGCAAAAAGTGTATCTGCAGAGCTCCTCTATTCTGCAGATACACTTAGAGGAGCTCTGCAGATACACTTTTTGCCGGCTTGGAATTCTTCTTATTTTCATCCTACTTCTTCTTCTTCTTCTTCTTCTTCTTCATCCTCATCCTCATCCTCAGAAGAAGAAGAAGAGGATGAGGATGAAGAAGAAGTAGGATGAAAATAAGAAGAATTCCAAGCCGGCAAAAAGTGTATCTGCAGAGCTCCGCTAAGTGTATCTGCAGAGCTCCGCTATTTCTGACAGTTCTCTGACATTCACTCCATACAGCGGTTGAAACATTGTATCTATTTGTTTCCATAAATGGAAACAAATAGATACAATGTTTCAACCGCTGTATGGAGTGAATGTCAGAGAACTGTCAGAAATAGGCTATTTCTGACAGTTCTCTGACATTCACTCCATACAGCGGTTGAAACATTGTATCTATTTGTTTCCATAAATGGAAACAAATAGATACAATGTTTCAACCGCTGTATGGAGTGAATGTCAGAGAACTGTCAGAAATAGCGGAGCTCTGCAGATACACTTAGCGGAGCTCTGCAGATACACTTTTTGCCGGCTTGGAATTCTTCTTATTTTCATCCTACTTCTTCTTCTTCTTCATCCTCATCCTCTTCTTCTTCTTCTGAGGATGAGGATGAAGAAGAAGAAGAAGAAGTAGGATGAAAATAAGAAGAATTCCAAACCGGCAAAAAGTGTATCTGCAGAGCTCCGCTAAGTGTATCTGCAGAGCTCCTCTATTTCTGACAGTTCTCTGACATTCACATTTACAGCGGTTGAAACATTGTATCTATTTGTTTCCATAAATGGAAACAAATAGATACAATGTTTCAACCGCTGAGCTCTGCAGATACACTTAGCGGAGCTCTGCAGATACACTTAGCGGAGCTCTGCAGATACACTTTTTGCCGGCTTGGAATTCTTCTTATTTTCATCCTACTTCTTCTTCTTCTTCTTCATCCTCATCCTCAGAAGAAGAAGAATGAAAAGAAGAAGAAGAAGAATGAAAAGAAGAATGAAAAGAAGAAGAAGAATGAAAAGAAGAAGAAGAAGAATGAAAAGAAGAATGAGAAGAATGAAAAGATTCTTCTTCTTCTTTTCATTCTTCTTTTCATTCTTCTTCTTCTTTTCATTCTTCTTCTTCTTTTCATTCTTCTTTTCATTCTTCTTTTCATTCTTCTCATTCTTCTTCTCATTCTTCTTTTCATTCTTCTTCTCATTCTTCTTTTCATTCTTCTTCTTCTTTTCATTCTTCTTTTCATTCTTCTCATTCTTCTTTTCATTCTTCTTCTCATTCTTCTTTTCATCCTTCTTCTTCTTTTCATTCTTCTTTTCATTCTTCTTCTTCTTCTTCTTTTCATTCTTCTTCTTCTTCTTTTCATTCTTCTTTTCATTCTTCTCATTCTTCTTTTCATTCTTCTCATTCTTCTTCTCATTCTTCTTTTCATTCTTCTTCTCATTCTTCTTTTCATTCTTCTTCTTCTTTTCATTCTTCTTTTCATTCTTCTCATTCATCTTTTCATTCTTCTTTTCATTCTTCTTCTCATTCTTCTTTTCATTCTTCTTCTTCTTTTCATTCTTCTTTTCATTCTTCTTCTCATTCTTCTTTTCATGAAGAAGAAAAAAAGAATGAGAAGAATGAAAAGAAGAATGAAAAGAAGAAGAAGAAGAATGAAAAGAAGAATGAGAAGAAGAATGAAAAGAAGAATGAAAAGAAGAATGAGAAGAATGAAAAGAAGAATGAGAAGAATGAAAAGAAGAATGAAAAGAAGAAGAAGAAGAATGAAAAGAAGAAGAAGAATGAAAGAAGAATGAAAAGAAGAAGAAGAAGAATGAAAAGAAGAATGAAAAGAAGAAGAAGAATGAAAAGAAGAAGAAGAAGAATGAAAAGAAGAAGAAGAATGAAAAGAAGAAGAAGAAGAATGAAAAGAAGAATGAAAAGAAGAATGAGAAGAATGAAAAGATTCTTCTTCTTCTTCTTTTCATTCTTCTTCTTCTTCTTTTCATTCTTCTTTTCATTCTTCTCATTCTTCTTTTCATTCTTCTCATTCTTCTTCTCATTCTTCTTTTCATTCTTCTTCTCATTCTTCTTTTCATTCTTCTTCTTCTTTTCATTCTTCTTTTCATTCTTCTCATTCTTCTTTTCATTCTTCTTTTCATTCTTCTTCTCATTCTTCTTTTCATTCTTCTTCTTCTTTTCATTCTTCTTTTCATGAAGAAGAAAAGAAGAATGAGAAGAATGAAAAGAAGAATGAAAAGAAGAAGAATGAAAAGAAGAATGAGAAGAAGAATGAAAAGAAGAATGAAAAGAAGAATGAGAAGAATGAAAAGAAGAATGAAAAGAAGAAGAAGAAGAATGAAAAGAAGAATGAAAAGAAGAAGAAGAAGAATGAAAAGAAGAAGAAGAATGAAAAGAAGAATGAAAAGAAGAAGAAGAATGAAAAGAAGAAGAAGAAGAATGAAAAGAAGAATGAGAAGAATGAAAAGAAGAAGAAGAAGAATGAAAAGAAGAAGAAGAATGAAAAGAAGAAGAAGAAGAATGAAAAGAAGAATGAAAAGAAGAAGAAGAATCAAAAGAAGAAGAAGAAGAATGAAAAGAAGAATGAGAAGAATGAAAAGATTCTTCTTCTTCTTTTCATTCTTCTTTTCATTCTTCTTCTTCTTTTCATTCTTCTTCTTCTTATTTTCATTCTTATTTTCATTCTTCTTTTCATTCTTCTCATTCTTCTTTTCATTCTTCTTCTCATTCTTCTTTTCATTCTTCTTCTCATTCTTCTTTTCATTCTTCTTCTTCTTTTCATTCTTCTTTTCATTCTTCTCATTCTTCTTTTCATTCTTCTTTTCATTCTTCTTCTCATTCTTCTTTTCATGAAGAAGAAAAGAAGAATGAAAAGAAGAATGAAAAGAAGAAGAAGAATGAAAAGAAGAAGAAGAAGAATGAAAAGAAGAATGAGAAGAATGAAAAGATTCTTCTTCTTCTTCTTTTCATTCTTCTTTTCATTCTTCTTCTTCTTTTCATTCTTCTTCTTCTTCTTTTCATTCTTCTTTTCATTCTTCTCATTCTTCTTTTCATTCTTCTCATTCTTCTTCTCATTCTTCTTTTCATTCTTCTTCTCATTCTTCTTTTCATTCTTCTTCTTCTTTTCATTCTTCTTTTCATTCTTCTCATTCTTCTTTTCATTCTTCTTCTCATTCTTCTTTTCATCCTTCTTCTTCTTTTCATTCTTCTTCTTCTTCTTCTTTTCATTCTTCTTCTTCTTCTTTTCATTCTTCTTTTCATTCTTCTCATTCTTCTTTTCATTCTTCTCATTCTTCTTCTCATTCTTCTTTTCATTCTTCTTCTCATTCTTCTTTTCATTCTTCTTCTTCTTTTCATTCTTCTTTTCATTCTTCTCATTCTTCTTTTCATTCTTCTTTTCATTCTTCTTCTCATTCTTCTTTTCATTCTTCTTCTTCTTTTCATTCTTCTTTTCATTCTTCTTCTCATTCTTCTTTTCATGAAGAAGAAAAAAAGAATGAGAAGAATGAAAAGAAGAATGAAAAGAAGAAGAAGAAGAATGAAAAGAAGAATGAGAAGAAGAATGAAAAGAAGAATGAAAAGAAGAATGAGAAGAATGAAAAGAAGAATGAGAAGAATGAAAAGAAGAATGAAAAGAAGAAGAAGAAGAATGAAAAGAAGAAGAAGAATGAAAAGAAGAATGAAAAGAAGAAGAAGAATGAAAAGAAGAAGAAGAATGAAAAGAAGAAGAAGAATGAAAAGAAGAAGAAGAAGAATGAAAAGAAGAATGAAAAGAAGAATGAGAAGAATGAAAAGATTCTTCTTCTTCTTCTTTTCATTCTTCTTCTTCTTCTTTTCATTCTTCTTTTCATTCTTCTCATTCTTCTTTTCATTCTTCTCATTCTTCTTCTCATTCTTCTTTTCATTCTTCTTCTCATTCTTCTTTTCATTCTTCTTCTTCTTTTCATTCTTCTTTTCATTCTTCTTCTCATTCTTCTCTTCATGAAGCAGAAAAGAAGAATGAGAAGAATGAAAAGAAGAATGAAAAGAAGAAGAATGAAAAGAAGAATGAGAAGAAGAATGAAAAGAAGAATGAAAAGAAGAATGAGAAGAATGAAAAGAAGAATGAAAAGAAGAAGAAGAAGAATGAAAAGAAGAATGAAAAGAAGAGGAAGAAGAATGAAAAGAAGAAGAAGAAGAATGAAAAGAAGAATGAAAAGAAGAAGAAGAATGAAAAGAAGAAGAAGAAGAATGAAAAGAAGAAGAAGAAGAATGAAAAGAAGAAGAAGAATGAAAAGAAGAAGAAGAAGAATGAAAAGAAGAATGAAAAGAAGAAGAAGAATGAAAAGAAGAAGAAGAAGAATGAAAAAAAGAATGAGAAGAATGAAAAGATTCTTCTTCTTATTTTCATTCTTCTTTTCATTCTTCTCATTCTTCTTTTCATTCTTCTTCTCATTCTTCTTTTCATTCTTCTTTTCATTTTTCTTCTTCTTTTCATTCTTCTTTTCATTCTTCTCATTCTTCTTTTCATTCTTCTTTTCATTCTTCTTCTCATTCTTCTTTTCATGAAGAAGAAAAGAAGAATGAAAAGAAGAATGAAAAGAAGAAGAAGAATGAAAAGAAGAATGAGAAGAAGAATGAAAAGAAGAATGAAAAGAAGAATGAGAAGAATGAAAAGAAGAATGAAAAGAAGAAGTATTCCAGTACAGCAAAAAGTGTATCTGCAGAGAGCTCCGCTATTTCTGACAGTTCTCTGACAGTTCCTTCACATTTACAGCGGTTGAAACATTGTATCTGTTTCCGAATAAAAACATCTGTATCCTAAATGGAAACAAATAGATACAATGTTTCAACCGCTGTACATGTGAAGGAACTGTCAGAGAACTGTCAGAAATAGCGGAGCTCTCTGCAGGGACACTTTTGCCGGCTGATCGGGAAAAATCCGATTCGCGCACCTTAAGTATGCTAATATTCGGATTCGACGCGAATCGAATTTTTCCTGAAATTCGAAACGAATTCCACTTCGCCTGGTTCGATTCGCTCATCTCTAATAATAAGAAAAGAGCTTTTATTAAATATAAAAATGAAGGAACGCTATCATTGTTTAAACATTACAAAGAATATAACAGAATATGCAAAAAGGAAATAAAGGCCGCAAAAATTGAAAACGAATTACAAATTGCAAAAGATAGGACCAACCCCAAAAAAGTCTTCAAATATATTAATAGTAAAAAGGTCAGGTCCGAGCAGGCCCTTTACAAAATAATCTACAGTGGCTGACTGGGGACAAAGAGAAGACAAATTTATAAAATATAATTAAAAAACATGAACCATGCATAGTCATAAACATGTGCATATTTTAGACATATCATAAACCAGTCCCATAACTAGTGTAAAATAAAGTGCTCGTGCTTGTGTTCAACCTGTATTCAATATCCTGATTGGTGCTCCACTGTGCTCATCAAAAATGCCCCACATGGACTGACACTCACCCTCATTCCATGTCCATCTATCTCTAGAGTGCTCATTAACACTTTGCGGGACAATCCCAGTATGCCAATGGTCCCTGGATCCTTTAGCCTGTGATCATCTATCCTTAAGGTGGTCCATGACATATAAGGAACAATTTCCAAAAACGCCCGCTGTTTCCACAGCTCTGCAAGCAGCAAAGAAATGTAGCACCATATATGAAGAAAAAGAAGGGGACATCCCATAGTGAAAAATTGCTTGGTACTTTTATTGGGGGTAATCGTATGAATATACACTCCCGAGAAAAGTGCCTATAGCCTGACACCTGGTGTACTCAGCCTTGTTGTAAATTAAAATGAAAGCCGCTGACCTGATCATTCCTCAGAGTAGCTTGTGTTCCACAGGGCGGATGTGACGTCGGCAGAAGTTGCTTCATCATACCTCGACGTTTTTTGTTCAAAGAACGTCTTCAGGAAATGAAAAATCCGCCATTTTGGTAATGGTATTTATACCTTTCGGCCAGATAGTTAATTGGTGGAAATCAACCGCAACATTGCTGAGCTCAGGTCTAGTGTGTGTTGTTGAGTGGAAAATATCCATAAGCGCAGGAGAACTTTCTCTTTATTTAAATGTATTAAATACCTTCTTCAGCTCTGTATATACAAAGGAGCATGCGTGAGCTCTTGTCCATAATGGGCAAGGTATTGACACAGCTCCAGATGATCCACATTGGCTCACAATTGATATGATCTAAAAATATTTAGACAGAACAAAGATGAATAAAGCACATGGACCGGATGGCATACACCCACGGGTCCTTAAAGAATTGAGCTCTGTCATTGTTTCTAATTTTTAGGGACTCTTTAAAGACTGACATAGTACAACTGGACGGGCGTATGGCCAATGTGGTGTCTACATTTAAAAAGGAGTTAAAGTCTTTACCAAGTAATTATAGACCTGTTAGTTTATTATTATTATTATTATTATTAGTAGTATTATACAGTATTTATATAGCGCCAAAGGGTATGCTCAGCGCTGTACAGTAGCAAGGGGGACAGAACATGAGACAAGACAGTAACAATACAATACACGAGGGGTTCGAGGGCCCTGCTCTTTTGAGCTTACAATCTAGGAGGGAGGGGAAAGTGGCACAGAAGGAGATGGCTGTGGGGGATGGAGTGGTGGGAGGAGTGGAGGAGGTTAGTTGTTAGGTGAGGTCGGGTGTTAGGTGAGGTTGGGGAAGGCTTCCCTGAAGAGGAGGGTTTTCAGGGTGCGCCTGAAGGTGAGGAGGATAGGCGACAGTCTGATGGATTGGGGTAGGGAGTTCCAGAGGATGGGGGAAGTCCTAGAGAAGTCCTGCAATCGGGCGTGGGAGGAGGAGACCAGGGAGCTTGAGAGTAGGAGGTCCTGTGAGGAGCAGAGGGCACGGGTAGGGTAGTATTTGGGTATCAGGTCAGTTATGTAGTTTGGGGCGGCATTGTGAATGGCTTTGTAGGTCAGAGTTAGCAGTTTGAATTTGATGCGTTGGGCAATCGGGAAGGGATTGGCAGAGGGGGGGAGGCAGATGTGGAGCGGTTGGTGAGGTGGATGAGTCTAGCCGCTGAGTTTAGGATCGACTGGAGTGGGGATAGCGTTCGTTTGGGTAGACCAGTGAGAAGGGAATTGCAATAGTCCATGCGTGAGATGATGAGGGAGTGTACGAGTTGTTTGGTGGTGTCTGGGGTGAGAAATGTGAGTATCTTGGAGATGTTGCGGAGGTGGAGCCTGCAAGATCTAGATAGCAGTTGGATGTGGGGTAGGAAGGAGAGGTGGGAGTCCAGGGTGACACCCAGGACTTTGGCGTGTGGGGTGGGAGAGATGGTGGCGTTGTTAGTAGTGATGGAGAGGATGGGGGGGGGCTCAGGGTGGGGGGAAGACCAGGTTTTGGATAGGTTAAGTTTGAGGAAATGGAGCAACATCCAGTTTGATATGTGGTTTAGGAGGTGGGCGATGCGGGCAGAGAGTGAGGGGGTGAGGTGAGGCGTGGAGAGGTAAATTTGGGTGTCATCGGCATAGAGGTGGTATTTGAAGCCGTGGGAGTGAATAAGTCTGCAAAGGGAGGAGGAATAGATGGAGAAGAGGAGGGGCCCGAGGACAGAGCCTTGGGGGACCCCGACAGAGAGGGGGAGGGAGGGGGAGGTGGCAGTGTTGTAGGTGACGCTGAAGGAGCGTTGGGAAAGGTAGGAGGAGAACCAGGAGAGAGCAGCGTCCTTGATGTCAAGGGAGTACAGTTTGGCAAGGAGGAGAGGGTGGTCAACAGTGTCGAAGGCCGCGGAGAGGTCGAGCAGCAGGAGGATAGAATAGTGGCCATTGGCTTTGGCGGTTATCAGGTCGTTGGTGATTTTAAGTAGGGCGGTTTTGGTGGAGTGCAGGGGACGGAAGCCAGACTGTAGGGGGTCAAGGAGGTTGTTATCAGTGAGGTGGGCGCTTAGGCGATTGTAGGCCAGGCTCTCAAGGAGCTTGGAAGTGAAGGGCAACAAGGAGATGGGTCTAAGGTTGTTAAGGTTAGTGGGGTCAAGGGAGGGTTTTTTGAGTATGGGGGTGATGTGTGCGTGCTTTAGAGGGGAGGGGAAGGTGCCGATGGAGAGGGAGAGATTGAAGATGTGGGTGAGGGAGCGAATGATGGAGGGGGGGGGGTGACTGGAGGAGCTGTGAGGGGATAGGGTCCAGGGGGCAGGTGGTGAGGCGGGCTTCAGTGAAGACCTTAGAGACTTCTTCGGGGGTAGTTTGGCTGAAGGAGCGGAGTGTTGGAGAGGTGATGATGTGCGGGGCATTAGGTATAGTGGGGGGTAGTGCGGCTATGAGGTTGGGGGAGGGGACGGTTGAGGGGTTGAAGGAGGGCGGGAGGCTGGGTGGAGAGGTGGATTGTGAGTTAACAATGTCCTTACGGATTGCGTCAATCTTGTTTTGGAAGTTTAACATCAATAGTTGGGAAGATACTGGAGAGTTTAATAAAAGACCACATAGATGAGTTCTTGCAGGGAAAAATATTTTAAACGACAGACAGCATGGATTCATGAAAGAGAGAAGTTGTCAAACAAATCTGATTTGTTTTTATGAGGGGGTGAGCAAAACCTTGGACAGAGGGGTGGCGGTGGACGTGGTATACTTGGATTTTGCAAAAGCGTTTGACACAGTTCCCCACACACGGCTAATGTGTAAGGTAAAGTCTACGGGCTTGGAAAAATCTGTATGTAAATGGATAGAAAACTGGCTAAAAGACCAAATTCAGAGAGTAGTGTTTAAAGTTTCATATTCTGCATGATCTAGGGTTGTCAGGGGTGTACCCCAAGGTTCAGTGTTGGGACCCTTACTTTTTAATATATTTATAAACAATATAAGGTCTGGAATTAAAAATCCCATTTCAGTCTTTGCAGATGACACCAAGCTGTGCAGTGGAATAACGTCCTTACAGGATGTCTTCAACTTGCAACCCGACTTCAATGCACTGTTTAATTGGGCAACTACAGTATGTGGCAAATGAGGTTTAATGTAAGGTTATGCACTTGGGTGCTAAGTATATGCATGCATCATACATACTAGGGGGGTACAACTGGGGGAATCAATGGTGGAGAAGGATCTGGGAGTTCTGGTAGATCATAAGCTTAATAATGGCTTGCCAATGCCAAGCTGCAGTTTTTAAAGCGAGCAAAATCCTCTCTTGTATTAAAAGAGGTATAGACTCCAGAAAGAGAGATATCATTTTACTCCTGTACAAATCATTAGTAACACCTCATCTGGAATATGCAGTTCAGTTTTGGGCACCAATTCACAAAAAGAACATTGGGGAACTGGAGAAAGTACAGAGAAGGCCAACCAAACCGATAAGAGGCATGGAGGAGCTCAGCTACAGTCAGGTCCATAAATATTGGGACATGGACACAATTCTAACATTTTTGGCTCTATACACCACCACAATGGATTTGAAATGAAACGAACAAGATGTGCTTTAACTGCAGACTGTCAGTTTTAATTTGAGGGTATTTACATCCAAATCAGGTGAACAGTGTAGGAATTATAACAGTTTGCATATGTGCCTCCCACTTGTTTACGGACCAAAAGTAATGGGACAGAATAATAATCATAAATCAAACTTTCACTTTTTAATACTTGGTTGCAAATCCTTTGCAGTCAATTACAGCCTGAAGTCTGGAACGCATAGACATCACCAGACGCTGGGTTTCATCCCTGGTGATGCTCTGCCAGGCCTCTACTGCAACTGTCTTCAGTTCCTGCTTGTTCTTGGGGCATTTTCCCTTCAGTTTTGTCTTCAGCAAGTGAAATGCATGCTCAATTGGATTCAGGTCAGGTGATTGACTTGGCCATTGCATAACATTCCACTTCTTTCCCTTCAAAAACTCTTTGGTTGCTTTTGCGGTATGCTTTGGGTCATTGTCCATCTGCACTGTGAAGCGGCGTCCAATGAGTTGCGAAGCATTTGGCTGAATATGAGCAGATAAAATTGCCCGAAACACTTCAGAATTCATCCTGCTGCTTTTGTCAGCAGTCACATCATCAATAAATACAAGAGAAGCAGTTTCATTGGCAGCCATACATGCCCACGCCATGACACTACCACCACCATGCTTCACTGATGAGGTGGTATGCTTAGGATCATGAGCAGTTCCTTTCCTTCTCCATACTCTTCTCTTCCCATCACTCTGGTACAAGTTGATCTCGGTCTCATCTGTCCATAGGATGTTGTTCCAGAACTGTGAAGGCTTTTTTAGATGTCGTTTGGCAAACTCTAATCTGGCCTTCCTGTTTTTGAGGTTCACCAATGGTTTCCATCTTGTGGTGAACCCTCTGTATTCACTCGGTGAAGTCTTCCCTTGATTGTTGACTTTGACACACATACACCTACCTCCTGGAGGGTGTTCTTGATCTGGCCAACTGTTGTGAAGGGTGTTGTCTTCACCAGGGAAAGAATTCTTTGGTCATCCACCACAGTTGTTTTCCGTGGTCTTCCAGGTCTTTTGGTGTTGCTGAGCTCTTCGGTGCGTTCCTTCTTTTTAAGAATGTTCCAAACAGTTGTTTTGGCCACTCCTAATGTTTTTGCTATCTCTCTGATGGGTTTGTTTTGTGTTTTCAGCCTAATGATGGCTTGCTTCACTAATAGTGACAGCTCTTTGGATCTCATCTTGAGAGTTGACAGCAACAGATTCCAAATGCAAATAGCACACTTGAAATGAACTCTGGACCTTTTATCTGCTCATTGTAATTGGGATAATGAGGGAATAACACACAACTGGCCATGGAACAGCTGAGAAACCAATTGTCCCATTACTTTTGGCCCCTTAACAAGTGGGAGGCACATATGCAAACTGTTGTAATTCCTACACCGTTCACCTGATTTGGATGTAAATACCCTCAAATTAAAGCTGACAGTCTGCCGTTAAAGCACATCTGTTTGTTTCATTTCAAATCCATTGTGGTGGTGTATAGAGCCAAAAATGTTAGAATTGTATCCATGTCCCAATATTTATGGACCTGACTGTATGAGGAAAGATTAGAGGAACTGAATTTATTCTCTCTTGGGAATAGTAGATTAACCAGGGCGGCCTAGGCAATCGGAAACGGAAGGTGTCCTCCCTCCCTCCCTGTAGTCTTACGGGGCATGTGACAGGTCCCAGAAGACTACAGGACCATTCATGAAGCGCAGGGCTACTCTCGCATGCGCAGTGGGTACCTGACTGTGAAGCCACAAGCTATCACACCTGGGTGCCCACACTGAAGATGCCGGCCTCCTGGAATACAGGATGGCCGGTGAAATGGGCTGCAGGGGACAGATAAGTGGCTGTTTTTAAAAGTCAGCAGCTACAGTTTTTGTAGCTGCTGACTTTTATTTTTTGACAGGGTGAGTGGAACTCCGCTTTAAGGACTTTCATCGTGGTGCAACTGTCAGATGGCGAGAGCCAGCATCGAGGGCGAAAAAGATTTTTTTTTGGGGGGGGGGGTTGGCGGTGGCGGCGGGCATCGTGATTGATGTTGGATCTACTTCGGGAGACATTTTTTTAAATTTTATTTTTAATAGCAGGACTGTCTCCCGTCTTTTTACATTACACTTTTTTTTGTGAATGGATAGCGGTACCATTCACCACATACTCATTCACATGGGGGGGCTAGGATCAGGGGCCCTCTTGTTAAACGAGGCTTCCAGATTCCGAAAAGCCCCCTGCCCACAGACCCCCACAACCACCAGCCAGGGTTATGGGGGAAGAGGCCCTTGTCTCTATCAACATAGGGACAAGGTGCTTTGGGGGGAGCCCCCCTGCCCCAAAGCACCCCTCCCATGTTGAGGGAATGTGGCCTGGTATGGTTCATGAGGGGGGGGCGCTCGCTCGTCCCCCCCCCCTCTCTTGACCTGCTGGGCTGCATGCTTGGATAAGGGTCCTGAATGGATTTTGCAGGGGACCACACACCATTTTTTTTTAATTTGCGTGGGGGGTTCCCCTCAAAATCCATACCAGACACAAAGGGCTTGGAATGGATGGAAGGGGGGACTCTATGCCTTTTTTAAAATATTTTTTTAATTGCCTACAGTTCTTTTGACAATCAGCTGTCAGCAGGGAACATGAAGGAATGTTTCACTACTAAAATACCACGACTTCATAATATACTGTAACTCATGTGGTATCCTAGTAACTGAGTGGTATCTTACCGCATACTCAGATGCGGTAAGATACCGCTCAGTAAATTGTCCCTGTTCGAAGTTCACTGTCAAACATTTCGTAGTTTTGACCAAGAACCGAATAGGGGTGTGTTCTGCCCATCACTACCTGCCACTGTGGTGTAGCACAGGCCACAAAAAAGAGCATATAGGCAGTTTCAAAAACATGGCTGCTCTACACCCTTGAAGGAAAAAGTAGCAGAAAAGGCTGCATTAGGAGTTCAGACAAATGGCTGATGTGCAGTCTTCAGGAAGTAGAGGAAAATGTGCATTGCAGGCCCAAAAACAAGGCTACTATGTGGAATAGCAGGGGGGAAAAAAACCTGATGCTTGATTGCCAGTTAGAAGAGATATGATGGGATTAGCTGAACTGGAGAACGAGGAGGAAAAGGATGCAGGAGCAACACTAGAGAAACAAGTGGCTGCTCTGTGTTCTTGAGGAGGGATGGGAGGAAAATGGCACATGAACAGCACAGAAAAAGGTGTCTGTTCTGCATCCTTGAAGGAGGAAAAGGAGTACAAGGAAGCACAAAGCCAAAGGTGGTATTGGAGGAGATAGAAGAGGAGGATGAGGAAAAGGGCACAATTTTACTGAAAGAGTAGTTGTTGCTTAGAATTGACTTCCAGGACAAACTTAAATCTATATCCAAAAAAAAGATAAAGAAAATACTGTATATACTGTAAATATAACTATGTTTTTATGAGAAGGGGAAAGGGTGCATTAGCAAGGCCAAAAACATGGCTTCTATATGAACCTGAAAAGAGGAAGAGGAAAAGAGCACATTAGCAGCATTTTAAAAGAAAGTGCCTGCGAGGTGCCTCTAAGTCGGAGGAGTGCTGACTTGTGTGAGTGAGGTGCTGCTTAGATCAAACTCTGCAAACAAAAGTCATGCATATGGTACCCAAATGGGTGGTTCTTTTACCATGACTGGGATGAGGCAATCAGAAGCTGCAGATTGCAACAATGCTCTCAGCAGCATATATGTAACAAAAGCCCACATTGCAGAGTCCTTTATATTTTTTGCTTTTTCAAGTGCTCACATACTGTCCTGATGCTTATCAATTTCTACAAAATATATAGCTGAAGTCTATATTTTGAATTTTTGAGGAATGATTGAGGAAAAAGGGATGAGAGGGGGTCAAGGAATATAGGGCTGTGGTTTCTGTGTACTCCTTTTGTCATTTTAGTAAACACTTAATGCAGTATGACACTGTAAAAAAGATGCTCACAAACTATACTCGTAAACTGCCACTGACCAATTTGTGTGATGACATTAGCTTCATTTTTTAAGAGCAACTTTTGTTATAGTTATGTATCAGAGCCGGGTGCTGCTGCTGCTGTATTCAAGCCAAGCAGTAAAAAAATCAATTATACATGTAAAATATGTGATGCCAGTATATGGTGTTCCTGATGCTGTCTGTGAGAATTATATGGTTCTGTTAGGCCACATACAGCTTAAAGGCATATTCCAAGCATGTATTTTAAAGGATTGGTGTTTTTTTTTTCATTTCACCCTCAAAGTCCCATTAAAACGTGCATTAATACATGTCCAGTGCATTAGTACATGGCAGTGTGCAGCTCTCTGTGTCCATCTTTTACCAATTTCTTGCATAGTAGCTTTAAAAGTGGCCAGAATTGTTGTTGAAGATTTCCCCCCATATACTTCAGTGGCATTTAGTTTCAAGTTTGCAATTTACAGACTTTGATGGGTTTGTCGAACACCCCATGAATCAAACCCAGACACATTTGCTAATTTCTACCCATTGGTATATATATTTATGTGCCATAAAGGAATTCCCAAGATATTAGTGAGATCCAGTTGAACATATACAGTGCTCAGCATACAGTTGCAAGAAAAAGTATGTGAACCCCTTGGGATTGCGTGGAGTTTTGCATGAATTGGGCATAAAATGTGCTCTGAACATCATTTAAGTCACAACAATAGAAGAACACAGTCTGCTGAACATAATACTACACAATCATTAGATGTTGCCATGGTTTAATTGCACATAACATGTAAATATTCACAGTGCAGGGAGGAAAAAGTATGTGAGGCCCTAGCTTAATGACTTCTCCTAGAGCTAATTGGAGCCAGGAGTGAGCCAACCTTGACTCCAATCAGTGTGATGATATTGGATGTGTTGCTGACAGCCGTCCTACCCTTAAAAAACACACACACCTGTTTTGGGTTTACTGGTTTCAAGAAGCACTGTCTGATGTGAACCATGCCTCGCAGAAAAGAGCTCTCAGAAGACCTACGATCAAGAATTGTTGACTTGCATGAAGCTGGAAAGGGTTACAAAAGTATCTCCTTGAGCCTTGATGTTCATGTGTCCACGGTAAGACAGACTGTCTACAAATGGAGAAAGTTTAGCACTGTTGCTACTCTCCCTAGGCGTGGTCGTCCTGTAAAAATGACTGCAAGAGCCCAGCGCAGAATGCTGCATGAGGTAAAGAAGAATCCCAGAGTGTCAGCTAAAGACCTACAGAAATCTCTGGCACATGCTAACATTTCTGTTGACACATCTACAATAAGGAAAACATGAAACAAGAATGGAGTACATGGGAGGACACCACGGTGGAAGCCATTGCTGTCCAAAAAGAATATTGCAGCACGTTTGAAGTTTGCAAAAGAGCACCTGGATGTTCCACAGCACTACTGGCAGAATATACTGTGGACAGATGACACCAAGATTGAGTTGTTTGGGAAGAACACACAACACTATGTGTGGAGAAAAAAAGGCACAGCACACCAACATCAAAACCTCATCCCCACTGTGAAACATGGCGGAGGGAGCAGCATGGTTTGGGGCTGCTTTGCTGCCTCAGGGCCTGGACGGATTGTTGTCATTGATGGGAAAATGAATTCCAGAGTT
Source organism: Staurois parvus (assembly GCF_062004578.1). Classification (NCBI taxonomy): domain Eukaryota; kingdom Metazoa; phylum Chordata; class Amphibia; order Anura; family Ranidae; genus Staurois; species Staurois parvus. Next base: position 880,038 of record NW_028318646.1, on the reverse strand, counting down.
TATCAAGACATTTTGCAGGAAAACGTACGACCATCTATCTGCCAACTGAAGCTCCGCAGAGGATGGGTGATGCAACAGGACAATGACCCAAAGCATACAAGTCATTCAACAAAACAATGGCTGCAACAGCACAGAATACGCCTTCTGGAGTGGCCCAGTCAGAGTCCTGACCTCAACCCCATTGAAATGCTGTGGCATGACCTTAAGAGAGCGATTCACACCAGACATCCCAAGAATATTGCTACACTGAAACAGTTTTGTGAAGAGGAGTGGTCCAAAATGACTCCAGATCGTTGTGCAGGTCTGATCTGCAACTACAGGAATCGTTTGGTTGAGGTTATTGCTGCCAAAGGAGGGCCAACCAGTTATTAAGTCCAAAGGTTCACATACTTTTTCCTCCCCGCACTGTGAATGTTTACATGTTATGTGCAATTAAACCATGGCAACATCTAATGTTTGTGTAGTATTATGTTCAGCAGACTGTGTTCTTCTATTGTTGTGACTTAGATGACGTTCAGAGCACATTTTATGCCCAATTCATGCAAAACTCCACGTAATCCCAAGGGGTTCACATACTTTTTCTTGCAACTGTAAATGAGTACACTCTTTTGAAAAATAAGATTTTAATCAATATCTCAATGAACACAAGAACAATTCCCAAAATTTTAACAAAACAGTTTTATAGAACATTTGTTTAGCTCATGAAAGTAAGGTTAGTAATATAACCAGGGGCAAACTAACAACTCATGGGGCCCCACGGGCAATAGGGGATCATGGGGCCCCCGTGTCCTTGCCCAAACTCAAAAAAGCCTATGAAAAAGGTACCAGGGGCATCTCATTGGGCCCCCTACTGATCCCGGGCCCTCGGGCAGTGCCCAAGTTTCCAAATGGTCAGTCCGCCCCTGAATATAATTTAGATTAACAAATCTTCAGTTTTACTGAAATTAGTTGATGCAAAAATGTATACACCCCACAACAAAAACTACTCCATCTAGTATTTTGTATGACATCAATGATTTGTAAGGACAGCACCAAGTCTTCTAGGTGAACAAGTTGGCAATATACTGCAACATCGATCTTTTTCCATTCTTCAAGAGTGATCTCTTTTAGAGCCTGGATGCTGGATGGAGAGCACTGATCAACTTTTCTCTTCAGAATTCCCCATAGATGTTCGATAGGGTTCAGATTAGGAGACATACTTGGCCACTGAATCACTTTTGCCCTGTTCAGAAATGCAACAGTGGCTGTAGATGTGTGTTTTGGATCATTGTCATGTTGGAAAAATGCACAACGACCAAGGGCACAGAGTGATGGTAGCATCTTCTCTTTCAATATAGAGCCGTACATCTGTGAATTCATCAATGAAATGCAGCTCCCCAACACTAGCAGCACTCATGCAGCCCCACAGAAGGACACTGCCATCACCATGTTTCACTGTAGGCACCATGCATTTTTCTTTGTACTCCTCACCTTTGCGACACCATACAGTTTTAAAGCCATCAGTTCCAAAAACATTTATCTTGGCCTCATCACTCCAGAGTACAGAGTCCTAGTAGTCTTCTTCTTTTTCAACATGGGCCCTGGAAAATTCTAGGCAGGCTTTTTTGTGCATGGGCTTTAGGAGAGGCTTACTTCTTGGACAACATTTATGCATGCCATTCCTCTGCAGTGTTCGCCGTATTGTGTCATGGAAAACAATCACCCCAGTTTGGCTTTCTACTTCTTTAGCTAACTGCAGTGAACTTGCATGGCGATTTTCTTCAACCAAGAAGATGCTCCTGTTGAGGTGTTAACTTCCTTGGACTGCCTGGATGTCTCTGTGAGATGGTTGCAGTTCCATCTTTGTTAAATTTTTGTATCACTTTTGCTACAGTATTCTGCCTGATAAGTAAAGTTTTGTGGATCTTCTTGCGTAAAGAAATTATTTTCTTTCTCAGGGCTTGTGACATTTCTCTTCCAAGTGGTGCCATTGCTGACAGCATGAAATGGGAAGGGGTTTTCTTTGTTAAGTAACGCCCTTTAAGAATCAACTGTCTGCTGGACACCTGTTTAATGAATAATTAAACTTACCTGTAGTTGAATTCTTGTTAATTAGGATTTTGTTGTCTAAAATTTAGCTTTGCTCCTACGACTTTTATTGGGGTGTATTCATTTTTGCAACATAGTCTTGACTTAATTTGTTAGGAAAAATACTTTTTTGTCTGACAAATCTGTTGGGGTATACTCTTTTATGCTGAGCATTGTACATATTCAAATGTCCAATGTTTTGTTACTAGAACATTTTAAAGGTTGGTTCCCTATGCACAATTAAATGCGCACCAGGCTCATGAATCTAATATTGCCAGGAAAGCTTTCCTGCCAGCAAACCTGTAATTTTAGAAAATCAGCCCCTTGACTTTAGGTTGCTCAATAATGTTAACACATTTTTAAAATGTTTGTGAACACATCTTACTTTTGTATGCAATAAAATCAATGTAATTTATTCTTGTAGGATGTTGTTCAAACAGGTAGTCTAATTGTGCTTAGTTAATCACAAACACATTCTTTTTTTTCTGCTTGTTTTTTTTTTTTCTAACAAGTCAGCAGTCATTAAGCTCAACTCTACAAATGACCCATTTAATGCATATTCATTTTTATATACATTTATGCTCATACTTTTACAATGTTCATTTGATGTAAAGAGTGATAAATGTTATTAAACAAGAAAAACATGATCTAATAAATCAAATGAGTGGATTAAATTACACCTTTATTCCCCCTGGTATAATAAAGAAAGCTATATATTCTGTTTAATTAAAGAATCATTCATTTTCCAAGAATGGACTCCTTTCATCTTCTCATCCATTTTATTATCATTTAGATCAGTTCTTTGACTCACACATTGAAAATAATTTGCAGATATTGCTCGCACCACTTGCAGGTGCCAAAAAACTTTAATATAATACTATTATACGCCTTTTTTCCCCTCTGGTAATGCATGTGTTGGGAAGTTAAGAAAGAAGTTTTTGTTTAATAGCTGAAAGCAATTTGGATAGAACAACTAAGGTTCAAAATAAATTAAGGGTGGTGTCTAAAATATACTAATACATTCACACTGGTAGTGTTGCTTGGCCCACTAATTCTAGCAGATAATTATTAATTTAATTTTAAATTAGTTTTCCTTTGTAGGATATGTTCAAATGCAGATAAAAATGGGCATAACAAATTTTATGATACAATGTTCATTTGTATAAGTGTCATTGTGGAATAGTTTATAGGAACTGTGAGGTGCATACGCATTTGACTCATGTATGAGGGATTTATTAACACTGTGTTATAATTACTAATAATAGTTATAGTTTCTACATCAACAGCTAATCTACAGTACACCCTATTTAAAAGAGTCATTTAAAATGTAAGCAAATGCAAAAAGTAGAGCGTGAACCAAGCCTGATTTGGTTTGTGCTGGGTTCGGTGAACCAATGGGAACCCCAATGCGAACCTCAAATTTAGCACTAAACCCCATTGAAGTCTATGGCAGGTGAAGGCTAATAGGCAAGCTATTGTTGAAAAAGGGCATGCATAGGGCACTGCCATTGGGGGGCTTGTATAAACATTTTTTTATTAAGAAATAATATTTAGCAGTAAAAAGGTCTTTTGATGTTGCTTAAAGGGCAAAATTGAAAATACACAAATCCTGCAAAAGGATGCCTTAAAGTTGCACAGGGTGTTATAGAACAGGATGTTGTAGCCATCTAAAAGGGACAGTTAAAATAAACTACAATATTTGTGTTATTGCCCTGCTGACTGGGATTCAGCTGTATCAGTAGTACCTTGTGTATTTCTGACCTAGATGTGGATACTGCTGAGAAACCCACATTAAACAAAATAGCTTCAAGCAGTGATTGATTTTCACTGCCTCAGTTGACACTATTAAGGACCACATAGGCCATCTGCCAGATGAACTGTCTTTCATCTACAAAAGTTCTATGAGCACACTATGACAGTGGAGAGCAGAGTGAGTGCTATGGAGGATCCATTACTTACAGCCCTGATCAGGAACAAACTCCACCACCCAGTTAGCCACTAACCTTAAAAATAAGGACAACAAAATTAGGATGAGGATGAACAATGTTTTTATTGTGGGTTTTCCTAAGAAGATGGTGGGTTGAACTTTGTGAAGCAGTGACTTATTGACAGCTTTGGTATAACAGTCTTTACCAGGGGCGGACGGACCATTTGGAAACTCGGGCACTGCCCGAGGGCCCGGAATCAGTAGGGGACCCCATGAGATGTCCCTGGTACCTGTTTCATAGGCTTTTTTGAGTTTGGGCAAGGACACATGGGCCCCATGATCCCCTATTGCCCGGGGGCCCCATGAGTTGTCAGTCCGCCCCTGGTCTTTACACTGCTTTATCTTGGGAAGGATCAATCCCACTGATTTGCAAAGGTTCATCCAAACATATCAAATGTTTGAATGCCAAAACTGAACCCAGATGAGGTCAATTCAAGTGGAATCTTTCAAATGTATTTTCTCTATTGTTTAAGGCTAATAGCAAGGGATTACCATAAAATGAATGGGGGCTGGGAACTGCCCCAGGGGCCATGTGCCAATGCAAAAAAAAAATAAAATAAATAAAAATACTGTTTTGCATGGAACAGCGAATTTAACCACTTGCCCTCTAGAGGATTTACCTCCTTAATGACCAGGCCTTTTCTTGCTACTCAGCGCTGCACTGATTCAACTGATAATTGCGCAGTCATGCAATGTTGTACCCAAACAAAATTTACGTCCTTTTTTTCACACAAATAGAGATTTCTTTCGGTGGTACTTGATCACCTGTGTGCTTCTTATTGTTCACGCTATAAACAAAAAAAACCGAAAATTTTAAAGAAAAATTATATTTTTTACTTTCAGCTATAAAAAATATATAGTAAACTCAAAGTTAGTTATAAATTTAGACCAAAATGTATTCTGCTACATGTTTTTGGTAAAAAAATCCCAATATGTATATATTGATTGCTTTGTGTGAAAGTTATACCGTCTACAAACTATGGTATAGATACTGCAATTTACGGCATTTTTTGCTATACAGTTCTGCACTAGTTTAACTGACAATTGCGCGGTCATGCAATACGGTACATAAATTAAATGTATGTCCTTTTTTCAGACAAATAGAGCTTTCTTTTGGTGGTATTTTATCACCTGTCGATTTGGGGGCGTTTTATGCCCTGCATTTGAAGTTTATGCCACACATCATTCACTCTTCTAACCACCTGAAGACCAAGCCTTTTCTGATACTTTTTGTTCACATGAAAAAAAAACTGTATTTTTTGCTAGGAAATTAATTTAAACCCCAAACATTATATTTTTTTAAAGCAAACACCCTAGTGAATAAAATGGTGGGTGCTGCAATTTTATTATGTCACATAGTACTAGCGCATCGATTTTTCAAACGCAATTTAAAAAATAAAAAAACTTTTTTTACTTTTAACGCACAAAAACACAATATATTGGCCAATTATTTGGTAAAATATAAAAGATAATGGAATGCCAAATAAATAGATACCAAACATGACATGCTTTAAAACTGTGCATGCCCGTTTGCCAATGGCAAACTGCATACATTTTTAATATCCATAGGCAACATTTTAAAAGCCTTTACAAGCTACCATTTTAGATTTACAGAGAAGGTCTAGTGTTAGAATTACTGAATTAATCTGACCTTGGTGGTGATACCTCACATGCATGGTGCAACTGCTGTTTCCATACTGGCACAGGGTCAACGCTCATTAATGCAGGTGCGCAGGGGGGTGAGGATACTTTTTTTTTTTTTAAGTTATTTTGATTTTTTCAATTATTTGTTAATTTATTTTTAATGCTATCACAGGGAATGCAAATATCCCCTAAAACTTCAATGGGCATTGTTATATATTCTTTTTTCAGAAATCTGGGTTCTATCAGACTCTAGATATCTCCTCTGCCCTTTCATTATCTAATCAAACCAAGATCAGTGTGATCAGGTGCTTTCCCAATTTTCAAATGGCGCTGTTTATATCTTGCAAAACTGAAGTGATGAAATTCTCGTAGCTTCTGATTTCTTAGGCAATAGATATGATTGGCACCATACTGGTCTCCAATCAGCTCCATGGTCAGCTGGCAGAAACACCGGCTGCATCTTCAGGTTCCCCCGATGGCACGGGACTGCCCGAGAAGGCCATGGAAGGCAGCGGGGGAGGGGGGGCATTGTCTCCCGCTGCTTGTAAAAGCAATCCTGCAGCTAATTAGCCACTAGGATTTCTTTTTACATGAAAGCCGATTGCCAGCTAAAAATAATGATACCAGGATGATGCCTGAAGCTGTAGGTATCATCCTGGTATAACAATTCAAAGTTCAGTGATGTATTAGTACATCGCTGAACTTCAAAAGACCTTCCAAGGGGTCGTAAAGACAGACTTACTTTTAAAAACTCACTTTTCATATAAGTTTATATCTTCACGTAGAACATAAGTACCTAAACACGGAGCCCATATTTGGAAGGCTCAATTTGAGGCCATTCTCCTGGTATGTTACACCCCTTAACTGGCATACATAGAAAAACAGAAAAGTGTAGCTCCTGAACCATTCAAGTGTCTATGACATGTTTTATCTCTAACCATTCTGCAGCTGCGACTGAATATTAATATACTAGTGGCCAGGCCGGCAAGTGCCCCTAGACCAAGTTATGAATCTTAATAGCAGCTAGGAGAGTTTCTGGATATAACTTAAGTCTCCTCCTACACTCCCCTCCCCAAAAGGAGATGATTGGTTTGCTACTCCAAAGAGACACCCTGCTGAGATCCTAGAAAAAGGGCTGTTATGCTTGGAGTTGTGTGTGAGAGAGAAAGAAGAGTCTCCCATTTAACATCGAAACTGAGTGAGAGACAAGTAATCCTTTTTGAGCTCATAAGACTTGAAACTGCTTAAACCAAGGCTGATTGGCAAGTACTTTAACCCTTTAAACTCCTTTCTGTTTTCTCTTTGCTGTGCTATTGTTCTCTGTATATTTATATATATATTGGTCACATCTTTTTTCTGTAAATATTTTTATCGCACCCTTTTGACCTTTTAGTAATAAATCTTACTTTCTGAAAGTGTTGAACTGTTTCTAAAGCTCTTTAATGCAAATTACGAATTCATGCTGCTGAAGAACGCTGCTGTGTGTGTTTAACTCTCTGTATAACCTGTCTGCGGTGACAGTGGTATACAGACGATTATTTCAACCATCATAGTGTATTGCTGATATTGCCGAGTTTCCTCTTTCTCTGTACAAAAAGGAGGTGGTGGCAGTGTGAAGGGTTAATTGCGCAATTAACCTGACCCAGTAACAATCGCTTCCAGGCTGCCGATACACAGACTGTGGTCCATTAGCTGGAAAAACTGTGTGCAGGGCGCAGCTGGGCGAGGCATTGTTACGCACATGACATTGCGGTTTTAGATTGGCTAGTCCTTCGGTCACGAGTTTGGTGAGAAGGGCAGGGGTCTGACGTCGCGATCGTCACACCCCATATGGGAAAAGGATGACACCAAGTCCCAAACTATCTTTCCACTACTCCCCATGTAGCCTGTAATCTTTTCCCTTGTAAATCCAAAACTTATATGTATAGCCTGTTGCCCTCTCACAGGTCTTCTACATCTTGACCCCATATCTGGCATGCTTGCTGGGGAGAAATTGTTTGAATGCAAAGTGACCAGAAAAATTAATGAGGCACTCATCAACACAGATTTTTTGCTGGGGAGTATAGACATCTGCAAATTTTTGGTTAAGGTGATTTACGAGGGGCTAAATTTTGTGTAGCCGGTCAAATTCAGGGTCACCTCCAGGACGACAGAGTGTATTGTCATTGAAATGCATAAAACAAATTATACTCTCATATCTATGCCTGGCCATGGCAGCAGAGAACACGGGCATATGTTGAATCAGGTCTGTGGACCAATACAACCGCAATTCATTTTATTTAGTAATGCCCATGTTAAATTCGAAACCCGTAATGAGTTTCCATGCAATTGGTCTGGCAAGGTTTGAATTTGGGAAAAACAGCTCCAAAAAATCAAGGGGAGGAGTTAAATTAGCTGTTTCCACCTGAATTCCGGGTTGGGCAGTGAATGGGGGAAGTACGGGTGCTGCAAAATTTGTGGGCTGCGAATCGGGATTTGCAGGCACATCCAGAAGGATACTAGGGGCTCTAGGGCCTGTGTGCGAATTCTTGGTGGTTGCGGGACAATACTTGTGCTCGCCACCGCACCAGCTTGTACTGCACTTATGGGACTCGCCATGTCACGAAGTCATGCTGCAGTGCTGGTATTATTATTATTATACAGGATTTATATAGCGCCAACAGTTTGCTCAGCGCTTTACAATATACCGGGAGACAATACAGCAACAATACAGTTCAATACAAGAGGGTTAGGAGGGTCCTGATCCTGGGAGTTTACAATCTAAGAGGTATGTGAAAGACGAGGATGTACTAGACCGCTGGTGCTCGCGAGAAACCAAAAGGTAGCGCGGCACTAGTACTGGCACTCTGCTGCATATGAGAGTCATCAAAATTTATCGGCAAGTGCTAACAGAGATCAGGCCTGATTCTGCGAACACTGCGGTTTTGTGTGCAATGTATCAAGTGACAGTGACCTACTGACACTGCACTTGCTGGGGGAGAAGGAGGGGGGTAAGTGTAGGGGCTAAACGCAGGTGTTGGCAGGTGCTGGGGCTGATCCCACTAATGCTGCATTTTTGGGGATGCTATACTAATGTGACACTGGTATAGTGCTGATCTGATTAAAGATATTGATCCGTTCCGACACTACAGTACACTAGCAATGGAAGCTTATTGTGTATGAGCGTCTTCCTGGCGATCAAGGGGTTAAATGTGATGACTGGTGTACTGACGGGCACTCTGAAGCTATCTGGGAGGGGCGTGAAAACCACGGGAGCACGAATCATGTATATATATGTGATGTTTGGGCACCTGTGCTGCCTTGTAGCAGTATTTCTGCTATAGGGCAGTCAGGAAACGGTTACATAAGAGGTTTTTCTTATGGCGCTGCATTAATGTAACTGACAATTACGCAGTCATGCAAAGCTGCACCAAAATTAAATGTACATCCTATTTTCCCCACTAATTGGGCTTTCTTTTGGTGGTATTTGATCGCCTGTGCGGTTTTTATTTTTTGCGCTATAAAAAATGCCGACAATTTTGAGAAAAAAAACTACCGTATTTTTTGCTCCCTAAGACACACTTTTTTCCCCTCAAAAAAAGGGGGGAAAATGTTACTGTGTCTTATGGAGCGAATATGGTGCGGCCGGTCTGGTATTTCCGCCTCCGCCACCGTGTCAGAATACCGGTCTGGCCGCTCAGCTCTTCTCTGCAGCAAGACCTTACCTGTTCCTCAGTCCAGTGCTGTAGAGTCTTCCATCGCTGGCATCTTTAGTGTGGGCACCCGGCTGTAACAGCCGGGTGCCCACTGCGCATGTGCAGGAAGCGCTGCGCTTTGTGCATGGCCCGGCATTTTCTGGGACACATGACTGGTTCCAGAAGACGCCGGGCCATTCACAAAGCACAGCACTTCTCGTGCATGTGCAGTGGACACACGGCTGTCAGCCGGGTGCCCACACTAAAGGGAGGACAACTCCGCGGAAGTGGGAGCGGGTAACTCTCAAATTCAGGTACCCGCTCCCCCTCCCTCCCCAAAGGTCCGCAGTCTCTTGGTCATCCCCTGCACTTTCTGCAGTCTCTGGTCATCCCCTGTACTGTCTGCAGTCTCTAGTCATCCCCTGTACTGTCTGCAGTCTCTGGTCAACCCCTGTACTGTGTCCGCAGTCTCTGGTCATCTCCTGTACTGTGTCCGCAGTCTCTGGTCATCTTCTGTACTGTGTCCGCAGTCTCTGGTCATCTGCTCTATGCCCGCAGTCTCTGGTCATCTCCTGTACTATGTCCGCAGTCTCTGGTTATCCCCTGTACTGTGTCCGCAGTCTCTGGTCATCTCCTGTACTGTGTCCGCAGTCTCTGGTCATCTCCTGTACTGTGTCTGCAGTCTCTGGTCATCTGTACTGGGTCCGCAGTCTCTGGTCATCTCCTGTACTGTGTCCACAGTCTCTGGTCATCCCCTGTACTGTGTCCGCTGTCTCTGGTCATCTCCTGTACTGTGTCCGCAGTCTATGGTCATCTCCTGTACTGTGTCCGCAGTCTCTGGTCATCTGTACTGTGTCCGCAGTCTCTGGTCATCCCCTGTACCGTGTCCGCATTCTCTGGTCATCTCCTGTACTGTGTCTGCGGTCTCTGGTTATCTCCTGTACTATATCCGCAGTCTCCGGTCATCTCCTGTACTGTGTCTGCAGTCTCTGGTCATTTTCTGTACTATGTCTGCAGTCCATTGGTTCAGAATATTTTTTTCTTGTTTTTCACCTCTAAAACCTAGGCACGTCTTATGGAGCAAAAAATACAGTATATTTTGGACTTTTTGCTATAAAACCTGTCCAGTAAAAAAATTAAAAATCAAATTTCGTCATAAATTTCGGCCAAAATGTATTCTGCTACATGTCTGTGCTAAAAAAAATCCCAATACGTGTAAATTAATTGGTTTACGTGAAAGTTATAACATTTACAAATAGCGGTATAGATACTGGATTTTTTTGTTATACTAATAATAGTGGCGATCAGCGACTTATGGCGGCAATCAGCAACTTCTGGTGGCAATCAGCGACTTATGGTGGGACTGCGACAGACATTCTGACACTGTGGGGGGAACTGACTTGGGGTCACTGACATCCCCAGTGACACCAATACAGTGATCAGTGCAAAAAAAAACACTGACACTGTACTAATGGCACTGGGAAGGAAGGGGTTAACTTTTGGAGACAATCAAAGGGTTAACTGTGTAAAGGGAGTGTTTTAATAGGGGGTGGGGGTGTGTGCCTCTCTGTTACACACTATTCCGGAAGGCTGTGTCCAGAGATCCCAGAACAGTGTGCTGAAAGCTGACAGGGAGGTGAGCTCCATTGAAAACAATGCAGCCTTCCTCCCCGTTGGTGTGTGCCGGCAATCGCCAGTCTCCGGCGGGTTATCGCCCGGTGATTGACCCGCGGCCGTGATCAGTGCCGCGGGTAGGGCGGTCGTGCTCCTTGCACATGCCCCCTACCCCAGAATGCAGGATCACGTTTAAATACCTGATCCTGCACACAGGGGCCGCCTTGTAGCAGTATATGTACTGGGGGCTGTCCCCTAGTGGTTAATAATGCTGAAATCACAACATTAAAAATGCATTATTCCTTTAAAAACCTGCTTGGGGGGGGGCACTCCCTACATTACTTTGTACAGTAAAAAAAGTAGTATAACAAAAGCAATTTTTAAAAAAGGAAAAAAAAACTACCGTAAATGTTAATTCACATTTCCTTCAAGCATCCTTTATTTTGTAACTAATGTATTGACCCCCCCCCCCCAATACATACCATACCATTCATGATGGAAGTTTACAGGGAAAACTTAATTAACTACTTTATAGAATCAATCACTTTTATTATACATGTGTAGCACTGCCCCCTTAGAAGTTGCTGAAATTTTGGGTCCCTCTATAGTCCTGCACAGCCAAACAACATACATTTTCACATAGTCGTGCATCCAGGAGTCAGTGACCAGTCCTTGGACTTTGTTTTTGTGATTTTATTAGATGATTGTAACTTGGATAGGGGTGTACGGAATGCCCAATGGAAATGTACCTTTGAACAATCTTCCTGAACTATGTACAAGTGTTTACAAAAACTCCTCGCTAGCCAGCATCTTCTGTTGTACTACCCCAGACCCTAGATTCTCCTAATCCAGCTGTTCTGGGTGAATCTCACAGTGGGGGAGCCAGTGTCTGCCACATGAATGGTGAAACAGTCCTGGGTGACAGGCTAATCCAGTTTAACTCTAGAGTGCCTCCTTTCCTATCTGGCCCTCACTCCTTCCATCATTCTCCTGTGCTGCTGGTGGGTCGGTGGCTGCTACCAGGCCTTTTAGCTGGCATGCTCCTTCCCTGACTCCCAGGTGGTCCTCTCTCAGGGGGCTGGTGAAGTCCCAAGATTTCCTCCTTCCAAGGTCCTCTTCCTGTAGGTGAGCCCCTCTCCATCTGGGCCTCCTCACAGGCTCCTGTTCTTCATCTTCACATCCTTTCCATCTTCCACCTGAACTGTCTACTCTCCACTTTCCTGCATGCTCAGCAGGCTCAGTTACTCTTAAAAGCCATCCTGGCCCCTTGCCAAGCCTTGTGTTGGGGATTGGCCAGGATCATTTAAGAGTACAGACAAGCTACTCCTCAGATCTGCCCATTGCTTTCTAGATATTTCTCCAAAGTTCTAGAGCAGGGGGAAATTCCAGAGGACTGGTCTGTAGAACCTCTCAGCTCTGACCACAATTTGATCCCTGCTAGCTATCACACCCAGGCTGCTACTCAGAGTTCCTAGCTGACTAGGAGGATGCTACATATGTTTTAAAAAATTTGATATGGAGTTCCCCCAAAATCAATATTAGACCCTTCAGAACTGGTACAGATTTTGAGGAGGTACCAGGGGCGGACTGACCATTTGGAAACTTGGGCACTGCCCGAGGGCCCGGGGTCAGTAGGGGGCCCCATGAGATGCCCCTGGTACCTTTTTCATAGGCTTTTTTGAGTTTTGGCAAGGACACATGGGCCCCATTATCCCCTATTGCCCGGGGGGCCCCATGAGTTTTCAGTCCGCCCCTGGGAGGTACGCAGAAACAAAAAAAAGGAATGGGGATCCTACCCCATACCAGGCCCTTAATCAAGCAGACATCTCAGACAGGCATACTGAGGCAGGTTGCTATGATGTTTTCAGTTATATACTCCACCCTGCTGGTTACTCCCACCAGTCTTGATCTGCATTTATTGCAAAGAGAGCGCAGTGACATCATCACTGGGTAAAACATAGTGTACGTAATGAAAATGGAAAGCTTTTATTTAAACATTATATTTGCATGCTGGTGAGAGGGTAAAGCAGGAATCCAGGAAGGAAAATTATAGGCAGAATGAACTTCAGCTTTAATTCCCCTTCTAATTAAAGTTCTCCAAATAAGGAAACATACTGGTAATTGTTCAGCGGATAGAAAACAATTCAAGTACCTAATACTACCCTGCAGTTAGGGTGACTGGATATTCAGAGTAATAAATCAATCCATAAAGTTTTTAGTGAGAACCATTTTTATAAAGACAAAAAGGCATTTGTTTTACTAAGGGAAACAAACACACTATTAGATCTTAGTTTATAATTTAATATTGTCCATTGTGAAAGCTGTCATTTGTGCTAATTGCGTGCTCCAAATATGCCCTAGGATGTTTCCTGCTGTCCTTTTTTCTTTTTTATTTAGTGCTTAGTATGGGAGACATATGGCACAGATAGCCAGTTTCTAAGTCTGGTATTCTTGACAACACAAACTTGACAACGTCTGGAAACGACAAGTTGGTAATTCATATTTGTCATTTGGTGTTACCTAAGTCATGTAACGATTACCATGTACATTATTTCCCACAATGCAGCCAGCTGGTACAGTTTCTCTAGATGTGAATATGACATGTGCCTTTAGTTTAAAGTAGCTTGTAGTTTTTTGTTTTCTCATTTCATTTCCAGTGTTGTTTTATGATGCAGAGATCCAATGTGCTACTGTAACTATCAAAGTTGTGCCTGTTGATGAATGGGCTAATTTAGGATTATTATGGCTTTTGTGACCCTTTTTTGTGTGATCCAATCAGGCAATATTTTAGCTGTGTTTGTATTTGGTTGAGTGTGATATCACTTGATAATATGTGGCATAGTAGCTGATTGGGCCATGAAAAGGAGAAAGAAGAGACAGAATGTCTTCTAATCATGGACAGATACGGCAAAGCAGCAGCGGATCATGGATTAAGGGAGTGTAAAAGAGGAAGAGTAGAATCTGAGTATGGATGAGGAGAAGAGGAAAGATGAGCAGCAGCTGTCTGTGATGTACTGGGAGATTAGGAAGAATAGAAGCTAATGGTAAACATGGGAGGAAACACAAAGGAAGAGTAGGGCAAGTGTTGATCAAAGATGGGAGAAGGAAAATAATGTGGAAGAAAATCTGGTTGTGAGAAAAGTAAGAAAAAGAAGCAAAGTAGAAGGTGACCATAACTGTTGGGTTGTAATTGAGGGTATTATGACTAAAGAGGTAAGATGGTGGCTGGGCTGGCTTAAGGACAAGTCACCTTAGGCCCCTGCAATGAAAAAGGTCAAGAATCAAAATGTAACTCATGCACAGTGGCTATAGGTGTAGGGTGCTGTAATGCTCTGCATTGTATGCCAGCACCATTAGATATCCAGTGGTATCTGCATGGTCCCCGAACCAAAGTTGTACATTGCAGCAAGAGTAGCAATGCAGCTTGGGACTCAGAATCTTCTCACTGCCTCAGATGTTGAAAATCCCTCCTGCTGCTAAGGCATTCTTCCCAGAGACACCAACGATGGGGCATGTTTTCTTGCACTGACACCAACGATGGGGATTCTCTCTTCTACTGATACAAGCTATAGGGCATTCTTCCTCCCAATAACATCATTGATGGGAAAGTCTTACTCCCAATGACCAACACTGGGGTATTTTTTTTAGTCCTACTGACCTTTGTAGCTGGGTCATTTTTTCCTGTTACTATTATATATATTTATATATACAGTGTTTATATACTGTATATAATATATGTATATACTGACAGACTAGCCTTATCTCTCTGTTGAAAGATGAAGATTAAGCATTATGCAGCATGCAAGGATTGATTGTCATGTGGAAGTCTCCCCACAAAAGAAAAATCAGTCTGGCCAGCCAGTGCTCCCTTCCTAGGAGAGTTAGGCTGCAAGGAGCATCATGTGTAGACACAAGGAGCTGGCATCTAGGCCTGTAAGGCATATAGACAGGAGTTTTAACCAGACATTCATCTGATAAGAAGTGAGTGGGACATTGTGCTCAGAGGCAGTGCTTCAATAGACTAAGAGCCTGTACAGTGCAAGCTTGGCATCCCCATAATTAGGAGACTAAATTATTGTCTGAGTGAAGACAGACTCTAGGTCTGACAGAACTAATATAGCCAGGAACTTGGAGCGTGTTGTTGTTTGGTGTTATTAAAACTCCTGTGAGGGTAATCCCTCTCTAAAGGAACTTTTGTTGATGAAGAAAAGTGGGGAAAAAGAGCTTACATGCAAGTAGGTGAGCATTCTGACTTTAGAAATATTGTTGAAATCAGAATACTCATAGACATATTGGAAGAAGATGGATCAATATCTTGTTTTCTAAATTGCTTGAAATTGGTTTGCTAATTTCCTTATGCTGGGGAGGAGTGGGTATGGGCAAGAATGACATGAGCAGGAATGTTTCACAGGTCTCCTGGTTTACATCCTGAATTGATTCTTTCCCCAGATCATGTACTCAGCCTGCATTATTTGCTTCTATTCTATAGTACCCTCAGGTGTCCTTTTGACTCAAAAGATCTCATTCTGGCAGCTGCCATGACTTTTAAAAACAGGGAGGGCACCAACATTCACTGAAGCATGCTGATAAGCATGAGGATCCACTCCCCAGGTATACCAAGGGTGCCTGGACTCCAAGTGAGGTGCCAATGTGGCAAATTCTTTACTACATACAGCTGAGGCTACGCTCTAGATCTGAACCATTCTCAACCTGTGATGATTCTGCAGTAGACAGTGACAAGCCACTTAATACCCTCAGGTTTTCCTGAGAAGATTGAGGGGGTGAACCTTGCGAAGCAGCAGTTTATTGACGCCTTTATTGACACCTCATCAGTCCCTCCCCTCATGCCTGGTGTAATCCTGGACTCCCATCTGTACTTTCAGCCCGAAATCCAATCACTGTCCAAATCTTGTAGACTTCACCTCCACAACATCTCCAAGATACGCCCTTTCTTAACCTCTGAAACCACTAAGCAACTTATTCACTCCCTTGTTATCTCTCGCCTTGACTATTGTAACTCCCTCCACATTGGCCTACCTCATTGCAGGTTATCCCCTCTTCAGTCTATCATGAATACTGCTGCCAGACTCCTCCACCTTACTAACTGTTCCATATCTGCCATCCCTCTCTGCCAATCCCTCCACTGGCCTCCACCCCTCTCTGCCAATCCCTCCACTGGCTACCCATTGCCCAATTAATAAAATAAAAACATTAACAATAACATATATAAAGCCATTTATAACTCTGCTCCAAATTACATCACCAATCTTGTCTCCAAATATCACCCAAACCGTCCTCCCCGCTCTGCTCCTCCCATGACCTCCTGCTCTCTACCTTCCTTGTCTCTTCCTCCCATGCTCTTTTCCAGGACTTCTCCAGAGCCTCCCTCATCCTCTGGAACTCTCTACCTCAATCTATCCGAATATCGCCTACTCTGCCCACTATTAGGAGATCTCTGAAAACCTATCTCTTCAGAGAAGCCTATCCTGGCTTCAACTAATAACAGAATCTTCTATTCCTCCTATCAGTTCATCTCCCACAGTTGTTACCTTTTGTACCACCAGCCCCTCCCTCTTAGATTGTAAGCCTCAAGGAGCAGGGCCCTCCTAACCCTCTTGTATTGATTGCTGTAGTGTCTCCTTTTATATTGTAAAGCGCTGAGCAAACTGTTGCCTCTATATAAATAATATATACACCCTGTTCCAAATTATTATGCAAATTATATTTTTCTCATTTACCTAAATAATTGATGTAAATAACAGTCAGCATAATTCTCACGTTATCAACTATTAAGAGTACAATTCAAATTTTATTGAACAAACCTCCTAATGATCACAATATTTTTATTAAACATAAAAAACTTACAATGCACTGTTCCAAATTATTACGCACAGTAAGTTTGAAAACACTTTATAGGTTGTAAAGAACTGAAAATTGTCATTTGTTGTGTTTGCAGCATATTTACTGAAATCAAAAGCTATTTCAATTAAACTTTTAACAACATTTTAACTTTTTAAACATTTTAACAGGTCACGTTACATTGTAACATTGGACCCCTTATTTGATAGCAGCTTCACAAGTCTTGCATCCATTGAACTTGTGAGTTTTTGGACAGTTTCTGCTTGAATTTGTTTGCAAGATGTCAGAATAGCCTCCCAGAGCTGCTGTTTGGATGTAAACTGCCTCCCACCCTCATAGATCTTTTGCTTGAGGATTCTCCAAAGGTTCTCAATAGGATTGAGGTTAGGGGAGGATGGAGGCCACACCATGACTTTCTCTCCTTTTATCCCCATAGCAGCCATTGATGCAGAGGTATTCTTTGCAGCATGAGATGGTGCATTGTCATGCATGAAGATGATTTTATTACGGAAAGCATAGTTCTTCCTTCTGTACCAGGGAAGAAAGTGGTCAGTCATAAACTCCACATACTTTGCAGAGGTCATCTTTACACCTTCGGGGACCCTAAAGGGGCCGACCAGCTCTGTTCCCATGATTCCGGCCCAAAACATGACTCCATCACCTCCTTGCTGATGTCGCAGCCTTGTTGGAACAGGGTGGTCGTCCGCCAACCATCCTCTACTCCATCTATCTGGACCATCAGTGTTGCACGGCGCTCATCAGTGAACAGGACTGTTTGAAAATTAGTCTTCATGTATTTTTCTGCCCAATGCAGCCATTTCTGCTTATGAGCATTGGTTAGTGGTGGCCGAATAGAAGGTTTATGCACAGTTGCAAGACTCTGGAGGACTTTACACCTCGATGTCTGTGGGACTCCAGAGGCACCAGCAGCTTCAAATATCGTTTTGCTGCTATGTAATGGTATTTTAGCAGCTGCTCTCTTGATCCGATGCATGGATCTGGCAGAAATCTTCCTTTATCTGCACGAACCCGTCTGTGCTCTGAATCAGCCACAAATCTCTTAATAGTGCAATGATCACACTTAAGTTTTCGTGAAATATCTAATGTTTTTATACCTCGTCCAAGGCATTGAACTATTTCACTCTTTTCGGCAGCAGAGAGATCCTTTTTCTTCCCCACATTAATAATGTGGAACACCCTCCTTTAGTAGTTTTTCCTTAAATTGGGCTTACCTGCCAATCTAATTATCACAGGTGTCCGAGATTGTTTTCAGTGATCAAAAGAGCCCTGACACACAAAGCCATCCATGAATTAAACTGAAAAACAAAATATTTAATCTTTGTGACACTTAAATAGAATTTGCATAATAATTTGGAACAGGATGTACTGGAGAGTTTATTAAAAAACCAGGACCCTGCATTCACTATATCTGCTCTCCCACAGTACACAGAACATGGAAGTGCAATTATTTTAGTAAATATAAACTGCTAAATACCGTTCTCCTCAGCAGTTAGAGCAGTCTTGTGACTTTTATCAGAGTTCAGCAAAGCTGGTTAAACGCTTGTAGAAGGAGTTTTCTTCCTGCTGTAGGAGGATGCAAAACCCCTGACCTCTGTCTGGACAGTGCTGATTGGTTGTGTGCAGGGGTGAACTGATAACTCATGGGGCCCCCGGGCAAAAGGGGATCATGGGGCCCCTGTGTCCTTGCCCACACCCAAAAAAGCCTATGAAAAAGCCAATGAAAGGTACCAAGGGCATCTCATGGGGCCCCCTCTGACCCCAGGCCCTCGGGCAGTGCCCGAGTGCTCAAATGGTCAGTCCCGCCTGGTTGTGTGCTGATCACATGCACTCTCCCAAGAAAAAAAAACATTCTATCAATACACACTGTGCAGAATGGCTACAGATTCAGTCTGTCTTATCAGGAGATAAGACATGAACATTTGAACAAGAGGAGGAGCAGAAAAGACAGGATGAAATGGCCTTTTTACACACTGCAAAGAATTAACTCCTTAGTTTCCACAGTGAGTATAACAAGCATGCTTTATTGCATATACAGACTAATTTTACTGTTGTGGATTTAGTAGCACTTTGATGATTCGTACTCTGAATGGTTTAGGGTTGTCAGTGGTGCACCCCAAGGTTCAGTGTTGGGACCCTTACTTTTTATTATATTTATAAATGATGTAGGGTCTGAGATTAAAAAAATACAGTTTCAGTCTTTGCAGATGACACCAAGCTGTGCAGTGGAATAATGTCCTTACAGGATGTTTCCAACTTACAAGCCAACCTCAATGTTTAATTGGGCAGCTATGTGGCAAATGCAGTTTAATGTTCATTAATGTAAACTTATGCACTTGGAGGCTAAGAATATGCATGCATCATACATACTACGGGGAGTACAACTGGGGGAATCAATGGTGGAGAAGGATCTGGGAGTTCTGCTAGATCACAAGCTTAATAATGGCATGCAATGCCAAGCTGCTGTTTCTAAAGCGAGCAAAATCCTCTCTTGTATTAAAAGAAGTATAGACTCCAGAGAGAGAGATATCATTTGACCCCTGTACAAATCATTAGTAAGACCTTATATTGGGGAGCTGGAGAAAGTGCAGAGAAAGGCAACTAAACTGATAAGAGGCATGGAGGAGCTAAGCTATAAGTAAAGATTAAAAGAATGTAATTTATTCTCTCTTGAGAAGAACAAATTAGGGGGGATATGCACAACATGTATAAATACATCAGTGGTTCATACTGTATAATAAACTCTGTGTAGAGTTATTCACCCTGAGGTCATCACAAAGGACAAGGGTTACTCTCTATGTCTGGAGGAACAGAGATTTAATCTGCAAATGTGGAAAGGTTTCTTCACAGTAAGAGCTGTGAAAATAGATTCCCTCAAGAGTTGGTTCTGGCCAGATCAGTAGATTGCTTTAAAAAAGGCCTGGATTCTTTCCTAGATACACATAATATAACTGGTTACTAACATTTATAGGTAAAGTTGATTCAGGGAATATCCATTTGTCTCTTGGGGGATCGGGAAGGAATTTTTCCCCTGCAGGAGCAAATTGGATCATGCTTTGCTGGTTTTCTTTTGCCTTCCTCTGTATCAACTGTGGGTATAGGATTATAACTTTTTTTTTTTTTAATGGTTGAACTAGATGGACTTTTGTCTTTTTCCAGCTAGACTAACTATGTAACTATATGTAACAATTCTTCTCTGATATGTTCTTCTCAAACCAATAGTTATGCCTTTAATCTCATTGAAGTATCTACATGATATAAAACTGTCAATGTTTACACAAACTCTGCAGGACTTTTTATTATTCCTCTTGTTGGATTCTTGCTGGAGAAACTCCTAATGGCAACCAGCTGTTTCCCAAACCATAAAGCTCCTGGGGATCAAGAGATACCTTTGGAAACATACAAATGCTATGCTTACCCGCTGGAGCTTAATGAAACAAGGTGTTCTTCTGCCTTCTATGTTCAATATAGTTCTCATTTTGAATCAAGGTAAGGATCCCATAGACAGCACTCATATACCGTAGTCCAATCTCCTTCTTGCCCTGTAGAGTTAAGAATTCTGGCAAATGTTTGATGACCAGGCTTAATAAGGTCATTGCCTTGTGGTCCACCCAGATTAATCTGGCTTCATGCCCCAGAAATTCACATACATTAAATACTGCAGAATATTCATTAATACACAAACACCTTAAAATAATCCAGATACTACAGTTTTATTCATCGCTCAAAGCCATTAAAGCATTCAATAGCATAGAGTGGTTATACATCTGCACAGTACTTCAGAATTTTGGTTTTGGGTGCCTTTTATTTCATGGATAAAGCTCCGATACACTAATCCAGTGACTGAAATTTCTGAGGTAGGTTATTTTTAAACATTGCATAAAGGCACCCATCAAGGTTTTCTTCTCTTATCTTTACAGTTTGTTCTGGCCATAGAGACCCTGGCTGCTTTCATAAGTGATAATGTTACATATAAAGGTTTCCACTGATTCCACTATGAAGCTATGATTCATGAGAGGATCATGCTATATGCAGACAATGCTTTACATCTTTTGGGAGACACTATAGGGCGTATACAGAATAAATATTAGTATAGAAATTAATACAGTGAAAGTGTATGTAAATTTGTTCCTTGCCAACTGGGCAAAACAAAATGTTATTAGGCTATTTCCTGAGCTGGTTGAATGTTTTTAAATGATTTGGAATGGAAAATTAAGCTATCTATTGGCTAAATGATTTTTTTGTTTTTTTGGCCCCACTCACACAGAAAGAATGTACGCACACTTTCACTGAGCGAAATGCTATGAAATTTTTTTATAAGTACAACTCCTCCAGGAGGTGATGAGGATCACCTATTTGCTCCCCTTGGTGGCCTTTTTAGTACCTAGGTATCCAAATTATTCTGAACCTCACAGAGTACTGTCAAACCAATTTCCTTCCTCTCCTGGTGCCATTCTGAGAGAAAATCTCAGTTTGAAATAAGCTCCTTTGCTGGGACATAGGAACCAAGTTATCTTAAAGTTGCAAGATTGTGATTTTTTGCGCAACGCTCTGGTTATCTTCCCACTGATTATATTTCTGGTCTTATGTACACTCTTTAGGGAGTTGCTTTATAAATGCCAGATTCTTAGGATAAGGATAGAGGATTGGATGCGGTGTGAACTGAATCCAATCTGCTTGACTTGTGAGATATTGTTGTTTCCTATGGTGCCTGTTCACATATATCCAAAGCACTGGCAGTGCAGATTCAGAGCGGGTTGAAAAAGAGTCCTGTCTGATTTCTGAGCAGTGCGTTCCGGATCAGGTGTGGATTAGAGGCTCATTGACTTCTATGGGAACAACTTCTGAATTGTACATGTCATGAGTTTCTGAACACGATTTCAGGCCGGTTTTCTCTCCTGTCCTGTCTGACCTGAACTGCTGAACATCTACTTTGTGAATTAACTGTGAAAACAGAGCTTCAATTTGCACCTCACATGTGTGAATCCACACTAAGGATGAGGGTAAAGTGGCTCTCCCTAATAAACAACTGCACTATCTGGCTGCACAGCTCCAGCATCTAGTATGAGTCCTGTAACAGCCTAGTCAGAAGCATGAAAATAGAGAGTACTCCATGCTCTCCATTTCTTTGCTCTTTATTGGCCATAAAACATTTGGCACTCGACTGGAGGTATGAATATATCACAAACCAAAAACATTATCCCCCACTCACTCATGAATACATTTGGGGTGGTGCTGCAGAATGTTACAGGATTTACAAGTTATACAACCATCTGGGCAGACCCAGGGGCAGACTGACCATTTGGAAACTTGGGCACTGCCCGAGTGCCCTGGGTCAGTAGGGGGCCCCATGAGATGCCCCTGGTACCTTTTTTATAGACTTTTTTGAGTTTGGGCAAGGACACAGGGACCCCATGATCCCCTATTGCCCGGGGGCCCCATGAGTTGTCAGTCCGCCCGTAGGCAGACCCCACTAGCCCTGAATCATTCAAGCTACAGTATGCTAGTAAATGGAGGGTATTTAACATTACCAGTTTGGAGCAAACAATTTAAAATGGTCTCCTCAAACCCTTATCACTGCTGCAACTACAGTATAACATACTATATACTAAGCTATAAATTATTTTTTTTTGTACAGCCAGTCCATGCAGTTCTGCCCCAGTCAAGTATTAATTAGTATTTAAGCCTCACCATGTTTTTAATCTAATGCATGACATAGAAGGCACCCAAGGGGTTTGAATCCTACTGCCAGTGCATGTTGCCTTGAGTACTCTGAAAAACTATCCCTGCAGGGCTGCAATCCACTGGGATGTTGGACCTATGGAGGAGGGTAGTGGGACTCAGCCTTGGAATCAGTTGTCCAGAGCACCTCTGAATGCTCCCCAGTGGCTAATTCAACTTTACATTATGATATGGGCTCATTATACCCACTACCTAATCTGGATCCTAAACTTTGTATTCTAGAGACAGTGAAGGTGGATGAGGCTATCAGAGAAGTTAATTTCAGATTCCTGTTCCATATGTTCAAAGATTGGCCTCAAAAACTAACTTCGACAACATCTGTGAAAAGGTTCAATTTTGATAAGGTTTATTGACATACACTGTACAAACGTGTTGGGGATCAGCTTACAAGCCAAAAGATCTTCAAAGCCGCTATATGATCGTATAAGATGTATAGAATCTGCATTACAAGATTATCTTTTAACATTGTTGGTTAATTATTTCATGTTTATCCAATCACACAACTAATTACCTCAACATCCATGGTTATTAGATGTGTCCTCCAAGATAAATCCGGTCTTATGTCCTTAGTGTCATTCCTTGAGCTATAATAGATGACTTTGCAAAACAACGCATACAAACATGCTTATTAAAGCAGTATTAAACCCAAAAGCAAACATTTATTATATTAATATATTATATATATTAACCTCCCTGGCGGTATTCCCGAGTGTAGCTCGGGGTAACATTTCAGTACCAAAAGCGGTAACCCCGAGCTACACTCGGGAATACCATGCGGCGCTGCTCCGGCATGTGTTCTTCACTTACCTTACCCTGCGCTCCCACGATGTGTCCCCTGCAGCATCCCCGGCCATCTCCTCCGGCCGATGCCGGCATCCGGCTTCTGTGTCCTGTCCCTGTGACGTCGGGACGTACGGGCGCCGCCGCCGGTGGCGGCGGGAAATTTAAAAATTTTAAAAAATGTCATTTTTTTTTTTTTTCATTTTACACAGTAAAACATTGCTGTTTCAACCTATTTCACATACATATTGTCCCTAGTGCTTTGTCCTGCGCCCTGCCTGCATTTTGTCTGTTCTTTCTGCCTGGAAACTGAGAAATGTCCATGGCGTCCAAAAAGTGTCCCTTTAGGTCAAAAGCGGTTTAGATCAGCTAGAGAACAGCGATAGTAAATCAGAACCACTTACAGAATTGAGTGATAATGATTCGTGGGGGAAATTCGTCATCAGAAACTGAAAACGATTTTGCGACTGAGCTCAGCAATGTGCGAACTTGGCGCTCTATTTCACATTTCAGTGTTT
Source organism: Staurois parvus (assembly GCF_062004578.1). Lineage (NCBI taxonomy): Eukaryota > Metazoa > Chordata > Amphibia > Anura > Ranidae > Staurois > Staurois parvus. The sequence goes on along the minus strand of NW_028318646.1, from coordinate 856,135 downwards.
TTGGTTTGATTATATTATTGAATTAAATTTTTTATTATTTTTATATTATTTTTATGATTATTTATTAAATTATAATTTATGATTTTGTGTTTCAAATTTTATCATACCCGGGATGTTTACTAGACTCTTGTTCGGACAGATTTCAGTGAGTTTTTCCTAAAAATTACAGCCTACAATAAAAAAAATACATATTTCCATGCAAAAAAATGGTACCGCTTTCAGCACCAAAAATCTGAAATAATCATACCGCCAGGGAGGTTAATTACCAGTTCTTAGATTTAATGGCTGGATTAGTTTCCTCTTTTAGACTTTCTGTCTTCCATTTTCATCTGGCGATTCAGCCAGCAAATCTGTTATTTTTCACTGCACAAACTCTATAGCAGATGTATCAGTTTACATGGATGAGACAAACCACTTAACACTGGCAGGGGTAAAAAAAAGTTAGCTTTTGTTTATTCATGTAAAACCTTTATCCCAGAAGAAAAAAAACTGTTTACCGTAACTGATTATAAAGTATGAGCTGGAGTTTGGCTTCAATTTCTTAGTGGTTCTAAATCTGCTAATACATTTCAAACTACCCTCCCCCTGAGACTGACATTTGTGCTGTTCCTGTGCCTCCTATGCTCAGTCCTCCAAAGTTGTGTCTCACTAACACAAGAGATGTGTTACTGGCCAGATCACCAGGTGAAAACAAAGAGGAAAAAGCCAAACAAAAGAAAACTGATGCAGCCACGTCATCTAAAGATTGGTAAGCTGCAATATATTAAATTTTTTGTTTTTTTCCAAACTTATTTCTACTTAAGCTTTAAAATACTGTATGTCTCCCCAAAAATGAGATCATTGTTAACTCCTTCCTGCCGGCTTTGCACATATATGCGGCCTCTTGGTGGGTGGGCCTTATCACCGAGAGGCAACATATATGCGTACCTAAAAATAAACACAAGTATGCTGAGAGCGGGCGCCACACGCACTCCTGAAAGAGTTACCAGCAGTTAACAGGATAACTCCAGATCTCTACTTGCGATCAGGAGCTTTCCGATCATGTGATTGCTGCGACAGCCAATCACAGTTGGCAGAATGTCTATGAGAAAAAATTATATTTTTTCTTCTCTCCAACTCAAACTATATTTGTCCTAAACTTAAGAGGCCCAAAAATTCAGGGTCACTTTCAGCTCTCAGTTCAAGCAGGATACAATCTTGTTCCAAACTGAGATAGTTTTTTTTTTTTTGCAAACAAAGCTATTTTACAGAGCTCATCTTGTTGAACAATGGATCTCTCCCCACCTGAAGTCTAGGAGAGATTCCTCTGATTGTTGTGCATATAGTATCTATTTGACAAGTACAGAATAGAGAAAAGCAAGGACACCTCAGTGCAGGAACAATGGGTTTCAATCCTATCTACTGCACCTGGAGCAAATGAACATCATTTACCAGCCTTCCAAGCCCCATAAATGTAAACTGTGGAGACATCTTGCATATAGACCCTGGATTCAACAAATTAGCATTCTGGCCATTCAGTAACTACCATTGTTCAGCTCTGGTGTCAGGGTCCTGTCCACGGCAGAAGTTCTGGAAGATCTGGCATTTCTGCCAGTACTCTGCATGGCCGCAGAAGTACACATCAGCCTCAGATTGGTGCCAGACAGCCTTTATAAGGAGGCTCATCACTTCCTCAAGTTGCTGGATGATCTCTAGCCTCCCATGCCCTGTTCCTGTTTTCTGTGATTCTGACCTGTGATTTTCTGTTACCAACTCAGCTTGCTCCTGGACCTGTCTACTCTGCTTTACCCCTGATCTGACCTCGGCTTGGCTTACAGATACTCTCTCTCTCGCTCCTCTGTGTATGTCCTCGGCTATCCCATCTGACTACATCTGCTCTGATTCCCACCTGGTACCTGACCTTGGCTTGAACCGACTACCCAGTAAACATCTAAATCCCGGAAAGGATTACATATCACGCACAGGCGCCTCCTGTCTGCAGACCTCATCTCCGTGCACCAGCTGTGCTTCTGAGTGGACCACCAACCAGCACTCCTACAGAATCCCGCTGTCCCACTCTCAGGGGAGTCCGGAACATAGCCGCAAGGGTAGCCCTCTCTCCATTGGCCTCCATCACCAGGTACGTGATATCTGGGAAGCATAAACAAACAGCTCTCATGAAAAAGAGCTCTGGGAAGTAAACAGATGAATCATTTAACTATATCTAATTGCCAAATGTATTGGTACACCTTTCCAAATAAAACGTGTAAAAAAGAGAAAATAAATCCTGCGCTAAGCCCAATACAACATGTGATAGACCAATGATGTGAATAAGTGAGAAAAAATAATGAAAATCAAAATATATTAAACTGAACTGCTGCTACTGACTTTTTGAATACCAGAATGGAAAATTACAACTTATATAAAAGGTGCGCTTTTCACTTAAAACCCAAATAATATAAAAAAACTAAAATAACTGTGTTATCAATTGATGTGTGTATGATAATACAAAGATCAACATATTATATAATATAAGTCAATAAGCATTGCACAGATGAACAAATATTGGTATATAAATACCCCAATGCAGTGTGAAGAAAAAGTGCTGCTTGCTGAATAAATCTTCCAAACAAGTGCTGTAGTGCTAAATGGTGCTCTTCACAGAAAACTGACAAGCCTCTTACTGAACCAGATTGATCTCAAGCTATAGAGATCAAACAGGCAGATAGTGTCTCGACTCCACACTGACACTTTCACTACCGATTCCAAAGAGGATGGATAGACAGCTGCAAGCTCCCCAGGAGCCAGTATAACACTTCAACCCACTCTCCGCAATGATGTATGAAGAGTTAAAACAGAAGAAACTTCATAGTGCAACCCAGTAAAAAATAACTGTTTATTAAGTTAAAATATTGTAGTTACATTCGATTTGGTGCAAAGGAAGCAATGAAAATTCAAATCAACCACAGTGTCAGTCCGCCGGCTGGTGCAAGGTGACATCACAAGAGGGACGGAGTCTTCTTGTGATGTCACCAAGCACCAGCCAGTGGACTGACACAGCGGATGATTTGAATTTGTTTCATTGCTTCCTTTGCACCATATCGAATGTAAGTGCACCCGTGTACATGCACCTGCAAACAGAAAAATTGGGCCTTGGGTGGTGGTGGTGGTTGAACACTGTAACCCCTCACAGTTACTCTTGCTGGGCTCAGGAATGGGCCCTGCTGTTAAAAGTTAGAAATTTTTTTTTAAACATTTAAATTACATGCATCTGTCAAACAGATGCAGAAAAATTGGGCCTTGGGTGTTGGTGGTGCTTGAACACTGTAACCCCTCACAGTTTCTCTTGCTTGGTGCAGAAATGGGCCCTGCTGTTAAAAATTGTAAAACAAATTGTAAAAAAATGTAAATTACATGCACCTGTCAAACAGAAAAATTGGGCCTTGGTTGGTGGTGGTGCCCTAAACCAAAAGCATTGTTGGAAGCTAGCATAATCAGGATTCAGGAATAGGATAGGGAGCATCTGCAGTCTTTAACCACTTCCCGTCTGGCCATTGTGTATAAACGGCCGGAGGGTGGCAGTGCAGGGTTGGGTGGCCGTTTATAAACGGCTTCCCAGCCCCCTGCTTGTGCACGCTCCCTGGGAGCATGCAGCACCGCAATCCGGTGCTCGCTGTGTCTGGAGGACACAGTGGAACACCAATCGTCGGACAGGACCTTTGTGCGAGGTCCCGATCATGTGATCACTGATTGGCCAATCAGTGATCACATAAAGAGTAGTAAGCAAGGATGTCACTTCTGACATCCTTGCTTACTACGTGTGAAATCTGTGAATGATCACAGAGGTCACATGGTACAAGGCTATTCACAACAGCCTTGTACCATGTGACAAGCTGTGACCAATCACAGCTCACACAGTAGTTCTCAATGGCTGCAAGAATGCAGCCAGAGAGAAGGAGAAATGATTGCTTTTACAGCCTTTACGGGTGTAAAAGCAATCAGTGTAAAAAAAAAAAATCTTCATCACCCTCCACAAGTAGTACAGTGTCACCATGGTGACACTGTACTGCTAGGGTGACAGTATGTAAAAAAAAAAAATATATAAATAATAATATAAAAAAATTAAAACAAATCTAAAAAAAAATGTTTAAAAATTATAATTTTTGGTTATAAACTAATTTGGGTTATTTTCTTTTTTACTAAAAAGATAACGGAATAAATTTTGGCCAAGATTTATGATGAAATACCAGTTATTTGCAAAATTTTATAAGAAAAACACTTTTCAAAATTTTTGGACATTTTCATTTACATTGCAAAAAAAATAAAAATCCCAGTGGTGAATAAATACCACCAAAATAAAGCTTTATCTATCTCAAAAAAATGCTAAAAAATTCACATGGGTACAGTTTTGCATGACTGCGCAATTGTCATTCAATGTGTGATAGCACTGAAAGCTGAAAAGTGGCCTGGACAGGAAGGGGGTAAAACAGTCCGGACTCGAAGTGGTTAAGGGATCTCAGAACCCTAACAAATTTAATCAATTATATCAGCATAAAGGACTTGATAGTTGCTGTTGATTCAGGACTGATTCATTTTGATAAATGTCAGCAGAGTCTTTGGACAGACACACTCTTTTATTCATCACAAGACCTCCAGCAGCACTGAATGTCTGTTCAGAAAGCACACTGGATGCTGGACAGGCTAGTAGCTCGATTGCATATTAAGCAAGTTCTGGCCAGTGATCCATCTTCAAGACCCAGTAACCCAGTGGATCCTCAGCTGGAAAGGTGTCCAAGTCTACTCTTGCCCCTAGATAATCCTGCACCAAATGATTAAAGGCATCAGTCAGCCGTCCGCCTTCTCCACTGTTCTGCTTTGACCGAACGAAGCCTTAGAAACACGTTGTCCAGGAAATAGTAACCTCCCAGTGTCTGGAAAGGTGTTACACAAATTTGTATTCAAGGTGTTCTCAAGATGTTTCATCTGCTGCTCAGCGAAGGCAGGATGAGCTCTGCAACTCTACTCTTGTAACATGGATCAAGAAGGGTTGCCAACCAGTAATGATTACTGTCCTTGACACCATGAATCCTCAGTTCTTTTTGCAGGCTTTACAGAGTCAGGGAGCCTATGCAGCGTAAGTTTAAGAAGGCATGAGATTTTGAGTCCTCTGGGTCACTGAGGATGACAATGTCAGAAACTACCTCCTCCCAGCCACTTACTACTCCTGGCTGGGTTTCTGGGTACTGAAAACCATCTCTTTAAGACTGCTGTACGTTATCCTCTACTTATATGCTGCCATAATTCTCCTCCTCTTTCTCCTGTCTGTTCTGCAGCCTCACAGGAATGGTATCTGCATAAAGGGGGCCTTAAGAGGAAAGTAAGTCTTTCTCTTCCACCCACTGTTCTGCCTAAAATGCCTAGTCCATGATTCCATGCAGCGTGTGCTCCAGCAGGAAGACTAGAGGGATAGTGTCACTGATACATGCATTGTCATGGCTCACCATCCTTATGGCCTCCTCAAATGGTGGCAGGACAGTGCATGCACCCTTTGTCAGCAGCCACTGGCATGGCAAAAAGAAGCAAGGCTCCCCTGAGACTGTTCTTGTGCCATACCCACACAGGTACTCATTGATGGCCCTCTGCTGCATGTGCAGACACTGCAGCATCGCCAATGTTGAGTTCCACCTGCTAGGCATTTCACAAATGAGGCGGTTGGTGGTTAGGTTGAATTCCCATTGAATGTCAGCCAGCCGAACACTGGCCATGTATGACAGCCACAGACTTTTCTGGCCTGCCTCAGGAGATCTTTGTAGACTTTGCTCTGTAGACTTTGCTTGTTGGAAGATCAGCAGTACAGAAGTGCATTTCTAAATTCTTTACAGTATTTCTAGTTGCTTTTCTTAAATTGCTTACTTAAAAAAAAAACAATCACTGATATCGGGTCTGTGTTGCTACGGGTTATTGTTTACTAAGTACTGGAGTAACTTTTTGTGCTGCTGAGGTGTTGAGTACTGGGTGTTATAAATTAGGCTGTGTTGAGTACTGGCTGTTGTCAATTAGCATATGTAAGAGAGGTGACCTGTTGTCCTAATTAGTGCCTAATTAGTGTTGTATTAAAGAGTGGTAGCAACTCTGCTGTATACCATAAACTCTGTAGGCTTTGCTTGTTGGAAGTGCAGCAATACAGAAGTGCATAGTTTGAACAGCAGTAGTTTGAAAACAGCAGAATTTTGGAAACTTCCAGCTATCTTTTGGTTAGCACTTGTGTTTGCATTTGAGTAAATCTTTTTTAAAATGTCTGATTTGGTTTAGTGCAGTACTTGTTTGGCATTTGTTTGTCATGTTGCTTTTTGGAAGCTGGGATGCTGTCCCATTTGTATGCAGATTTCTAGCCTACATGATGACATTTTTTGTCTAAATTAATTGGCTGTCTAGCCCAATTTGTTCTATTGAGCTGCTCTGCAAAAAGCAACCTCTTCCTCAAAGACTGCACAGTAGAAGGGCAGTGTGGACAACTGTTGGGTCTGTATGGGCGGGTCTATGGATCGGCTCCTCATGTTCCTCATATTGCAGCTTTCCACCTTTAGTAATATTACTGTTTATATATTATCCCAATTATCCCGAAATGAAATCCCAGATCGCCGATCCATAGACCCTCCCATACAGCCGTTCCACACCCCCTCCATCCCCTATTTTAATAGCCTACTCCAGTGGCCAATTAGGTCTTATGAAAAAGCTGTTTGCTTTGAAACGCATCACCGCCCCTTCCTGCAGCTCCACGCCATGTCCTGACGTCACTTCCGCCGGGCGGCCGTCTTGGCTGCGTTCCAGGCTGGCTGTCTCTATGTGACCTAACTCATGCTGGTGTGAGAGGCCAGGCACACCTGCCTAGATTCCTTCCTGCACCGTGACTCCCTGGACATTCATCTGCCATCCTCGCTCCTCCCTTGGGACCCGTTAAGGAGCGCCAGCTACCACGAGAGCCTTGGCCCCTGGTACCTCAGCCATCCGCTCCAGAGATCCAGCCTGGATGACGTCCTTCTATTGATTACCTGATGCCTGATATACAACCACATCTTGTGAGTTTTTATACTTGTGTGCAATAAACTGTTACCTCCTTACTACACTTAGTCTGGCGCACCTCTCTCTCCTCTATTCTCTCCATACAGAGTTCCGGTTTACCCTAGAGGGTGCAGCCTCACGACGGTGTATACCTTGCAGCTACTTTAAACTAACTCCCCTCCTACCCAGAACTACCTAAGCTGCAAGACCCCTCCACCCCCAGAAATACAAAAGCTGCATGACCCCACCGTACATTCCATACCACCTCCACTATAATTTATTCCTCCCCCCCCCTTAGTCTCGTGGAGAAGTCCCTATATTCTCCTACAGCTGAACTGCCTCCATCTCCTTAAGACTTTTATGAATTTTATACCCACAACTACCTCTCCTGCGCCAATACGCACTTCTGTCTGTATCTAACAAGGACTGAAGTCACTCACTTTTAGAAAGTACGCAAAACATGGTTCAAGGATTCAGATGACTGGGAAACAACTATACCAGGGTATTCACTATACAGGAAAGACAGCATAGCGAAGAGGGGAGGTGGAGTTGCCATATGTGTCAAATAGCATGAGGCTAACATTATTCAAAAACAAATGAAATACTCAAAACCCTCTGGGCCTGCCTTCCAACCAGAGAGGGATCTTCCCTTAGAATTGGTGTAAAATTATGATAATTTCTTGATTGACGCGATAACTAAAATGGCAATGAAGGGGGAGGTTTTGATTATGTGTGACTTCAACATGCCTGACATTAACTGGAATTCTCAAACTGCTATTACAAGCAGGAGCAGGGATGTAATGGAAGCACTGAATGGGCTTTATCTAAAACAGTTAGTAAAAAGTCCAACCCAAGGTGATCATATTCTAAACCTAATACTGACAAATGGGGATTGACTGTCTAATGTTGAGGTGGGAGAAAATTTGGGTTCTAGTGATCACAAATGTCTTCGGTTTGATATTAAAATAAGAACTGAAAAATCATATACAAATATACAAAAGTTTTAGATTTCAAAAGGATGAATGTTGCTGAAATGGATGAATTTCAAAAAATGAATTGAAAGGTTGGAGTAAAAAGTAAGTAATCAGTGGGCACTGTTAAAGTCTACCATCTTGGAGGCAACTAGATTATATGTCAGGCAGGTTAGTAAGAATAAACAGAAGAAAAAAACAATATGGTTCACTAAAGAGATACAGTAAGTAGGATAGTAAAGGAAAAAAAATCAGCATATAGGAAATTCAAGGAAACAGGAGGTGTAGCTAACAGAGAGGAAAGTTCGTAGGGCGCATCTGTCATGGAGACAATCAATTTGAAGATGACAGCTGGTGTGTAGGATGACTGGAAACAAGCACTGGACAGCACTTCTAAGAGTATGAATCAGACTCTGAGGTGATAAGAGAAAAGGACAAGAAGGAGCTTCTAAGTGCAGTAAATCCAGAACTTTAATAAAGGATGGTTAAAAACACTTATAGGAGGGATAAAATAACAGGCTCATCAAATGCAAGTCTCTGTATGCCAATTTGTTCAGCATGGTTGACCATGTTCAGCATGGTCAAAAAGATTTTAGCATAAAAGAACATACAAGATTCAGGAGTTCCATACATGCACATCTGAATTTATAGTGTATTGTTTGGCATACCCATGTGGTCTACATTATGTGAGTAGAACCATTCGCACTTTGGGGAGCACTGCCGCCTCATTGAGGATGGCATAGACAAACATAGCGTTCCAAGACATTTCCTAGAACATCATGGTAAATCAACTGAGGGCTTAAGAGTTTGGGTAATTGTAGCCATATCCACTGATCTCCCGATGGCCTAAAGATATCAGCGTTTGTGCTGTAGGGAGACCTATTAGATTTATGCACTGGATGTATTATCCCCTGGTGGTTTGAATGAGGATCTTAAGATTAACACCATTATACAGAGTTGATACTTATATTACATTATACTATTTATTTATCCAATGTGTTTTTTTCAGATTCTGCATTTTGCTGTACAAGTTATTGGGGAGGGGTGTTTGGTTTTGGCTGCATTCTATAGCCAGCATCTACAAGTAAGTACACACAATAGAAATTAATATCCGGTCCATTTATGGTTATCACGATTTATCCATTTATTTTTCTTTTATTTATCTCTGTCAGGACACATTCCCTGTTTGGTTTACTTGCCGTAGTTTTATATCCATAATAAATTTAAACCTGCAAGTTCATTTCCATTATTACTAATCATGTATCTGTATACACATTCCATTTTGATTGTATGTCATGTCTCCCCCCCCACCTTGCCTATGTTACCCCATTGGTACATGTATAGTATAAAATCTCCGGCTGTGAGTTTTATTCCAATTATATTGCTGGTGTGTCTTTAACGCATATTTTATATTATTTATAATCATGAGTAGCTATATAATTGATTACTGCTGCTTCATGTATTTTGTAATCCATATATGCGTATTTGTATATATATTTTTATGTGTGCTACTGGTTCCTGTCATTACCATCCAGTAAAGAAGATCTTGTCACTGTGTAACTGTAGTAATACTGAATAACACCCCATTGTTATACACAAAACATTTCCCCTGGTTTGAGCATCCCTCCTTTTATTCCTTTCCCCATTTTTTACATTTATTTATTACATTGCTCATCCACACTGCATGATCATCCTTTGGCTTTGATTGTTAGGGGCATACACATACATTTCTAGTGTCAACATATTTCCGCCCCTTTTCTCTATTTATATGGTTCTATTCCTCCTTTGGCTTGGTCATGAAGAAGGAGTGTTCCACGCATGTTCCGAAATGCGTCACCTCCCCTGTTCACATCACTTCCGGTTTGCGCTCCACATGGACAGTGTGCGTACTCTCCCTGTAGCTGCTGGCTGGCACAGCGGGTTGACACACAGTGATAAGAGCCCCACAGAGACATGCATTTGATGAGCCTGTTATTTTATCACTCCTGTAAGTGTTCTTAACCATCCTTTATTAAAAGTTCTGCACTTACTGCACTTAGAAGCGCCTTCTTGTTCTCTTCTCTCCGTAGCTGACAGACAAGAGTATAAGAATAGACAAAATGAGGCCAAACACATTATCAGCACTGCCAAATCACAGAAAGAGGAGGAAGTTGCTAAAACTATTAAAAAATTAAATAAAACCCTTTTTAGGTACATTAGTGATAGAAATAAAAAATATAATGGGATCACTAAAATGAAAACTGGGCACAATACTTTTGTTGAGGGAGACCTGGATGTAGCAAACCATTTAAACAATTACTTTTGTATTGTCTTCTCACAAATTATACTAATAAATTATAAGTTGGGAAATCATATTGGTTCTAGTAATGATGAATCATTTTTAGGATTTCCGGAGACAGAGGTAGCAGAGGAACTGGCTTGGTTAAAGATTAATAAAGCAATGGGCCCTGATGGTATTCATCCCAAAAACACACAACTTGCTGGATCTAAAGCAGCATGGCTTTACTGAGGGCAGATTATGTCAGACTAATCTGATTGGATTTTTTGACTATATTACCAATGTTTTGGACCAGGTTGGTGCTGTGGACATATCTTGATTTCAGCAAGGCATTTGATGTAGTTTCACATAATGATCCAGTTCAAAAGTTGTACAAGCAAGGACTTAGCCCTTGGGTGGTTTAGTGGATGTGCAGCTGGCTAATGGATAGATACCAGAGTGTGGTTGTAAATGGGGTTCACTCGGAAAAGAGACCAGTCACTAGTGGTGTACCACAAGGCTCTGTACTAGGTCCTGTTCTATTTAATCTATATGAAAGTGATATAACTAAAGGTTTGTTGGGTAAGGTATGTCTCTTTACTGATGACACAAAGGTGTGCAATAGGGTTGATATCCCTGGATTTGTCTGTAACATGGAACATGATTTGGCATTGCTGGAAGATTGGTCAAACAAGTTGAAATTACAGTTCAATGTTTCTAAATGTAAAATAATGTACCTAGGGAAAAATAATGCCATGAGAGAGTATAATATTGGGGGTACATTGTTGGCCAGCACTTTAGAAGAAAATAATTTGGGGGTACTTATTTCAGATGATTGCAAAATGAGCAAACAATGTGGCCAGGCAGTGGGGAAAGTAAATAGAATTCTAGGATGCATCACTAGAGGGGTCACCAGCAGGAGAAAGGAGGTCCTGATTCCCCTATATAGATATTTAGTAAGACCTCATTTAGAATACTGTGTCCAGTTCTGGAGACCTCACTTACAAAAGATATTGATAGGATAGAACGAGTCCAGAGACGGGTAACAAAATGGCGAAAGGTCTGGGGGATAAAACATACTGTATCAAGAGCAACTTCAGGAACTTAACATGTACAGTCTGGAGGAAAGAAGGGAAAGGGGGGACATGATTGAAACTTTTAAATACATCAAGGGGGTGAATAAGGTTCAGGAGTGCAGTATTTTCATCATGAAACAAAAATCAAAAACATGGGGACACGACCTTAAACTAAATGGAGAAAAGTTCAAAACTAATCTCAGAAAGTATTATTTTACTGAAAGAGTAGTCGATGCTTGGAATAAACTTCCAGCAGAGATAGGCAGTCAAACAGTAAATAGCTTCAAACATGCATGGGACAAGCATAGATCTATACTCTATAAATCTATACTTTTTCTGCTGTCACTATTCTATGTTTCTATGTAAGCCTGGGTACCTGTTCAAGAAATGCTGCACCATCAAATTCAGGATGTGTACCAAGCATGGAACATGTGTCAAGTGTCCCTGTCAGAGGGCGGAGAGAAGTAGGTACCATTTTTGCATACAACCAATCCTGGATCAAGCTGCCATGGCATCAAACCACCTCTGTGCCTGCCCTTGCAGAGCTGACAGAATTTCTGCCCTGGTATGGCTCCTTTCCCCTAGACAGACCAGTTCAAGCACCGCATGGCATCTTTTAGCCTGACTGCTTGCGTAGCCCCTTGAACAGTTAGGGAGCACTGCTGGTTCAGAGGTCAATTCAGCAGAAGAGGCCATAGAGGAAGAGAAGGAGGTGGAGCAGACAGATGTGGCAGAATCACCACCAGCTTTTGGAGGCATAGTGTCAGGGATCTCCTCGATCCCCGGCGCAGGCACAGTGCACCGCCCTGTGCAGGGACACGGGCACTAGGTCCGGGCCGGCCACGGCGTTCGAGTTCGCGCATGCACAGTAGAAGCCGCGGCCGCCCGCTGGGCACCAATGGCAGAGCAGGGCGGGATATTTAAATGGCCCTGAGCTGTCATTCAGTGCCTTCTGGTCTTTCCTGCATCCTGTGATTCTGCGAACCTGTGAATTGTAAGTTGCTGACCCAGATTGTACCTGACCTTGCCTATTTCTCCTGTCCTGACCCTTGCTTTGCCTGACCTCTCTCCTGGATGCCCCCTATTGGATTTGACCTGCTGTTGCTGACCTGGCGTGTGACCCGATCATTCTCTGCCCGCTGCCTTGTACCTTACCGTCCTCTCTGTTACCGACCCAGCCTGTCTGACCTTGCTCATCCATCCATCCATCCGTCCATCCCTTGCAGAGGGGTCTTCGGACCTCCTCATATCAGACTCTTTCCCGTGGGAGCCCTTGGCACATACCACTACCACTGACGGACGTACCCAGTAGTCACGACCTGGTCTCGGGCGGCTCCAAGTCCATCCCCACCATCAGGGGCCCTGGTGAACAAGCACCCTGGGACTTAGATTCCGTGCGCTGGGGACGCCTATTCAGTGGAGCGCTAGTGGTACCGCCGGGCGGTCGCTTACAGTACCAGAAGGCCATGACTGAGTCTAGAGGAGGGCCCTCTCCGCTTGAGGAGATTTGCAGGCACCTATCTAATTTGACACAGGCCGTATCGGCCCTGCAGGACAGATGTCTGCAGATTGAGAACCAGTTCCAGACCTGCACTATATCCGTCCCCCGGCCTTAGTAGCCCCTGTGCCAGCTTCTGGGGCTTCCGCACCACTCCCGGCGGCCGAACCCCGAGTACCCTTACCAGAACGTTTCCACGGGGACCGCACACGCTTCAGGTCATTCCGTGAGTCCTGCCTTCTCTATTTCGAATTACAACCACGGACCTTTGTGACTGAATCCGTGAAGGTGGGGTTCATCATCTCCCTCCTGCAGGGTGTCATGGAAATTTTGTATTGTTGGTCGAACTTTAAATGTGTCATATATTCGTGTTATTCATATGTCTCTCGTGTGGCTTAATTAAAGCTCTGAAGGCTGCAATTGGGCCATGCGCATGTACAATGTATGTATTACAGTACTCAGCTTGGTAATGGATGAGATGGCAGATCTGCGCTTATAGACCGGCGTGTATACCACCACGGCATTCCATGCGAATGCTGCTGTCAGTAGACCGTGGGCCTGTATCCACATATCAGCAGCATGGTACCACGTGGGCTTCATAACGCAAGGCGCAAGCGGTGTGAACTCCACGTGTAGGCTTATGCATATCTTACAACCCATTACCAACTTGAAACTGTATCTTGGATGGATGTGTTTTAATAAAGATCGTATCGGGCCCATCCAGGTACAGACTGATATTTTTAGGGAGTGCTTGTGCAGAGAATTTTACATACCAATAGAAGCTAGTAGGACAGGAAATATGACCTCAGATGGCTCATAGGGGGGAAGGGGAGGAAGTCTGCTGACCTCAGAAGACTCATGGGGGAGGACCAGTGATAGATAATAGCAAAGGCTATGCTCCAATTGGAATGTATATCCTCTGTATAGGCAATCCCCATTGTATTGTTCGGTGGGAGGGTTTGACTTTATTCATGTGGGGGGCATGTGTGTATTTTTAATAAAAACAGAGAGCTGAGCCTAAAGCCGGCCCTTATGTGAGTTGCAACCAGCCTTAGAGTGTCGTGTGATCATTCTAGGGTAACGGAGCTCCAATCACCCACAAATTCAACAGAACCAAAGTATTTGGATGGGCAGGAATCGTGTAGTTTGGCTGCAGTCGTGGTAAGCGAGATTCGCACAGCTTTATGGGGGATTTCTGCGCATCCAACTGCGAGTACTCACGGTAAGGAGAAATTCGTTAAAGCGAATTTCCAAGACAGTTTGGCGAGCCTGGTGGATACTAACGCGTATTCTTGCGTAGCTAACCTAGAACGAGGGGGGAATGGCCATCATGAACTAGCAAAAAGTATGCCGGCACATTTCAGGTCTCTCTGCCATTAAGAGGATCGCTTTTTGCGTGTTCGTGTGGCTGATTTCGCTCTCTGTTAGCTAACAAGAAATACCGCTTGGCAAGGACCTCATTTTTTGTCCTAAACTCTTGATTTGTGGGTGAAAAGACGAGGGTTTGTCTCTGCTGAGAGCAGCAGGGGGGGTGGGTTTGGTTGGCTGGATTTGGTCAAGTTTAAAAATCTTCCAACCAAAAATTAAACGGGTATATGTTTTAGTGGGTAAAAGTTGTTGCATAGTGTTAGGTAAGTATTTGTGGGCTGTAGGTACTGTGGTGATTGCTTTACCCCCTCCACGTGAGGTAATTATTACAGTGCTGAAAGGCTTAGGTTAATTGTTAACTGTTGTAAGATCTCTGTGTGTATGTAGTCTGTACAATGTTTTGTGGTACTACTGCTCCCAGCAAGCATGCAGCAGGGGGTCCTTTCTGTTACATGTGCATGTTAGTGTGATATGTTGGTGTTTTATGTCCGTTCTGTGATTGTGCCCAAATTGTGTTGTATGTGTACTTCATATTGTTGTGTAATTGTCCAGTGTATGTTCTGTCTAAAAGTCTGTTTTATGTAAGAGGCAATTTTGAGGCTAGAGTCTACCATGTGCTCCCCTGTGGGGGGTCATTTTCTTGACTAAACCACATGGACTCCTTTTGTTTGGTGGCCATTTTGTTGGCTACCAAATGTGCAGTAATCTCTATGCAATGTGCATGAAGTTTCCTATATGCATTTGACCCATATTGTGTTTTTAATCCAAATTTTTTACAGTTTCATTTGTTTGCTTTTAGCTTTAAATTTGCGTATTGCCAGCCAATTTAAAGTGTATTAAGCGAGTTTTCCCTTCACGTGTTCCACATTTAATGAGCGCGGTGTAGTCTGGGTTTTTGCACATAGATTTCTTGTATAGTGATTATGTTTTTCTTGTGTTTTTCCTGTTAAAAGTAGTTCCTTATTGTAAAGCGGGTTTGTTTTAAGCTGCTGTGTCGCGTGTTTCACGTCCAGCAGACTTTTTGTGTAAACGGTTCTAGGTGGTTGCAGTAAAGATTGCGTGTATAATGTGGATCGTTTAGCGGTGCTGATAGGAGTGATTTTTGCGTCAGCAACAAGGTTACTTTTGGCGCAGTTTTTCGGTTTACCTCTGTGTAATTGTTTTACTGTGAAACGTCCCGTGTTTTTCATAAGGATCCACTTTGTCCTTTTTAACAGTTTTTCAGGTTGAAAAAGGGTTTTTCTGTGTGTATTAGGAAAGTTTTTTCTTTACACAAATTTCCTAAAGGTCAGTTAGCAGGTTTCTGCCCAACCAGTGACCCCTAAGTAACATCCAAGAACCCCTCTTTTTGTTTTGACTTGTGTTAGCTACTGTGTGCAGGGAGAGAAAAGCCACTTTCATCATTGTGCGGTGTGGCCTGCCAAACACAGTGGGTGATGAGAACCACATAAATTACGCTGTGTGAGTGGGCGGTCCAGGGAAGTCCTGGTTACCACAAACACTTCGGGTGGTCAGGATCACACAAATTGCGCTGTGGGAGTGGGAGGTGTGCTCTCAGTCTGACCGCCACTTGATGCGCTTCGGGTGATCGATAAGTATCACATAAATTACGCTGTGCTGGGAAAGTGGTGGAATCAGGCCTCTCGGTAGGATCCCACCGAGTGCTCCAGGGGGTAAACAGGTACCCGGACGCGGGATATATACCAGTGACTAGTCACGATGGGCAGTAGTCAGTCCATGAAGAGAGAGGGGGAACCAGCCCTCTTCAGGGTAAGGACAGCTGCACAACTGATGAAGGTGAGTTTGGGGGGGAAGTCTACAGAACCCCTCAAAAGGTGGAATAAATGGTCGAAGGGTACCAGATGGGAAATTCCCCGGGAAGGTACATTTGACGCATGGAGGTGGGAAAAATTCATCTCTGAATTTGAACCACGGATGCAGGCGTCAGAACTAGAGATCGCACAGCTATGGCTTCACAGGTCAATCCGATTAGGGAAGCAGGGCATACATAAACTGGTGTCTGTCCGGAAGAACCAGGTGATGTATACCTGGCCTCCAGAGGGAATAAAACAGGAGGATCCAGTGTCAGAGGTGGAAGAAGCTCTTTCAGGGCTGACTCTACTAAGGCAGGCAGGATCAGGGTCTGCTGGGGTTCCCCAACAACCAACAGTGGCTGAGATAAGTATAACTGCACCTGCCTCTTCTGTTAGTGACGTCACTCTTGACATACCTTCTGTGTCTTCTGTCTCTATGCCTCAGCCTCTGCCTCTATCTCTCCCTTCTCCCTGCTTCACCCCAGCTCCTTCTGTTTCCAACTATGAAGCCTACTCAACAACCGATTTGCAGACTATCTGTGAATCAAGGGGAATAGACACCCGGTTAAAAAAACAGGGCGGATTGCATCAAAGCGCTACGAACCACTGATCAGACCCCTGCCCCCCAGCTATACCCTGATCTGAGGGACCTCAAACCTGAAGGTGCAGTAAGCGAGGTGGTTAATCTAAGCCCACCGATGATGCTGGGTCAGCCCTTGCACTCTTCCCGGACTGAGGCCTATCCAGTCAGGGTGCAGCAATTTGAAGGTCCTCCCAATGCACAGGGGGAACGGACTTTAGGGGAACGGGTAGTTTGGCATGTCCCCTTCACCCCGGCAGAGATCCGCACTATTCTGGCTGAGCTCCCGGACTATCGAGTCAATCCGAGAGGATTTGCTCGAATGTTTGGACAAAACCAGTTTAGCTATGGTATGAGCGGGTCAGATTGTGCACAGATCCTACGGGCAAAGGTGGGCATGGAAGTGGCCAGTACAGTGATTGCAGGGTGCTCTATAACCACGCATGAGGAGATGACTTCAGGGGGCAAAGAGTTCTGTACACAGCTAAAGGCAAAGCTTCCAGAAATGTATGGTGCTACCTCTACTACGGACATGATGAAGCTCACCCAGGGTCCTAATGAGGAAAGCGCCTGCTTCTGGCGCCGTCTCAAGCAGACGGCACTGGATGCAGATCTGGAAGTTGGACCTGATGCTCCAACTGAAGGGGTAAAGGTGACCGCGACGCACATTCTGTTGCGGGCCAAATTTTTGGAAGGCATCAATATTAAAATTCGGGAAAGGCTGGTTCTGGCCCGACCCGAATATAATGAGATGTCTATCCCTGCTATCCTTTCCACTCTTGCGGCAATAGAGAGGGAAATGGATAGAAGAAAACAAGACAAGGCCAAAGTTCTTATGTCCCAGACCCCACACGAAAAACCAAGGGATCTGGGTCACAGGAAGAATAGGCCCCCACCCAGGTGCTTCCAGTGCCACCAAACGGGGCACATGAGGAGGAGCTGTCCCCAATTACCTAAAGGTCGGTGGCAGTTCATTCCTGATGAGTCCTCCGCCCCTATGACCACCATGGTAAGTAACTCCTATGAATTCTCATAGGAAGTTGACAAATCGGTGTCGGCCCAGATCCATCTTTTTCTAGAGGAATTAAAATATCCCCTCCCTTGCCTCACCGACACCAGTGCAGCAAGAACGGTCCTGCGACAACAGGACATCCAAGGCAAGGTACCCCTCTCAGGGGAAAACCCTCCTAACCCCTACTAACCTCACTATCAAACGATGCACTATTCTTAACCCAGCTTCTCTTCTTCCTGTGTCGGAAGATGAGAAGGGGGGGGAGGACAGCAATGACAGTGCTGAATTTTGCAACACGACTAACAATACTAACACCTCTTCTGCTAACATGTCTTCTTTGTCCACTACTAATCTCTCTTCCAAAGGACACGACTGCATCTCTTTGGTGGAACTGGAGTCAGCGGCGACACACCCCATATCACCCCGAGAGTAGCGGTAAGGTTGAACGTCTTCCGATACCCAAAAACCTTGGCCTGAGTGTCTCCCCATTGCCCCCTATTCCATCCGGAATGCCCCTCGGCAACCACATGGGCTGTCACCCTACGAGGTGTTGTTTGGGGGACCTCCCAAAACAGGGTTGTACTTTCCTCAACAGTTGTCGTCTTTGCATTCACAGCTTACAGGTTATGTGCAATCTCTGCAACGGGAGCTGCAGAAGATACACCATCGGGTTCGCGAATCGCTCCCCGATCCAAATACAATAACAGGTGTTCTTTCTATTGAGCCAGGCGATTGGGTCGTCCTAAAGAAACATCAAAGAACCGGACTCGAGCCACGGTTCACCGGACCATACCAAGTCCAGCTGACGACACCTACCTCACTCAAGCTCGAGGGACGAGACAACTGGGTGCACGCAAGCCACTGCAAGAAGCTTCTCAGCTACACCAGAGAATGAGGGGTGTCATTTTCCTTTTTCTTTTTGTTTGTATGTCATACATGTGTGTGAACGGAGGAAAAGACGGCAGATACCCCAACCTTTTATTTAAAATGCACCTGCGTTTAGCCAGAACCGCCAACAAAACCAACTGTTGGGTATGCTCTAAGCCCCCACCCAGTCATCACATGTCCGCAATGGCCGCTGTTCATGCCCTATATGACATCCGCGTCGGCATGAAAAAGCAAGGGACCCCTGGTCAGCCCCCACGTAGACATTTGTCGGTAGAACTTAATGACACATTTTTAGCAGGTAACATCAGTTTCAGCACCAATATTAGCTCTAGCTCCTGTAGGGCCCTCACCAGTCCATTATGGGTAACTGGGCAGCTAGGCAGCCCTCAGGTGTGCTTTAACATCAGCTTTGGCACAGGTAACAAGTTTGTTGGGATTACCACCTGCGAGGGAGGTATAACTGTCAATCTGACTAACCAGACTTCCTTTCTGAGTAACCACACTGACCGACCAGACCACGTGTGTTGGAAGGACGGATGTGATGTGCAGACTGAGGGAGCAATCCCCCAGTCTGTGCAACTGTTGCTCAGTGCCAGAGGCCGAACGAGGAACTCTTCCTGCTCTGCTCTGACAGGTCCATACTATTTTCTGTGTGGTTCGGCAGCCTATAGAACATTTCCCCAGAACGCGAAAGGTTCGTGTGCCCTCATAAAGCTAGTCCCCGCATCCTATGTAGTGATGGACCATGAAGAGTTGATGGTCCACAAGAAGGTAAGGATGGCAGGGAGAGTTCGCAGGGAGCTGTTCTCTGAGGGCGACCAGGCATGGGCTTGGTTCCCCTCATGGACAGGATGGGGAATAGAACTTATGAAGCGCCTGAACAATTTTTCTGTCATCGTGGATAGTATGTTTAACGAGACCGTAGAGGCTGTCAGAGAAATTGCCCAAGAACAACGGCAGATGGGAATTTTAGTGCTTCAGGAGAAGATGGCCCTTGATTATCTTTTAGCCGCCAAAGGGGGGTTCTGTGAGTTCATCGGAGAGGATTGTTGTACTTGGATAGAAGACACCGATGACAAGGTCCAGGCCCATATGGACAAAGTTAGTGAACTACAGGGAAAAGCTAGAGCTATAGCTAGTGAGGGTTGGAATCCGTTCAAGGGTTTGGGAGGATTGGGAGATTTCCTGTTCTCCATCGGATCTTGGTTGAAGGAAGTGGGAGTGTATATCCTGATGCTTCTCTTTTTCATCTGCCTTTTATATGCCGCGGTGAGATGTTCCTGTTGCCTCATCGACCGTGTAAACCAAGCTCGGGCAGACGACCACATCTCCATGCCCGCTCCTGGGATCCCACTCCAACCACTGATCGGGGGAAGACCTCACCAACCAACCACCTTCTCTACAGATTACGTCCTGGCTTCCCTCTAATTTATCTCTCTGAAGACCACATTCTCCAAGACCTTCAAGCAAGCTTCAAGCCTCATCATTGTTTGTGTCTGCGATTTGGAAAACTGTCTGGGTCGAGACCAGCCTTGTGTGGCCCCGTCTGCAGGGGCAATTTGAGAATCTATTGCTGGATCTCCCCAGACCACCGTGGGATCACAAGCTTTATTCATACCACAAGTCTGTTTGTGGTTTTTGCAAGAGCCTTCCTGTAGTGAAGGTTCCAACGCTCTTGAGGATCATCGCTTCAATCAAGCCTGTTTGCGTCGAGTCTGCGTCGGGTCTTGTTGTTTCAGGTACCCCGTGGAGCTTTATTCTCAGGGACAACTACAGGAACTCTTTGAAGTTTGAGACTACACCCATCAAGCTGAAGAAGATCAAGAAGGGACACGAGGAGAATATGATAAAACAGGAGGGAATGTCATGGAAATTTTGTATTGTTGGTCGAACTTTAAATGTGTCATATATTCGTGTTATTCATATGTCTCTCGTGTGGCTTAATTAAAGCTCTGAAGGCTGCAATTGGGCCATGCGCATGTACAATGTATGTATTACAGTACTCAGCTTGGTAATGGATGAGATGGCAGATCTGCGCTTATAGACCGGCGTGTATACCACCACGGCATTCCATGCGAATGCTGCTGTCAGTAGACCGTGGGCCTGTATCCACATATCAGCAGCATGGTACCACGTGGGCTTCATAACGCAAGGCGCAAGCGGTGTGAACTCCACGTGTAGGCTTATGCATATCTTACAACCCATTACCAACTTGAAACTGTATCTTGGATGGATGTGTTTTAATAAAGATCGTATCGGGCCCATCCAGGTACAGACTGATATTTTTAGGGAGTGCTTGTGCAGAGAATTTTACATACCAATAGAAGCTAGTAGGACAGGAAATATGACCTCAGATGGCTCATAGGGGGGAAGGGGAGGAAGTCTGCTGACCTCAGAAGACTCATGGGGGAGGACCAGTGATAGATAATAGCAAAGGCTATGCTCCAATTGGAATGTATATCCTCTGTATAGGCAATCCCCATTGTATTGTTCGGTGGGAGGGTTTGACTTTATTCATGTGGGGGGCATGTGTGTATTTTTAATAAAAACAGAGAGCTGAGCCTAAAGCCGGCCCTTATGTGAGTTGCAACCAGCCTTAGAGTGTCGTGTGATCATTCTAGGGTAACGGAGCTCCAATCACCCACAAATTCAACAGAACCAAAGTATTTGGATGGGCAGGAATCGTGTAGTTTGGCTGCAGTCGTGGTAAGCGAGATTCGCACAGCTTTATGGGGGATTTCTGCGCATCCAACTGCGAGTACTCATGGTAAGGAGAAATTCGTTAAAGCGAATTTCCAAGACAAGGGTGAACCCCAAGACTGGGCCCACCGACTGCGGGGAAAGAATGACCCTCACCTAAGCTCGGTTGACAATTTTTTTGACGCAATGGCTATCCTATACGACGACCCACAGTGGGCAGCCTCCGCTGAAGCTACTTTATACACGCTCCGGCAAGGCCGTCGAGCGGCGGAGGAGTACGCATCTGAGTTTAGGCGTTGGATGGGGGACACACGCTGGAACGAGTTTGCACTTCTGCACCAGTTCCGTATAGGCCTATCAGAAGCCCTGAAAGATGAGCTTGCCCGGGTAGAGGTGCCTGAGACTTTAGAGGACTTAATTGCGCTGACCATTAAGATTGACCGTAGACTGCGGGAACGCAGGTTTGAGAGGTCCGATCAGGGTCATGGAAATCCCTGGGGATCATTTCAAGGTCCCAGCCAAGCAACTAGGCCAAACATCCAGAACCGGCCACCTGGAGATATCCCTGAAACCATGCAGCTCGGCCTGGCACGGCCTAAGCTATCTCCAGAGGAACACCAGCGCAGACGATCCCAGAACCTGTGCCTCTACTGTGGTGAAGCTGGTCATATGGTATGATCCTGTCCACAGAAACTGAGTAAGTGCACCTCTTCTTCTTCCTTGTCCATTGGCAATGTTAGTCCATCCCAGTACTTAGTGGTGCCCCTTTCCTTTCAGCTTCCAGAAAGGACTGTGGAGGTGACGGCCATAGTTGATTCGGGGGCATGCAGCTGCTTCTTGGACATTAATTTTGCTCACCAGCAGGGTATTTCCCTCCAATTAAAACAAAAAGGGTTCAATATATTTTTTGCCGACGGTTCCCGGATAAAATCGGGGGTAGTGAACCAGGAAACCCCCTCCATCGCCACTGTCATTGCCGGGCAGCACCAGGAACTCCTCCGCCTGGATGCTATAGCTTCACCCCTTTTCCCAGTCATTTTGGGGCTCCCATGGTTACGGGCCCATAACCCCCAAATTGACTGGGAGACCGGAGTAATCTTGTTCCCTTCCCCATACTGTCGGGTACACTGCCGCACTTCGGGCCCGGAGGTCCCCCAGTTCCTCCTGTGCTCTGAGGGGGATGCCGATTTAAAACAGGTAATCCCTGCAGCCTACCATGAGTTTCTGGATGTGTTCAGCAAACGGGGAGCCGATACTCTACCCCCCCACCGCCCATATGACTGTCCCGTTGACCTGTTACCCGGCTCAGAGATCCCTTTTGGGCGAATCTTCCCCCTTTTGGAGCTCGAATTGGGGGCCCTGAAGGAATACATCGAGGACAGCCTCCAGAAGGGGTTCATCCGCCCCTCCACTTCTCCGGCAGGGGCGGGTATTTTCTTTGTTGAAAAAAAGGACAAAACCTTAAGGCCGTGTATCGATTACCGGG
This sequence comes from Staurois parvus, assembly GCF_062004578.1. Classification (NCBI taxonomy): domain Eukaryota; kingdom Metazoa; phylum Chordata; class Amphibia; order Anura; family Ranidae; genus Staurois; species Staurois parvus. Next base: position 833,444 of record NW_028318646.1, on the reverse strand, counting down.
AGTTAAACAGGGTCACAATAAAAAACGTTACCCACTGCCATTGGTACCGGAGTTGTTCCAAAGTTTAAAAGCAGCAGTAGTTTTTACAAAGCTGGATTTGAGGGGAGCGTACAACTTGGTTCGCATAAGGGAGGGGAGATCTGGTGTTGCGGCCTGGGGAGAAGGTTTGGTTAGCAACATCCAATTTAAAGATGCTTTGCCCTTCGAAGAAATTGGGACCCAAATTTATAGGCCCCTTTTGCATTAAGCGGATGGTCAACGAAGTGGCCTACGAACTCGTCCTCCCTGACACACTCAAGATCCACCCAGTCTTCCATGTGTCCCTGCTGAAGCCAGTGATCCCAGATGCCTTCCCTGAACGAGAATCTAGACCCCCGGAGGCCATAACGGTCGAAGGAGAAGAAGAATTTGAGGTAGAAACAATCCTGAAGTGCCGAAGGAGGGGGGGCCAGACCCAATTCCTTATCAAATGGAAGGGCTATGGCCCTGAGGACAATTCTTGGGAACCAGCCCATAATGTCCATGCACCCAGACTTGTCCGGAGGTTTTTTCGCGATCACCCGTAGTGGAGAGATCGGGTGGGCATCTGGAGGTTGCCCGTAAGGGGGGGCAATGTCAGGGATCTCCTCGATCCCCGCCGCGATGGTCCCGGCGCAGACGCAGTGCACCGCCCTGTGGAGGGACACTAGGTAGGGCCGGCCGCGGCATTTGAGTTCGCGCATGCGTAGTAGAAGCCGCGGCCGCCCGCTGGGCACCAATGGCAGCGCAGGGCGGGATATTTAAATGGCCCTGAGCTGTCATTCAGTGCCTTCTGGTCTTTCCTGCATCCTGTGATTCTGCGAACCTGTGCCCTGTAAGTTATTGACCCGGATTGTACCTGACCTTGCCTATTTCTCCTGTCCTGACCCTTGCTTTGCCTGACCTCTCTCCTGGATGCCCCCTATTGGATTTGACCTGCTGTTGCTGACCTGGTGTGTGACCCGACCATTCTCTGCCCGCTGCCTTGTACCTTACCGTCCTCTCTGTTACCGACCCGGCCTGTCTGACCTTGCTCATCCATCCAACCGTCCATCCCTCGCAGAGGGGTCTTCGGACCTCCTCATATCAGACTCTTTCCCGTGGGAGCCCTTGGCGCATACCACTACCACTGACAGACGTACCCAGTAGTCACGACCTGGTCTCGGGGGGCTCCAAGTCCATCCCCACCATCAGGGGCCCTGGTGAACAAGCACCCTGGGACTTAGATTCCGTGCGCTGGGGACGCCTATTCAGTGGAGCGCTAGTGGTACATACACATAGTGGCGGAACAAGCTTCAGCTGAACCCTGTCCTGCATCCTTCCAAGCTGCCAGCAGAGTTACCCAGTGAGCCTTTAAGGAAATATAAAATTCCTGACTATGCCCACTGGACCTCTTGTCAGCAGTAATGTGGACCTCGTTAGCCAAAATATTACATTCAACATGATGGTACAGAGCTGGAATGACCTTATGTGAAAATAAATTTATTTTTGGAACCTGCCACTGTGGTACAGCACAATTAGCAAATTCACGGAAGGGGGCAGAGTCCCACCAGATGAAAGGCAGCAGTTGTAACTCTAGCAATTTGAACAAGCTCGCATTTACATTCTGAGCATTTGGATGGGTGGGACAGTATTTTTTTTTTACAGTTCAGCAAATGAGGTAGCAAAAGTTGCCTGGTCAAATCAACAGGTTGTGTACTGCTAGCAGATTGGGTGCAAGGACCTGTGCCACCAATTACTATGCCATCATCCCTTTCAGTGGGGGCTGTTGAGATGACTTGAGGTATAGTAGGGGTACAGAACCCAGATGAGGAGCAAAGAGAGGTCTGCATTTTTTTATGATATGGGTCTTTCAGGTGCTGTTGCCAATGGGCTGCATGGCAGGTCCTCATATATCTTGTCAAGCATGTGGTGCCCAAGCGGCTGGTGTTTTTGCCACGCTTGTTTCCGCTTCAGAGACTGCAAACAGCAATGCTGCAGTCTGCTGCACATGTGTTGAAAAAAAGCCCACACCAATGAACTTTTGGAAGTCAGCGGGAAGTCATCGGTGCACTATGCCTGTGGAGCTCTGTTGTGTGGTGCAATAGGGTGGCTGCCTTTACGTCTGCCCCTGGAGGACATCCTGCTTCATTTGGAGTTATGCCTCCTCCTCACTTTTCTTCTTTGTTCTCTCAGGCACTCAAGTACAGTCAGTGACCTCATCATCCCCTCCCTCCTTATCACTGGAGCCAAATTGGCAGTATGCTGCGGCTGGGTGAACATGACTGCCAATTTCTTGTCCATCATTGGCACCCCCTCTCTCTGGGCTCATGCATTCAAATTGCTGCGCATCCTCCAGCAGCATGTAACTGACACTATGATCAAATAATTCAGGTGACCCCTCCATGAATGATTGTGGGGCTACAGAAGGAGTAGCTGTGGATAAGGAGCCTGTGAAATAGGTCACTTTGGAAGCTGCGGTGGAAGGAGAACTAGTTTGAGCCTGGGTGACAGAGGATGAGGGTGGCTCAGTTATCCACTCCACCTCCTCTTCTGAATGCTGTGGCTCAATAACACGGTCAGCACCGAAAGAAAAGGACAAGCGTGCCCTGCCTGCAGAGTCCATGTCCATGACCACCACTTTTCACTATGGACACAGAGGCTGATTGCCCTCTTTTAGCTGCCTGTGAGTGTCTGCCTCTCCTTGTTGGCCTTTCAGACATGATGGGGATTTATTTCTGGGATTTTTATAACTTTTTATTTTAGAGTGTGGGATGAGATTTTGGTGCTTGGATGCAATACTTGTGTGCTCGGTATACTATAAATCATTTTATTTTTATTTTTTTATAAAGAAAATAGGGGGTACAGCAATTATGAAGAAGCCAAAAAAACAAAACAAAAGCAATGGTGACACAGAAAGAAGAACACCTGCAGCTCAGAAGGAGGAGCAACAATATGGAGAATTTTTTTTGCTGCTGCTTCGAAAAAATTAAAAAAAAAATTAAATTAAATATAAAAAAAAAGGAAACGACTACTAACGAAGGAGGAACACTTGCGACACAGAATGGGGAACAGTGATGATGCGGCAACAGAACCTGATGCTGCAAAAAAAAAAAGAGAAAAAAGAAAAATAAAGAAATGGGAACAGCGGTGATTCAGAAGTGGTGTGAAGAACACTGACACTTCACTGACACCACTACACTGCTCTTCACAAAACCGCACTACACTGTCACTGACTACACTACATTGTCTCCTAACACACCACTAACTTCACTAACACCAGCAAATTACACAAGGCTGCTGTGTAAGCAGTCTTATAAAGTGTGGGGTGTGACTTTGGCCAATCATGGCTCTCACAGTGCACTGTGCTGTGATTGGCCAAAGCATTGCACTTGAACTGTGTCTCTCAATGCACTGTAAGAGCACAGTGCATTGTGGGGAGCTTGGTGGAGGAACAGCCCGCCAAACACCTTTACTGCTCGTGTGTTTGCTGAACACACAAACACCCAATGTTAGCATCGACTCGAACATCCTGGCCAACACTATTGTGCAAATAATGTGCAGATAATGTCAAGAGAACTCCTGGTTGCTATCATTATCTCTTCAGGGCAGTATCTGAGCTTGAAACCTTATCTTGCAAGAACGTCATGACGTCATATCTGACGAAACGCATCGGATGGAGCTAGGGCGTATGTCACCATGCATGTGCGCACGCTCACGGCCATCTTTGAAGTGGTACACATGGGTTTTTACCCTCATACAATGCTGTACTGGATTGTTTATGATGTAAGTGCATTACTGTGGCTCAATAAATATTTGTTTAAGGATTTTACACTATGGGTGCTTTTCTTGTTCCATGTTCCTGCTTTCAATGTGCATAACAACGATCTTCCCATTTGGAGTGCGGGAATGCTGTTTAATACACGGTTGAAGGCTAAGGAGTTTTGGAGTGACTGCTGTTTGATTATATCTGTGCCTTAATTGACCATTCTATAACATGATGGTCAATATTATCTGATAAGCCTCCGGTGAGCACTGAGTGGGGTGACAAATGGTACATTTGGATACACTTGATATTCTTTATCATTGGAGACACAGGATTTGATTGATGGACATTATTTATATAGTGTCTGTTTGACACTGGGACTGATTTGATCACGATTTAGTGTTTATTTGTTCACCATTCACAGTATTTATCTATTTATTTTTGGCTATTTTAGCTCTGCACCGCCATACATATATGAAAATATATATAAAAAATAATACTCCAGGTTACTGTCCAAACCTAATTGGAGTAATTGGTGGGACAAAAATACTATTGTATAATATCAGCTTATTTGCCAATAGGATGTTGTTGTTGTTTTATTCAGTTAACCACCCAACCCTTAAGGACACTAGCTAGAAAGGCAAACAGCTATCTGCCCCCTAATAAAAAGGTAGGCATGCAAGCATTTTACTATATTAATATCCAGATTGGGATTAGTGCATAAAGGAGGGGGCCCCAAAAAAATGAAGTCACCATCTGGAAACACCAACCAGCTTTTCAGCACCCCTGAATTCCACAAAAGAATATAAATAAGGTTATGTGTAAATTAAGAAAGGATGGTGTATTGATATGAGGCAAGCTTGCCCTGGAACATTGAGAGCGATATGAGAGATTTAAAACTGTGGCAAACAAAAGAATACTCATCCATCAAACATAATGACTACAAAACAAAACAGTTGTATTTGTCTGCCCAATCCATTTCTTTCCATAATCTATTGTCTGTATAGGTGCTGAGTCTCAATTTATATAACTTTTATTCAATGAGGTCCTGATAGTTATATGTTAAACAGTTTATTTACAATGTCTTTGTATTCCATAATACAATGGACATGTACTTAAATATTTAGGAGTTGCTGTTCAATATTTAAGATGCTGAAGACACTATGAAAAAGTCATATCATACCCACTGGGGTTGCAACGCAGAAAAAAACAAGTTTTAATAGACTTCACACATAAAAAACACACTTAAGTCACAGTTCAACCTAGAGCCAAGGGGCACAATATGTTTCTAAGGTCAAAATACACATCTTGAAGGAGCAAGTGAACTGGAACAGTGCCTTGGTGTTATTAATCTAAAATTGTATTTCTGGAACATTGCCGCTTAGTAGTGGTACTAATTCTTTCCCTTTTTGGCATAGCCAATTCAAGACTTAATATGTCTGTTTTTCATTAAAAACAATTTAATTGATGATTAGAGAGTACATTTACATTCTAATAAATATACTTGAGTATAAACACTAAATAGTTTTTTTCAACTGTGTATGTGTAAAAAAATAATTAATTAGTTTAAGTATAAAGTAAGTCATCACTAAAATCCCACCTAAGATTTAATATGTTAATGTAATATCAAAAGTAATTTTCAATATTTTTACATCTGTAGCTTTTGTTAAAATAACGCATGCCAGGATGATTCTTGTTCGGCAACTTCCCGTTATAGGGTAACAATGCTCTGTCCCTGTCTCCCAGCTGTGCTTCTTCATGGTCACACTGTTACATAGGCCTCCGACAGAGACTACTAGAGGCAATTTCAACACCTATTACATAGACATAGTTTGCTATTGTCAGCTTTAAAAAACCACCCTGTTCAACAAAAAAAGCAACCACAGCTAGAATGCATGCATATAGACAATGAATGGTTGCAGGAGATCAGCGGTACTGAGTTGGAATGACAATACAGTGAACACAAGTAGTTTATTGAAGAAAATGCAATTGTTTATGATATGCAGTGATTAAGTAAAGTAAAGGCCATTCTTTTGGGGTTTACATCTACCTAATTAATACATTAGTCTGTGCAATGTGTGATAAATAGCAAGGCTGCCATCACACAATCATTCTCTGCAGACCAATAAATTCTAATTTCCCTCAGGAAAGACAGACAATGAGGGTGATTTAACAAGGCAGAGAGCCTGTTACCTTTTTAAGGGGATTTTCACTTTGCAAGCTTAGCGAATGTAGTGAAATTCACTTTACAAAGATTACCCAATCACATGGAAAGGAAATAAACTGTGTTTTCCTTGCACAATATTGTATAATGGAAGTAATCAGAGTTTTACCTCATTCACTAAGCAAAGGGAATGGCTAAGTTAATGGCCTGATTACATTTAATAATTCAACTCCAATGTGAAAAGCTAGCTCCAACTAAAAAAGAAAAGACAAGGCACACCTTTGTTATAATTATGCCTTATTAGGCCTGTTTTTAGGAAACTCAGTGGTGAAAAACCACTGTTTCATCTGCAGACATATTTTTCAAGTGATTTTCCTACAATCACTAATGCATATCATTATTCAAAAAACTAAATACAATATAAAGAAAGGGATTTAAAATGGTTTCCCCAGGTGTTTGTAGAATGAACAATGTAGCATACACATACAGTATACATAAGAAGATAACAAAGCTTTATCACAAATACTTATTAAAACTGTTAAAACCACATTCCAAAAATGTCTATAGCTTCAAATGACAGTTAACGTGTTTTGCGGCATTACCCTTCTTCAGGGCTGAAAACAAGCTTGAAATTGTATCACATATACAAAAATAAACAAAATTAATAAATCATACAGTAAACAAAACATTAATATATCTTTCTCCATCTATATCAATGTGCATACATGTCCACTTTACACTTATTACATACAGATCAACACTATATAAACAGTTCAAACCAGATCGAATAGGAGAGAGGCTGTCCACAAAAAAAAACCAAAAACATATAAATGTACATTCCCCACATGTGTATAAAAGCATACAGATCACGAGCATAGGAACATAGACCATGGGGGAGACCGTATATGTGTGTATGTATATATATATATATATATATATATATATAGATATAGATAGTTACATTTTTTTTTTTTTTTTTTGCGGACAGCCTCTGTCATATTAGATCTGGTTAGAACTGTTCATACAGGAACATTCAAAGGAACATTCTGAGGGGTCCTAAGGTAATGGGCTGGTATTCAGGAAGACAGTGGTATTTGCAGGGCCACAGAGTTTTGGGAAATGCTGATATGCAATGAAGCATTAAACTGAGTCAGAGATAGAGTTAGATCATTGAGTGAAAAATGTTGCTGAGACAGGGATAGTGGAACAGGGACTTACTGTTTCTGTGCTGTTGAACTGGGTTGAAAGGGTGTTGGCCAGGGGCAGACTGACAACTCATGGGGCCCCCAAACAATAGGGGATTATGGGGTCCCGTGTCCTTGCCCACACCCAAAAAAGCCTATGAAAAAGCCAATGAAAGGTACCAGGGGCATCTCATGGGGCCCCCTACTGACCCTGGGCCCTCGGGCAGCGCCCGAGTGGCTAAATGGTCAGTCCGCCCCTGCTATTGGCATTTAATATACCTATGGTCATAGAAGCTTACACAGTAGAAAACATGCAGGTTTTAATCACATTTTATATATGCAATTTTTTATTAGTTAAAGGATGCAACACAAGTATTATACAAAGAAAAGATGCACAAAGATAAATGGATGGTCCTCACCAACAACCTAATGATGGACTGCATAAGACATGGTTTTTAATTCTTGAATAATCATTATGGGCTGATATCAGATCGATAGTAGATTTTCTGTACCCTGATGTAATTTTTTAAATGGCTAAGTGAAGATTCCTTGAGATGTGCATGCATAGCAGGTTTTGTTAAACCATATCTAAAACCGGAAATTAAAATGTAATATTTGCAGTCTTTCAAACAGATCATCAAAAACATTTTGTTATGTCTGTTTTGATAAGTTAAAAAACTGTTACTTGTCCTAGAAATCTTGTGAGTTCCTAACTTTCTGTTCTTGCCTGTGCTGAAACTTATCAATTGCATTTTTTTAAGCTATCTATGGGGACAAGAGAACCATACTCCTCTATGTTGTCTAGAATAGCAGAGTGGTGGGATTCTGTAGTCCTATCTTGGTTCTGTTGCCCCAATATTGTAAAGTGAATGATTTATGCTGGACTTCAAGTGTGTTATTGTTAGAATCACCAGGTAAAAAGAAAAAGAAGAAAGTTGAAAGAAACAAGTTTGAAAAAAAATGCAGTCGTGTCATCTAAGAACTGGTAAGTGGAAATATTTTTTGTTGCTTTTGTTTTTTGGGTTTATATGCACATTAAAAAAAACTCAAATATATATTAAAAGGTCAGCATCAGAAGGGTTACCTCTGTCAGCAAGTTCAATAAACCCAGTATTTTAATCATACAGTACACTGGACGTATTCATAGGCCAAGGGTTGTTTGCAGGTTTCTTTCAGGTTACTGGACACCTGTAAAAAACATGCTAATGCTGTCTTTAGTGCACTAAACCCACTCAATCCAGTTTTTGCTAGTGTCCTTAGGTGATAAACTTTTTGTCCTCTGGAGAAGTATTTTTTGTTCCTCTGACACTTATGTCAAGATCTGAATTCTTATTTCCCTGGACTATCTAGCAGTTTCCAATTTGGTAACCCTCAGTGTACTTTGAGGACTGTACCTGGATCATGCCGACCTGTAATGTTTGGATCCTGCATTAGGTGCTCACCTCTGCACTAAGTGCAATCTGTGTAGATACACTATATTGTCAAAAGTATAAGGACACCTGCCTTTACACGCACATGAACTGTAATGGCATCCCAGTCTTAGTCCGTAGAGTTCAATATTGAGTTGGCCCACTCTTTGCACCTATAACAGCCTCAACTTTTCTGGGAAGGCTGTCCAGAAAGTTTAGGAGTGTGTCTATGGGAATGTTTGACCATTCTTTCAGAAACGCATTTGTGAGGTCAGGCACTGATGTCAGACAAGAAGGCCTGGCTCACAGTCTCCGCGCAAATTCATCCCAAATGTATTCTATCGGGTTGAGGTGCAGGCCAGGTAAGTTCCTCCTCCCCAAATTCACTAATCCATATCTTTATGGACCTTGCTTTGTGCACTGATGCGCAGTCATGTTGGAACAGGAAGGGGCCATCCCCAAACTGTTCCCATAAAGTTTAGAGCATGAAATTGTCCAAAATGTTTTGGTATGCTGACGCCTTAAGAGTTCCCTTCACTGGAACTAAGTCAAAGTCGGGACATGACCTCCTATTCCTCAAAACCACAAGGAGGAACAGGAAATGAGGAGTGTGGCAGTATCACACGATACACCAAACAACACAGATCGATTAGAATGATTCTCCAGAAGTATTGGCATCTACTGCAGATAGACCCCACTCTTAGTCTCCACATTTCAGAAACCCCCATGATCTCTTATCATCATGCCAAATCCATCAGAGACCATTTACTACACAGTGAATTCCTAGGGAATGCGAGAAAAGAACCATGCAAATACCTAGGCACTTTTAAATGTGAACGTTGTTCCTACTGTCAATACATCAATACCAACAAATACATTATACTACCTAATGGCCAGAGATACAAACCTCAACACTTTGCCCATTGCAAAACTGCAGGAGCTGTGTACTTACTCACATGTGAATGTGGGGGTTTCTATGCGGGAGAAAGTAAACTTGAATTTTGGAAAAGGGAACATAGACACATTGCTAACATGAAAACAGCTAATCCTGACTTACCATTGGGACGCCATGTATGGGACATACATGGGGGCTACTTTCCAAGAATTTGCTTCCAGATTCTGGATCGAATACATCCATGTGCCAGAGGGGGAGATTGGAACAAAATTTTACTTCAACATGAAACCAAATGGATTGTTCTCCTCCAAGCCACTTCTCCCCCTGGACCAAATGATACAGTCATTTAGACCTTTTTTGGATGGCTTCGCTACAGGGGGATGTGAAGAATAATTTGACAAATCATTTGATTTGCTCATGTACATGTGCCTCTTTATACTGGCAGGGCCATTTCTGACAGGTTAAATAATAGATTTTCTACTCCTTAGTAGGATTTATTCCCATTACTTTCCTTATTGCTCTCACATTATTCAAAACCTGTTCCATCTAGCTCAATTATGTTGGGAGTCTTTGCCTCTTTCTTTGTTTCTTTTTTTTTCCCTTTGTTTCTTATATGCAGCTCAGTTAAGTATTTGATCTGTGTCGGCACTCCAGGGTATGCCATTGTTCCCTGGTTTAGCCAGCAGATGTCATATTTTCCTCCCGCTGCCACGGTTTTCTCCACCCAGCGCAGGGGGAGCGACTGGGGATCTTCCCTAGGCCATCCCTCTTTTCACAGCAATATGGGGAGGATGGTTGGTGCCTATTTGGCCCCTCCTTTTGGTTCCCCCCTGAGGGTGGTGTCTATCCACCCTCCAGTTGCCATGGCTGTGTTGCTGTTTATGCGTCGGTGGGCCGCTATGTGAGTGATGCCATTATCCAAGGCAGGATATGTATTTATGTGTTTTGCTTCAGCATGCATAATTTGTAAGATGTACTCAGCCACCATATTAATTTTTCTTGTTTCTGTAAAATGCAAAGTTTTAATATTTGTAGCAATAAAACTTTGTTTTTTACATACAGTATATGTTGAAGTTTCCCTAAAAGTCCCATGTACTCTTTTTGGAGATCATCTACCTACACACCATAACGGGATGTTGGCAACAATTAATGTGACTCTTGGGGTGTTTACACAACACTTCACTGGAACTAGGGGGCCAAACCCAACCCCTGAAAAACAACCCATGCAGTCAGTCAAGTACAATTCTCCTCGCAACCGCCAAAACCAGAGATATCCAACAGATTACCAGACAGGGAAGTGTGATTAGTCACTCCAGAGAACACGTCTCCATTGCTCTAGAGTCCAGTGGCAGCGTGCTTTACACCACTGCATCCGATGCTTTGTATTGCATTTGGTGTTGTAAAGCTTGGATTGCAGCTGCTCATTCATGGAAACCCATTCCAAGAAGCTCTCTAAACACTGTTGTTGTGCTAATCTGAAGGCCGCACGAAGTTTGGAGGTCTTTAGCTATTGACTCTGCAGACAGTTGGCAACTTTTGCGTACTGTGCACTTCATCATGCACGCTGAGTTGCTGTTGTTCCAAGTTGCTTCCACTTTATTTTAATATCACTAACGGTTGACCGTGGAATATTTAGTAGCAAGGAAATTTCACGGATGGATTTATTGCACAGGTTGCAACCTATCACGGTACCACACTTGAATTTACTGAGCTCCTGAGAGCAACCCATTCTTTCACAAATGTTTGTAGAAGCAGTCTGCATGCCTAGATGCTTGATTTTATGTACCTGTGGCCATGGAGGTGATTGGAACACCTGAATCCAATTATTTGGAGGAGTGTCCCAATACTTTTGGTAATATAGTATAGCTGCAGGACCTATGGCCACCATGACAGGTGAAGTATACTCCTATCTAGACTAGTCCCCAGAGGATAAGGTAGCTGTGTCATGCCTCCCTGCATTCCGTCCCACCTTTTCAATGGAAAATGCACGCAGCAGGTTGCTGCACTCCTGCTGCCATATTCTGCAAAGACACATCCACGGGAAGATGGTCAACACCTGGACTACAGCGATTCCTTTGACACACAAAACCCTATCCTAACTTCTTTCTGTGAGTACTCTTTTGGAGATCCCTCTACTTATGGTGGATCACAGGTTCTGTAGAAAGCTTCTAGGAATCTTACAAAACCACTCAGGGTAATAGCTCTTCTCTTGTGCCAGAGCAATGTTATATTATGACAGCACTTCCCTCCTCTGACTCTAGCTCCCTATCAGCATGTACCATGAGACCTGTTTGACAAAAGCAGATTTCCCTGACACAATGTCTGGAGCATTTGGAAAACTTTTGGAACTTCTACAACCTTTTGTTTACAAAGGTGAGAAATGCAACATGTCCTTTATTCACAGCCAGAAAAAGCCCGTATTGGTACTAACTCAGAGGCTAGGTAAGTAAAAAAAAATGCTTTTCCATACATGTACAGTGAGGAACAGAGGTATTTGAACACCCTGCGATTTTGCAAGTTCTCCCACTTAGAAATCATGAAGGGGTCTGAAATTCACATTGTAGGTACATTCCCACTCTGAGAGACAGAATTTAAAATAAATTCAGGAAATCACATTGTATTATTTTTAAAGAATATATTTGTCTTGCACTGCTGAAGATAAGTATTTGAACACTTAAGAAACAGCAAGAATTCTGGCTCTCAAAGACCTGTTACTGTGCCTTTAAAAAGTCCGCCTCTACTCCACTCATTAATCTAACTTAGTAGCACCTGTCTGAGCTCTTTAAAGACATCTGTCCACCCCACAGTCAGTCAGATGCCAACTACTACCATGGGCAAGACCAAAGAAGCACTAGCAGGGGATCCAAGATGAGGAGGAGCAGGGCTGCTCTGTGAAAAACAGAGTTTTTTTTTATTGTTTGTTAATTTTAAAAAATAAAAGTTAAATCTTTACAATCACTTCAAAGATTCTGTTAATCAGAATTTTGAAGCCCTCGTTTAGGCACTTATTTTACTTAAGTCCAATCCTGCAGCCAGCTATTGCTGTCATGTCTATTGCTAACTGGATAGGACAAATAAACAGGAACCAGGAACCTGTCTTTGATGACAATACTTTCCTGGAACAATTACATCTGAAACCGTCAGCCTTAATGTTTTGTGTTGTTGTTCTAGGTAATGTACTTCACCAAGGCTCTAGAATGTCCCTTACCTCTGTGCATATGAACAGGATTTTATGGCTAAAAGAATAATGATTCAATTTCTTTACGCATTTGGCTGGATAATCAACTTTCTCAAGTCAGCTCTTCAGCCCTCACACAGTCTGGCATACCTATGTCTAACCTTGGACACAACCCAAGCCAGAATTTTCCTTACTCAAGAGATAGTTGCTTCCCTAGGTTCCCATATGTGGACTCTTAGGTCAAAATGGCAGCCCTCAGTTTGCTTCTGCATGAGGGTTTTGGGCTTAATGGAAGAGGGGGAGACACCTTAAGACTCTTGTGTAAAAAAGGAGGTTTATGGGATTTTTCATCTGGGTGGATCCCTAAAAGGTTAAACTTCGAATGGGACCTCACGCACTTTTATGAGTGAGGTTATTTACACATACACTGGCCATTTTGGTTGTATAGGATGAACTTAATTGCTCTCAGGATTGTTCAAAATCCACCCATATACCTGTGGTTAGTTCTAGGTCTAGGGTATTCTTGGGCGCCTCAAGTGGTCTTTTCATATGATGGAGCTGAATAATAGACATTGAAGTATGTGATTTACTTTAGCTAACACTCTGTACAGTTATGTCATGCTTGGTCTTGTGATTCTTTTATGGTTTTATATTTTAACAATTCCAACATTTTTGTTTTTTGATGCATAGTTTTGACATTGTCTAGTGGATTGTATCTTTTTTAGCCAGGGCGATGGCCACAAGGGTTAATATGGCAACAGCTGCTAATGATAATTGGGCTATACGTCCCTATGTATAGACTTTTGCATCATTCCTGTTGTGGGTTATGATTAAGCGCTGAGGTTCGCTCAATACACATAAACATTTTTCCCCCCACTGGCATACAGTTGGTGTTTGTAAGCTGCTTTTCTATAGTGGATATGTGCTTTAGTGTGGCCTCCTTTGATCTACATCACAGGTGTGTTAGCTGAGTGAGCACACACACTAAAAGATTGTGACGTGTTGGAGTGGTGAGCCTATCTGGAGCAGCTATACCTTCTCTTTTTAATGGAAGCCTCCTTTTGGGCAGTTCCTTTTGCTTTGTTTCACTCCAGACTTCTTTAACCTCTTGCCCCCCAGAGGATTTACCCCCCTCCTTGGTGACCAGGCCATTTTTTGCGATATGGAGTTGCATTACTTTAACTGACAATTGCGTGGTCATGCAATGCTGCACCCAAATTAAATGTATGTTGTTTTTTCCCACAAATGGAGCTTTCTCTTGGTGGTATTTAATCACCTCTGCATTTTTTTTTTGCGCTATAAACAAAAAAATACCGACAATTTTGAAAAAAAAACAATATTTTTGACTTATCCAGTAAAAAAATGTTAAAAATCAAATTTCATCATAAATTTAGGCCAAAATGTATTCTGCTACATGTCTTTGCTATAAAAAAAAAACCCAATACGCGTAGATTAATTGGTTTACATGACAGTTATAGCATTTACAAATGGCGGTATATATACTGGAATTTGTTTTTTTATATACTAGTAATGGCGGTGATCAGCAACTTATAGCGGAACTGAGGCGGGCATTCTGACACTGGGGCGAAGGAACTGACTAACTGTTACTGACATCCCCGGTGACACTAATACAGTAGTCAGTACTAATAAAAAGCACTGACACTGTGCTAATGACACTGGGCAGGAAGGGGATAACATATGGGGGAAATCAAAGGGTTAACTGTGTGCTGTGTGCTGTTTTACTGTGTGTGTTGTGTGTGTTTTTCTATATAAGCAGCAAGCTGGTGCTGACAGGGGAGATCTGTGTTGTTACATACAGACCTCTCCCCTGTCAGTGTTCTTTGGTGATTGCCAGGTGCCGGCGTGGAATCTCCGGCCGGGACCCAGTGATTGACAGCTGTAGCCGCCAATGGCGGCGTGGGTAGGGTGGTGTGCACCGTTTCCCTACCTGGAAATGCAAAATCACACATATATATATATATATATATATATATATATATATGTGTGTGTGTGTATATATATGTGTGTGTGTGATTTTGCACAGCCCTGCCGCACAGTAGCAGTAGTTCTGCTATAGGGCGGTCAGGAAGCGGTTAGTCCAACATACTCATGACATGGAAAAAATCCAGAACCAATCCTTGTATCACCCAATGCTTCTATCCAGCCAAACAAAGCTCTCCCTGGCATGGTGGATCTCCAATCCTGCCCTGGAATTGGGAGGGTCATTCTTGCACATGCTCTGTTATTCACACCTTACTCAGAGCAAGAAAATCCAACTCCTGCAAAATTGGAAGACAACAAAAACATCTCCCCTGGGACTTTAATGCAGCAACAAAAATGTACATCAAAATGTATATAAAAAATATCCAAAAAATCAATAAAAGTCAAGTTTTATTGTAATTTCATATAAAACATTTACTTACCGGTAATTAAAAACAAAGGACTCTGGTCTTAGCTACACAGCTACATACATTTATACACCCTCTTCCATGTGTCATTGCACTGTACTGTATTATCTAATTAACATGATTTACAAAACTTTTGTGCATTAAGAATGAACAGTGTCAAAATTTCAGTGCAACGAAACTTTTCCCCAGTGATCTTTCGATACTGTTCTAGGATTGAAGCAACAGGCTCTTCACAAGCACATCACCCCTTCTTTCCGCATACTTCTGCAAGATTTACTATTGCACATGGAAGGCTTACTTTGGTGCAAAGACAGATGGCTAAACTCCAGGGAATAACCTATCGCTCATATTTTGCAGTCTGGGAAGGGTCATTGGCCTATATTTTATTGGCACCAAATCCTCAGGCTCAGTAGGGAGTAAAACAATCCAAACAGTGGGACTTCCTGGTGCCACATATTAAAACTAATACATTTTTAATAAAAAGATACCAAAAAAATACATATTCTGTACTCTTTCATTATTTATTTATGCTCAAGCATTAGTCTTTATACAGTATAAGAATATTATAGGCTTATTAATAGCACATTAGCATTGACATGTAATAACAATACAAAATTAAAAATGACTTTAAATGTTTTACATACAGTGGGGATCGAAAGTTTGGGCACCCCAGCTAAAAATTTCCATTAATGTGCATAAAGAAGCCAAGGAAAGATGGAAAAATCTCCAAAAGGCATCACATTACAGATTAGACATTCTTATAATATGTCAACAAAAGTTAGATTTTATTTCCATCATTTACACTTTCAAAATAACAGAAAACAAAAAAATGGCATCTGCAAAAGTTTGGGCACCCTGCAGAGTTAATATCTTGTACTGCCCCCTTTGGCAAGTATCACAGCTTGTAAACGCTTTTTGTAGCCAGCCAAGAGTCTTTCAATTCTTGTTTGAGGTATCTTTGCCCATTCTTCCTTACAAAAGTCTTCCAGTTCTTTGAGATTTCTGGGCTGTCTGTCACGCACTGCTCTTTTAAGGTCTATCCATAGATTTTCAATTGTGTTGAGGTCAGGAGATTGTGAAGGCCATGGCAAAACCTTCAGTTTACGCCTCTTGATGTAATCCCCCGTGGATTTCGAGGTGTGTTTAGGATCATTATACATTTGTAGAAGCCATCCTCTCTTTAACTTCAGCTTTTTCACAGATGGCATCAAGTTACCATCCAAAATTTGCTGAAATTTTATTGAATCCATTTTTCCTTCTGCTCATGAGATGTTCCCTGTTCCACTGGCTGCAACACAACCCCAAAGCATGATTGATCCAACCCCATGCTTAACAGTTGGACAGAGGTTCTTTTCATTAAATTCTGTGCCCCTTCTCCAAACGTACCTTTGCTCATTCCGGCCAAAAAGTTAAATTTTAACCTCATCGGTCCACAGAACTTGTTTCCAAAATGCATCAGGCTTGTCTATATGTTCATTTGCAAAGTTCAAACGATGATTTTTGTGATGAGGATTTAGAAGAGGTTTTCTTCTGATGACTCTTCCATGAAGACCATATTTGTACAAGTATCTCTTTATAGTGGAATAGTGTACCACAACTCCAGTGTCTGCCAGATCTTTCTGGAGGGATTGTGCAGTCAAACGTGGGTTTTGAATTGTTTTTCTCACAATCCTGCGAGCTGTTCTGTCTGATATTTTTCTTGGTCTTCCAGATCTTGCTTTAACTTCCACTGTTCCTGATGACTGCCATTTCTTAATTACATTACGAACAGAGGATATTGACATCTGAAAACGCTTTGCTATCTTCTTATAGCCTTCTCCAGCTTTGTGGGCGTCAACTATTTTCAGTTTCAGTTTTCTAGACAACTGCTTAGAAGAACCCATGGTGCTGATTGTTGGGGCAAGGTTAGATGAGTCTGGGCATTTAAAACCTTTGAGATTGACATCACCTGGTCTTCCCAGACGATGATTGAGAACAATCCATGACACTGGCAGGTCTCAGCTTGGCAAAGGGGGCAGTGCATGCTATAAATTCTGCAGGGTGCCCAAACTTTTGCAGACGCCATTTTTTTGTTTTCTGTTATTTTGAAAGTGTAAATGATGGAAATAAAATCTAACTTTTGTTGACATATTATAAGAATGTCTAATCTGTAATTTGATGCCTTTTGGAGATTTTTCCATTTTTCCTTGGCTTCTTTATGCACATTAATACAAATTTTTAGCTGGGGTGCCCAAACTTTCGATCCCCACTGTATGGTAGATATATGTTTAAATCATAGAGATTGCCCACATAAAGCCACCGAGGTATTATACTGTACATACTACACTGGAAACTGTAAAGTACAATGTCATAAAATGTAAGGGTCCCAACAGGGGTGAAAGCAGCACAGTTCTCAAATGTAGAGCAACCACACTGGTTACCACAACCACCCACCAGTATTATAGTCAGTTCAATTATGACAACAAAATACCATATGTGACAGTCCCATTCAGGGGTGACTATAAAGTCAATCCTTGTTGCTTTTCACAGGATATTTGAGCTTTAAATGATTGTAAATATATATGCTTGTGTGTGCACCAAGGGTGGCTCTAGCAAGTGTTTTTGCCAATTTTCAATCACCTGAAGGTAGTATGCCTATGGCGCACACTCTATGAATAGAATTCCTTTGTCTTATACTGTACTCAAAGATAAGATATTTAAAACGTAATTAAACATTCCTATTTTTTCAAGCACCACATGCAGCATGATGCTTGAAAACTTTAGACCTGTTAAAAGCACAGAATGGACATGCTGCAGAGCAGCTTTAGAGTCATGTCAGTGGGCAGACATTGATGCAGAGGGTCATAGATAATATATTGATTTAGAAAAAGAAAAGTGGCTCTAAATTAGATACTCAGTCAACTTTGTGAATGATCAGGCAAAGTAAATTCCTCCAACATATTTTTAAGCCCACAATGTTTTTCATACACTCTATAGACCTTGTCTATTCACTCCCAGTTCTGTGTGTTTATAATCTCACAACAATGAATAGTTCCAGGAAGCAATTGAAGATAAACCAAGAAAGTTTAGCTATGCTTGAAATGTACTACATGTCATTGAGTGGATGGAACGATGTTTATTTGGAGAAAGACGTGAGGTTAAATATGTACTACATACTCTTTAGTTTGTCATTAGCTGAAGGTGTTAGCAAACAAAACTCTAAACTCCTTTTTAGCAAAGTGATTATCAGTTAAGTGGTCTGTATTGCCTTGACAACAGTTGCTAACTTGTACATGAAAAGTAGTTTAGGGTGTGTATGACATTTAGGAATATTTATGATAATGCAATTCAGTATTTAACCATAACACATTACAAATTCTTGTTTTAATCAATTAAAAGTTGTGTCAGATTATGTTATTTGTCATTTTCCCACAAAAAACAGTTGATGCCAAAAAAAATCACAAGCCAAATTACTGTCAGTATGAGCAGATTAAAATATTTACTCGCTTGTGGACAATATTGGTTTACAAAAATGTATTTCCAGCTGTAAATTTGAAGCAGTAGAAGAACACTAAACATACAATATCGGGGGGCGCATGCACAGCCGGCAGCCAAGATGGCCATGATCTAGAGCGACTCTGTAACGAGCGATGGTACCGAAGCAGCTACAGACCGGCATAAGGGACCCAGACCTCCCACACAAGCAGGACACCTTCCCCTCACATATAGGAACAATGACACTGTTAGGTGTTGACTGGCGGTAGCCTATAGTGACCCACAGGCCGGAATTCCTCAGGGCGTGGAGTCTAAGCCTCAGTCTGCTGATTCACCAGAGCCCATGATGGTGGGGATGGACTTGAAGTAGCCTGAAACCAGGTCGCGACTCCAACACAACAAACACTTTACTCCTGCGCTAGGAAAGGACTCAGTAGACCCAATAGGAATGTTCTGGAATTTTCTGGAGTATGCACTGCTTGCTGCCCTCAACAGATCGGGGTGGTCCAAATACACTGGATACAAATGGAGAAACAGAAAAAGGGCGCACCGACCTAGTGCATTATCGTTTAAAATAATTTATTGAAGAAACAAAATAGGTATCATACTCACAATGGACATAATAACACAGGCATGTCAAAGTGAACAAGATGTATGATCCAAACAACATCTGAGTCCATACGATGGAACCCCGGATGACCAACTGTCTAACGCGTTTCGAGGACACAACCTCTTCCTCGCGACCCCTGAGTACAACCAGCTGTGGTAGAGGCAGCCGCCAATGGCAGGTGGCAGGTGAAAGCCAGATGTGAAGAGGTAGTAGCGTAGTCAGACAGGCCGGGTCGGATAACAGCGGAGGCAGATGGTACAGAGCGGCAGGCAAAAGGATAAACAGGTCACAGGCCAGGTTCAGTAGTAGGAGGTCAGGCAAACAGGAGAAGGCAGAAGAATGGTCAGACAAGCCAGGGATCAGGGCAGGAGAAGGTCAAGATAATCCAGGTCAGGCAGGTTTGGCAACAAGCAATCTCAGCACTAGGAATGGGAACAGGAGCAGGAACAGGATTAAGACCATACGGCACTTGAGCACCATAGGAGCCAGCTTTAAATAGAGCGCCCTGCGCTGTCATTGTTGACCAGCGCGCGACCGCGTGCGTGAGTGCGCATGCGCGGCCGCAACTGCCGCCGCGGGCGCCCCGGTCCTAGCCCCCGTGTGTTAGTGCGTTTAGGCACTCCGTGCATGCGCAAACCTATGCGCCATGGCGATCCCTGACAGACACAGAGGAGAAAGGCACCTACACAGCCTCAAAGGCTGACGGATTTCTATCCAGCCCAAGATGGTAGACCCAAGATGGTGTCAGTCCCTCACAAAACGCCTGCTCAATCCCCAGAGGGAACTGATTACACTCTGGACCCCAGGCTGCTTACTACATTATATGAGGGAGACCCAGGTGAGTCATCACCTCCCCTATCTTCCACAACAAAGAGTCCTGCAAAATCAAGGCCCAGGATAGAGGGCCCATCATTCCCTGATATACAGGCCTCATCTTCCACTCAATACACTCCTACACAACAACTACAATCAGCTATTGAGGAATTCCCTGCCTCAGATCAGCCAGTACTAGAAGTAACAATGAAAAACATGCTTCTATCCCTCAGACAGACACTACATAGCGAAATTACTAATGTGATCATTCCCATTTCCAACGCCGTCCAAGACCATGCAAAACGCATACAACACATTGAGAACAAAATGGCAGATATGATCGTAGCCCATAACACAGTGGTAGACGCACATACAGACTGAGAATCTGAAATTATACAACTACGTAACAAGATAGCGGATCGAGAAGACCGCTCAAGAAGGAACAACGTAAAAATATGTGACATTCCAGAAACAATCACCCCTGACACACTACCCACACATCTACAACAGCTGATAAAACAACTAATACCATCTATCAATCCAATTGAAACCGCAATAGACAGAATTCACAGAATTCCAAAACCAGCATTTTTACCAACATCAGTACCAAGAGACGTCCTTGCAAGAATACACTTTTATCACATTAAAGAAAAACCTATGGCGGTGACAAGAAATTCTGCAACCTTCCCTACCCCATACACAGGGATAAAACTATACGTAGATTTATCCAAAGAAATGCTCCTAAACAGGAAAAAGCTGATTCCCATAACAAAGGCCCTCAGAAACCACAACATCAACTACCAATGGGGTTTCCCCACCAAGCTCCTTATCAAACATCAAAGCAAAACCCACGTAATTTACAATATAGACAACGGTATCAATCTCCTTAAAGATTGGCATATAATTCCTGAAGACGACCATCGCAACGCCAATCAACAATCCAATCACATGGAAGGTGACTGATCATGGACTACAAAGTAGAAATACTGGTCTCCCACCACATTCCTACCCATGGTACCAATAAACGCTCCGTACTACCTTATGACTCACTTGAACTACCAAACTTTTCCAGACACTAGCTGGAATATACATGCACAAAATTACTGCGTCCGAATGACAGTAATCTTACAGGCTACCCAAGTTGCTTGCATTTTTGGCAAGCCTTTCTTACCACAAAGTTCTCTTTTCCTTGTTCAGTTATCCCATAGTTTCTACCAGTCTCTACCACATCAAATACAATGCACAAAATATTTATATCAACCCGAACCTCAATCCACACTGGAAAGCCCCAGATACCCCTGGACACACAGCCAAAACATCAAGCACAAACAACGTCTCCAACTTCTATTTAAAAGCTCTCCAAATGAAGTCCTCCATGTAGAAATCCCAAACCACAATGATTAAAATCGTATCTATGAATGTCAGAGGACTTAAATCACCCTTCAAAAGATCACTTCTACAGCGCAAAATACAATTACAAAACGCAGACATCATTTTTATCCAAGAGACTCACTTTGACGCAGCCAAAACACCATCCTTCAAAATTAAGAAATTCTCTACAAGATTCATGGCCTCTCATCACAAAAAGCCAATGGAGTACTAACGGCCATCAAATACTCAATTTCTTTCCAACTCAACTCAGAATATTCTGACCCACAAGGTCGCTTCCAAATCTTAGTATATCTCATCAACCACACACCCTTTACCCTTCTCAATGCCTACAGACCAAACTCTAAACAACTCAAATTCTTTAAACAACTAATGAAAAACACAAAGAAATTAAACAAGACCACCTAATTATGGGCGGAGACTTCAACATAATAGGCAACTCAAATCTAGACTCATCGTCCGGGAAAAGACTTCCAAACCACAGCTTGCACCAAACTCTACACAATAATGAATTATACGATATATGCAGATGCCAATACAGAACTGAAAAGGACTATTTGTACTACTCGCCAGCCAAAGCATCATACTTCAGAATAGTCTTTTTCCTAACCGACAAGTGGACTCTACAACATATATCAACTTCCTCAATAGGTACAATCTCATGGTCAGACCATGAACCCATCACGATAACACTAGAAACACCAAACAAACTACCTAATACTAAACCATGGAGATTAAACCCCATAATCCTAAAAGACCCACTACGTGGAAAAACCATTTTAGAGGCACACAATCTCTTTTTCCCCACTAATGACACACCGGGCATTCCAATCACTACACTATGGGCAACATACAAGGCCTACATTAGAGGCATACTTATACAAATTAACTCACAAATGAATACCCGTAGGAGACACCAAATCGAAGAACTCCTTACATCTATAGCAAATCTAGAAAATGCTAACAAACACAGCCCATCCTTACACAACACGGCCACATTAAAAAAAGAAAGGAAAAAACTCAGATCCTTACTATTACACCAATATTTACTAACAACAAAAGCAACATTTTACTCACTAAACAATAAAGCAACCTCCCTACTAGCAAAACTAATAAAACAACAACGACTCAAACATAAAATACCAGCAGTACACAATCCAAATTCCCAACCTTTAGTATCTAACCCTCTAGACATAGCCAATGCATTTGCAGACTATTACAAGACCCTATACAATCTTAAAGAGGACAAACAATACCCCAGCCAACACCCGAACATATTCAATCTTTCTTACAATCCATCAAACTTGATAAACTTACTTTAGACCAACTCCAAACCATTTCAGATCTCATCTCTCCGGAGGAAATAGAGAAAACCATCAAAATACTACCATTAAATAAATCCCCAGGTAGTGATGGATTTACCAATGAATATTACAAAAGCTTTGCAGATAAACTCACACCATTCATATACAAATTATTTAACAACATTGCCTCCTCCGGCACCATACCAAAATAAATGCTCCTCTCCACCATAACCACCATCCCTAAACCAGGAAAAAAAACCCAACAAGTACAAAATTATAGACCAATATCTCTTATCAATACCGATATAAAATTATATGTGAAAATTATAGCCTCTAGAATAATTACAATACTGCCATCGCTAATACATCCTGACCAGGTTGGCTTCATACCAGGCCAACAAGCCCCAGATGCCACAAGACAACTAATTTCACTTATACACGAAATGCTAAATCACAAAACTCCCTCACTTCTCCTTTCATTAGATGCAGAAAAAGCCTTTGATCGCATCCACTGGGTCTATATGCAACAAACATTACAAAAATTTGGTTTCTCCAGTTGGATACACAAAGCGATTATGTCACTGTATTCCTCACCATCAGATAGAGTACTAACTGATGGAATTTGATCAAAACTGTTTGATATTACAAGACAGGGATGCCCATTATCCCTTATTCTATTTGCCCTCCTAATCAAACCACTTGTCTCTAAAATACGTGCAGATCCAAATCTCACAGGCATTAAATATAGAGAATCCGAACACAAAATAAGCTTATTTGCTGATGACATCATCTTAATGCTCACATATCCATTTAAATCCCTACATAGAACAATAGATATACTAAATGACTACACCAAAATATCATATTATAAACTCAACGCTAACAAATCTGAAATACTAAACCAACACACACCAGAATATATGCAAAAAACCCTAAGAAATTCCCTTTTATATGGTCTAACCACTCTATACCCTACCTAGGTATTAACCTAAAACCCTTCACGACTCACCTATACAACTTGAATCACAAAACACAAACACTACCAAAAGAACTCCAAAAACTAAGAACCCATGGTCTCTCCAAACTAGGCCGTATAGCATCCTTAAAAATGATTATTCTTCCCAAAATACTCTATATATATTTAGAACCCTACCAATCCCAGCACCATCATTACTCAACTAGGAACTATGCTAAACCATTCAGCAACTGACCAAATCTGGAATAAAACATTCAAACTAACCTACAAAGCATCACGATGCGCATCGCACTGGGAATCATACCTCAAACTATTACACCACTGGTATCTAACCCCTGACAGACTAAACAAAATATACCCTTCTCACACCCCACAATGTTGGAGACAGTGCGGAGAAAAAGGATCCCTATTCCACATAATGTGGAATTGCAAATCACTCAGATCCTACTGGAACAACATCTTCCACCTAATATCTGACATCACAAGACAAAAAATAAGTCCTACTCCAGCATTGGCCCTACTCCACATAGGAATACACACACTACCTCTGAACTCACGTACTATCGTCATCCACATCCTTCACGCAGCAAAAAACAACATTACTAAACTTTGGAAATCCTTAGAGTCTCCCTCTATTTTCCAAGTTATCCTCAATCTAAATACACAATGTGATATGGAGAGAAGATTTGCACTACTACAAGCTACTGACACTCAGTTTCATAAAAAATGGTCTTTATGATCTCTAAACTCAAATTGCACAATGAAATTCTGATTGTATATATTCTACGATACAACTCCTTACAACACTATTAACTGGTATTCAAGTTCATTGTTGTTAAATACTTTTACTCCCAGTTGTTATTCCCTCTCCCCCTCCTACTCTCACCCCCCCCCCCTCCCCATCATACCTCTACTCCATTCTTCCCTGGTTCTCAACAAACAAAACAATATAGTGAACAACCTATTGAATGACATCATTAAGAGATTCATTTGAGCCTCTTAAATCTCACACATTGTTGAAATGCCAAGCTGCAACAAGAACTAGACTTGATGTATGATATATGATTACCCTGTATGCCAAAAATTTCAATAAAAAAGAGTTGAAATAAACATACAATATCAGTAAATTATTTTTTTGTCAAAATTAATATTTTCAACTAAATAATAATGTCTTATAGGGGGAGATTTACTAAAACTGGAGCACTCAGAATCTGGAGCAGCTGTGCATGGCAGCTAACTTCATCTTTTCCAATTAAGCTTTGACAATAAAACCTGAAAGCTGGTTGGTTTCTGTACAGAGCTGCACTCAATTTTACACTCTGGTTTTAGTAAATCTCCCCCATATTGTCAGATATCATCACCTCTATTCCCAAAGTCCAGCAGGGAATAAAGCACCAGTTCCATAACTTTAAAGGATAAGTTCACCTTAGGAACATGCTACATATTCCACCCATTTTTAGGGTGGAACATGTAACACGTTCCCATAGCCCCCGCCACCCCTTACTCTGACAGATAGTACAGGGAGACCTTTCCCTGTACTATCTGTCAGATTTGAAAACAGTGTGGCTGTGCAGAGCTCCACCTAAACGGCCGCATCATTCATTCATGGACTTCCGCGAATGAATGAACTGCAAGTTCCTGCAACCTTAGCAGCTGTGGGCTTGTAGTTTTCAATGAACTATCATAGCACTGTGGAGTGCCCTGGTAGTTCATTGAAGCTTCCTGTCAGAGTTTCTGCTTGCTTGTACATCCTGTACGTAGGGTTGCCACCTCAACCAAAGACATGCAGGTAGGTTAACTGGATCCTATCTAAATTGTCCATAGTAGGTGTATGTATGAATGCGAGTTATGGACCTTAGATTGTACGCCCCTTGAGCCTCCTATTCAAGTCTATAGTGATGCTCCTCAAACACCTGGCAGGTGTTTGTGGAGCATTTGAGAGGCGTTAATACCATAAATTCATTATAGGCGTTTGTGGTGCGATTTTAACGCTTGTAAAACACCTATAAAATGCCTCAAAACTGCGCATAGGGCAGTTGGGGAGCATTTGGGGAGCATTTTTAACACTTATATAGGGGCGTTTAGGAAGAAGTCAAGTGTGAACAAGCCCTTAAAGACTTTCTTATGTCATTTTAAGGGACATATGTGTGGAATTTCCCACTACACAAACTTTAGACTTAAGGAATAGCTTATTCTTTTGTGCCTATTTGTTACATATACAGTAGCTAGCAACTTTGTTTCTACCGATTGTGATTAGGCAAGAAGTGATGATATTCAAAGGATAAGTTCACCCTTTAGACAAAAATAATAAATGCAGGTAAAAAATGTGCATTTATTATTTTTGTCTACAGGAGCCTGGAAAGCATTGCACCAGCAATCAATAGATTGCTGATGCCATGTAGGTCTCCTGCAGACCTGTCAGAATATCCGCTTGCCATACAAGATGTACGAGCAAGATATTCTGACAGGAAGCTTCAATGAACTACAAGCCGACAGTCACTAAAGCTGACGGAATTTGCAGTTCATTCATTCATGGAAGTCCGTGAATGAATGATGCGGCCATGTGGGCAGAGCCCCACACAGCCATGCTGTTTTCAAATTTGACAGATAGTACAGGGAGAAGTCAGCGGGTGGTGGCTGCGCTATGGGAACATGTTACATATTCTACCCTGAAAATGGGTGCAACATGTAATGTGTTCCCAAAGGTGAATTTATCCTTTAAAGTGTATGTAACACAAAAGCAAAAATTTAATAAACTGCAGCTTACCAATTCTTAGATGTCAGGGCTGCATTAGTTTTCTTTTTTTCTCTTTATTTTACCAGGTAATCCAGCCAGTAACACACTCCTGAATTGGGGATGCTTCTCTATCTATGAAGGAACAATTGAGGCACCCTTTGACAGCAGCACTGTCTGAAGCAGGGGCGGACTGACAACTCATGGGGCCCCCGGGCAATAGGGGATCATGGGGCCCCTGTGTCCTTGCCCAAACTCAAAAAAGCCTATGAAAAGGGTACCAGGGGCATCTCATGCTGACCCCGGGCCCTCGGGCAGTGCCCGAGTTTCCAAATGGTCAGTCCGCCCCTGGTCTGAAGAGAGTAGAGTAGACTAGTAGGACTAACAGATTTTTATGGATTTTACACAATTGACTAGCACGTTACAACCTAACTTCAGCTAACACTTTTTTTAAGCAGTTACAGAAACACTTTTTGTCCTTTTAGGATAAAAGTTTTAAAATTGTTCAAAAGACTGAAGGTAAAAAACCTTCTGAGTGCAGCTCTCCCCTCATCCCCCCCATATTTACCTGAGCCTAATCTCGATGCAATAGTGCAGAGGCTCTCTCAGCTCTCTCCCTCCTCATAGGCTGAGAGACAGCAGTGGGAGCTATTGGCTTCTGCTGCTATCAATCACAGCTAGTGAGAGGGGAGTAGGAGGTGGGGCCGAGCTACGCTCTGTGTGTCTATGGACATGATGATGCTTTCCATATGTATTATAGTGCACTGTACCTGGTTATTAAGGCACAATCTCATACAAATAAGCATGGGAGAAATGAAGTAATAAACAAATATCTACAGACTGAAGGTCTGCCTAGGGTCCCTGAAGAAGATTTAAAGTGGTTGGAAAGACCAAAGACATAAGAGGAGATAGCAATGGCAATAAAGAATATAGGGTAGGGAAGAGCCCATGGCCAGATGGTTATTCCATCATATATTGTAGGAAACTTCAGGAAACGTTGATTAATAATTTTTGTAAGTAAGCAAACTCATTGAGTGAGGGGGCAACTATGTGTACAGAATCTCTGTTTAGCAAATATTACTATTTTATTAAAAGAGGGCAAAGACCCCACAGCATGTTTAAAGATTGAAGCCTATCATGATCCAGTGAATATATACAAGTGGGCCTTTGTTCCTAGACAGGAGGGGAAAAACAATGACCTTAGAACACTATTGCTTATCCATAATGCTGGGGGCAAGGGCTCCCAAGTTCTACTTCTGTCCATGGATGCTGAAAAAGCTTTTAACAGAGTGGACTAGAGATTCATGTTTGCTATGCTACGATAATTAGGCTTGGGTTCTAAGATAAGGCAGTGGATAAGTGCCCCATACTATCGTCCTACAGCTAGAGTATGTATTAATGGCAGTCTATCTCAATCTTTAGAAATATTTAGTGGGACAAGGCATGGGTGTACCCTATCTCCTTTGCTTTTTTCCCCTGGAACCTGGTGTCCTCTATTCGGTTGAATGTCAATATAGGAGGGGTAAGAATTAGGGCTGTGGTGCATAAGGTTTCACCTTACCTGGACAACATATTGCTCTATGCCTCTAATCCTAGAATTGTATTACCAAATGTTCTTAAAGAGTAGTAAAGGAGATTATCTAATCTAAAAATCAATCTGGCAAAGTCAAAGATTCGGAATATTACTGTTTCAAAAAAGAACAAGTATTACAACCTGTATTTCCATTTGCAAGGCAGACTAAAATTAACTCCAGCACTTGATTTCCTGTACAAAGTAAATTATATCCTGTTATTGAATTCTTTTAAGAAAGAACTGAACTCCCTAAGAACTGGGGTGTTATCATGAGTTGTGAGAATAAATATAGTAAAAATGTGTATTCTACCACAGATATTATATGGAATTTCAAATGCTCCCAATACATAGCACAGGTATTTTTTATATGTGGGTAGCCACAGGATTTACCAAAACAAAGGGAGAAGAAGGTCTGGCAGTAACAGATATTTAACGGTATTAACCAGGCAGTTATAATAGCCTATATAATTGAAGGGGTCCAGAATGTGCATTCTATAGTTGGGTCCAGAATGTGCATTCCAGAGTAGCATTCCTGGGTTAAAATAGAAAAAACATAGTGAGGCTCAGCTTCAGAGGCTGCTGTGGATACCAAGCCAGTTCTGTGATTTTCATAAGAATACTAGCCCACTTATAGTAAATGTATTTATGATTTGGGACACAATACAGAAACCATTGTAAAGGAAATTTGTACAGTAAATTCTGTATAAAATTGTATTCTATTTTGTATGCTTTATTATTACTATTATTATTATTATACAGGATTTATATAGCGCCAACAGTTTGCTCAGTGCTTTACAATATAAAGGGAGACAATACAGCAACAATACAGTTCAATACAAGAGGGATAGGAGGGCCCTGCTCCTTGGAGCTTACAATCTAAGAGCTTTGCCTATGTATTGCACACTGCACTCATTGTGCACATGCCACTAATAATGTTTTGATTACGTTTCATTCCTTCAAGCCCTGATTAGAAATTAGCCTGCCTATTTAACACTTCTTGTTACCAGAAAAGTACAACTGTAATATTAATGGGATACCTATGTAATCATGTGTATAAAAAAAACTTCAAAAGCACCAAATAAACAGAACAGTTATTTGGAAAAAATGCTGGGTGTATTTTTTGTGTCTGTTCCCTACTGCAGTGGTTATTATTAATTTGGAACCGCTAATCAATATGAGAATAGGAGTTGCTATCTATAAAATTTCAGTATTAATTTTGAGAACAAATGGTGAGCCGGCTATGTGGGGATTTACAGGTGACCCTAAGAATCCGAAACAAGGAGACTGGGAAAAGAAACTGGGAATTTCTGATAATCAGCCGGCTGAGGTAAGTCCTTTTGCCTACATTTGCTATGTCAGACTTCCTTGATCGACAAGGCATTTTCCTGACAAAGGGTACCTATTTTACTCCCACTAATCAATATGAGGATAGGAGTTGCCTATCTATAAAATTTCAGTATTATAACCGCTCACAAGCACTAATTATTTTGGGCCAAGGAATGAATAGGAGATAGCATTTTTTTGCACTGGACAGAGAGGGACACGTTGAATTTATTAGATGCAATGAATGGAAATACAGTTTGTACATTGCAGGAGTTACATAAAAATGGTAGCACACCTTGTTAGACATATAGGCAGATAAACAAATTTATATCCTCTTTACCCCCACCACTATGGTCAGAGTGGAAATTGGTTCCTTCAGAAGTATTAATTGACTCCCAGGTTGCCCCACTGTATTTCCTTAATTTATGATATACTTACAACACAGACAGAAGAGCCACCATACCCAAATAGGAGAGACAAAGAATTAAAATACTGAAATTGGCACATACCTCATCATAAGATCTTAAAATGGCATGCCTGTGGAACTATGGACAAGTATAAGAAATCATGAATTCCTTATTTATTTAATGCAGCTATAGGGCTTATTCTGAATCACTGGCGTTCACAAGATGTTCCTACTAAGAAAGAATGGAATACAATTTAGAATTATTGCACTTGCACAAAGATTCTGTTTATGTTTTTTTTAAATGTGGCAAGCTAAATTTGGAGAATATTAATAGTGTATGAAGTGGTTGGGATGTTTTGTTATCCTAATTAAAGATTGTATTAGAGGGGCAGCATTGTTTTAGTCAGTAGGCACGAGGGAATGGTGTGAAGCAGTACTGGATGAGGATTTGTGTTAAACATTCACCATTGAGAGACTAGAATGGGAGAGGCTATAGCTGCCTTTTTCAACCAGGGTGCCCAGGCACCCTGGGGTGCCTTCAGGTTTCTTCAGAGGTGCCTTGGTAAAATGCCTGAAAAGTGTCCGAAAATTGTATACAAGCCAGCAGGTGGACGAAGCCTGCCTTTTGGTTACACACACCCACAGGCTTTCATTGTGTATTATTACAACCTTCCAGCCAATGGAGTTCTAAAGTATAGTACACACGATGAGAAAATCGTACAACTAATCGTTCATCTTTCTTTGAATGCTACTTTCATATCTCATTCGAGAATGCTACTAAAGCAGATCAATTTTCTTGTACAATCCCTAACAACGTCCCTTGTGTGTAGCTTCATTCTGTTCCATCGTGCCATCGGAAGTGATTTCATGTACATGTATCCCTGTGTAGCCACGCATTTTGGCTATACCCGTTCAGATTGTTCTCTGCATATAGGTCGTTCTCACATGTATTTGCTCATTATCATATTTCAAATGGAGTACTGGACAAAAGATATACAGGAAACAGCACTTCCAATTTCCATTCTGGGAATATTGGCTATCAACAATGTCCTTACCAGGAAGAAGCCAAGAAGACGGACATGGTGCAAGCAATGGCTTCATAACCATCAGACGTACTCTCATATGTCTCTTCTGAGAGAGTTGCAGGAGAACAATCCAGATGATATTAGTAATTACCTGCGGATGAACGATGAGTGTTTCCAAAATTTACTGCAAGCAGTTACACCCTTAATCCAAAAATTGGACACTCCAATGCGGGGACCTATTAGTCCTTAACAAAGGCTAATTGCCACGCTACGTTACCTGGCAACAGGGAGAAGCCTACAAAACCTTAAATTCTCTACAGGCATCTCACCACAAGTCCTTAGCAAAATAATCCCAGAGACTTGCAAGGCTCTCTCATAAAAGGAGCATTCAAACTATATATATATATATATATATATATATATATATATATATATATATATAGTTTATATTGTTTACTTAGAACTACACTACTACACTGCCTCCCTCTTGTCCTCCTGTCACACTGCCCTCCCCTGTCCTCCTGTCACACTGCCCTCCCCAACCTGGAAAGTCCTTCACAAGAGAGTCTTTTAGTGAGATCCAGGCTTCAAGTGGCTCTAGAATTTAGGATTTGGTGCTTTCCTTGTTATTTACCTGTGTGGTGCCATAATTCCTAGATCAACAGAGCTCTCAGAGGCCCTCAGAAAAAAACTGAAAGCTGATTTGAACTCAATTATTCTATTTTAAGAAACAAAATTACAAGTGTTATAGATTTCAAACAACGATAATATGTTCCAGGACTGCCTTGGCCAGCAAATCCAACACAAATACTGACTGATGCTAACAGAAGTCTCCAAGAACCCCAAAATGTTAGGGTTTAGGTAAATCTTGCAACAGTTGGGGTCTGCATCTAAAATCACAAAGATACTCACCAATTGAACCTGCATGAAAGGTGTGTTAAGAAAAAGCCTTTCCAGTCCATGAAAAACATTATAGTAGTCTTAAATCCACAACCAAAAATGTAACATAATGCAGCTTACCAATCATTAGATGTGGCAGCTGCATTAGTTTTCCTTTTTAGACTTTTCTCCTTCTGTTTTCACCTGGTGATCTGACTAGTAGTACACCTCCTATATTACAATGCCTACAATCTGGGTGAAGGGGCATTGTCAATGTGGGGCTAGAGGAATGATAGATGCACTAGAAGATTTAAATACAAATTGAAGCCAAATGCCTGCTCACACATTATAAGCAGTTGCAACAACAGTTTTATACTTCATCCTTCATCTGCTACATCTGCAAGGCAGCTTGTTCTGTTGCAAAACAAAAAAAGACTTACTGGCTAGATCACCAGATGAAAAAAAAAAAGCCTGAATAAGAAAACTAATTCAGTCATTACGTCTTAAAAGCTTCAATATAATGAATATTTGCTTTTTGGTTTATTGCCACTTTAAAGCAGAAGTACAGTTTGCCATTGAAAACATAAACATCTAAGTGTGTAGATACAATTAAAATATGTGCATGTATGTATGAAGAAGTATTTAGGAAAAGCAGGAAGTAGTTTGAGAAAAAATATCAGTAGAGAAAAATATAATTGGACTTACACACTTAGGACATTGGAAAAGACTAGAATGTACACGTTGGGTATGAAAGATTTCAAATTGAACTCAAGCCTTACCTTCAGTGTTGCACAGTTGTACAGGCTCCTCACCTGCACTGAAAATGTTTACTCTAGGGTTGTCATTGGTGTACCCCAAGATTCAGTGTTACTTTTTAATATATTTATAAACGATATAAGGTCTGGAATTAAAAAAGACCTTTTCAGTCTTTGCAGATGACACCAAGCTGTGCAGTGGAATAACGTCCTTACAGGATGTCTCCAACTTACAAGCCGACTTCAATGCACTGTTTAATTGGGCAACAGTGTGCCAAATGAGGTTTACTGTTGATAAATGTAAGGTTATGCACTTGGGGGCTAAGAATATGCATGCAACATACATACTAGGGGGGGTACAACTGGGGGAATCAATGGTGGAGAAGGATCTGGGAGTTCTGGTAGATCACAAGCTTAATAATGGCATGCAATGCCAAGCTGCAGTTTCTAAAGCGAGCAAAATCCTCTCTTGTATTAAAAGAGGTATAGACTCCAGAGAGAGAGATATCATATTACCCCTGTACAAATCATTAGTAAGACCTCATCTGGAATATGCAGTTCAGTTTTGGGCACCAATTCACAAAAAGAACATTGGGGAACTGGAGAAAGTACAGAGAAGGGCAACCAAACTGATACAAGGCATGGAGGAGCTCAGCTATGAGGAAAGATTAGAGGAACTGAATTTTTTCTCTCTTGAGAAGAGGAGATTAAGGGGGGATTTGATCAATATGTATAAATACATAAATGGTTCATATAGTGAACTCGGTGTAGAGTTATTCACCTTGAGGTCATCACAGAGGACAAGGGAGCACTCCTTATGTCTGTAGGAAAATAAATTAAATCTCCAAATATGGAAAGGTTTCTTCACAGTAAGAGCTGTGAAAATGTGGAATAGACTCCCTCAAGAGTTGGTTCTGGCCAGCAAAGTGGATTGCTTTAACCCCTCTGGCAGTATTCCCGAGCGTAGGTCGGGGTTAACTTTCAGTACCAGAAGTGGTAACCCCGAGCTACACTCGGGAATACACTGCAGCGTTGCTCAGGGATCCCTCCAGCACTTACCTTGTCCTGCGCTCCCGCAATGTCCCTCCTGCAGCATCCCCGGCCATCTCCTCCAGCCAATGCCAGCATCCGCCTTCCGGTTTCCGTTCCCTGCGAGCGTCAGGACGTACGGAGGAAGGAATCAGAACCACTTGCAGAATTGAGTGATAATGATTCGTGGGGAAATTCCTCATGAGACACTGAAAACAATTTTGTGACTGAGCTCAGTGATGTGCGAACCTGGCGCTTTATTTCAAATTTCAGTGTTTTTGGTTTGATTACATTATTGAATTAAATGTATTATTATTATATTATTTTTTTTTTTGATTATTTATTATATTATAATTTATGATTTCGTGTTTCAAAGTTTGTCATACCCGGGATGTTTACTAGACTCTTGTTCGGAAAGATTTCAGTGAGTTATTCCTAAAAATTACAGGCTTACAATAAAAAAACAACATATTTCCATGCAAAAAAATGTACCGCTTTGAGCACAGAAATACTGACATAATAAGACCTCTAGGGAGGGTAAAAAAGGACTGGATTCTTTCTTGGATACACAGACTATAACTGGATACTAACATTTATAGGTAAAGTTGATCTAGAGAATATCCGACT
The DNA here is from genome assembly GCF_062004578.1 of Staurois parvus. Taxonomy (NCBI): domain Eukaryota; kingdom Metazoa; phylum Chordata; class Amphibia; order Anura; family Ranidae; genus Staurois; species Staurois parvus. The sequence continues at coordinate 799,526 of NW_028318646.1, read as the reverse complement.
GCCTCTCGGGGGATTAGGAAGGATTTTTTTCCCCTGCAGGAGCAAATTGGTTCATGTTTTGTTGGGTTTCTTCCCTTCCTCTGGATCAACTGTGGGTGTAGGATTATAACTTTTTTTTTCTATGGTTGGACTGGGTGGACTTTTGTTTTTTTTCAGCCAGACTAACTATGTAACCACATACAAAATAGTTACACGCTCTTATAGGACTCTGTCCACTCTTTCCATGCTTTTTTCCCAACAAACGAACCAGTGCTGCTGGTGCGGTCTTTACAAGAGCATTATCTTTCTATATTTTTTGGAAGTTCCCTAAGTTGCACTATTTTTGGCAGTCTGTACTCCAACTTGTCCATAAATTTACAGATATTTCCCTGCAGGATGATCCTGCTGTGGTCTTACTGAACCTTACCCCCTCTTTCCCGGAAGAGATATCATAAATCCCTCTTAAACGCAGCTAGTGCCTGTATCCTGTGTATGTGCATGCAATAATCCGCTCCAACTGTGACCCAATGGCTCTTTTGCCAGTGGATGATATAGAACAAATGGAATACCTGAACTGTGCCCTTCGGGACAAATCTGAGAAACATAAGAACAGATGGTTCTATTGGGACCTCTTCCACTTCTCCAATGAATACCTCCAATATGTATGTTCTCTGGCAACCATTTAAATAGAGTGCTAACGTATTTGTTTTGATCACTCCCGCTCCCCCAGTGGTGACCTTTTTTCTTCCCTATTCCCTTTCCCCCATCCCCTCCCCCATTTTTTTCTTCTCTCTTGCTTTCTCCCTCCCTCCTTTCTCCCTTTTCCTCCTCCCTCCCTTAAATATACAAAATGTTGGCTTGCACAGAACCCAGCTGGGTTTCTTGCATTTTACTTCCTTTTTTTCAGGTTACCTTAATTGACCAGGCCCCATCCTCAGTAACTCCTTCTGAGTAATTGTTCCCTTGAGCAGCGCCTACCTCTGATGACTGTATACTCATACATACATGTATCATTTGTGTACATATCAATGTATCCTGAAAGGGCTGATCACTGGGCCTATTTTATGTACACCTTACACATCTTTAGGCATCTCTGATGTGATTTACACTTCTTGTAATCTGTTGGTATATACGTGAAGTCTTTGTTCCATTGTATCTGTTGCACACCACTAAGTAACAAAAAACAAAAAAAATACATTACACTAGAAAATAATATTTGCTGCATTCTAGATTGTTCCTATAACCAGTTTGGAAATACACTGAGTTTGAGTCAATCACAGGAGTTACATGACAGCAATGTTGTCCTGTAAGGAATTGCGCTCACTGAAGAAAGTGTGATCACATGATCTATAGCATCACCAGGAGGAAGAAACAAAGTGGAAGAGGTAGGGAGCACAACAGGGAGCCTATTAACACAGATGGAGATATTGTGATAAATAAAAACAAGAGAATATTTTTTTAGTTTGGAGGGAACTATACAACCGGGATAAAGTTATCATTTAAATCTGAGCAGATTCTAATAAATCCTCGTACACACAGGCTAGATATGTGCGGGTATTGGCCAGTTCAATAGAAACCGGCTGACAGGAGGCTGGTTTCTGTCAAACGGGCATGCTGGAAAACCAATGGCTGCCAGTGCTGACCGGTGTGTTCTGGCGGGGGGGCAGTCCCTTTGTCAGAAAACAAAAGTTTAGCTGGGAGATCAATGTACTAACAATGGATAGTTGGTACAGCGAGCTCCTCCTGAGCTGTTCAGTTTTTTTGTTTCAGCCCGCCAGGTTGAACAAAAAAAAAATGATAGTGTGTACCCAGCACAAACCTTACGTCTTCTACCCAAAACCTGACATCAAGTATTAGCTGGAGTTGGTCATTAACCAAAAATATGCCCTAACATTAAAATACTGGTTTTGTAGTGTGAGTAAGAAAACCATGGAAATGCTTTTTTAACTTAGTATTTCCTAGATAAATCTTATCACATGGCAAGAACATTTTTGTTAAAAGTGCTCAAAATAATAGTCATCCTTTGCTTATTGCTTTTGGTGCATACAGAAAAGAACCTCATTTTGGTGTAATTAGAACTTGTGTGAGATGGTAAGTCTCACATCAACTAATATCTAATGTTGTGAATTACAAACGTGATGCTTTGTTATTTATGCAAACCATTTGTGGTTTCAGTTGCACAATAAAAGTATATGTGAACATTTACCTTGTAAAACAACCCTTCAGTTAAACCACTTCAATACCGGGCACTTTCACCCCCTTTCTGCCCAGGCCAATTTTCAGCTTTCAGCACTGTGCACTTTGAATGACAATTGTTCAGTCATGCAACACTGTACCCATATGACATTTTACCTTTTTCTTTCACACAAATACAACTTTCTTTTGGTGCTATTTAATTGCTACTGGGGTTTTAATTTTTCGCTAAATAAATGGAAAAAATGACAAAAATAAAAAAAAATGCTTTTTTCTTCTTTTTTGTTATAAATGTTGAAAATAAATAATATTTCTTCATAAATCTAGGCCAACATGTATTCTGCTACATTTCTTTGGTGAAAAATAACCAAAACCAGTGTTTATTATTTAGTATGTAGGAAAAGTAGAGTCCACAAACTATGGTATATGTCTGAAAATCGACCAAACCTGATGTACTGACAATCTCTTTTCTCAAACACCATGTGATCACATGGACACAGCTGTAATGTGATTCGCTCTTTCTGGGTGACAGACGGATTACCAGGCTCTCAGGTGCACACTCTGTGAGCCGCACAGAAGCCGCTGATGCAGGCTAACATACAGGTACAGGTACATATCTGCACTGCTTCCAGTCCGCCCTTTATACACTATGGGCAGACAGGAAGCAGGTGAACAAAGGAATCATTACCTAAAAGCTTGATTGAAGCAAAGTTAGTATTTGGGGTTTGATATACTAGAGGAAATAAATACTGTTCATTTTGAAAAAAAAATTGCTCACTCAGTCTAGTAAGAAAATTAGGAACACAGTGGCTAAGTGGTTAATGTTTCCTTCTGGCAGCCCTAGGGCGCTACTTGCCTGGAATTTGCATGTACTCCCTGTGCCTCCATTGTACTCTTGTTTCCTTCCACACTCCAAAGACATGAAGGTAGATTAATTGGCTCCTATCTAAATTGGCCCTAGCATATGTATGTTTGACATAGTTGACAACATTTGAAAAAAGTTTTCAGGGACACTTTTCTCTGTGTGGCGGGAAAGCCTCTGTAGGTGGGGCATTACTTTAATTAGGGGCGGGGCATTCATATGTTATGGGTGTGGTTGTAGCCACAGTGAAAAGTCAGCATGGTTTAATATATGACAAATATTGGCTTAAAGGAGTGTGGTAAATAGAGTTTGAGAAGAATTACATAGTGCAGAATGTGGTAATGTTAAATAGGGAATGTACAGTGCAGAAGGAGGGAGGATGGAGATGACTGTGTGTGTGTGTGTGTGTGTGTGTGTGTGTGTGTGTGTGTAGGATGGAAGTCACTGGATAGAGGTGTGTGTAGGATGCAGATAACTGGATGGAGGTGTGTGTAGCATGGAGATGACTAACAGCCATCCCCACCAGATAGAGACCCCAAATGGCTGCTGCTCGCTTCCCCCCCAACAAAAACACAGAGAGAGAGAGAGACCCTTAGCCATCATGACCCCCCCCAGAGATGGAGATGCAAAGAGAGCAAAAATTGCAACACTAACATCCCTCCAGTCGGTCCACTGCAGCCTCACGCGTGTTGCCAGTGTCCTGGAAATACGATATCAGGGCGGGGGGCAGCAGCAGATAGGGGTTCCTAGTACTACAAGAGCCTAGAGTAGTTAAAAGATTAAAAACTTTCTGTGCCTTATTTGCTCAGTGGGAAGAGGGGCCGGGGCAGACTGGGGACTATTTCTCTATTTTTGGGTGCCACAAACTAATCTGCATTGTAGCGGCTCCCATGCATTAAATGAATGTCCTGGGCTCTTCTACATCAATATGCCGGAGCAATCCGGTGGATTGATACAAAAGTGGCTGGAATTTTAGATTACTAATAAGAAACGGCAGCACTGCAGATTACTCCACCACTCCCAGAAATGGAGAAATAGTCCTCAGTCTGCTGTGGCCCCCTTTTCCACTGAGCAAATAAGGCAAGGAAAGATTTTAATCTTTTAACTACTCTAGGCTCTTGCAAAATTAGAAACCGCTATCTGCTGCCCTGTCCTGATCTCGGATTTCCAGGACACTAGCAGGGACTGAGGCATGGACATCATTCAAAAATGCGTAACTATCCCAGGCAATCCGTGACAGTTGGAACTATTATATGAATTTGATTTAGGGACCTTAGATTGTAAGCTCCTTCAGTGCAGGGACTCATGTGAATGTTCAATATACTGTATATGTAAAGCCCTGCGTAAATTGATATATAAGAACTTATAATAAGAATAAATAACTCTGTGTTGAGAAAAAAAAGAACATTCTCCCTGCACATGATTGAGTATTTTAAATGAACACTGCAGCTCAGGTAACATTCACTTTGCAAAGTAATTCTTCTATTCTACTGTGCATGTGGACATCACCATACAACTAGCAACGTTGATAACCAGACCTTGTTTTCTCAGAGAATAGGTGCAGGGACCCAACAACGACTCCCCCAACCCCCCCATCCCCACACACACACACACACACACAAATGAACACACACCCTCCAAACTTCATCAAATAGTGGGTGTAGTCAATTTCACTAACAGTGGAAGGGTCTTAAAGGGGCATTAAATACCAAGAGTACAGAGTTGAGGAGGGGAGAATGCTATCCACAGAGTACAAAGTTTGGGTTTGCGATATGTACATACTCTATATTGCCAAAAGTATTGGGATGCCTGCATTTACACGCACATGAACTTTAATGGCATCCCAGTCTTAGTCTGTATGGTTCAATATTGAGTTGGCCCACCCCTTGCAGCTACAACAGTTTAAACTCTTCTGGGAAGGCTGTCCACAAGATGTAGGAGGGTGTCTATGGGAATGTTTGACCATTCTTCCAGAAGCACATTTGTGATGTCAGGCACTGTTGTTGGATGAGAAGAACTGACTCCCAGTCTGCACTCTAATTCGTCCCAAAGGTGTTTTTTCGGGTGCAGACCACTCAAGTTCCTCCATCCCAAACTCGCTCATCCATGTCTTTTTGGCCCTTGCTTTGTGCACTAGTATGCAGTCGTGTTGGAACAGGAAGGGGCCATCCCCAAACTGTTCCCACAAAGTTGGGAGCATGAAATGTCCAAAATGTCTTAGTATGCTGATGCCTTAAGAGTTCCCTTCATTGGAACTAAGGGGCCAAGCCCAACCCCTGAAAAACAACCCCACACCATAATACCCCCCTCCACCAAACTTTAACCTTGGCACAATGCAGTCAGGCAAGTACCGCTCTCCTGGCAACTGCCAAACCCAGACAAGTCCATCGGATTGCCAGGCAGAGAAGTGTGATTCTTCACTCCAGGGAACACGTCTCCACTGCTCTAGAGTCCAGTGTCAGCGTGCTTTACTCCACTGCATCTGAAGAATTTCATTGTACTTGGTGATGTAAGGCTTAGATGCAACTGCTCAGCCATGGAAAAACATTATATGAAGCTCTATCTGCACTGTTGTTGTGCTAATTTGAAGGTCACATGCAGTTTGGAGGTCTTTAACTATTGACACTGCAAACAGTTGGTGACTTCTGTGCACTGTGCGCTTCAGCATGCGCTGACCCCGCTCTGTCATTTTACGTGGCCAACCACTTTGTGGAGGAGTTGCTGTTGTTCCCAGCTGCTTTTACTTTGTTATAATACCACTAACAGTTGACCGTGGAATATTTAGTAGCAAGGAAATTTCACGGATGGACTTATTGCAAACGTGGCAACCTATCACGTTACCACACTTGAATTCACTGAGCCCCTGAGAGTGACCCATTCTGTCACAAATGTTTGTAGAAGCAGTCTACATGCCTAGGTGCTTGATTTTATACACATGTGAACATGGAGGTGAGTGGAACACCTGAATCCAATGATTTGGAGGGGCGGTACTTTTAGCAATATAGTGTATGTACATAGTGCTGAGTTTAAGGGTGTGCTGCACACAGAGTTCAGAGTTCAGGGTTGTGCTATGTGCAGAGTTTGGGGGTGAACAATGTACATAGTGTAGAGTTTAGGGGTGTGCTGCATACAGAGTGCAGAGTTCCGGGTGTGCTACAAGCAGAGTTCAGCCTTCTTCCGCAGTTTCTTACCTCTGCATTCCCCACCTACATCTCACTTTTACCCTTCTTCAGCTCTGATCTCTGTATGCAATGCCCTCAACTACACTCATCTTCTCCCCCCTCCTTAAAAGCTCCACCATCTTCCACATGGCTTACTTTTGCTGCTGTATTATGCTGAAGCACCCAGCCAGCTCTAGTAACTCCCCACACACTGTAGGTGGTTCCACCTCTCTCACTTGCAGGGAGATCATCCAGTGAGAGTGTTGGCATCCGCACTGCACCCCAAGCACCTGCATTTCCCTTGTCCCCATCCTGCACTCAGTGGGAGCTGCTCAGGAGATAAAATCTGTGGGAGCAGTTGGAAGACGAGCTGTCACTTGTAAACACAGAAACCAGATTTTGTGGTAGTGGTGAGCAGGGAGCAGAGGGTCTGAGCCAGTGGTGGTGCAACTGAGTTCCACTAACTTCCGCTGAAAAAAAGCCCTGTTGATAACTATTGAATGGATAAGCTAGTTAAAAACATAGAAACATTGAAGAGTTATGGCAGAAAGAAGCCCAAGTGGTCCATTGATTCTGCCCATTTTTTTTTAATTATTCTTTTTTTTTTTTATTGTCTGAATATAGACCTATCTTTGTAAGCATAACTGAACCCACGTACTGTTGACTGACTCACTATCTCTGCTGGAAGTCTATTCCAAGCATCGACTACCCTTTTGGTAAAATAATACTTTCTATGAATAGTTTTTAACTTTCCTGATATTAGTTTTGAACTTTCCTGAATAAAGACATCAGGCCGTCCACTTCAACTTGAGTGTATCTGCATGTACATTTATGTTACAATTTTTAATATCCCTGTATATTTTTTTTTTAAATTTATCTACACTACCTGCTGAAACCACTAACTGTGGAACGGAGCTTCACATCCTGACCACTTTAACAGTAAAAAATCCCTTACGCAGGGTAAGACTGAATAGCTTCTCATACAACTTCATTGTGTGGCTGCATGTTAGGTTTAGAGTCCTTAGGTTAAATAGTCTTCTCCCTATGCTAGAGTCACCAAAGATTTGCATATTGCGATCATATCCCCTCTTAAGCGTATCTTCTCCAGGTAAAATAAGTTTAACATTTGTAGTCATTCCTCATAACTGAAGATATCAAGCCCAGTACTTAGCTTTGTTGCCCTTCTCTGGACTCTCTCTATAGTTCAAGGACATCCTTCCTGTAGACAAATGACTAATCCTGGACGACCTACTCAAGAGGAGACCAAACCAGAGTTTTTTAAAGTAGTAGAATTATAGTTTTATCTCTTGAGTAACTATCCTTTTTAATACATGCTTACAGTCTGCTGACCTTGCTTGCTGCAGCTTGGCATTGCATGCCATTGCTGAGTCTTTGATCTACTAGGACTCCTAGAGGTTCTCCCCCTAACAAAACTTGTATTCATATTTTTAGCAACAAACTGTATTACTTTACATTTTTGAATCTTAAATCTCTTCTGCCATATAGCTGTCATATATTGTCATATATTCTACCCTCTATATCGTTTATGAACAAGTTAAACATATTTGGTCTCAGAACAGAGCCTAGGGTACCCTGCTCACAATTATAGCCCATTCAGAAATATGTAATTAATCACCACCCTCTGGATGTGCTCCTGCAACCAGTGTACCACATGAGCCGTAAAGCACAATTAGGCCTCCACCAAAAACATTTTCAACACTGGGCCCAAATTTGGGAACTTTTAGCCATATCCTATTATGCCAGTTTATTAGCTCATTATGACAGATTTCATTGGCTAGTGCTACATATCAATTATTTGTATACATTTTTGCCTGGTATTTGAGAATTCTCTATAGTTGGTTCAAAACAGTTACTGTATAATTCTTCAGGTCAACATATTAAAGCCCTCCTATTGATCTGTGCCAGTCTGCTAACTGCACATCTGCTTTTTTGCCCTGCCACATATAGCAATTTATTATGGACTTCATGGACCATGTGTGAAAGAAATGTGTGCGCATTAGTACATGTTTTGGCACATGATTGGGCAGATAAGAGGGTCTTGGAAAGTGGAGAATTCTATCAATTACCAATTGAGAAACATTTAGATCAGGTAGAAGGGTAGTGAGCATATCACAAGCATAGCTATGCAAAGTATGTTTACAGTATGCCGCAGATCCTGACGTTATTAAGATGTGATCTATCCTCAAGATCTGCAAGTTTTTCTTTTATCCAGATGCCTTCATTTTCATTGTCATCATGGGTTTCTACTAAATCATTACTAATGGATTTTACACTTTTGAGCTGAATCTCTGTAATTATAGTTGCATGCAGGAAACTTCATAGATAAATCTGCATATCTTTGAAGGTAGCATCAAGTACCGGCTGGTTGAGAGTGGGGGAAGTTGTAGTGGAGACAAGAAGCTCTCTGGTATCATCAAATGATTCATTAGTAGGGCTCGGCTCATCTCACAGTGATGGTCCTGCTGTTCATTCATCCGGAGTCTGGATTTTGCTGGACAGTTGTCACTGGTGTATAAGCTGGAGGAGCCAGTGATAGCTGCACTACATCGCAGTGTATAGAGTCTCCTGAATGAGCAGTAAACGGGACTGCATGCAGAGAGCCCATTGGGGATACAGAGGAATCAGCGCCATCTTGCCTGTGCCTTTGAAGGGGCAGTGTAAACAAAGCCCTTCATTTCTGAGAATGATGCATGTCTTTGCATTTTCTTGTTTTGATGACTGGTGACTGAGAAGCTAGATCGCTCTTCGAAGGGCAAATTATGGGCAAACCACTCGCTGCTGTTTTCTCTCACCAGCTGACAGAGATTCAGGATCAGATCTTTCATTCAGCTTGTGTGGTAGCCAAACCCCCCACAGATGCATTATTTTAATGAATGGTCAAGTATACTGTATGTGGAAGTCACTTCAGTTAAAGGGGAACTTTATGCTGATCCTCCTCCTCCCCCCTCCTCTGCCTTTATTACAAACCTTTTTGTTAGGAAGTGGGTACCTATTTGTGATATGTACCTGCTTCCACTTCTGCTCGGTCCAGCCCCCATCCCACCCACAACCTCTTCGGACATTTCACATGTCCCAGGAGACTGCTGGACCATTCAAGTGTGTCTTGTGCTTTACCAATGGGTAACCGGCTGTGAAGCATCAGGAAGTTACAGTCGGCTTCTCACTGTCAAGATGGGGGCACCCATGACCCAAAGACTGCTAAAGAACTGGACCTGGTGAAGACAAAACTAGATCCCTGGGCTGGTAAGTGTCTATATATTAAAAGTCAGCAGCTACAGTATTTGTAGCTGCTGACTGGTATTTTTTTAAGGTGAAGTTCCGGCCAGTCTCTGCTAATATTGGCTGTAAGATTTTATGAGATATAAAGAAGACAGCAGAAAAATTTACTTTTAAAAGTTTAGTTTAAAATTGAGATCAGGTATGGTCTTACAGTGGTTAAACAGCTATTTAACATGAAAAATACCAATTTCACACTTATGTGATAATTACACATGTAAAATATACAGTGGGGCAAAAACGTATTTAGCCAGCCACCAATTGTGCAAGTTCTCCCACTTAAAAAGATGAGAGAGGCCTGTAATTGGCATCATAGGTAGACCTCAACTATGAGAGACAAAATGAGAAACAAAATCCAGACAATCACATTGGATGATTTGGAAAGAATTTATTTGCAAATTATGGTGGAAAATAAGTATTTGGTCACCTACAAACAAGCAAGATTTCTGGCTCTCACACACCTGTACCTTCTTATTTAAGAGGCTCCTCCATCCTGCACTCATTACCTGTATCAATGGCACCTGTTTGAACTTGTTATCAGTACAATAGACACCTGTCCACAACCTCAAACAGTCACACTCCAAACTCCACTATGGTGAAGACCAAAGAGCTGTCGAAGAACACCAGAAACAAAATTGTAGACCTGCACCAGGCTGGGAAGACTGTATCTGCAATAGGCAAGCAGCTTGGTGTGAACAAATCAACTGTGGGAGCAATAATTACAAAATGTAAGACATACAAGGCCACTGATAATCTCCCTTGATCTGGGGCTTCACGCAAGATCTCACCACGTGGGGTCAAAATGATCACAAGAACGGTGAGCAAAAATCCCAAGACCACACAGGGGGACCTAGTGAATGACCTGCAGAGAGCTGGGACAAACGTAACAAAGGCTACCATCAGTAACACATTACGCCGCCAGAGACTCAGATCCTGCAGTGCCAGACGTGTCACCCTGCTTAAGCCAGTACATGTCTGGGCCCGTCTGAAGTTTGCTAGAGAGCATTTGGATGATCCAGAAGAGGATTGGGAGAATGTCATATGGTCAGATGAAACCAAAATAGAACTGTTTGGTAGAAACACAACTCGTCGTGTTTGGAGGAGAGAGAATGCTGAGTTGCATCCAAAGAACACCATACCTACTGTGAAGCACGGGGGTGGCAACATCATGCTTTGGGGCTGTTTCTCCGCAAAGGGACCAGGACGACCGATCCATGTACAGGACAGAATGAATGGGGCCATGTGTCATGAGATTTTGAGTGCAAACCTTCTTCCATCAGCAAGGGCATTGAAGATGAAACGTGGCTGGGTCTTCCAACATGACAATGATCCCAAACATACCACCCGGGCAATGAAGGAGTGGCTTCATAAGAAACATTTCAAGGTCTTGGAGTGGCCTAGCCCAGATCTCAACCCCATAGAAAACCTTTGGAGGAAGTTGAAAGTCCGTGTTGCCCAGCGACAGCCCCAAAACATCACTGCTCTAGAGGAGATCTGCATGGAGGAATGGGCCAACATACCAGCAACAGTGTGTGCCAACCTTGTGAAGACTTACAGGAAACATTTGACCTCTGTCATTGCCAACAAAGGATATATAACAAAGTATTGAGATGAACTATTGATATTGACCAAATACTTATTTTCCACCATAATTTGCAAATAAATTCTTTCCAGATCAGCCAATGTGATTGTCTGGATTTTTTTCTCATTTTGTCTCTCATAGTTGAGGTCTACCTATGATGCCAATTACAGGCCTCTCTCATCTTTTTAAGTGGGAGAACTTGCACAATTGGTGGCTGACTAAATACTTTTTTGCCCCACTGTACATAGAAAATGATATGTGATAATATGGCAAATTCTGTTATTTTATAATTAAATACAGAATGTAATGGGGTGTAGGCCCTTTTAAGACAAAAGCCCCTTTAAGACAATGGTTTCTTCCTTGGGTGTCCTGGATTAGGGATGTAGGTAATAGAAGGTCTTGGAGCAGTGCAGAGGCTAGAAGTTGTCAGCAGTTGGAAAGATCAGAGATACTTCTCTGAGTTGGGACTCTCTAAAATTTAGCATGCAGATTCAGGACACCCAGGTGTAAGCTTTCCTTTAGGGGAGAGTGCTAGGACAACTCCTTGCTGGGAGGTAAAACTGCATGCTTTACTGGGAACATCATTATCCATGTGGGCATGGGTGTCTCTTACTCTCTCTGACTTGATAAGGAATGTTTGCATCTTGTTTCAAGTTTGTGCCATCATTCTGATGTATGACTGTCTTTACCTCATCTACACTATAGTAAAGTTCAATAACATTTTTAAGACCCCGTTGTGGTCTTATTTAATTATTCCGTACTAATTAGAGACTGCATTTGTTCATGGATCTGTGCTTGGGAACTTAGCAGGAACAGCATAATGAAAATGAGCAGGCTAGGAGTTGGAAATGTATTCCACTTATTCCAGGCTGGATTTTGCCTCCTTTAGGGGTGATGTCTGTTCTGCCCCTACTATGGTAGGAAATCTAGATGCCCATTAATGGTTCCTTGTCTATGTGGTCCACTACTCAACAAACCCAATTACTTAAATCTAAAATAAGCTTCAAGGATAAGTTCTCTTTTGGGAACATGTTACATGTTCCCCCCGTCTTTATTGTGGAATATGTGACATGTGCTCCTGTAGCTGCTCCGTGATCCCCCTCCCTGTGACAGCACGTCGGGGATCTTCTTCCTGCACCCGCTGTCACTATTTGAAAAAAGCCTGGCCATGCGGGGCTCTGCCCACATGTCCACATTGTTAATTCACGGAATTCTGTCTCTGCAGCTGCAAGCTTGTAGTTGTCCATGAACTACCGGCACACTGTTAAGGTAGTTCATTTATTTTTCCTGACATTCTGTAACTACCTGCCCATACGAGGTGTCAGCAGACACCTTACACTGACAGTCTACGGGAGCTCTGCTAATCAAGGGTGTAAATGCACATTTTTTTTAACCTACAAAAAATGTGCATTTATTATTTTTTTAAAAGATGAACTTATCCCTTAAAATTTGAATGTCATATCAAAAGCTATCTTAAAGCGGAGCTCCACCCAAAAGGGGAATTTCTTCTTTAAGGCTTAGTCCCCTGCTGCCCATTAAGAATTGGCACCTTTGGGGAGCCAGGGGAGACTGGGTACACAATTTTGACAGGTACCTGCTCCCACCTCCTCTGCGATTGGCTAGGTGATTGAGAGCTGAAGTTGTCTTCCCCACCTCTCTTCCTGTAGTCTTCTGGGACACATGATTACGAGACCATTCAGAAAGTGCAGCGCTACTTGCTTATGGAGCTGCAAGCTGTCGCAGTTGGGTGCCCACACTCAAGATGCTGGAGCCAGGTTGAGAGGACAGCCGGTGAAACAGGCTGCGGTGAGGACTTTGTGGGATCAAGGGACAAGCGAGTGTCTGTTTTTTAAAAGTCAGCAGCTAGAGTTTTTGTAGTTGCTGACTTAAATTTTTTCATATTATGACTGGAGCTCCGCTTTAAATATTTTTAACCTAACTAGTGATATTGCTATAATTGTCTTTCTTTGAGCACTTCCTCTAACAAGAAGTTCTGCTAGCATCTCTTGTGTAGGAGTAAAGTCCCTTTGTGGTTTCAGGAATTCAGGACATTGCAGGAATTAAATTGTCACACCTTGTATGTACATACAATATACAGGTGAAACTCCAAAAATTAGAATATCGTGCAAAAGTGCATTTATTTCAGTAATGCAACTTAAAAGGTGAAACTAATATATAAGATAGACTCATTACATGCAAAGCAAGATAGTTCAAGCCGTGATTTGTCATAATTGTGATGATTATGGCTTACAGCTCATGAAAACCCCAAATCCACAATCTCAGAAAATTAGAATATTCTATGCAATCAATAAAACAAGGATTGTACATAGAACAATATCGGACCTCTGAAAAGTATAAGCATGCATATGTACTCAGTACTTGGTTTGGGCCACTTTTGCAGCAACTACTGCCTCAATGCGGAGTGGCATGGAAGCTATCAGCCTGTGGCACTGCTGAGGTGTTATGGAAGACCAGGATGCTTCAATAGCGGCCTTCAGCTCTTCTGCATTATTCGGTCTCATGTCTCTCATCTTTCTCTTGGCAATGCCCCATAGATTCTCTATGGGGTTCAGGTCAGGCAAGTTTGCTGGCCAATCAAGCACAGTAATCCCACAGTCATTGAACCAGGTTTTGGTGCTTTTGACAGTGTGGGCAGGTGCCAAGTCCTGCTGGAAAATGAAGTCAGCATCCTCATAAAGCTTGTCTGTGGAAGGAAGCATGAAGTGCTCCAAAATCTCCTGGTAGACGGCTGTGTTGACCCTGGACTTAATGAAGCACAGTGGACCAACACCAGCAGATGACATGGCTCCCCAAATCAACACAGACTGTGGAAACTTCACACTGGACTTCAAGCATCTTGCAGTGTGTGCCTCTCCATTCTTCCTCCATACTCTGGGTCCTTGGTTTCCAAATGAGATGCAAAAGTTGCTCTCATCAGAAAAGAGGACTTTGGACCACTGAGCAACAGACCAGGTCTGTTTTTCTTTAGCCCAGGTAAGACGCTTCTGACGTTGTTTGTTGTTCAGGAACCACTTGACAAAAGGAATACGACATTTGAAGCCCATGTCCAGGATCCGTCTGTGTGTGGTGGCTTTTGATGCACTGACTCCAGCCTCAGTCCACTCCTTGTGAAAGTCCCCAACACTTTTGAATGGCCTTTTCCTGACAATTCTCTCCATGCTGCAGTCATCCCTGCTGCTTGTGCACCTTTTTCTTCCATACTTTTCCCTTCCACATAACTTTCTATTAATGTGCTTTGATACATCACTTTGGGAACATCCAATTTCTTCTGCAATTACCTTTTTGAGGCTTTCCCTCCTTATGGAGGTTATCAATGATGGTTTTCTGCACAACTTTCAGGTTAGCAGTCTTTCCCATGATTGTGATTCCTACTGAACCAGACTGAGAGAACATTTAAAGGCTCAGGAACCCTTTGCAGATGTTATGGCTTAATTAGCTGATTAGAGTGGGACACTTTGAGCCGAGAATATTGCACCTTTTCACAATATTCTAATTCTCTGAGATTGTGGATTTGGGGTTTTCATGAGCTGTAAGCCATAATCATCACACTTATGACAAATCACGGCTTGAACTATCTTGCTTTGCATGTAATGAGTCTATCTCCTATATTAGTTTCACCTTTTAAGTTGCATGACTGAAATAAATGAACTTTTGCACGATATTCTATTTTTTGAGTTTCACCTATGTATATTTATATATATATATATATTTATTTTATTTTATAAAATTGGCATGGACCCCTTTGTTAGTTATGAGCTATCAGTTCTCTATACTGCCGTGTCTGTGACAGACAACACAGAAAATAAAGATTTGGAGCTGCATGCTTCAATCTAGCAGCTCAGAGCAGGCATGAGGAGGATAGCTGACCTGTTCCATTTGACAGGTCAAACCTGGCAAAAATTTGCCGAAGTATTACCTCTGATTATTATTAGTGACAGACCTTCACTATTTTCTATTTAACTTTGAAACAGCAGCTGGCATGGGTGGTATAGATAGATCTGAAACAGTTCTATCTGCTTAGTTAATGTGGTGCATGCCACTCCTGATTGTTTCCTATGCCAATATAATGGCACAGAACATTTAGCTAATTCCCAAGATTGTATTTACTTAAATTGCTAACAGTATACAGTGCATATGTACAACAGCAATAAATAATACAACTTAACCACTTGCCGACCGCAGGTAGCCGAATGATGGCTTCACTGCAGCCGGCCAGCTCTGGGAGGGTGTCATATGACGTCCTCCCAGAACGCGCTCTCCCTCGTGCCTCCGGAGACGTGCACCTGACGATCTCCATGATCGCTGTGTCCTATGGACACAGCTGATCAAGTGATGTGGTAAAAGGCCAATCACAGCGGCATTTTACCACGTGATCAGCCATGTCCAATGACACAACAGATCACCAGTAAATGCAGTTGCCGTTTATCGGCTGCACTTTCCGCACGCTGTCACACAGTGTCAGAGGACTGACCGGCACCGATCATCAGGGCACTGATGATCAGAGGACTGATCGGCACCGATCCTCAGGGCACTGATGATCAGTGCCCAGCAGTGCCACCCACATGTGCCCAGCAGTGCCAACCACCTGTGCCTATCAGTGCCTAGTAGTGCCACCCACATGTGCCCATCAGTGCCACCCATCAGTGCTGCCCAGCAGTGCCACCCATCAGTTCCCAGCAGTGCCACCAGTCAGTGCCATCAGCCAGTGCCACCCATCAGTGCCGCCTATCAGTGCCCATCATTGTTGCATATCAGTGCAGCATCATCAGTGCTGCCTCATCAGTGCCAGCTCATCAGTGGCACCTATCAGTGCTGCCTATCCGTGCCACCTTATCAGTACCGCCTAGCAGTGCCCATCAGTGCTTCCTATCAGTGCAGCCTCATCAACGCACATCAGTGAAGGAGAAAAATTACCTGTTTGCTAAATTTTATAGTAGAAACAAAGAAACACTTTTTTTTTTATATATATATATCTTTTTTTGTTTATAGTGCAAAAAAAGAAAGCTCTATTTTTGTGAAAAAAAATGATAAAAATGTCATACGGGTGCAGTGTTGCATGACTGTGCAATTGTCATTCAAAGTGCGACAACGCTGAGAGCTGAAAATTGGCCTGGATAGGAAGGGGGTATAAGTGTCCGATAGACACATGGTTAATAGGATATTGTATGTAAAAATATAGGTGTTCTTGGTTCAGTTTTACAATTCTTGTAACCTTTGATCTGCATTTCAAAGCCTTATTAATATTTGTACATGAGATACAGGTATAATTCCCCAAATGTATTGTTGGCATTTAGCTGGCACATCATGAAAAGTTTGCATTGTATTGACTGCTCTTCACTTATACACCAACATAAGGTGATATTCAATTACAGTTAACTGAATTATTCATGCACCTGGCAGCAAAGTTGTATAAAATCAGATTAATCATGCATAGAACTTTGATCAGCTAACACCTGGATAGAAAGAAAGATAAAAAAAAGTCACTGACTGTTGTATACAATTGACTTGACTTGTTTTATTAATTCTGAGGTTTTATTAAATGAACTGTATTTTGAAACCTGAGCCCAGGTTCATCATGTGTTCATCAAAATCCAGCTGCTTAATGTTAACATATATATACGTTATACCAGTTAGTCAGCTTAGAACTATTTACATCATATACCACCCACAATTAATGTTTTAATGATTACATATCCACAAACAGTACTGACTAAGAAGTGCAATCATTTTATTCAGCTTTTTTTTAATTACATTACAACTAATATTTATCTGACTTTATTAACACCTAAAAATGGAAGGGATGATTCAAAATCAATACAGGGTTCAGTTCTATGCCCATGCTACGGCATGATATACCATCTAAATCAAGAATACGGTGATTATATGTTGCCACTAGCATCAATAAGAAGATACTTTTAACTGATCTTTTGCAGTTGCTGCTGGAAAATGTACAAGTGAAACATTTAGGACCTGTGATGTACATAATGCAGTGACCCGTGAAAACAATTGGTTTCTATATGTCCTATTCACACTGAAATGCACCCCGGAAGTGCGTTACTGTGAGCTGCGATAAAATGCAGACATGCTGTATTTTATCGCAGCACACTTCACAGGATTACATGTCACTGTACAGTAGTGCATGCTGCACTGAATGAAATGTAGTTTTTGTGCACTTTAAATAAAATTTGTAAAAAAAAAGGGAGCTGTGTGATCCAATGAAACACACACCACACCATCCCCTATGAACAGACAGCTGCCGGACACTAAACCTTTGCAGTTTTGTGTGCAGCAACTACAGTATCTGTTGCTGTATATATACAGTATGTGTAGCCTTTTCTGTTTTGGAAAGCAATTATTAATACACTACAGAGTTTTAATTGCTTCTTTGGCTCATACCGCAAAGTAACCTGAAAGAATAAGTTCACCTTTGGGTTACATATTCCTCTCATTTTTAGGGTGGAACATGTACCATGTTCCCATAGCTGCAGTCGCCCTCGCTGACCCCCCTCCCTCTTACAGATAGTACGGGGAGAAGTTTCCTCATACTATCTTTCTGATTTGAAAATAGTGAGGCGGTGCGGGGCTCCGCCCACACAGACACGTCACTCATTCACAGAGTTCTGTGAATGAGTGGCTACCAGTCCCCGCATCCTTAGCTGCTGTCGGCTTGTAGTTTCAATGAACTATCATAGCACTGTGGAGCACCATGGTAGTTCATTGAAACTTCCTGTGCAGAATATCTGCTTGCTTGTACATCCCATACAGCAAGCAGATATTCTGACAGGTCTACAGGAGATCTGCATGGCATCAGCGATCTACTGATCGTTGGTGCAATGCTTTCCAGGCTCCTGCAGACAAAAATAATAAATGCACATTTTTTTACCTGCAAAAAAAAATGTGCAATTATTATTTTTGACAAAAAGGTGAACTTATCCTTTAACAGACACCAAGCAAAACAAGGACTGAGCATTGGAAGTACCTGACACAGTAGATCCAAATGCTAATAGAAGGTTTAAACTTTGAAAATAATAAAGCTAATGCCCTCAACCATATAGCAATTGCTAAACAGTGGTAAAACATGTTTTATAGTAAGACTTAGATTGTATGCTTCTTAAGGGGTAGGGGCTGATGTGAATGTACAATATATACAATGCTCAAAAAATTAAAGGAACACTTTTTAATCAGAGTATAGCATCAAGTCAATTAAACTCCTGGGACATTGATCTGTTCAGTTAAGTAGCAGAGGGGGTTGTTAATCAGTTTCAGCTGCTTTGGTGTTAGTGAAATTAACAACAGGTGCACAAGATGGCAACAGTGAGACAACCCCCAAAACAGGAATGTTTTTACAGTTGGAGGCAACTGACATTTTTTCCCTACTCATCTTTTTTGACTGTTTTTCACTAGTTTTTCATTTGGCTAGGGTCAGTGTTACGTAGCATGAGGCAATACCTGGACCCTACAGAGGTTGCACAGGCAGTCCAACTCCAGGATGGCGCATCAATGCGTGCCATTGCTAGAAGGTTTGCTGTGTCTCCCAGAACAGTCTCAAGAGCATGGAGTAGATTCCAGATTACAGGCAGTTACTCTAGGAGAGCTGGACAGGGCCAAAGAAGGTCCTTAACCCATCAGCAGGACCGGTATCTGCTCCTTTGTGCAAGGAGGAACAGGATGAGCACTGCCAGAGCCCTACTAAATGACCTCCAGGAGGCCACTGGTGTGAATGTCTCTGACAAAACAAACAGAAACAGACTTCATGAAGGTGGCTCTATGCTCACTGCCTGGCACCATTGAGCTTGATTGGCATTTGCCATTGAACACCAGAATTGGCAGGTCTGCCACTGGTGCCCTGTGCTTTTCACAGATGAGAGCAGGTTCACACTGAGCACATGTGACAGACATGAATGGGTTTGGAGAAGACACAGAGAATGTTATTCTGCCTGTGCCATTGTTCAGCATGATCATTTTGGTGGTGGGTCAGTGATGGTCTTGGGAGGCATATCCATGGAGGGACGCACAGACCTCTACAGGCTAGACAATGGCACCCTGACTGCCATTAGGTATCGGGATGAAATCCTTTGACCCATTATCAGACCCTACTCTGGTGCAGTGGGTCCTGGGTTCCTCCTAGTGCACGATAATGCCCAGCCTCATGTGGCGAGAGTATACAGGCAGTTCCTGGAGGATGAAGGAAATTATACCATTGAATGGTCACCATGCTCACCTGACCTAAATCCAATAGAACACCTCTGGGATATCATGTTTCGGTCCATCCGACACCACCAGGTTGCACCTCAGACTGTCCAGGAGCTCAGTGATGCCCTGGTCCAGATCTGGGAGGAAATACCCCAGGACACCATCTGTCATCTCACTAGGAGCATGCCCCGATATTGTCAGGCATGCATACAAGCACATGGGGCCATACAAACTACTAAGTACCAGTTTGAGTGCTGCAATGAAATTTCAGCAAAATGGACTAACCTGCTGCATTTTTTCACTTTGATTTTTGGAGTGTCTTTGAATTAAATCCTCTGTAGGTTGATCATTTTCATTTTCATCAAACAATGAGGCATCCTTACGTTCCTAACACATTTACCCAGTCCATATCAGTATAGATATCCAGCATGATATTTTTCCCCATTGAGATCTGATGGGTTTTCAAAGCATTCCTTTAATTTTTTTGAGCAGTGTAAAGTGCTGCATAAATTTACAGCGCTATATAAGTACCTGTAATATTAATAATGACTTGGCTTTTCTAGGGCAATAACACTCTGTATTGTCTACAAAGTTGAATAAAATGTCAACACAGAGTTCACAAAAAACACTTCAATACCACAACCCCACATTTCCATAGAGGAGGCAGTTGTTATGCTGAAATGAAAAGGACAGTGCTATATTACAGAGAATATAGCCAGACAAATGACAATGTATGGAGGCTATGTGAATAGCTTGATTTGGCAATATAAGAGAGAAGGGATGACTACTTTTTAATAGAAATATTGTACAGACTGGTTGTAATAATGTTTGCTTGCAGTGTAAGAGGGAGAGATACGCCATTAAGAAAAAAATACAGTGTATTATGTCAAAGACAGGAAACAGAAATATTGTACAGACACACTGCATGCTATGTAAGAGGTTTTATTAAAAAACAATGAAAAAGGCAAACACAAAACAGTTTCATCATAAAATAAAAAAAAATTATGTACTATGTAAGAGACAAGAGCCATAAATATTGCAGAGACACACTGCACACTATGTAAGCCGTTTTAAGGTCCCTCTGTGATGGCAGGATAAGCTCTGGTATTCATAATATGTATATGTAACAAGGATTCAAAAGGGTGACCAATCGGTAATCAGTCCTTTTCTTTATATCCTTGTGCAGAGGAGCAGGGTGGCAGAAGAAGCCCAGTCCTGGTGTTAGTGAGGACAACAGTTTCCTCAATTATCTCACCTCATCCAAAGTAGCATAGTGTCACTACCCCAGTAATAAACAATTTCTGGCGCAATGAACTCCTATCCCACATGTTAGCAGCACAATGCAGGGAGGCATATCACTGCCAGCAGCGTTATGTCATAGTGTGGTAGGCTCTGAGCAGTGCTGGATTGGGGGTGGAGAGCACTGGCTGAGGTCCCAGAATCTTAGAAAACAGATGATGATCTTAGAACCTCAGTTGCTCTGCCAGAGGAAAGATGGGGATCCACGGGGTGTACTGCAGTGAAGGTTCTGGCTTTTAGCAGAATAAGGTGAGTGCAGAACCACTGCACACTGTAGCATGTGTATATGAGGAGGGACTGCTGACTATGCATGAAAGAGCTGTGACCACTGTGCTACCTCTGATGATCCTCCTAGTGGTTTCTACTGGGTCAAGCTCCGGCACAGCAGTGGGCAGAGGGAGAGGTCGTAATGTATAGATGAAGGGAGGTGAGTTAACAGGATACGGCCAGATGTTGGATAGGACTTTTGTGAAGGGGAGGTCAAGAAGGTCAGAAGAGTGGGGCTAAGCTTAGTGTACTGCACTGTGACCTACTGTCATTTTGCCACAGGGGGACAAGACACACAGACACTGTCTTATGTGTGCCTCTGTTCCAATGTCCCTTGTTAGTGTGACAATGGCAAAATGGGATTATCATTTTATTTTATATTATTAAGGATATACTGACAGTCTATCAACAGTCATAAGCTCTAGGTGCCCCTAGTTCTTTGACATAAGCAGGACATTGGTCTACCTATCAGACTTCTCCCATTCACCACACTAAATCATTAGTGTCCCCACAAAATCAACTATGCAGCTAGTATCAGAAACCCAAAAGTATATAATAAAATATTTTAGTTATTTTTTTCAATAAGAAATGTTCATGGTTACTTATGTTTTATCATTTAGTCATGTTTGTCTGATTCCAGTGATAAACCTACAGTGTAACCTGCTGGAGAAACAAAAACATGCAGAGTAACAAAAAAGTATATCATGTCATGTAGCCAAAATATGGCAAAATAGGAGGATCAACTTAAATGTGAAACAGATAACAACTCATAATAATGATGACAGATTGTCAGGAAAGTAGCACGCAGGCCTATAATTATTGACTTGTGTGCCTAGAGCAACTCACAGGTGCGAGTGATGCAATGAAGCTGGGCATGCAACAACGAACTTATTCTGAGATCTTGTTTTAAATCCTCAGCTGCCAGTTACATATTAACATGATTAGGATGGGTGTAGTTAAAAGTTCAGGTAAAGTTAGAGAAATAATGACATTGATAAAAAGGTAAACTCTCAAGGCCGTGCAGCTTAAACATTTCTTAAAAAAAAAAAACCCACACAGAAAAATATCCATACAAGGGTTAATGTAGAGTTGTAACTGAGTTTAGCTTGCAATAAGCAGATGCTGCATTATGAATAAGAAGCAAGACTTTCCTCCAGGCTTAGGAGGGGTAGTGATTTAAAGTTACAAAAATACCTGTATAAGTATAAACTATACCTATGCAAACACAAAGATTTCTGTACAGTAGTAAAGTGGTTTTTGCTTCTGATATACTCAACATCTTGGAACTATATACTGTACATTTTTCAGTGCATAGAACCTCCTGACCTTAACCTAATCCTTAGGTTACAACTATTGCTTAATAAGAACTATGTCCAAAGCTTTTTTGGTCAACTTCTCTTTTGCATCACAGGAGTACACTTACTTTTGCACTCTGACATCATAGAGACGGTTCAAGTAGTAATGTCTGGATTCACCCAAATGACTGACAGGCTGCTGGCTCAACCTCTCAATGTGCTGCTGAGAGCCTGAGCCAGCTGTACTCACCCCCTCCACAGCCCAGCAATCCAGTGAGCACTGGAGGAGTAGAGCAGAGCCCTGACAGTCACTGCTCTCTGCTTAGAGCTGACCTGGAACTGAGCAGTCATTTGATCACTCAGTTCTCAGTCTTAGAGCCATCAGGGATAGCTGAAGCATCAGACTGATGTTGCTGCCATGTAGGCAAATATGTATATTTATTTTATTTTTTTTCCCATGCTTCCCCTTTAAATATTTCACTTCACCAAAATTCTAAACCTCTAAAACCATGAATATCTAACCCCACAACACTCAAATAACAGGTTCACCTTGATTTGAACTAGTGAACTAGCCAACCCTCTCAAAATAATTTGCACAAAAAAAGACTCACCTACCCTTTCCTCTGCACAGCCTTGGCTACGCTGGAGATCATCTCCCCTCTACTTTTATCATATGGCCCCATTCACCATTTAAGCCTATAGGGACTAATTGCAAGGACATTTCTTCAGAGATATGGTGAACATAGGAGTAAGCCATTGCTATGATACAGAGGTAAATGAGAAGCTGATGTGGGGGACATTTGTGCAGGCTACTTTAGAATGGCTGGAGGAGGAGGTTAGTGTTGAGTTATATGAATTTAACCACTTCAATGCCAGACGTTGTAAACCCTTCCTGCCCAGCCCAATTTTCAGCTTTCAGTGCTGTTACACTTTGATTGGCAATTGCTCAGTCAGGCAATACAGTACCCAAATTAAATTTTATTTTATAATTTTTTGTTCACACAAAAAGAGATTTATTTTGGTGGTATTTAGTCACCACTGTTTCTTTATGGTATGCTAAACAAACAAAAAAGCCTAACATTTCTGAAAAAAAAATTGGTTTTCTTCATTTCTGTTATAAGTTTTGCAAATAAATTATCTTTTTTCATAAATTTAGGCCAAAACGTACAGTATACTGCTACATTTCTTCAGTGAAAGTAACCCAAATTAGTGTATATTATGTAGTCTATAGGAAAGTTATAGAGTCCACAAACTATTCTATATATATATGGAGTTAGCTCAGATGGGGATCACCTTCCCTGGGAAAAAAGGCAGTCCAGGCGGCAAGTCTTTATTAAAAGTCTGGCTTGTAGCAGCACTGCGTTACTTTAACTGAGAATTGTGCGGTCCTGTAACACTGCACCCAAATGAAATTTACGTCTTTTTTTCCCACGAATTAAGCTTTCTTTTGGTGGTCATTATCACCTCTGTGGTTTTTATTTTTTGCGCTATAAAAAAAAATGACCAACAGTTTTGAGAAAAAAACTATATTTTTGACTTTTTGCTATTAAACATGTCCAATAAAAAAACTGAAAAAATCAAATTTTGTCATAAATTTAGGACAAAATGTGTTCTGTTACATGTCTTTGCTAAGAACAAATCCCAATACATGTAAATTAATTGGTTTACATAAAAGTTATAGCATTTACAAATGGCGGTGTATATATAGTGAGATTTTTTTTTTCTACTAGTAATGGCGGCGATCAGCGATTTATAGCAGGACTGTGGCGGACATTCTGATACCGGGGGGAACTAACTTGGTGTCACTGACATCCCCAGTGACACCAATACAGTGGTCAGTGCTAAAAAAAAGCACTGACACTGTACTAATGGCACTAGGCAGGAAGGGGTTAACATTAAGGGCGATCAGAGGGTTAACTGTGTGCTGGATGTGTTTTACTATGGGGAGGTGTTTGTGTGTTTCACTGTTAGCACACTGCTTTGGATGGCTGTGCTGTGTACCCGATCTGACAGGGAGGAGAACTGTTAGTAAATAAGATCCTCAGTAATCACCGGGCGCTGGCGAGTAATCACCGGCCAGGACCCGGTGATTGACAGCCGCGGCCACGAATGGCAGCGCGGGTGATTTTGCATTTCCTGCTCAGAAATGCAAAATCACATATACAGTTGCAAGAAAAAGTATGTGGTCCCCTTTAGATTACGTGGAGTTTTGCATGAATTGGGCATAAAATGTGCTCTGAACGTCATCTAAGTCACAACAATAGAAGAACACAGTCTGCTGAACATAATACTACACAAACATTAGATGTTGCCATGGTTTAATTGCACATAACATGTAAACATTCACAGTGCAGGGAGGAAAAAGTATGTGAACCTTTGGACTTAATAACTGGTTGACCCTCCTTTGGCAGCAATAACCTCAACCAAACGTTTCCTGTAGTTGCAGATCAGACCTGCACAACGATCTGGAGTCATTTTGGACCACTCCTCTTCACAAAACGGTTTCAATGTAGCAATATTCTTGGGATGTCTGGTGTGAATCACTTTCTTAAGGTCATGCCACAGCATTTCAATCGGGTTGAGGTCAGGACTCTGACTGGGTCACTCCAGAAGGCGTATTCTGTGCTGTTGCAGCCATTGTTTTGTTGAATTACTTGTATGCTTTAGGTCATTGTCCTGTTGCATCACCCATCCTCTGCGGAGCTTCAGTTGGCGGACAGATGGTCGTACGTTTTCCTGCAAAATGTCTTGATAACCTCTGGAATTCATTTTCCCATCAATGACAACAATCCGTCCAGGCCCTGAGGCAGCACAGCAGTCCCAAACCATGATGCTCCCTCCGCCATGTTTTACAGTGGGGATGAGGTTTTGATGTTGGTGTGCTGTGCCTTTTTTTCTCCACACATAGTGTTGTGTGTTCTTCCCAAACAACTCAATCTTGGTTTCATCTGTCCACAGTATATTTTGCCAGTAGGGCTGTGGAACATCCAGGTGCTCTTTTGCAAACTTCAAACGTGCTGCAATATTCTTTTTGGACAGCAATGGCTTCCTCCGTGGTGTCCTCCCATGTACTCCATTCTTGTTTAATGTTTTCTTATTGTAGATGTGTCAACAAAAATGTTAGCATGTGCCAGAGATTTCTGTAGGTCTTTAGCTGACACTCTGGGATTCTTCTTTACCTCATGCAGCATTCTGCGCTGTGCTCTTGCAGGCATTTTTACAGGACGACCATGCCTAGGGAGAGTAGCAACAGTGCTAAACTTTCTCCATTTGTAGACAGTCTGTCTTACCGTGGACACGTGAACATCAAGGCTTTTGGAGATACTTTTGTAACCCTTTCCAGCTTCATGCAAGTCAACAATTCTTGATCGTAGGTCTTCTTAGAGCTCTCTTCTGCGAGACATGGTTCACATCAGACAGTGCTTCTTGAAACCAGTAAACCCAAAACAGGTGTGTGTTTTTTAAGGGCAGGACAGCTGTCCAATATCATCACACTGATTGGAGTCAAAGTTGGCTCACTCCTGACTCCAATTAGCTCTGGGAGAAGTCATTAAGCTAGGGCCTCACATACTTTTTCCTCCCTGCACTGTGAATGTTTACATGTTATGTGCAATTAAACCATGGCAACATCTAATGTTTGTGTAGTATTATGTTCAGCAGACTGTGTTCTTCTATTGTTGTGACTTAGATGACGTTCAGAGCATATTTTATGCCCAATTCATACAAAACTCCATGTAATCCCAAGGAGTTCACATACTTTTTCTTGCAACTGTATATGTATGTATATATATATATGTGTGATTTTACACACCTGTGCGTAACTGATGTGGTGGTGATCAAGGACACTGACAGGTGACAGCATGTAAAATATACACTATATTACCAAACGTATTGGGACACCCCTCCAAATCATTGGATTCAGGTGCTCCAATCACCTCCATGGCCACAGGTGTAAAAAAATCAAGCACCTAGGCATGCAGACTGCTTTTTTGACATGTGTGAAAGAATGGGTCACTCTAAGGAGCTCATTGGTACCGTGATAGGTTGCCACCTGTGCAATAAGTCCATCCGTGCTACTAAATATTCCACGATTAGCTCTTAGTGGTATCATAACAAACTAGAAGCAACTGAGAACAACAGCAACTGAGCCACCAAGTGGTAGGCCACATAAAATGACAAAGCGGGGTCAGCAGAGTCAATAGCTAAAGACTTCCAAACTTCATGTGACCTTCAGATTAGCACAACCACAGTGGGTAGAGAGCTTCATGGAATGGGTTTCCATGGCCGAGCAGCTGCATACAAGCCTTACATCACCAAGTGCAATGCAAAACAATGGATGCAGTGGTGTAAAGCACATCGCCACTGGACTCTAGAGCAGTGGAGATGTGTTCTCTGGAGTGACTTATCACACTTCTCTATCTGGCAATCCAGCGGATGCCAGGAGAACGGTACTTGGCTGACTGCATTGTGCCAAGTGTAAGGTTTGGTGGAGGGGGATTATGGTGTAGGGTTATTTTTCAGGGGTTGGGCAGGGGGTGCTCTCTATGCACTGTTGTGCTAATCTGAAGGCCACACAAAGTTTGGAGGTCTTTGGCTATTGACTCTGCAGACAGTTGGCGACTTCTGCGCACTGTGCGCTTCAGCATGTGCTGACCCCACTCTGTCATTTTACGTGGCCTACATCTTCAATGTTAAGTTGCTGTTGTTCCCAGTTGCTTCCACTTTGTTATAAATAAAAAATATTATTAGAATCTGCGCTGGTCAATCGAACATCAAATATACATCATATAAGCTGCCAGCACTATATTCTGATACCATGAATATAAAATCATATACATATAAAGGTAAAGCGCTAAAAATAGCAAAAATAAATAAATAAAACTAATATAGT
This sequence comes from Staurois parvus, assembly GCF_062004578.1. Lineage (NCBI taxonomy): Eukaryota > Metazoa > Chordata > Amphibia > Anura > Ranidae > Staurois > Staurois parvus. The sequence goes on along the minus strand of NW_028318646.1, from coordinate 772,486 downwards.
GAATAGTGAACCACTATAAAGAAATCAATTCAGTCCCAGTGCCAAACAGATACTAAATAAATATAATGTCCATTAATCAAATCCTTTGTCTCCAGTGATTAAGGAATATCAAGTGTATCCAAATGCACCACGATTCACCCCACTCAGTGCTCACAGGAGGCTTACTGGATAATATTGACCATCATATAATAGAATGGTCAATTAGAGCGCAAATGTAATCAAATGGCAAATTGAGGGAAAACTTGGGGAGCCAAACCCAGCCACATCCACTGGATTGCCAGACAGAGAAGTGTGATTTGTCACTCCAGAGAAAACATCTCCACTGCTCTAGAGTCCAGAGTCTTTACACCACTCCATCCGTTGTTTTGCATTGCACTTGGAAATGTAATTTGTAATCAAATTAGATTAGTAATCCCTGATGACGTCATATCTGATGAAACGCATCTGGTGGAGCTAGGGCGCACGTCACCACGCATGCGCGCACGTCCATGGCCATTTTGGATGTGGTCCGTGCATTTTTTTGCCCGTATACAATGCTGTATTGAATTGCTTGTGATGTAAGTACATTATTTGGCTCAATAAATATTGCTTAAGGATTTTACATTATACGCGGTTTTCTTGTTCCATGTATCTGCTTTCTATGTGCTTATCAATGATCATCCCATCTGGAGTGCGGGAATACTGTTTAACACATGGCTGGAGGCTAAGAAGGAGCTCTTGGAGTGGTTGCCGTTTGATTACATTTGTGCTCTAATTGACCTTTCTATAATATGATGGTCAATATTATCCGGTAAGCCTCATGTGAGCACTGAGTGGGGTGACAAGTGATGCATTTGGATACACTTGATATTCCTTAATCACTGGATACACATGATTTGATTAATGGACATTATATTTATTTAGTGTCTGTTTGGCAATGGGACTGAATTGATTTCTTTATAGTGGTTATTCGTTCACTATTCACTATATTCGTTTTATTTATTCCACTTTGTTATATTACTACTAACAGTTGACTGTGAAATATTTAGTAGCAAGGAAATTTCACAGATGGACTTATTGTACAGGTGGCAACCTATCATGGTACCATGCTTGAATTCACTGAGCTCCTGAGAGCGACCCATTCTTTCACAAATGTTTGTAGAAGCAGTCTGCATGCCTAGGTGCTTGATTCTATACACCTGTGGCCATGTAGGTGATTGAAACACCTGAATCCAATGATGTGAAGGGGTGCCCCAATACTTTTGTCAATACAGGGGGGGGGAGAGAGAGAGAGAGAGAGAGAGAAATAAATCATTTTTTTTCCTTTTTATTATTTTTTTCTCTTTTCAAGATTTTTTTTTTCAAATACTATGACCAGAGCAATACAGTGTTACCATTATAACACTGCACTGCCAGGATTTTTTTTTATTGACTTATAACAGTGGCAATCACTGTTATAAGCGACCATTTTTTTTATGAATGAGATCCATTCATCCAATGTGTACTATTGTGATTAGCTGTGATTGGCCACAGCTATTTACATGCTACAGATGGGTTCTGATTGGCCTTGTCTGTACCATGCAATCACTGTGACCAATCACAAAGATCAACACAACAGTACAAAATTAATGGCTATGATTGGAAGCCATTCATTGTGTACAATTGTGGCTCAAACAGAAATAAGTGAGAGCTAAAAGTCAATAAAAGCTGCTAGACACCAAAAGGTACCAAAAAACCTCCAAGATAACAATATATAACAGGGTGTAGTGCTAAAAATAACCACATATGTTCAGGAAAAATGAAAGAACAAATATGATCATAAACTCATAAATGACAACTAGCAAAATGTTAATGATAATAAAGTGACTTAGTGATACCATGTCAAAGTGTCATTCTCATTGAATTGCTCGCACATACAACACATCAAATGTGTGACTACAGTGATTAGGTGCTAACAAATAAATAAATTGACTGAATGGTGATTCACTTTGTCACTATATAGTGACCAATGGTGCAAATGATGATCAACATAAAGTCCAAAATAAGGTGCGTAGGAGATTGTGATGATCTTCAATAACTGGTGGCCTAATCCAGTAAGGTGGTGATATGGTCCAAATTATAAAGACTGCGCACTCACCAGATGCGCAATCAATCTGCGCATTTAGAGATATCAATCTCAGAAACCTGGAGGTCCCTTTAAAGGTCTGATCTGGTCTGTTGTCCCTCACTGCCCGATATCCACTGCCAGCAATGGTACAGCCGCTCTGTGGGTAGTTAAAGCTCACAGGGAGCCCCAGAAAGAGGAGGCTTTCATGCATGAACTTTGGGAAAGACAACAAATTACCCTCGCAGTTGGTTTCCCCTACACTGCAAAAGTTAACTGTTTTTTTATGCCCTGACAGCCAATCCTCATCTTTTCTCCCTAGATTTGGGTTCCCCTCCAGGCTGTGAATGCTCCTTCCACATGCAGGACTATTGGCCTTCCATTGTACTTGATGACATCAGATTGTGTGTCACCAAGGGAGCACCACAGAGAATATACTGTTAGGGTTGATCTTTAGGGTAGGGGGAGCATTTGAGATTGAGGGATTAAGTAAGTAAAACATTTTTAACTGGTGCCTTGTGCATAAGCAAGCATCTAACCCTTGCAGTGGAGTAGAAGGTACATCTTCTACATCTGTAAGGTAAGAATACATACTTAAATAGAATTTTTTAAAACCAGAATTTAGTGTCACTTTAACCCCTTAAAAACTAGACTACCTTATTGAACTCTCTCAATATTTCCCCGAATACAAAGTCATCAAATATTTGATGCTGAATTGAACAGATTTGAAACATAACCCTTTTATTGCACACATTTATATAAATCAGCTGTGGCATGTACTGTAATGTAAATTGTGCTTAAACTTTCCAGCATTTGCTACTGTTTATCATATTGATTCTTCAATAGCGTCATTATTTATGTTCCCACATTGGTATGTACTGTTCATTGTATTCTGGGAGAAGCAAAGGGAAACCCAATTGCGTTCTATTTTTTTTTTTCTATCTTTCAAACATATGTTAAAAAATGCATGTTGGATCAGCATACCTGAATATTACAGGCACAACCCTGTCGTGGCCTAGTTCATCCACACTGATTGGTCTTGCTTTGGACCTCATTTGCCTCTGCGTGATATATGCTTTGTTACATGTCCTATGTACACTTCATCTGTACATTTTCGCGTGTTAATTTGTATCTTGTTTTCAATAAACTTTGTTCTTTTTGGAAAAAAAAAATGCATGTTATTGACTTTTATAACACCTTCAAAATTCTATATTTTTATGAAAAAAAGAAGCTATACACTTAAAAGATGACAGTTTAAATTATTGTGTTACACAAAATCTATGCAACTGTTCATGAAAAAAGAACCTCTAAAAGCAAAAGATTTAAGTTTAAATTGTATGGCCCTTTAAAATAGCCTGTGTGAATTCAAAACTTCCTGATGCCGGTTTCACTAGCTGTACCGAAGCGTGGGGTAGATTCAGGTAATTCTTCTTAGCAGTTAGCACCACTAGTTGTCACTATGGATATACTGTAATCAAAAGAAATACCTGTAGTTGGTAGATAATTAAACTGGAGGTAATTAAGACAAACTCTAAGTTGTCTTTTGGAGAAAGGCAAAGTTCCTGTTGTTGTTGCTGTTGTGTAGTAAGGTGGCACATTTGCTTCCACTATCCCCTGCCCATCTTCACAGCCAACAGACTCCTATCAACCAGTGGCACTGACAGTGGACAGAGCTTGATTGCATTACATAGTGCTGGATCACGTTAGTAAGTGCTAAATATATGTATGCCTCAAAATTATGCGCACAAATCCACAACAACTATAATGCCCAAAATTGTTCATCCAAACATTTTCAGCTTGTCACTTTAGAGTTAAACTAAAATTATGGCCCTAAAATATGTTGACTGATACATTTTTACTATGATTGCAAGAGTGGATGTATGTGTGCAGAGAGAGGGTCCTATTTTTTTTTTAATTGTATTTTTTTTTTTAAATTAATGTTATTACTGTCACAATTAAGCTGACATCCACCTATGTGATAGTAGAGAGGCAGTGACAGGTACTATTTATGAAGACATCAGGGGTCTATTAGTCCCCTAATGCCTCTTCTGCTCCAGTAAATGCAAATCTGCACTACAATATCCCTGAGCTGCAAGGTCAAAGGATTCTAAAGGTTTGTTTTTTTTAAATAGTATACATGTCATACTTGCTCTGTGCAACAGTTTTGTACAAAGTAGCCCTGAACATGCTCTTCTGGAGTCCCCCACCAGAACTCTTGGCTCTTACTCCCTTTTGAGTGCCCTCATAGCAAGCCACTTGCTGGTGACAGGTGAGCCCTGCTGCATGCCCGCAGCAGGGCTGAAGGTAAAAAAAACTACCTGCCCGGTACCCGGAACTACATGTCCCAGGCGTCGGGCGATAGGAATTCAACATCCCTGTACCTGTATGAAAAACTAATCCTGTTCACTTTATACTGCTTCCTTTGTGTAAAATCCCTGGTATTCATGCCAGTCCCTCTTCTCCTATTAAAAACTGACCACACTAAACAGGATAGAACAGCGCAGTCAGTTCTCTAGCTATGCTGGAAACTCAGCCTGGTATCTTCCAATGATCAGACTTGTCCTGACACCCTCCCCTCAAGTGTTTATAATGTTATTTTTATATCTATACACAAATGTTTTGCCTTTCATTTCTATTTTAAACTGGATTAGTTGTTTTTTAAGATGAGGGTTTACATATACCTTAATGCTGTAAACTGACAACTCACAAACTGTAAATTACTGACATATCTTTGATGACTGCCCCTTCATTATGTCAACAAACATAGCAATTATACAAATTGTCACCACCTCATTCACATGCATTCTGCTTACTTAGGAAATGCTATTGCTACCTCCCTAATGTGGAGTTTTTGATGTGAACTATCGTGGATATATTGAAGCAGGACACAGCTGAATCCGCTCTTCCCTTCATCACTGCAGCCAAGGACATCTCTAGTGGCAGCAGGGACAACAAATATTTGTGCTGGGAGGGGGAATTTTTGCACTGGAGAGGAGAATTCGGGCTCGTAGAGTTTGTACTTGGAGGGTGATCATGCAGATCAATGCTGGTTATTTTAAGAGAGGGGAAAGTGGGAAAGAGTATTGTTTGCAGGGGAATTATGCACTCTTCTGACTCCTACACTCTGTGGGTTACATACACCTAATCCCTGTACTTTATGTGTTATGTATTCCTGACCCCTGTACTCTGCATTAGAGATGAGCGAATTATTCAAAAATTCGATTCGGCTGATTCGCCGAATTTGCGGAAGAAATTCGATTCGATGCGAATTTATTCGCTGCGAATTTAACTTATTAAAAGGGTTTCTAGGCTTCAGAGAGCCTTTATATTAGTGCAGAACACTGTACCTTTAATTTAAATGCCCTTGGAGTCTGCTGGGGAAGAGAAATAATACTGTCAGTCAGTATGACATGCAGATGAGTGCCGTCGATCTTAGAATCACCGCACACTTCACTCATTTGGGCAGTCACCGGGATCGACGAAGAAGAAGAAGAAGAAGAAGAAGAAGAAGAATGAAAAGAAGAAGAAGAAGAATGAAAAGAAGAAGAAGAAGAAGAATGAAAAGAAGAAGAATGAAAAGAAGAATGAAAAGAAGAAGAAGAAGAATGAAAAGAAGAAGAAGAAGAATGAAAAGAAGAATGAAAAGAAGAAGAAGAAGAATGAAAAGAAGAAGAAGAAGAATGAAAAGAAGAATGAGAAGAATGAAAAGAAGAATGAAAAGAAGAAGAAGAAGAATGAAAAGAAGAATGAAAAGAAGAATGAGAAGAATGAAAAGAAGAATGAAAAGAAGAAGAAGAAGAATGAAAAGAAGAAGAAGAAGAATGAAAAGAAGAATGAAAAGAAGAAGAAGAAGAATGAAAAGAAGAAGAAGAAGAATGAAAAGAAGAATGAAAAGAAGAATGAGAAGAATGAAAAGAAGAATGAAAAGAAGAAGAAGAAGAATGAAAAGAAGAAGAAGAATGAAAAGAAGAAGAAGAAGAATGAAAAGAAGAATGAGAAGAAGAATGAAAAGAAGAATGAAAAGAAGAATGAGAAGAATGAAAAGAAGAATGAAAAGAAGAAGAAGAATGAAAAGAAGAAGAAGAAGAATGAAAAGAAGAATGAAAAGAAGAAGAAGAAGAATGAAAAGAAGAAGAAGAAGAATGAAAAGAAGAATGAAAAGAAGAAGAAGAATGAAAAGAAGAAGAAGAAGAATGAAAAGAAGAAGAAGAAGAATGAAAAGAAGAATGAAAAGAAGAATGAGAAGAATGAAAAGAAGAATGAGAAGAAGAAGAAGAAGAATGAAAAGAAGAAGAAGAAGAATGAAAATAAGAATGAAAAGAAGAAGAAGAAGAATGAAAAGAAGAAGAAGAAGAATGAAAAGAAGAATGAAAAGAAGAAGAAGAATGAAAAGAAGAAGAAGAAGAATGAAAAGAAGAAGAAGAATGAAAAGAAGAAGAAGAAGAAGAATGAAAAGAAGAAGAAGAATGAAAAGAAGAAGAATTCCAGTACAGCAAAAAGTGTATCTGCAGAGAGCTCCGCTATTTCTGACAGTTCTCTGACAGTTCCTTCACATTTACAGCGGTTGAAACATTGTATCTATTTGTTTCCGAATAAAAACATCTGTATCCTAAATGGAAACAAATAGATACAATGTTTCAACCGCTGTAAATGTGAAGGAACTGTCAGAGAACTGTCAGAAATAGCGGAGCTCTCTGCAGGGACACTTTTTGCCGGCTGTAGAAGGGATGAAAATCGGGCGATCGGGAAAAATTCGATTCGCGCATCCGAAGTTTGCTAATATTCGGATTAGGTGCGAATCGAATTTTTCCTAATATTCAAAACGAATTCCACTTCGCCAAGTTCGATTCGCTCATCTCTACTCTGCATGTTACATACTCCTGACTGGTGAACTCTGCGTGTTACACACTGTTGGCCCCTACACTCTGCTTGTTATATACTCCTATCCTCTGCACTAATTGGGGAAGAATACAGCTACATTCTGTGTGTTGCATACTCATAACCCCTGCACGCTATGTGTTATGTACTCCTGACCCCTGTACTCTGCATGTTACATACTCCTGACTGATGAACTCTGCGTGTTACACACTGTTGGCCCCTACACTCTGCTTGTTATATACTCCTATCCCCTGCACTAATTGGGGAAGAATACGGCTACATTCTGTGTGTTGCATACTCGTAACCCCTGCACGCTATGTGTTATGTATTCCTGACTCCTGCACTATGCGAATTAAGTACTCCTGGCCTCTTCAGTCTCTGCATTACATATTCCTTGCTTCTGCACTCTGCATACACTTCTGACACCCTACACTCTGTGCTATAAAAATCCCTGACACATGAACTCTGTGCAGTCTTTTGGCACAGATCATCCATTTTTTAAACACCACCAAAAAAAGTGCTAAACATGATACTGTAACATCGCCACTGAAATGCACATATGTGGCATGAGGATGACAGCATCTACGGCTCCACCCTACAAATTTCATTTATTTGGGTGGCTGTTGGCTGTTTTCAATACCAATTATCTATCTATGGGGATCATGGTATATACAAGCATAAAATGACCTCTAGCATCTGGGGTCCAGCCCTCTGGTAAGCCTTTTGTTCATATTCAGTTATGGTGGTGGGAATTGGCACACCAAGGAGTCTACACATCACTGCATTATACTTCTATACTGATTTTTTTTCTACATTTCTTTCATGTACTACAAAGTTGTTGGGAGTATTATTGTTTAATACACAGAAGGATAAGTTTTATTTCAAGCACTGCAGTTGTCATAAGTTTAATTAGAATGTACTGTCTGGCCTTTGAACTGTCACCTGGCTTAGAAGGGCCAGTAAGGATACTTTTGGATAAGACAGCCCCTTCACCATAAAAAGTGGGTTTCCAGCAGCCATACCGACAATGTGACAATATGATGTAATATGGAAAACATACAGAGAGATCAGTGTAGGACATGTAGGCAATGGCAGGTCTCTTAAAGAAAATGTAAATCTGTGCTGAATGTTCTACCTGTATTTGCGAGTTGGGGAGGGAAGAGTTTTTAACTTCTTTTATACCTTGAAAAACCTTGTCAACATGCACTACGGTGATAACAAGCTGCATGTGTTTTTTTACAGGGTGTATCTCCAAATTGGTGTTGGCTGCAAATATTTTTTTCACAGAATTTTTTTTTTAAAGCAACCCTTCCATTAAAATAGAAGTTCTGATCTATTAAACTTTCCTTACCCTCCAAAGACAAATCACCTGCAAAAGAAATATAACAATAAAGCTGTTGATAAAAAAAAGAAAAAATGCTTACCTTAGCCATGGCTTCTGATGCTTCCAAGAGGTTTGGGCAAAGCATTTTCACTGCCTCTTGGGATAACTGGGCACTCACAATTCCAAAGAGTAGACTCCAACCCATTTCAAGAGCATATTCTCATGGGATTTCACGTGCCCAGCTATCCCATCAGACACACTGGCATCACTTGCACCTCCCCAAAATGCTGAAAGGTGAACTGCGGTAAATAGTTTAATTTATTGTTAGCTGTAAACAGCAAGCACATACGGGAAAAATAAAATGCTCAATTTCAAGAGAGCTAATTTTCCAAGGCTGAGAGCTGCTCTCCAAGACTTACACTAGGAAGGAATATTGGCATCGATGAACACAACACAGAAATGGGAGTTCTTCAAAAAGACTGTATGTGAACACACTGCAAAATATATTCCCATGGGCAACAAGTTTAAAAGGCTAAAAATCAAACCTGTGGCTTACGGCCAAAGTTAAAAAAGCTATAGATAAAAAGAAAAGAGCTTTTATTAAATATAAAAATGAAGGAATGCTATAATCGTTTAAACACTACAAAGAATATAACAGAATTTGCAAAAAGGAAATAAAGGCCGCAAAAATTGAAAACGAACAACAGATTGCAAAAGATAGCAGGACCAACCCCAAACAATTCTTCAAATATATTAATAGTAAAAAGGTCCGATCTGAGAATGTAGGCCCTTTAAAAAATAATCTAGAGTGGGTGACTGGGGACAAAGAGAAGGCAAATTTATTTAATACCTTCTTCAGCTCTGTGTATACAAAGGAGCATGGGGGAGCTCTTGTCCATAATGGGCATGGTATTGACACAGCTCCAGATGATCCACATTGGCTTACAATTGATATGATCCAAAAATATTTAGACAGAATAAAGGTGAATAAAGCACCTGAACCAGATGACATACACCCATGAGTCCTTAAAGAATGGAGCTCTGTCATTTCAAAGCCATTGTTTCTAATTTTTAGGGACTCTTTAATGACTGGCATAGTACCACTGGATTGGCGTAAGGCCAATGTGGTGCCAATATTTAAAAAGGGGTCAAAATCTTTACCAAGTAATTATAGACCTGTTGGTTTAACTTCTATAGTTGAGAAGATACTGGAGAGTTTAATAAAAGACCACATAGATGAGTTCTTGCTGGAAAAAAATATTTTAAGCAACAGACAGCATTGATTCCTGAAAGACAGAAGTTGTCAAACAAATCTGATTTCTTTTTATGAGGAGGTGAGCAAAACCTTGGACAGAGGGGTGGCGGTGGAAGTGGTATACTTGGATTTTTGCAAAAGCATTTGACACAGTTCCCCACACATGGCTAATGTGTAAGGAAAAGTCTACGGGCTTGGAAAAATCCATATGTAAATGGATAGAAAACTGGGTAAAATATCGTATTCAAAGAGTAGTGGTTAATGATTCATACTCTGAATGGTCTATAGTCGTCAGTGGTGTACCCCAAGGTTCAGTGTTGGGACCCTTACTTTTTAATATATTTATAAATGATATAGGGTCTGGGATTAAAAATCCCATTTCAGTCTTTGCAGATGACACCAAGCTGTGCAGTGGAATAACGTCCTTACAGGATGTCTTCAACTTACAAGCCGACCTCAATCCACTGTGTAATTGGGCAACTATGTGGAAAATGAGATTTAATGTTGATAAATGTAAGGTTATGCACTTGGGGGCTAAGAATATGCATGCATCATACATACTAGGAGGGTACAACTGGGGGAATCAATGGTGGAGAAGGATCTGGGAGTTCTGGTAGATCACAAGCTTAATAATGGCATGCAATGCCAAGCTGCGGTTTCTAAAGCGAGTAAAATCCTCTCTTGTATTAAAAGACATATAGACTCCCGAGAGAGAGATATCATATTACCCCGGTACAAATCATTAGTAACACCTCATCTGGAATATGCAGTTCAGTTTTGGGCACCAATTCACAAAAAGAACATTGGGGAACTGGAGAAAGTACAGAGAGGGGCAACCAAACTGATACGAGGCATGGAGGAGATCAGCTATGAAGAAAGATTAGAGGAACTGAAGTTATTCTCTCTTGAGAAGAGGAGATTAAGGGGGGATATGATGAACATGTATAAATACATCAGTGGTTCATATAGTGAACTCGGTGTAGAGTTATTCACTCTGAGGTCATCACAGAGAACAAGGGGACACTCTCTACATCTGGAGGAAAAGAAATGTAATCAACAAACACGGAAAGGTTTCTTCACAGTGAGAGCTGTGAATATGTGGAATAGACTCCCTCAAGAGTTGGTTCTGGCCAGCTCAGTGGATTGCTTCAAAAAAGGCCTGGATTATTTCTTAGATACACAGAATATAACTGCATACTAACATTTATAGGGAAAGTTGATCCAGAGAATATCCGATTGACTCTCGGAGGATCAGGAAGGATTTTTTTTCCCAGCTAGAGCAAATTGGATCATGCTTTGCTGGGTTTTTTTGCTTTCCTCTGAATCAACTGTGGGTATAGAATTATAACTTTTTTTTTCTTTTTCTATGGTTGAACTGGATGGACTTTTGTCTTTTTTCAGCCAGTCTAACTATTTAACTTTGTAAGTATTTTTAAATAACAGGTTTTTTTTCTTAATAAGAGTCTTTCACAGTGTCTATATAATCTTAAATAACCTCAATAGTGATATGGTGTTACTCCTTATTTATTGTTCTTCCATACGTGGTTGATACTCCATCCTTCAATTGTTACCTACAAAAAAAGATATAAACGCACATAATGTATTATCCTCACTACACTCACAACAATCACAAAAAACTCACTCACAAAATCAGTATAAAATCATGCTTAAATTACTCCACCATGTGTCCACTTCTGTGCATCTGTAATCCTTACTCTTACCCTCTTTTTACTTGAAAACGCCTTATAACAAATTCCACCAACGAGGTTCCTCCAATACACAGCCTCTTATTTCATCCTCCCCTTCGTAGGAGATGTGCCTTCCTAAGAAAATAAATATAGTGTGATATCCACAATACCTCTATAATGTGTTCCCTTGTGCTCCCCTCAATCATTAATTGTGATCACCAGTGATACGCGGATAACCGTTCCACCACCTCACAGACCATGCACCTTACCAGACTGAACCAATCCATAAGGATAGAATAGAAACAGCTCTTCTCAGTCAGTAATGTTCCTGGTTTCCAATGGCAGTATATAATGGGTCAGAATAGCTAAGTATATATAGTACAGTATGTTTTTTAAAAACAGCTATTTATTCCAGTAAAAAAACACTTACAAACACAGCATAACAGCATTAGGCATATCTCCTCTTTAAAATCAGCAACAACGTTTGTTCACTATAGACTTCATCCAAGATGGCAGCTCCTCAACTTCCAGTCTACATCCGAGGTCACTTCCTCAACGAGTAACACCATATCATTATAGGGGTTATTTAAGTTTAAATAGATGCTGTGAAAGACTCTTAATCTGGACTTTTGGGGGAGAAAGTGAAATCCGGGCATTTAGGGTTTGAATGTATATTTTGTGCACAAATAAGGAATACCTGTTTTAAGGAATTTATAGGTTTTTTTTCTTAATTAAATTTGAAGGCAATTTGACTTTGTGAGGGGGGGAGATTTTCAATTGAGTGGGGCTTCCATTTTAATAGTGACTGCAGTGGAATACACCTGGGCAATGTGCAACAGCAGCTTATGGCTCCGTTTGGAAGAGCATGTGACAGTTATTTAAAGGCAAGAAATGTTGGAGAACGGAGCATTGTCTCCCCACACAAAAGTGCCCAAACAAGCTTTTTATCAGTATCACCAGCTGCTGTTTAAATAAAGGCTAGAAATTAAAATAAATAGGCTTTTTAAGTGATAGTACTTAATATTAACTTAAGTTAAAACCTATAAGAGATTTTAACGGTTGGATTTACATCAACTCAATGTGAACTATACTTAGACCTTAGAACTAATTAGAGTTCTTAGAATTATGGTGCTGTGTCTGTGTACACTGATCTGTACATCCAGAAATCCTTTTAAAGACCAGTGTCTATCTCCAACAATTTATTCAAAACTAGATCTTGAACTGGTAACTCATTAGCTACTTTCTTCTTTAATTGTGGCCTTTTCCCTTTTTTTGGTGATAACTTTTAGCTTGGGGTGATTAAAGCACATCAGGCAGTTGTTGCTGACACAGAGAGGTTGCAAATGCCTATTGCATTATCTTTAGCACTGTACTAAAGGGTATAGGAAGACATAAATTATACTCACAAGCCAAGTGGGCTGATAGCATATAAAACACACAAGGCATGAGGTAAAAACATCCACTCTCCAACTGGTGAATAAATGGCTCCTGCCAGCTGACGTGTTTTGGAGAACTGGCCCCCTTTCTCAAAGCTGTGTCATTATAGTATTGAATTTCCCTGATTTGAGGAGGGCTGCACCGCCTACCCTTCCATTTTCAGTCGCTGGATTTTGGCAAAAAATTCTCTAGCGATACAAGGGGTGCCACTACCATTTATGAGCACTGAAGTGTCAAGTTCACTTGTATATCTCCATTTGTTGCTGACAGTCAATTCAAGATCTGTCTTTTTTGCAGTGCCTCATTGCATCCTGTGTAAAAAAAAGTTACAAAACACTGTGCAACCAAAACACCGTACACCCTCATACCACGTGCACCACAACTCCCTGTTGTATCAACATACTGTATACCCAGAAAATGTTATATTGAAGCGGTAGTAAACTCTAACCAAATTATGAAGGACTTACCTTAAAATGAAGCCCTCCAGCGGTGCACTGTCACCGCTGCAGAGGATTCCATCTTCACTTGGTCTTCCTTCTAGGTTCACGGGCTGCTTGATTGGCCGAGCCGTGATGGCATCACTACCACACATGCGTGTGGGAGTTTTGCCCGTGCACACAGCTCTGTAGGAACAGCACAGCTCACCTAAAATATCAATGCACATTTAGGAGATAATAATTTTACCTACAGGTAAGTTTTATTATAAGCTTACCTGTAGGTAAAAATAATAAATGAGAGTTTACTACCACCTTAATGTATATAAAGTAAATGTTTTGATTTTATCAGTAACATCAGCAGTTGGTGTTTGGTAGTTCTCTATGATCCAGGTCTGATTTGCTTTATTAAAATTCAGCCTCTCAGTCACAAATATCTCCCTGCTCAGCACACGCTGGAAGCCTTCTCTGACATGATACATGCAACAGAACATATTGGGCCACCTCTGGAGAAAGACATTAGGGAAAGGCAGGTAGCTTATGGCTGTAGGTTGGCTCTAGGTTTCCCCCTGCAGCTATGCCTTTCAGTGCCCTAATTACAATGAAATAAACAGATCTTAAAAAACACAACTGGCTGCTGAGTCCCTGGGAGGAAAAATGATGCATATGAATTGCAGATGTGCCTGGCCTCTGCTGTGAGCAACTTAGCCACTGCATCACTATAACAAAATACAGAGAAAAGTATAAATACATAGGAAAATAAAATTAAAATACAAAAAAAAATGATATAAAAAAAAAAGAAGAAATTGTAACTGGGAATCTGCCATTATGGGAAATCCCAGGCCAGGAAATGTCCTGCAGACCAAATTTGGGTATACTGATATTGTAGCTTTTTTGGCAGCTCCAGATGGCAGTTGATGCTGGCTGTCATCTGGAACTGCACTATTCAGTCACTGTACAAGATTTGCCCCCCCCTGCCAGAATACCCCTGTGTGGTTCCCAGCCTCTCCCATTTACCACATCCACCGGCTTCAAGAGGCTGAGTGGAAGGACACCTAGGAACATCCGTTCCCCTATCACCTGTAACGTGAATTAAATTGGAAGCAATGATGATTTCATCACTTCCGGTTTCAAAGTTGTCTTTCTCTTGCTGATACAGCCAGGAAAGCATCTAACCGAGCAGGTCTCTGATTGATTAGATGCTTTGGAGAGCAGGGGAGATATTGGTGTATAATAAGCCCCCAATGTTTCCATAAATAATACCTGTCACTGCCCAATGCTATTACATGGGGCATAGCAATAAAGTTAAGTAGTTCCACTCACACTGTCAAAAAATAAAAGTCAGCAGCTACAAAAACTGTATCTGCTGACTTTTAAAAAACACACACTCACCTGTCCCTCAGTCCCACAGTGTGTCTCCTGCAGTCCGTTTTACAAGCCGTCTTCTCTCCCTGGGCACCAGCATCTTCAGTGTGGGCACTCGGCTGTGACAGCTTGTGGCTTCACAGCTGGGTACCCACTGCACATGTGCGAATAGATCCAACACAACAAACACTTTACTCCTGCGCTAGGAAAGGACTCAGTAGACCCAATAGGAATGTTCTAGAATTTTCTGGAATATGCACTGCTTGCTGCCCTCAACAGACCGGGGTGGTCCGAATACACTGGATACAAATGGAGAAACAGAAAAAGGGTGCACCGACCTAGTGCATTATTGTTTAAAATAATTTATTAAAGAAACAAAAATAGGTTTCATACTCACAATGAACATAATAACACAGGCATGTCAAACTGAACAAGGTGTATGATCCAAACAACATCTGATGGAACATACGATGGAACCCTGGATGACCAACTGTCTAACGCGTTTCGAGGACATAACCTCTTCCTCAGAGCCAACCCTTTTTCTGTTTCTCCATTTGTATCACATGTGCGAGTAGAGCTGCGCTTCCTGAATGGTCCTGTAGTCTTCTGGGACCTGTCACGTGTCCCAAAAGACTACGGGGAGGGAGGACACCTTTCACTTCTGATCGCCTAGGCGATCGGAGCGGAAGAGGGAGCGGGTACCTGTCAAATTCGGGTACCAAAGGTGCCATTTCTTAATTAATGGGGAGTGGGGGACAAGTCTTTAAAGCGGAACTGCCCCTTTTGGGTGGAGCTCCGCTTTAAATAAATTAAAAAGTTTAAAAAACATAACATTATAATATAATTTATTTTAAAAAAAATGTACTCTCACTGCCCTGCACACACCTGCAACTTGAAATGCAAGCACAATGAAAAAGTGAGAGGCAGAATAAAGAAAGAGGGTGGTGCATCCATAATGAAACGTGCTTAGCAGTAGTCCTCCTACTAAGAGCTTTTATTATAGATGCACCGTCCTCTTTCTTTATTCTGTCTCTCACGTTTTCTGTGGCCCTACATTTGGGTCTCTTTCTTGGGGCATTTTGTTATTTGGGGGCTTTTCTATATCCTCATGCTTTGCCTCTGTCATATAAGTTGATTTTTAACCACTTGCCCTCCAGAGCATTTGCCCCCCTTCCTGACCAGGACATTTCTTGCAATATGGCGCTGCATTACTTTAACTGACAATTGCGCGGTCATGCAATATATATATATATATATATAGTATATTATGTGTGTGAGTGTGTTTCTTTAATAGTAATGTGGTCTCTCTGTAGATATCTGATCTGCAAATAAATAAATATCTCCTGAGGAGGTGAATGTTGCTTCTCAAAACGCATCAAGATGTACTCCATTGCTTGAGTATCTCTGTTTTTTTTTCTACAATGTTGTTCAACAGCACTTTAGCATCCAAATTGCTGATTCATGAATTACTGGTATATTTAATGATAATTTTTTATGGATGCTTTCATTAATGTTTTAAATATTAGTGTTTTGAATAAAATATGCATGAAGTTTTATATTGAATTGCTTTTTTTAATGGCATGCTTCTTTAAAAGTCCTATGACCATTCTGTTTGTGTGAGTTCATAGAATTTAGGGACTGAGCTTCGCCTCACTCATGCACACAAGCCAGTATTTGTATGGAGATCATAGATTGTTAGATCATTTTGGTTATCATTAGTTAAAGTAGAGTTCCACCCAAAAGGAGAAAGCTCAGCTTGTCTGCCTCCCCCCCCCCCTCTGTTGCCACATTTGGCACCTTTTGGGGGGAAGGGGAGAGGAGAGTACCTGGTTTTGACAGGTACCTGCTCCCACTTCCAGTTCAGTTCGCTGCAGCTAATTGACCCTGAATTTTGCCCCCCCCCTCCTTCCCCCACAGCCTTCTGGGATACTTCACAGCTCCCAGAAAACTGTGGCCCATTAAAAAAGTGCAGTGTGTTTCATGTATGCGCTGTAGGAGACCGGCTGTAAAGCCGCAAGGCTTCCCTGCTGGTATCCCTTAATTAAGAAGGCAGCTCCAGCACCCAATAGCATAGACTGAAGATTTGTCTCGGGTGAGGACACAGCTGGACACTGCTGCTACAATATTTTTAGCTGCTGGCTTTTTTTTTTTTTTTTTGTTATTCTTTAAGAGAACATTCTCTTCATAAAGCTTGAAGAGAATGTTTTAAATATTAGTGTTTTGAATAAAATTTGTATGAAGTTTCCAATCATCTCCTAAAATTTATAGAGGGCAGTTCAAAATTTCCTTGCAGTTGTTCACTTAAAAACTACCTGCACCTAATTCAGGCAAACATTTGCACTAGTGGTGCTACATCCCAGTGGAATTCCAAAGGGCGTCCACTACACCCTTTATGAATTTGCCAAATAGTCTTTTAGTTTATCCGAGCAAAGCTGAAAATAACTGTTGTTTTATTCTAAACTATTAGAGCTATTGTTTTAGCTCTAAAACAATGTTCAGAACTTTTTTGATAATTTTAAAAATGTATCTATGTTTTAAAAGGTATTTCATTAACACCAATTCACTGAAAAACGTGTTAATTATTACCATTCAATCAAAAGTATGTACAAAACAAAGTAAAAGATTTATGTTTTGCAATGATTATTTTTTACCTCACTTTTTTTTTTGAACAGATGCTTTTTATAAGCTAGTCGCCACATACACACCTATTATGTAAAGAAAAAAAATTTGGTAAAAAGAGAAGGATAATATATGAGCTACACAGCAAGCAAACTGTATATGGTACACAGCAGGTAACAGTTGATCGCCTGCAAAGCTAATCAGAGAGGGTGACAACCTATTTCATTTAATGACAACCTGACATTATTATTGTACCAGAATCTCTTAAGCAATTCATCATGTCAATTTAAAACCCTCCTTCCTTCCAGGCATAATTGTATAAACTTGCAACATTTTACCATTGAAAATACTATGAAAACTTTTATTTCTCTTAGTGTACACTACACAATGACTTTTACAAAGCATTAAGACAGTCAAAAAAATCTTGCAAACATATACTTGCATACACAAATAATCAAGGTGTGTGCTTATACAAGTTTCATTTAGAATTGCAGTGATAAATGATATAGCTTTAGGCTTGCTTCACACCTATGTTTTTCAGTAGCATGCAGGAAAATGTGCGTTTTACCTCACATAACCACAACACATGGTAAAGCAGAGCAATTTAGCTTGGCAACCCAATATAGAGTATAGTAGGCAGAAAAAGACCCAGGATGCAGGAAAGCACAATGCACACACAGTCATGTAAAAAATGAAGTGTGCCCCATGGAAATTGTTTACATTTTCAACATATATGAACGGGCAAACATTAGATCCTCATTCAAATAGTGTCTAGACTTGAACAAATGACACATAAAATTGGCATGATGTATTCATTCTCATAATCTAAATTAATGATACTGCAGATTTGTCATGTGGAAAAAAATCTATAAAATTAGAATCAGGTGTTCCAGATAAGGTGTCATTGATTAGAATCTCCTTCTGGTAGAACTTGTCTTATTATACCTCAGATATCCAGGGGTCTCGTGCTCGCTTTGCTACTGATGTGTGTTTAGCTAAAATCAAAAAAGATTTCTAAAGGACCTCAAAAAGAAGTTTGTCCCCCCTTCTGCCAAGGGATTTGAAAAAATGACCAAAGCTACTTCAAAGTTATCCATGGATGTCCAGGCTAGGAAACTTACCCAACCATTTTATTCTAAAAAAAAGTTTCCAAACACCCAAAAGTTTCAAAGCAGGATCATCAGGTTACTACAGATTACACATGCATCTACTATCAGAAAGAGATCGCACCAATTTAATTTAAATTCTGTGGTGGAAACAACTTGCAACTGAAGTGGATCAGTGGTCAAAAATGTCATCAAGTTGATGTCAGAGACTGGTGAGATGTTTGGATGTTTGTAAAAGGCTACAAAATGTAATCTTTTCTGAAGGGAGCAATATAAACTTCTGAGGCCAATGGGATAATTACTTCCACAGTACACCATTACATCTGTTGATATTTTGTTGGAAAATGATGGAAAACGCTATTTTTGTTTGCAATTTTATTCAAGTACAGTTACATAGTTACATAGTTAGTCTGGCTGAGAAAAGACAAAACTCCATCCAGTTCAACCATAGAAAAAAAAAAGTTATAATCCTATACCCACAGTTGATTCAGAGGAAGGCAAAAAAAACAGCAAAGCACGATCCTATTTGCTCCTGCTGGGAAAAAAAATTCCTTCCTGATCCTCCGAGAGGCAATTGGATATTGTCTGGATCAACGTTACCTATAAATGTTAGTATCCAGTTATATTCGGTGTATCTAAGAAAGAATCCAGGCCTTTTTTGAAGCAATCCACTGAGCTGGCCAGAACCAACTCTTGAGGGAGTTTATTCCACATTTTCACAGCTCTCACTGTGAAGAAACCTTTCCGTGTTTGTTGATTACACATTTCTTTTCCTCCAGATGTAGAGTGCCCCCTTGTTATCTGTGATGACCTCAGGGTGAATATCTCTACACCGAGTTCACTATATAAACCACTGATGTATTTATACATGTTGATCATATCCCCCCTTAATCTCCTCTTCTCAAAAGAGAATAAATTCAGTTCCTGTAATCTTTCCTCATAGCTGATCTCCTCCATGCCTCTTATCAGTTTAGTTGCCCTTCTCTGTACTTTCTCCAGTTCCCCAATGTTCTTTTTGTGAATTGGTGCCCAAAACTGAACTGCATATTCCAGATGAGGTCTTACTAATGATTTGTACAGGGGTAATATGATATCTCTCTCTCTGGAGTCTATATCTCTTTTAATACAAGAGATGATTTTGCTTGCTTTAGAAACTATTATTAAGCTTGTGATCTACCAGAACTTCCAGATACTTCTCCACCATTGATTCCCCCAATTGTACCCCCCTAGTATGTATGATGCATGCATATTCTTAGCTCCCAAGTGCATAACCTTACATTTATCAACATTAAACCTCATTTGCCACATAGTTGCCCAATTAAATAGTGCATTGAGGTTGGCTTGTAAGTTGAAGACATCCTGTAAGGACGTTATTCCACTGCACACCCATGTGTCTGCAAAGACTGAATTGGGATTTTTGATCTCAGACCCTATATTGTTTATGAATATATTAAAAAGTAATAGTTCCAACAGTGAACCTTGGGGTACACCACTGACAACCCTAGACCATTCAGAGTATGAATCATTAACCACTACTCTTTGAATACGATCTTTTAGCCAGTTTTCTATCCATTTACATACAGATTTTTCCAAGCCCGTAGACTTTATCTTATACATTAGCCGTGTGTGGGGAACTGTGTCAAACGCTTTTGCAAAATCCAAGTATACCATGTCCACCGCCACCCCTCTGTCCAAGGTTTTGCTCACCCCCTCATAAAAAGAAATCAAATTTGTTTGACAACTTCTGTCTTTCATGAATCCATGCTGTCTGTTGCTTAAAATATTTTTTTCCAGCAAGAACTCATCTATGTGGTCTTTTATTAAACTATCCGGTATTTTCCCAACTATAGAAGTTAAACTAACAGGTCTATAATTACTTGGTAAAGATTTTTACCCCTTTTTAAATACGCCAATCCGGTGGTACTATGCCAGTCATTAAAGAGTCCCTAAAAATTAGAAACAATGGCTTTGAAATGACAGAGCTCAATTCTTTAAGGACCCGTGGGTGTATGCCATCCGGTCCAGGTGCTTTATTCACCTTTATACTGTCTAAATATTTTTGGATCATATCAATTGTAAGCCAATGTGGATCATCTGGAGCTGTGTCCATACCATGGCCGTTATGGACAAGAGCCCCCCTATGCTGTTTTGTATACACAAAGCTGAAGAAGGTATTAAATAAATTTGCCTTCTCTTTGTGACCAGTCACCCACTCTAGATTATTTTGTAAAGGGCCTACATGCTCAGATCGGACCTTTTTACTATTAATATATTTGAAGAATTGTTTGGGGTTGGTCCTGCTATCTTTTGCAATCTGGCGTCCGTTTTCAATTTTTGCGGCCTTTATTTCCTTTTTGCATATTCTGTTATGTTCTTTGTAATGTTTAAATGATGACAGTGTTCCTTCATTTTTATATTGAATAAAAGCTCTTTTCTTATTATCTATAGCCTTTTTAACTTTGGCCGTAAGCCACATAGGTTTGATTTTTAGCCTTTTAAACATGTTGCCCATGGGAATATATTTTGCAGCGTGTTTACATACAGTCTTTTTGAAGAACTCCCATTTCTGTGTTGTGTTCATCAATGCCAATATTCCCTCCCAGTCTAAGTCTTGGAGAGCAGCTCTCAGCCTTGGAAAATTAGCTCTCTTGAAATTGAGCATTTTTATTTTTCCTGTATGTGCTTGCTGTTTACAGCTAACAATAAATGAAATCATGTTATGGTCACTGCTACCCAGATGTTCTTTTATATGGACATTCATAATAAGCTCTGCATGGTTTGAGATTACCAGGTGCAGCAGAGCCTCATTCCTGGTAGGGGCCTCTATGAACTGTACCATAAATTTGTTCTGTAGTAGGTTTAAAAATTTTTGCCCTTCAACTGTTCCTGCAGTACCATTACTCCAGTCAATTTCCGGGTAGTAAAAATCCCCCATTATTATCACTGTCCCAGCCCTTGCAGCCCTTTCGATCTGTGCAAGGACCTGAGTTTCCACCTCCTCATAAACACTGGGAGGCTTATAATAAACTCCAATGATTACCTTTGTAGTACGCACCCCCATGTGCAGTTCCACCCATAATACTGCAGCCTCATCACACTCTCCATCAACTAGGTCCTCTTTCACACTCGCTCTGAGATCACTTCTCACATAGAGACAGACACCACCACCTTTCCTATTTACTCTGTGTGATAATTGTGCACTTAGACACATGGACGCTGACCACCATTTTGTTAAGGTCTACCATCTTGTATCATGATCTGAAAATAAAATTCTCACTCTGTCCAGTCCCCCCCCCCTCCCCTTTGAATGGAATGTGGTCTGTGTGTGCACTGGGGTCACAAGTGCATAAGGCACAGCTTGGAAAACTTCATGGTTGTAATCCCTTATTAAGCCTGGTGCCTGACAGTGTCTGACAAACACTTTCCTTGGCCCGGTCGTAAAACTATAACTTAGTCGGTCACTTGACATGTAAGCATTACAGCAGCGGCTATAAAACGTACATCAAACATGAGTCATTTTTCATACAAATAACTTCAGCAAGAACTAGGGCGCATTGATATAAAATATATATTCATATAGGTAATTTTAATACGAGTCACATGACACCTTACATCCCTTTGTAGCGTCTACAAGAGGGTAGAAAGCAATATATTTTTATCCGGATTGGCAGGATATGCCATAATTGGTATCTGTACATTCGGAATATGATTCTACATATTAATCTGCCAGTTGCTAAGATGCTACCTGTACCTATTGAAGGTTATTGACCATGGTATAAACTTGTAAGGGATTTGGTCATAGCCTGGGTCCCCGCCTAACACCCATCCCCAAATGAGGCAATTGGCCCTTTGCTTTCAGGAGACACCCGTTTGGGTTACTAGAAAAAAGGCTGACATGCCTGGAGAGAGTTAAGAAGAGATACCTCCCTTTTTAACATCAGAAACATCTTTGGGAAAAAGGCAACCTTTTTGTTCGGATGACTGGATTCTGCTCAAACCAAGGACTCTTGCAAGTATCCTGCCTTCTGAAACTTCTTTCTTTTATTTCTCTGTTGTTTTATTGCTCTCTCTTTATATATATATATATATATATATATATATATATATATATATTTGTTACATCTTTTCTGTAAATATTTTAATTGCACCATTTTGACCTTTTTAGTAATAAATCCTATTTTCTGTTGAAGTGTTGAAACTGTCTCGAAAACTTTTAATGCAAACTATAAGAATCCCTGTCTCTGGAGAGTGCTACTGTATGTATTAACCCTCTGCATACATCTATCTGCAGTGGAAGTTTGTATACAGACACTTATTCAAACATAGTGTTACTGCTAAGATTTGTGAGTTTCCTCCTTCTCTGTAAAAAGGTGGTGGTGGCAGTGTGAAGGGTTAATTGTGTAATTAACCTGACCCAGTAACAATCGATCTCAGGCTGCTGGCACATAGATTGTGGTCCAGCGAGCTGGAAAATCTTTGTGCAGGGCGCAGCTGAGAGTGGCATTGCGGTCTTAGATCGACTGGTCCTTCGGTCACAAATTGGTGAGAAGGGCTGGGGTCTGACACCACGCACCGTCACACTCTGTCTCTCCGAAAGAGAACATAGCCAGTAATATTAACCTCCCTAGCGGTATGATTATGTGTATATTTCTGTGCTGAAAGCGGTAAATTATTTTGCATATGTGTTTTTTTATTGTAGGCCTGTAATTTTTAGGAATAACTCACTGAAATCTGTCCGAATTTGAAACACGAAATCATAAATTATAATATAAATGATCATAAAAAATAATAATAAATTTAATTCAATAATTTAATCAAACAAAAAACACTGAAGTTTGAAATAAAGCGCCAGGTTCGCACATCACTGAGCTTAGTTGCTAAATTGTTTTCAGTGTCTGATGACGAATTTCCCCACAAATCTTTATCACTCAATTCTGCAAGTGGTTCTGATTTACTATCGCTGTATTCTAGCTGGTCTAAAATCGCTTTTGACATAAAGGGATGCTTTTTGGATGCCATGAACTTTTCTCAGTTTCTAGGCAGAAAGAAAGGTAAAAATGCAAGCAGGGCACAGGACAAAGCAGTAGGGACAAAATGTATGTGAAATGGTTTAGTGTATTAGTGAATGTCACTTTTAACATTTTTAAATTTCCCGCCGGTTCTGGCCCCTGTATTTCCCGTACGTCCCGACGCTCGCAGGGAACGGAACATTGAAGACGGATGCCGACATTGGAGGAGATGGCTGGGGACGCTGCAGGGGACACATCACGGACAAGGAAAGTGAAACAGGGAATCCCAGAGCAACAATGCAGGGTAATCCCGAGTGTAGCTTGGGGTTACAGCTTTTGGCACTGATAATTAACCCCGAGCTACACTCGGGAATACCGCCAGGGAGGTTAATGGCCCAGTCATGTGAAGAATGAAGCCAAGATTCAGCAATACCAATTAAATCATAGTTCTCTTCTTGCAACAAAGCTTCCAACTCACCTATTTTGCTTGGCAGACTTCTGGCATTGGTGAACAAACACTTTAATTGATTGACACCTTGTTCACACGTATTTTGCATATTTTTTATTTTCATACAAATGGTACCAATTCCACTGGTTGTTTGTAACATGGGAACCTTCTTATCATCTGCCATAGCCTTCCCAACATCTTTCCCCATTCCACCCACCAATAAGTACTAAACCCTGTCTGAGTTTTCTGAGAATATGCATACTCAGCATAGTGTACTTATTGAGGAAGGCATCTAGAAGTTTTTTTGAAACTATCAACACTTTCTGATTTCTGATAAACTACCTGGGTAAAGGAGTTCCACATTGTTTTATGCTTCAACCAAAGAGAACCCCTTGCGCAGTTTCAGATTAAACCTCATTTCCTTGAACCTCAAATTGGGGCTACATGTCCTCATAAAAGACTTTTTATTAAACAGTTTGCTATCATCATTCCCAGGACTGTTGCTAGACTATTCTGTGCCCTAGGCAAGACCAGCTATGTGCCCCCCCCCCCCCAATTCTCCCCATCAAGTCACTTTTTACATGTCCCTATTATCCTCGCCATATGCTCCAAGTAGGGCCTAGCCCGCCACCACATCTGTCAAGTTCTTCAGCCACACCCACCTGTCAAGTTTAAACCCAGTGGAGTAAATTTCGCTTCTCAATTCTGCCTCAGTTAGCATAGCCGACACTCAGACATGCTCCTTTCTGGTCAGTATCTCACTTTTCAATGCCCCCTCCCTCCATTTCCCACAGCCTTTAACACCATCTTCTTCCCATCCACCAGCCAGAAAGATTCTGTCTCCACCACCCAGCATCCTAGCGCTACCTCAGTTTTCCTCCTTATCCCCGATAGCATTACTCCCGCTCCTACAGCCAGCATCGCTGCTGCATCATTTCCGCTCCTGCAGCACTGTTTCAGTATTCCTTCCCACCCTGCCAGTAGTACTCCCACTCTCACAGCCAGCACCACTCCTGTTACTGTCAAAAACAGCCCCGGCATCCATCCCTGCCACTATGGCCAAACGACCAGCTCCTCACACCCTTTTCCTGCCAGCTGTCACTGCTGTCCAGGGCCATCTTTAATATTGTTTGGACCCTGGGTAAACCTTTTTTTGAGCCCCCCATCAATGTAAGTTCATCTCCACCCTAACAAAGTGTTAGAGTAGGGGAGGTATGTAAATATTACAGTGTAGTATTTGAAGAGTGAAGGATGGGGTATACTGCAGCAGGGTGGAGTGTTTTAGAGATTCCAAGAAAAGGTAATATGAAGTGGGGGCAGGGAAAGTAGAAAGGGGTGCAGTGTTCTAGAGAGTGGGGCTTCTTAGTACTAGTAGTGAGCAGAATGAGATGGGGCATCATATGTAAGGGGGTACTGTTGAGTAGGGCTCCACAGTACTAATGGGGGCATGTGGCTGGCTACAGAGTAATTGGGTGCAGGGTTATGCAGAATGGAGCTCCCTAATACTATGATGGGGCAGTGTTCAAAGTAAAGGGGTGCAGTATTTAAAAGAGTGGGGTCCTCCAGTAAAAGAAGGGAGTGGGGTACACACCACAGTGCAGTATTATACAAATTGGGCCTTCCCAGTGCTGAAATGCAGCTGCAAAGGGTGGGAGGAAAGGTGCACAGTAATGTGTGCAGCATTATGCATTGGGATGTTGGGTGCTCCCTTGTACAGTCATGGTGCAGTGTTAAACAGAATGGATCACTCAACAGAGAGGGGGGGATTGGAGGGAGAGAGATACAAGATGGAGGGTCTTGAGCAAAATGGATTACCGCGTCCATCTCTGTACATGTGATTGCTACACCCGGATCAGAGCCTTCTGTACTGATCAGGAGCCAGGCAGAGATGGGGCAGCTGGTACTTACGATTTGGGAAGCAGCAGAGACCGGTCTCTTCCTGAAGCACATCTTCTTGACTGGGGGGTGAGTCAGTATTTCAAAGGAGGGACTCGGGGATTGGGACACAAGGGAGGGATCCAGACACAGCCATTGCCACACTGCACTTGCATGGCGCCCCACCCCCCATTTACTTCCAATCTGCTGCCGCTGCTCTGTGTCAGTCACTGAGAGTCGGGCACAGCACCGATCAACGGGATCCACAGCTCCATCCATGGCACTACCCCACTGTCAGCCCCACTCCTCCATCCACCAATCACCCTCCACTACCCTCTCTCCCTACCACTGCTACCCACTGAACTATTGGACCAACACACAACACTGCTCCACTACACTCCTCTACACACTCCACTACTATAGACTGCCATACCATACTGTTCTCTGCAATTATACTCTATAATCAATCCATGCCACCGCAGCCAGCCGACTTGTCCACCAGCTTGTTACGTTTGCCGGATGCTTCCCCACCCCCTCCCTCCCAGCAGCTGTAGTAGCGCCCTAGGCGGCAGTGCACCTTAGGCGGCTGCCTTGCTTGCCTAGCGATGGTGATGACCCTGGTCATTCCTTATAGCTGAGATCATCCAGTCTCCCTTTTGCTGCACTGAACTCTTTATAATAAAGACATCCTTATTGGTCATTTATGACCAAATCTGTACTGCATGCTCAAGATTATCCAGAACCAGTGTTTGCAAAGGGGAACATTGCTTTATCCCTTGAATTAATGCATGAGAATATTCTGCTCACTTTGCATGCTATTGCTAAGTCTGTGGTCTATAAAGACCTCCAAATCTTTCTCAACCAGCAAATCCGCCAGTGTAACACCTTTTAATGAGTATTTTGTAGGCAATTTTTTTAGTACACAAATGCATAACTTTACATATTTCAGTATTGATTCTCATCTGCCAAGTAACCACCGATCCTTTTATTTTATCAAGGTCAGTGTAATGTTGCTATATCCAGTGCTAAAATTATTTACTTGCATAATCTGGTATCATCACCAATATTAAACTCTTCATTCCTAAAAACCTAAATGTCATTTAAAAATAGTTTAAACAGTATTTCCCCCAAGGCAGGATATTACTGCACACCACTCACAACTCCAGACCACTCAGTTTCTGAATAATTTCCCACTACTCTCTGAACCCATGCCTCCACACCTATAGAAATTAGTTTGTAAATTAATCACTTATGGAGCACTGTGTCAAATGATTTGGCAAAATCCAGACAAATTGTGCCTACTGTCTTACTTTTATCCAAGCTAATACTTATTTCCTCATAGAATGCCAACACATTGCTCTGACTAATTTGTTTGGGATCCCTATTTCCAACAACCACAAGGGTTCTTCCCTTATAATGGTATTAATTCTATTATTTTGCCTATTAAACCCACTTTTACCCTCATATAAACTGAAGGAAAAAATGCATTTAACATGATCACCCTTTCCCTCTCATTTGTAACCAAATGCATGAATTCATCCTTCACAGGGCCTACCTGTTCTGTCCATAGGTTTTAACTGTTATATTTCTAAAATTTACTGTATTTCAAATTTCATACTTTCTGTAGCTATATGTTTTTCATAATCTATTTTAGCTGCTTTGATTGCTCTTTTATCGCTTATTGAACATTCCTATCATTACTGATAACTCTTAAATGCTGAAGCCGTCCCTTCTGTTTTATATTTCTTGAAGGCCAGTTCTCTTCAAACTCGAATTGAGCCACATAGGTTTAACTTTAATTCTCTTATATTTAAAACTCAATGGAATGCACCTGAGAATGACCAGAATGTGAAACCTAGAGGAAGTGTGGCTCTTGGGCTCTGATCCTGATCTTATCCTTCCAATTCTCCAAGCTTCCTTACACCTCACCTGAGCTCACTAACTGGCACCCTAGGCTCCAGAAAACCACTTGACACCCTGCTGTCTCCCAGAAAGCTGCATTCTTTTCCTATTCCCGTGAGTACTCTCTGCCCTTCTCCATCTCCGGTGGCCATCTTGGCCATGAGGCCTCCTGTCTCTGCCATGTCAGTCGGCACACAGACGGTGCCAGGGGTGGGCAGTGAAGCCAGTCCCACCATAGCAGACATTATAGAAGCAATCCATTCCTGTAAGGAGACTTATGATCAAAATAGATTACCTGGCAACTGATATCAGTTTGATCTATCACGACCTAAACAGATTCCGATCCCATGTAACAGATGCTGATGAGCGCATATTGCAGCTGGAGGATTCCACCAGAACAGACTCCTGGGACCTACATGCCTTACAATTACAGGTGAAGGCGCTCCAGGAAAAAGCGATTGAAAAGAATCACCTTAGGTTCCATTTCACAGCAAGCACCTGGGAGCCACAGCCCCACTGTTTGTGTTTTTCCTTTTTTTCATTTTATTTACCCATTTAGCTGTGGGACAGTTTTTTTCACAGCTCTTTCCATACTATGCCCTGGCAAGTTCCTCACCCACAGCCTTTCCATACAGGTTCTTACTCATGAGCATAAACTCCATTATGGAACCCCTCAACTGGAGCCACAATGCCTTATCCTCCCTTTTCTTTTGACTACCCCACTTGATCCTGATAACTTTCTCCCGCATTGACTATTAGGTTGAGATAGACATCTGAACTTTTCTGCGTTGCACAGAGAACTGTTTTTGTTACTGGTCGCAGTAACTGCTTGTGGTTAAATTTTACATTTTGAGTACAGGTCGTTTCCCACTTTTCCTCATGTTTTTCAGGGGGGTGCTGAGTACCGGCAGGGTAAGCACTATGTCCTTGGGAGGTTTGAATGTTTTGTTGTTTGAATATTTTTTCTGTGCTGGTTCGTGTTCACTTGATGCTCATCCAATGCTGTCATCCCTTGGGCCCAGGTGCTCCCCTACTGTCATCTGTACCATCTACCATGGCACCCAGTCAGTTTGAAACCATAACCACCCTCTCCTGTAAAGTTAGGGGGCTCAATTCTAAAAAGAGACGCATTTGGTGGGCAGCAATAAGAATGAAAAAAAACACACTAGGACTCCGTTGGATGTCAAAAACCTGATAGCCCTTAAGAAACCTTGGGTTCAGAGGGCCTTCCACGCCTCATACTCTACATACGCCAGTGGTGTTTCAATTCTCATTAGTAGGTCACTCCCCTGCATTGTTGAGGCAGTCCATATGGACCCCCAGAGTAAATATGTTATTTTATTGCTTACATTACAGATTCAGCCCTATGTACTTGCTGATATATATATGCCTCCTCAATTTCAAATGGCCCTGCTTTATACTATTCTGGAAAAGATCATCCCTTATTGCCCCACAAAATTACAGCTCCTTAGAGATTTCATTGCCATTCTGTCTCCTGATTTGGACAGGCCTACTTCACCTAAGTCTTATGCCAGAGACTTGTCTAATTGGCCTAACGGAGGCTTGGAGGTGAAAACATCCCTTCGCCAGATTGTACTTCTGCTTTTCCACCTCCTATAAAACCTCCATGAGAATTGATTTAGCCTCTGTTAATCCCCCCATGCTGACTAAAGTCTCTGAGGTGGATTAAATCCCTAGTGGCTTGTCTGATCATAGCCCCATCACAATTACAGTGCTCAGCATAAATAAGCACACCTCTTTTGAAAAGTAAGATTTTATTCAATATCTCAATGAACTTAGGAACAATTTCCATACTTTTTACAAAACTGAGTTTTATAGAACATCTGTTTAGCTCATTACATGAAAGTAATGTCAGTAATATAACTTAGATTACAAAATCTACAGTTTTGCCCAAAAGAGTTGATGCAAAATGAATACACCCCACAACAAAAACAGCTACATCTAGCATTTTGTATGACCTCCATGATATGCAAGGGCATCACCAAGTCTTCTAGGCATGAAATGAACAAGTTTGTGACATATTGCAACATCTTTTTCCATTCTTCAAGAATGAGCAATTTTAGAGCCTGTATGCTGGATGGAGAGTGATGTTCAATTTGTCTCTTCAGAACTCCCCATAGGTGTTCGACTGGGTCCAGATCAGGAGACATACTTGGCCAGTGAAACACTTTCACTCTGTTCTTCTTCAGAAATGCAACAGTGGCCTTAGATGTGTGTTTTGGATCATTGTCATGTTGGAAAAGTTGGAAAAACAAACAAGGGCACAGAGTGATGGTAGCATCTTCTCTTTCAATATAAAGCAGTACATTTGGGAATTCATGATACCATCAATGAAATGCAGCTCCCCGACACCAGCAGCATTCATGCAGCCCCACAGAAGGACACTGACACCACCATATTTCACTGTAGACACCATGCATTTTCTTTGTACTCCTCACCTTTGTGACGCCATACGGTTTTGAAGCCATCAGTTCCAAAAACATTTATCTTGGTCTCATCACTTCAGAGTACAGAGTCCCAGTAGTCTTCTTTTTCAACATGGGCCCTGGCAAATTCTAGGCAGGCGTTTTTGTGCATGGACTGTAGGAGAAGCTTCCTTCATGGACAACACCCATGCATGCCATTCCTCTGCAGTGTACGCCATATTGTGTCACGGGAAACAATCACCCCAGTTTGGCTTTCTACTTCTTTAGCTAACTGCAGTGAACTTGCATGGTGATTTTCTTCAACCCTTCTCATCAGAAGACGCTCCTGTCGAGGTGTTAACTTGGATGGCCTGGGCATCTTTGTGAGGTGCTTTCAATTCCATCTGTGTTAAATTTTTGTATCACTTTTGCTACAGTATTCTGACTGATAAGTAAAGCTTTATTGATCTTCTTGTAGCCTTCACCTTTCTTGTGTAAAGAAATTATTTTCTTTCTCAGGCCTTGTGACATTTCTTTTCCGTGTGGTGCCATTGCTGTTGGAATGAAATGGGAAGGGGTTTTCTTTAAGTAATGCCCTTTTATAATCAACTGTCTGCTGGATACCTGTTAAATGAATATTTAGATTCACCTGTAGTTGAATTCTTATTAATTAGGATTTTGTTGTCTAAAATTTAGTTGTGCTCTTAAGACTTTCATTGAGGTGTATTCATTTTTAAAATATGATCTTGAATGAAATTGTTAGAAAAAATACTTTTTTGTGTGCACAAATTAACAAACATTGTTTGCAATCAATGGCCAGCATTTATGGGAGTATTTTGTAATATAGTGTCCCATAGAAAATGTTGGAAAAGTAAGGAAAAGTTTTCTGACACGTCTGTTGGGGTGTACTTATTTAAGCTGACCACTGTAACTGGTACTAGTCGCAACAGTTCCTTGTGGTGCCTTGGCGCCCACTGGATCTTGAACCCCAACATTTCTGAACGTACCCCACCCATACTGCAGGAATATTGGAATATCAACACAGGGTCCTCCTCTCTAGAAACAATGTGGGAGGCCTTTAAGGCTTTCTCTCAAGGTCATTGTATTTCTGTTATAAAAGCAGTTAAGGAGAATCACCACAACCTCCCTCCATACTCAAGCTGTTGACAGATCCACTAAATATGGGGCTGACCCCTCTGACTCTAACTTTGACTTACTTGTGTCTGCCAAGTGTGACCTACACCTACACCTACACCTGACAGAGATCACAGGGCTGTATATGTATACTTCCAAACAAAAGTTTTTTGAACAGGGTGACAAGAACGGTAGGTTGCTGGGAATGTTATCCCAGCATGATGCCTCCCTTACAGTAGTCTCAGAACTTACCACCCCCACAGGGGAGACTCTCACCAATGTGGAGGGCATTATCAAGGAATCCACAACTATTACCAAACTCAATATACATCTACTCTAGCTTCTGGGCTTAGCCCAATGGATCTCTCATCTCTTCTGGACCCTATTGTCCTTTGTAATGAGATTCCTGTACATTGAGCCTGATCCTGGCTTACTCCTGACCATGTTCCTGTCTGATGTTTTGATACCTCATCACCTGCTTGTTGCTGACCCTGGCTACCCCCCTGACTACACTTCTGACTCCAGTTTGGCTTTACAGTCCTGATGAGTGCTGGTTGTCTATCATATCAGCTCCAGTTGTCACGATGTGTTCCAGCCTCCTGCTTGTTAGAAGTTCTGGCAAGCCACGCACCCAGATCTTGCAGTTCTGGTGGAGTGCTCCTTTAACCTTGGCTAGTCATTCCTGCATCTCTTCTGTTCCTGACTGGATGCCCTGTCTGATCTACTGAGTTTACGCCTCCAGCTGCAAGCTCTGCAATAAACATCTGCGGGCACTCATGTCCCTTGGCACCATCAGTTCCACCTTCAGTGGGGCCTGAGTTGGAGATACAAGAGAGATCGACCTCATCAATTCAAATGTCTACCAAGTATGTGAAACCCTCAGTCGACTTTCATATGAGGAGAGATCCCAGCTGGTGCAATGTATTACCCCAGAGGCAGTTCTTTCAGTAATCCAGTCTTTCTCTTCTGGTAAGACCCCTGGCCCTGATGACCTGCCCATAGAGTTTTATAAGGAACATAAAGAAATGCTCGCCCCCCTCCCGGCCTCTTTTTACACACACAATGTGTTCACACTGGTGCCCTTCCCCATTCTATGTCAGAAGCACATGTGATTCTCATTTACAAACCTCCTAAGTACCCTAAATCTTGCGCTTCATATAGACTGATAGCGCTCCTTAACAATGACCTAAAAATACTGACAAAACTTCTGACCAATAGGCTTAATTCTCTATTGCCCTGGATGATTGATTCAGACTAAATGGGATTTATGGCACACAAATCCACAGACATTAACTTACGTAGACTGTTCACAAATCTTCATACTCAACATACTAATCACGGTTCTAGAGTGATTGCTTTGTTCGATATTGAGAAAGCATTTGGCATTTGATAAATAGAGTGGCCCTATTTATTGCAGATTCTTATGAGAATGGGGTTCCCTCTTGTTTTTATCAAATGGTTACAGACAATATACCTGCCTCCAACTGTTGCCATTCATCTGGGAGTTCTCTCTTATACGTTTGCTTGTCTAGGGGTACCAGACAGGGCTGCCCTCTCTCCCCAGCACTCTTTGCTATTGCCATGGAACCACTGGCAGAGGCTCACCGAATGTTCCTGCTTATTAAAGGCCTGAGGTTGGTATGGCTGGATGAGAGGGTCGCCCTATATGCTGATGATCTCTTGCTGTCTCTCAATGATGCTGGTTCCTCTCTGCAGGGAACACTGCATGTTTTGAATTCTTTCTCAGTTGTGAAGAGGCTCAGAGTGAACTGGACTAAATCCCAACTCTTTGCCATTGATCCCATGGCCAGACAAACAGCGCCCCCGGATCTCCAGCTGCACTGGGTGGAGGAGTTTAAATACCTGGGAGTGGTGATTTCCAGGGATTATATACCTTTGAACTTGACCCCAGTGGTCCACTGTTAAAGCTAAACGAAAGCATGGGATAATTTCCCCCTGACCCTCCTGGGCCGTATTAATCTTATTAAAATAAAAATCCTTCCTAAATTTAACTATTCCGCAAATCTCCACAATGGATCCCCAAGTCTTTTTTCACCCATCTAAACAAGCTCTTTTCCTTCTTCCTTTGGGGCCCTTGACCCCCCAGGTATGAACTATCTATTCTAGTGTGTCCTACTTCCCAAGGAAGACTGGCCCTTCCATACTGCCAAAAATATTTTCTTCCCTCTCAACTGGTATCTGCCTCCTGGTGGTTGACTACAGATATGTCCAACCCTGCTACG
This sequence comes from Staurois parvus, assembly GCF_062004578.1. Lineage (NCBI taxonomy): Eukaryota > Metazoa > Chordata > Amphibia > Anura > Ranidae > Staurois > Staurois parvus. Next base: position 739,260 of record NW_028318646.1, on the reverse strand, counting down.
AGAGTGGGAGCTGCAGTGGTACGTTCTGTGGAGGCCCTCCAGTTTTTACTGTTTTGAGGCCCTAGAGTTCCTTATGACCTGACTCCTTCCATGCTTACCACCCTTCGGGCCTGGAAAGCTGGCCTTTCCTGTGAGGGCTATCTCCGATCCGCTGGTTCTCCGAATGCCCCCTTGTGGAATAACCCCTCTCTGTCACATTTTCACCAGCTTCCTAAACCCATAGGATGGACCAAATATAGAATTAAAACCATAAAACCATAGCGAATGTGGTGTCTAATGTATCTCTATGCCCCTCTGACAGCTGAAACATTAAATAATGTTTTCACTACTAAAATACCGCATGACTTAATAATATAACTCATGCTGTATTTTAGTAGCTGTCCAGTTTCTTACCACATACACGGATGCGGTAAGATACCGTTTAGGAAATTGTCCTGGTTCAAAGTTCGCCGTTGAACTTTCGATAGGTCCGAATGTTCAAGCATAAACTGAACAAGGGGTTGTTCGGCCCATCATTATCCTCCACCTCTTCTCACAATCTTGTCCCTCTAAAACAGAGTATACTTGGACTTTTCAAACCCAGTACTGTGAGCAGTTCATTTAGGTTTCTAAGGTCATCCAATTTGCTTGCCAGACTTCTAGCATTTGTGTACATGCCTTTTAATTTTCTACGGGAGCCTAGCATTTTATTATTGTGTGCTCCTTTATTGCAATTTGATTTTCAGATACTTCCTGTATTGGTGTATTGGATACAGATATTATAATTCTTGCCGCTGTCTAGTCCCCCCCCCCCCCCCATTCCATCCATCCACTCAGCAGGGGATGTGTCAGAGGTTCTCCATAGACAGTGCTGGCACCAATCTTCTCAGGGCAACAAAAGTAACAATATTAAAAATGATATTAATGTGAGGTCCCTCCCGGCAGATCAAAATACTCCCCAAGAAGGCTTGTGTAGAAGATGGCTTTAACTGCTGGAGAATGTTCCCCAATGGTTATAAACTGAAAAGTTGTGAGAAAATTATTTGATGTTAAGGAGGGAATGGTGTGAAGGTGGGGGTAACATTTTCATGTTACATGTCACACCTTAAATATGGGTATAATATGTAACATTGTGCAAAAGGTGAATTTAGCTTTTACATTAGGAGTTATGTAGAAGGACATTTTGCTCCTCCGATATCAATTAATCTTAAAATGATAAATAAGGTAAGATTTCACTTAGGATCAGAAGACACATTTTAGAATGGAGTAAAAAGGACATAAGAATAAAGTCTATTTTATTAATTTTCTATCAATTACATGGTGTTTGGTGGATTCCAATGTTACCTACAGAGAAAATGTTTCAATCAGCAATGTATACATACTGTATATTGTTTTATATTATGGAAATTTATACATATATTATATTTAGATTATGGAAATAAAATACTACATGCATTTACATTTTCATACTTAAATTAAATATATAAGTTTTGGGTTTTTTTACATCTTTTTTCCTTTTATGTAGGAAAAACCTGGTAAACAGACCTGTTACATGAATGTTAGTAAGTTAAACTGCATTTGGCTGAGACTTTTCCAGAATATTTTATCATGCATGAAGATTATCTTTTCAACCATAAGGAGAAGAAGGCACAGAGAGTCAACAGCTTTTCCCTCTGGGAATCCCTGAGGAAACAAAGTAGACTTTTCTTTCATTTCTCACTTGTACACATCAGAGAGAAAGAGGTAGTCTAGGATTACTGAAAAGCTTTGTGTTCAGCCTGGCAAGGAAATGGTAAAGTGTGCCTTTGCAGCAAGAGCTGTGTATTTACCTAATTGAATGAATAATAGGTACAGATCAGTGATATTTTTGTAATATTTTTAATATCTATCTTAGTACTCGTGAGCATGACGTAAAATAGAAAGCAGAAATAAACTGTATTTGTATGCAACAAATCAATATAAATTCTGCATACAAATTAATATTTCACATGTTAATGGTAAAGGTTTTGTGGAGTATAAATCTGCTTGTGTCAGTTAAAATGTACTTAAAGCCAAAACTTTTAGGTTTTGGGTAGAATGAAGAAATATTAAAACCTTTTTCAGGTTAAAACCTGTCTTTTCTGTCCAGACACTTAACAATAGGACAATTTACTAAAAGTGGTGCACAATGAATCTGGTACAGCTGTGCATGGTAACCATTTAGCTTCAGATTTTATTGTCAAAGCTTAATTGATCAAGCTAAAGTTAGAAGCTGATTGGCTACTACGCACAGCTGCACCAAATTTTGTGTGCACCCATTTTGGTAAATCCCCCCCCCCAATATGTGGCTTTTGTCTCTCATATAATGCACTTTAATATTTATTTCAACTCCGAGGCAGCTCTGCATAGAAACCAATTAGCTTCCAGATTTTTTTGCCAAAGCTTAATTGAACAAGCTGAAGTTAGAAGCTGATTGGCTGCCATGCACAGCTGTACCAGATTTTTAACTCTCCAGTTTTAGTAAATCAACCCCAAATGTTTCACCTTAACTGGCTTTGTCAGGGGTGAAAACAATCCAACATATGTGAAAAGTGAAATAAAAAGCAACACATATAATGACAGTCACTCAAAGAACTGCCCTCTATTTATAAATAAAGGATGTTTCTTCTTTATTTAGAATTTTGTCAATCTACTTTCCTTTTTAAAGTTTTTGTTCTATTCTTTGTAACTCTAAAATGAAAGTGCTCCTTCAGTTGTATTTTCAAATGCTCATTTTATTGATAATGGCTCTTTTTAACACTAAAAGTAAGCCTCTAGCTTTGATTATAGCCATATAATATTTCCATAAGATCAATTTTTAAATGCTACCAAAACTCTTTTGCCTTTTGTTGACAATATTTTCCTTTTGGAGAGTATCCCTCAGTATAAGGAAACCTGCTCAATTAAAAGAAGAGTTTTTGTCAGTCCAGAATGTGCTTGCAATTATCCTTCACTAAGTGTATGAATTCCTATACCACCCATTACACCAGTTAGTCTCAGGAAAATAACATTGTATGAGTAATTAACCCAACAATCTATAATTCCTAAAAAAAAAACATAGTATTTTTCTTACATATAGTTTTTATTAGAAAAGAAAATGCAAAATACAATCATCAATGCATCATTAAATTTCTTATAGTAAAGGTAGACTAGTCTGCTGTTGTACTTATAAAAAGCAAACTTTATAGTTAAGGAGCAACAATTTCTGAGTACTATCCACAGAAAATGTGTAATTTCAATTTCAATTACTATATTTATATTTTTGCATAAACAAACAATAACAGGGCAAAGATCTGCCGAAAGTAAGAAAATCAACCTAAATAAAAATAAGTCAACAGTAACACTAATAATAATAATAATAATAATAAATAAGCACCAATATCCAATGCATTAGAGAAAATACCTCTATCAGAGATCATGTTAATCAGAGAATATACTTTTACAGGTCTTTCATTTTCAAACTGAGATTTCAGTGAACCCATTTGGCATGAAAAGCTTTCAGACCTTGATTATTATATGCTATGGATTTCTCATAGATATAATAGGTATTAACTTTACGTATAACATCTGTAACTTTTGTAGATTTATTTGATCTCCAATTACTGTTGAAGGAATCAATTTTAAGGCTTTGTAAGGCTAGGTAAAGCTTTGGGGAGGTGAGAACACCTGATATTTTGGAGATGAGGGAAAAAAAAAGCATTCCAAAAGCTACTGATAGATTTACACTCCCAGAAACTGCGTAGTAGATTACCAACCAGGCCACATTGACGCAAACATAAAGAAAATGCGTCATGGTAAAGTTTGGATAGCTTAGAGGGAGTTAAGTATCCTCTGTACAGTATCTTAAGAGTGTTATTTTAATTATTAACACAGGTTATGCTCCTAATATTATTCGCCAGACCATATTGCCACTCCTCATTACCAAAGTCATCTTCCCACTTTAGCATGTGAGAAGTCTTAGAGAAAATAGGAGAATTTTGTAAGTAATTGTAAAACCAGCAGATACCACTTCTACATGGCCCTGATGTGTTTAAATATTGCCAAAAAGTTTGGTGTATTAATATTTGCTATGCTCTCTTTTTAAGATGAAGTTTTGGATTTGTAGGTATGGGTAAACTCATTTTCCCGCCTGTTCAGATGTAATGTTCCTCAAAGTAAAACATCCAGCCTCCATCCACTTTTTAATTTGAAGCTTTTCTATAATATGTTCATATACTGGTAGTGGTATATCTTATTATAAAGTGGATTGGATTAAGTAAGAATGGTTAAAGGCAAAATCCCAGGCTTCCAATGAGGCTATCATGGAGGGAAGTTTGGCTATTACTGTGGACGGGGATAAGGATTTTGCTAAAAATCATAGTATTTTTCATGCACCAAAGCTTCAAGCTGTCATATTTTGCTAAGCAGCTGTCACGTACCTGGTTGGGGAGCCTGACGTGGCGAGAGGGCGTCCTCTTACAACTCCCGCTCGGAGCCCCTGATAGTGGGAACAGAGGGCGCAGAGCCAGGAGTGGCATGAGTGCCGTGTAGATCTGAAGCTGATGGCAGGTAGCTGGGGACCCAGGAGATCCGGACACAAGCCAGGTGTGGGTGCAGGAACTTAGGTGCAGCAGCAAGCAGGTGTGGCGGCAGTCAGGATGCAGATTGGGACCAGGCACCGGTGTGTGAATGCAGTAGCAGACAGGTATGGTGGTGACCCGGATGCAGGCCAGATGCAGAACCATGGGTGCAGTGGCAGGTGAGTATGGTAGCCGACAAGATGCAGGCCAGGTGAAGGTGCAGGCAGGATAATGTAGCAAAGTCAGACAAGCCGGGTCAGTATCAAGCGGGCAGATAAAGTACAGAAGGAGCTGGCAAGCGAATGGTCAGGGATAGCCGGGGTCAGTGCAGGCAGAGTTCTTTCTTAGTCAGGTAATGCAGAATACAGGTATCAGGATCAGGAATATGTGCAGGACCGTAGTAGACCAGAAGGCAATGATTTTACTACTAAGCAGGTTTAAATAGACCGCCTGACGTGACGTGTGCGCTTACTGTGCATGCGCGAGTTTTTCTGCGCTGCTGCGCATGCGCGGTCGCGCACTCGCACCGCCGTGACTCGAGGGGATCCGTCGCACCGCTGCACGGCGACAGGATCCCTGACAGCAGCAGAGTGGTTCAGTAGTTAGCACTTCTGCCTTGCAGCACTGGGGTTCTCAGTTTGAAGCCAGGACACATTTTGCATGGAGTCTGCATATTATGCCTATGTTTGGTTGGGTTTCCTTTGGGTCTGCAGATTTTCCAGACTCCAAGGATGTGCTAATAGGCTAATTGGTGTGTGCTCTAAATTGCCTTCAGCATTGCTCCTGGTTCTTCTTTTTGAAGCCCAAAGCAGCCACTTCCTTATTAAAAAACTATCCCCACTCCTTGGTCTCAAAGCTATATGTCGATTTCTTGAATTAAAATGTGTGCATTTCCAGCCTTGATTGTATGCCTTGGCTCAGCTATAGAGGAGGCTGACAGAAGCTTTACAGTGCTGAAGTTCTCAGACTGCCGGCTGCTGGAAAAAGGTGAGAAAGGTGAGAATATCAGGGAGATAAGATAAGATGCTATCTTCTACAGACTTGAAATTGCAGATGTTGAGCTTGCTAAGTAAGGCTTGCTAAGAAAGCTAATTAGTTCATACCTTATCTAAATGTCAAGATCAATTCTTAAATTGTGATAATCAGAAAGTAGCATATTGCCGTAGTACACTAGACTCCATCCTTGGGCTACCTCCAGAGTGGTGTACACAAACAAAGGCAGAAATGTATTATTATCTCATGGCCTGTGCACACAAGGTTATACTTTTTAGCTATAAGTAGATGGAAGCCCTGGGGAGCCTTGACAGCGCTCCACTGGAGGGCTTAATTTCAAGGTAAATCCTTTATAATGTGCTAGTATGCAATGCATACTAGCACATTATGCCTTTACCTTGCAGGGAGGGGGGGCTTTTTTTTTGGATGCGGTTTACTACTACTTTAAGAACAGAGGAGGTGCAGTGGAACATGCAATCAATTAGCTTCTGGCCATCTTTCTTGCTTTTAAGCTTGTACAAGAGAGGAACTGTTTGGTTTTTAAAACTGCAGAGAGATAGAAATATGTAAAAGTTATGAGTTTATATAATTTCAAACAAGAAACAGAAATTATGTCATATGTGAACTTTACATTCTGTAACTCCGGCAAATCTTGATGTCCTTTGGATGCTCTTGGTGGAAAAAGTATTTAGAACAGAAAGGGTGCAGTTGCACATAGCAAACAAACAGCTTCTATTTTTGAATTCCAGTTTTGAACAATAAATGTAGAGGCTGATTGGTTGCCATGGGTAGCTGTTCCAGATTAGGTATGTATTTTAAATGTAATTGGCTTGGCAAGTACACAGGACTAAAAAGAGAAGTAATGTTATTAGAAAAAGCATTGCAAATATTCCAAAGTGGATGCAAATCTGAGTGAGTAGCAACATTTTCATCTGGTGTAGGTTTCTAAATGTTTACAAAGTTATGAGGTACACAACAGGCCAGCACAACTTTGGTGACATTTTCTACATGTAGCTGGATTGTCAAGGGTAAAACCATCCACTTTGAAAACCAAATACCAAAGGCACAGTCTACATTATGTATTCACTTGATATTCTGTAAATAAAAATGATTTTGTTTTCACTCAGGCAGGGACACATGTATGGGAGTATTATGTTTAATGTATTCCGCATGCCTCATCTCCTACATTAAAGGAAGGCAATTTTGGTTCGTCACTGTCAGGAAAATGCTGTCTGGTAAGAATTCCAGGATTTCCATTGTAGATTTTTCTCCCTATGCATGTGAAACAACATGGAATCACCTGAGCTTCTATAAGTGTTAATATAAATAGCTAAAAACATTAGTTGGCATCTACCAAGGTCAACATGGCAATAGAAAAATACTTCATAATAGTTAAATATGCATGATCCAGGCATCCTGACTCTCACATGCTTTCAATAAAGAGCCTGTTTAGAGTTAGGGAACTGTATATTTTGCCAAACTTCTTGAGATATTTCTTCCCACTTTTTTTTCTGATGGTTCTAGCATTACAGCTTCCTTTGGCTCCTCCCAAATTACACCATAGGTTCCCCTCATTTTTTTGCAACAGCCAAAACACTCATCAGAAAATAGTGGTAGCTTTGACCTGTTTCCAAATATCTGCAAATGAAATAAACACAATTAACTGAGTTCCTTGGTTTTTTAGATAAAGTTAAAAAAAACAACAGTGATAGAAGACTGGATAGACCAGAAGGACTTTCAGAGGGTATATGTAAGCTATTCGCTCATCCATGGGGTGCACATTTGTATAAATACATAGGTGGTTCATATAGTGAACTAGGTGTTGAGTTATTCACTTTTAGGTCATCACAGAGGACAAGGGGGCACTGTTTGTGTGGAGGAAAAGAGATTTAACCTCCAAATATGGAAGTAAAAACTGTGAAAATGTGGACCAGACTTCCTCAAGAGCTGGTTCTGGTCAATTAAGTTGATTGTTTAAAAAAAGGCCTGCATTCTTTCCTAAATGCACAAAATATAACTGGCTACTAATATTTATAGGTAAAGTTGATCTAGGGAATATCCCGTTTTCTCGAGAGAGAGAGATCTGGATTATTTTTTTTTCATACTTTAGTGGGGGGGTTTTGCCTTCCTCTGGATCAACTGTTGGTATAGTATTGTGTATACGGAGGATTTCTATTTGTGCGTGTGTGTATTTTTTTTTCTCTTTGGGTTGAACTGGATTGACGTGTCTTTTACTCAACCACACATGTAACTATGTAACATCGCATGGGAGGTGTCTAGTCTGTATGTTATTGTATGATTTACTTGTTCCATATTATAAATATATCATACCACACTACACCAAGGAAGTGAGCCAGAAATGAACAAGGTCAAGCATTGTATTCTGGATTCTACAATGCAGTGTAGAATGTGCAGACTGCTCAGAGGTTTCTGAAAAAAAAATAAACATAAACTCATATAAACAAAGTTGCCAGACATAGTTTTGTATGCATCTAAACTAGTCTTTTTTGGAGGAAAAGACATACATCCAAATAAACTAGACACCAATGTTTATGATTCTTTACTGGTCCCAACCTGAACAGCAGATTTCTTTTCTTTTTTTCTTTTAGTGACCAATCCCCTACCTGTAATTTGTTTACCGTGTCCAACACTTGCTAAATCTGACACTAGGAAAACATCAAATTATTGGGTTGAGGCAAACAGTCTTCTATATGACAGAATTTCCTAGGAAATTTTCCCTTTTTCACTAAGCGTAGGAAATGTATTGAGTGGCAAAACATTAAAGTGGCCTTCCTGTTTTCAGACCTTCTAACACACTCTAACCAAAGCAACCCTGGTTCTTACCAGAGAGTATTAGGTCATGCCTCCACCCACCACCTCTATTGCATCAGTTGTCTTCTCTGGGAGCTGCATGTTTCAAGGTTGTCAGTTTCCCTTGTTTTTGTTTTTTGGTTTTTTAACTACAGAGCTCTAATGTAAGCTTACAGAAGGCTATAATGAGCTCACATCTGCTACAGAAATATTCATCCAAATATTCAACTTTCCCAATTCTCATCCTAGACTATATATATATATATATATATATATATGCTTTTAATTCTCATATTGTTTATTAGATGGTTTGTTTGAAAGCCACCCTGTAAGAAAGCTCTCTGGGACTTTTGCAGTATAAGAAGAATTCCAGGTATGCCCTTTTAAACATAGTTACAGCTTGAACCAGGGGCGGACTGACAACTCATGGGGCCCCTGGGCAATAGGGGATCATGGGGGCCCTGTGTCCTTGCTCAAACTCAAAAAAACCTATGAAAAAGGTACCAGGGGCATCTCATGGGGCCCCCTACGGACCCCGGGCCCTTGGGCAGTGCCCGAGTTTCCAAATGGTCAGTCCGCCCCTGGCTTGGACCAATGTAATTATGCATATACATTAACTGATTGGATGGCGTCGGGAAGCAGGTCAGTGATGTCACACTCTCAACCTCATACAATCAGAGAATGTTTTGCATTGAGAAAATGAAAAGCATTCTCTTATTGGCACCTGTACCCAGCAGCTGACATGCAATGTTCAGAGTGCAGCAGGACAGCCACTCAACATGGAATCCATAAGCAAGCGGAGATCACTGGAATAACAATGCCTACTACAGTGATTTCTAACTTCTAGAGCTGGAGTGGGGAACTATGGCCATCAAGCTGTTGCGGAACTACATGTCCCATCATGCCTCTGCCTGTGGGAGTCATGCTTGTAACAGTTTTGCAATGCCTCATGGGTAATGTAGATCAACAACAGCTGGAGGACCGCAGTTGCCCACCCCTGTTCTAGAGGGATCCTAAAGGTATGGTATATACTTAGTTACAATGGCCCAAGCTGGACCAATGTAACTATATGAAAATGCCATAACAGGAATTTAATACTACAGTCCTAGAAAGAGGAATGATAGTTAATTCATTTCCTCTCAATGTTTAAAGAGTCATAGGATTGGAGAATAGCACATCTGGAATCTCAGAAACATACATTTTAAGGTAATCTATCTCCACTATGAATACCTGATTACCAAAGTTCAATGGCTCTCACATAAATGACATCTTATAACCAGCCCTGTTTAATAAATGTCCATGTCATAGATGAGGCATGTCATATATAAATTTTTATATACTACAGTGGAGTTTAAATAATTATTGTCCACAGCAGTGACTGATGTGAAGCATTAAACTGTCACTGTATAATTTGTACTTAATATTATGCTGTACAAGTGAAATTGGTAGCAAGGTTTTAAAGGCCTTATACAGCTGATGTAGATTTTACAGCCTATGTATTTTGCTTAGTTCAGTTTTAGTCTTTTAATTCCAGTTTATAGTCTTTTAATTCATGAGCAATATACAGTATATCAGATGTGAATATTGGCTTATCTGTTGGTTATCCGTGAGCTGAGCTGAGTAGAATTTGATTATACCATTCACTATATAATTGATTAATTCCCCTGCAGCTAATAAACTAAGCTAACCACATGTTCACACAGCTCAGGATCTCCTGTGCTGGAGAAACAGATCATTAATATTGTTTCTCAAGTGCTGTTCTGGATTACTTGTATCTAGGAAACACTTGAAATAGACATATGCAGGAACTTAGCTTTTCCTTCCTTTCAAAATGCATATAAGGTCTAGTTCTTTAAAAGTGATCTTTGCTTGATGACCTGGTGAGGATGAATGGTATTTGAGCTCCCTCCCTGTAAAAAGCATGCTTCCTATTTATAATCTAAGTATCTAAGACAATGCTCCTTCAGCAATGTAGCATATAGATATTAGGGGTACTTAGCTGACAAATAATAAAGGTAAACCTAGAGCTGGCCATAGACGAGTAGAAAAACTAACGATAATTAAAAAAAATGTAAATGTTCTTTTGATTTAATACCGAATCATTGTATTGGAAATTTTCCTGTGAATTTCAAAATATTTCTAGTTGTTTTAAACATTAAACATCTTTTTTTAGATCAATTTCTACTACTACCCCTACTGCTCATACCCAACTCACTTAATTTTTTTTTCAAACAATTAGAAAATAATTTGTTAAAAAAAAAATTCATCATGGTCGTTATTTCATTTTTGATTTTTAAACTGAAAATGACTGTCGCAATAATCCTACTAACCATACAAAAATCAAACAATCTACCAGTGTGATCTTTTGTTTGATTTTCTATCCATGTACGGCCAGCTGAAGCAATAGTTCACAACTGATCAATTTTAACACAATTATTTTTAAATATATTTAATAGTAATATGATAAAAGCAATTCTATAATATAAAAGCATAAAATAATTTTGTGGAGTAAATCCAAAATGGGGCTACCAATATTTTCCATTAAACACATTGCTAAAATATTTTTTTTTAAAGAATGTTCACAAATTATTAAAATAGCAAAATATTTTTCTAATTGATTTGAAAGACTACTTTTCACATATTAGATCTTCGGAGAATACTTTTAATTTGCGCATGCAAGTATGCATATTCATCCATACCTGCTTCCCATTGATTTCATTTTACAACAGTGAATGTTTCCATGGATAAATCCAAGAAAATCCAGAAAATGTATTACATAGCAGAGCTAGATGCATGTCTGCAAATTTATTGCTTTGTGTAACCTGTAACTGTGCTGTGGGACTAAATTGAACGAGATGGCTGCCAGGTCCCATAGCTGTGTATTCATGCACATGAGCATTGACAGATCATGATGACATGACTAGAGATAATTGAATTTAAAGAATTCTGTCTGCCAGCAGTGCACTGAATTCTACTTCACAATTCACGTTGCATTTTTAGGTTTTTATGTTTCCGATGTCTAGGGGTGAGGTTTAGATTTGTCCAAAGCATTTGATGCAAATTTTCAGGGTTTAAATTTAGCTTAATATTTTAGCAGATTAACAAGAGCCAATAGTAGGGAGGAATGGTGAACCCAGCCCTAGTGCTAGTGTATTGAAGCTGCAGTAGGAGGAGATGAAAGACTAAATAAGGAGACATTAGGGTCAGCTTGCAAACTGTGTTTTATTTCTGTAAATTGCTGTGATGGGGTACATAGTCTTGTGTGTGACAACCCCCCCCCCCATTCCTAGCAGTTCACAGTTTCTTACTCACCCAAAATGTCCTTATAAGGACTAATCAATTTGTTGGCAACAAGTATGATTGATAGCCCTTGAGCAAATGCCCCTTTTTTTAATTTGTGATTGATTTAGAATGAACAGTCATTTTTTTCCTGTTTAACTATACATGAGGAATTTTTTTGAAGCACAGTTTTCCTTTAAAAAAATGAGAATGTGTGAGAATTTGTACATAGTTACACACTAAGGTTGAGTAAAGACAGTAGTTCATTCAGTTCAACCTGGGTGCTTGTGACTACCATTTTCCATATACAATTCCTATATTATACTATACATTGCACTTGATAAGAAACACATCTAAAAGTTTTAGTTCATCTATACTCCTACTAATACCACCAACTGTGGAAGGGAGTTCCATATCCCTACCACTCTAACACTAAAGAACTCCTTATGCAATTTAAGATTGAACAGCTTCTCATCCAGTTGCACAGTGTGGCTGCGTGTCTTTTTTCTGAGACCTTAGGTTGAAAGGTTTCCTCTCAATGCTGGAGTCACCATTCAAAGATTTGTATATTGTGATCATATCACCTCTTATACGTCTCTTTTCCAGGGAGAATACGTTTTTGTTTGAGGATGGTATTTTAGTAGTTTTATTAATTTCATGGCATCAGTGTTGAAAGGGTCATTTTTAAGTTTGGGGTGATTGAAGAGCAACATTCACTTGCTGACCATATCAGAATGTCACTACATCATTTAGAAATAAAAACAATGCATAAAACTGTGTGTGCCACAGTAGACAGTAGCACCAACATGTCCTGCACACCCTATCCCCATCCCTATTATATAAAAAAATTAAAGTAATCTATACCTGCAAATAAACCCAAAATGAAAAACAGACCTAAATACAGAGGCAGTGGTGCTGGATGTGGAGGAAGTAAGGGATGACTGTCTGCCAATCTTTGCTTCCACTGGACAACTTTAATTAGCCCAGACCTCATTTTATAGGAATACAGTTGCTTTTGCCTTCTTTTTCCGCTCTTAGACCTATTGGCAGTGCCACCAAATGTTTATGTCACAACTAGAACTTTCATATGCTAGTGCTACTAATTATTCTATATATACAAGGAAAGGACCTCCAATTGTTTCTGGCATGTGGAGAAATCATAGTCTCAAAATATCAAAAATATATAAAAGAAATATAGTTTATTGCAAATAAAAGCTAAAAAAAAAAAAATATCCAAAGTATATCTACTGTGGGTTTAGGGCTAGGTTAATTCAGGCTTTCAATTCATTTTTTTATTTTTTAAATGGCGTCTTTCAACCTGAATATCTATTTAAGTCTGTAATATGTCATCACTAGAGATGAGCGAAGAAATGAAAAATTCGATTCGACTGATTCGGCGAATTCGTGGACAATATTCGATTCGAGTCGAATAAATTCGCTGTGAATTTAACTTAAAAAAGGGTGTTTCTAGGCTTCAGAGAGACTTAATATTAGTGCAGAACACTGTACCTTTAATTTAAATGCCCTTGGAGTCTGCTGGGGAAGAGAAATAATACTGTCAGTCAGTATGACATGCAGATGAGTGCCGTCGATCTTAGAATCACCGCACACTTCACTCATTTGGGCAGTCACGGGGCCAAAACCAGAGTGTGGAGCCACAGTGTGGCGGTGGAGGCAGCAGCAATGGGAGGCCATACAGCACCCTATGACAAAAATGGAAACCACCAGCAGTGTGAGGAGACCTGAAAGTGGCACATGGCAGAGTGTGGCGATAGAGACAGCAGCAATGGGAGGCCGTACAGGGACCCATGACACACTCTGGACCTGGCAGCAGCATGAGGAGGCGGTACAGGGGCCCATGACAGATTACGGGCCTGGCAGCAGCATGAGGAGTCGGTACAGGGGCCCATGGCAGATTACGGGCCTGGCAGCAGCAATGGGAGGCCGTACAGGGACCCATGACACACTCTGGACCTGGCAGCAGCATGGGGAGGCGGTACAGGGGCCCATGACAGATTACGGGCCTGGCAGCAGCATGAGGAGTCGGTACGGGGGCCCATGACACACTCTGGACCTGGCAGCAGCATGAGGAGGCGGTACAGGGGCGCATGACAGATTACGAGCCTGGCAGCAGCAACTTGGACAGGAGGACGTTCAGCTTCTGCACCGTCGGGTGCGTGCTCGCAAACTGTTGTCTCTTGGAAACGGATTCCAAGAAAGACTGCTGACGGAATCCGTGAAGAGGAGTAGCAGGAGAAGGAGCATCTGAACGAGCGGAATATGCCAACAAGCGACAACAGGGGCCCATGACAGATTACGGGCCTGGCAGCAGCATGAGGAGTCGGTACGGGGGCCCATGGCAGATTACGGGCCTGGCAGCAGCTATGGGAGGCCCGTAATCTGCCAGCACCCTATGACAAAAAATGGAACCCACCAGCAGTGTGAGGAGACCTGAAAGTGGCACATGGCAGAGTGTGGCGATGGAGACAGCAGCAATGGGAGGCCGTACAGGGACCCATGAGAGACTCTGGACCTGGCAGCAGCATGAGGAGGCGGTATAGGGGCCCATGGCAGATTAGGGGCCTGGCAGCAGCTATGTGAGGCCCGTAATCTGCCTGCACCCTATGTCAAAAAATTTAACACACCAGCAGTGTGAAGAGACCTGAAAGTGGCACATGGCAGCAGAGTGTGGCGATGGAGACAGCAGCAATGGGAGGCCGTACAGGGACCCATGAGAGACTCTGGACTTGGCAGCAGCATGAGGAGGCGGTATATAGGGGCCCATGGCAGATTAGGGGCCTGGCAGCAGCTATGTGAGGCCCGTAATCTGCCTGCACCCTATGTCAAAAAATTTAACACACCAGCAGTGTGAAGAGACCTGAAAGTGGCACATGGCAGCAGACTGTGGCGATGGAGACAGCAGCAATGGGAGGCCGTACAGGGACCATGACAGACTCTGGACTTGGCAGCAGCATGAGGAGGCGGTATATAGGGGCCCATGGCAGATTAGGGGCCTGGCAGCAGCTATGTGAGGCCCGTAATCTGCCTGCACCCTATGTCAAAAAATTTAACACACCAGCAGTGTGAAGAGACCTGAAAGTGGCACATGGCAGCAGAGTGTGGCGATGGAGACAGCAGCAATGGGAGGCCGTACAGGGACCATGACAGACTCTGGACTTGGCAGCAGCATGAGGAGGCGGTATATAGGGGCCCATGGCAGATTAGGGGCCTGCCAGCAGCTATGTGAGGCCCGTAATCTGCCTGCACCCTATGTCAAAAAATTTAACACACCAGCAGTGTGAAGAGACCTGAAAGTGGCACATGGCAGAGTGTGGCGATGGAGACAGCAGCAATGGGAGGCCGTACAGGGACCATGACAGACTCTGGACTTGGCAGCAGCATGAGGAGGCGGTATATAGGGGCCCATGGCAGATTAGGGGCCTGGCAGCAGCTATGTGAGGCCCGTAATCTGCCTGCACCCTATGTCAAAAAATTTAACACACCAGCAGTGTGAAGAGACCTGAAAGTGGCACATGGCAGCAGAGTGTGGCGATGGAGACAGCAGCAATGGGAGGCCGTACAGGGACCCATGACAGACTCTGGACTTGGCAGCAGCATGAGGAGGCGGTATATAGGGGCCCATGGCAGATTAGGGGCCTGGCAGCAGCTATAGGAGGCCCGTAATCTGCCTGCACCCTATGTCAAAAAATTTAACACACCAGCAGTGTGAGGAGACCTGAAAGTGGCACATGTTTGAGGCATGATTCATGGCGGATTTAGTCAGTTGTGTCAGGAACTGGTGGTTTGAAATCCAGACTAATCCACGCCTGATTCATTTTCACAAACGTGAGTCTCTCCACACTTTGGGTGGACAGTCGTGTCCTCCGCGGAGTTACAATACCTCCTGCCGCACTAAACACGCGCTCCGATGCCACGCTACTGGCCGGGCATGACAGCCTTTCAAGGGCAAATTCAGCTAGTTGGGGCCAAAGGTCAAGTTTCGTTGCCCAGTAGTCAAGGGGATTGTCTACCTCGGTTGGCAGGGTGCTGTCCAAGTAGGCCCAAGCCTGTTGTTTGAGCTCCTGCTCCAGGTCCACCTGATGCTGCTGCTGCTGCTGCGGCTGGTTAGTAGTTTCCTCACTGCGCTGGTGAAGAAAGCTACTCATCATCGACTGCAGACTGAGGCAGCCGCTGCTGGTGGAGCTGCCACTGCTCCTACCACCCCACCCCTCCCCTGCTGCCATGCCAGCGGAACGCGAGCGCACAGGGCCCACAGTGTCTGAGGATGGACGTTGGCGCACAAAGGCAGAGACCAACTGACTACATAGGTGGTTTTTATAGTACGTAATTTTGGCCTCCCTCTCAGCAGGTGTGAAAAAGGCCACCATTTTGGACCGGTAGCGAGGGTCCAACAAGGTGGACAGCCAAAAGTCATCCCTCTGTCTGATGGTTATTATTCGGCTGTCGCTACGCAAGCAACCGAGCATGCTATGGGCCATTTGTGCCAAGGAATGCGAGGGACTCCCTGCCTCCATCTCCACAGCATACTGCCACGGTGCGTCTGGGTCCTCTGTCTCCTCCTCCTCCTCCTCTACCAGATGCTCCTGCTCCTCCACTCCTGTCCGCTGAGTGGAAAAACCACCCATTTCACTCAATAATTCCTGAGCACAAATGTCCTCCTCTACCTCCTCCTCTTCTTCCTGTCCTGCCCCCACAGGGGTCATGTGGCGTTGAGATCTGTGCGCCACGTCTACCGCACCCTGACCAGCCATTGTTAACAGCATTTGTTCCAGGACGTGCAACAGAGGAATGACGTCGTTCATCCCATAGTCCTGCCGACTCACGAATAGCGTGGCCTCCTCAAAGGGCCTGAGCAAGCGGCAGGTGTCACGCATGAGCTGCCAATGGCTGACATCTAAGTTACACAGGGGAGTACCTTTATCCGCTTGTAACATCAGGAAATCGGTGATGGCCTTTCGCTGCTCGTAAAGGCGGTCTAACATGTGTAGGGTTGAATTCCACCTTGTTGCAACGTCGCAGATCAGGCGATGCTGTGGAATTCCGTTCTGCCGCTGCAGCTCAATGAGGGTGTTCTTTGCGGTGTAGGAATGGCTGAAATGCATGCACAGTTTACGTGACATTTTAAGGATGTCTTGCAGTGGGATGGTGGATTTTAGGAACCGCTTGACAACCAGATTGAACACGTGAGCCATGCATGGCGCATGGCACAACCTTCCTTGACGCAGAGCAGACACCATGTTCTTTCCGTTGTCAGTCAACATGGTTCCGATTTTTAGTTTGCGCGGAGACAGCCATCTGTCGATTTCTCTGTTCATTACACTCAGCAGTTCCTCCCCTGTGTGACTACGTTCGCCAAGGCATACCAGGTGCAGCACAGCGTGACACCGTTGCGCCCTGCACATGTGATATGCCGGTCGGGTAATGGGACTTGGCACGGGGGTGGCGGCTGAGGACACGGCGGAAAAAGAGGTGGTAGAGGCGGACATGCTTGCTGGACCAAGGACGTGCAAACGTGGAGGCAAAAGCGTCGTGACCTGTCCAAGTTGCTGGTGCGGCTGTGCCGGCACCACGTTCACCCAGTGGGCCGTAAATGACATGTACTGTCCCTGACCGTAGTTACAGCTCCACACGTCGGCGCTGCCGTGCACTTTGGCAGAGACCGACATGCTCAAAGACTGGCCCACCATCTCTTCTACATGTGAATGCAGGGCTGGCACTGCCTTTTGGGCAAAGAAATGACGGCTTGGCACTCTCCACCGCGGCGCGTCACAAGCCATCATTTCTCGGAAAGGTGCTGAGTCCACCAGTTGGAAAGGGAGGGACTGCAGCACCAGCAACTTGGACAGGAGGACGTTCAGCTTTTGCACCGTCGGGTGCGTGCTCGCAAACTGTTGTCTCTTGGATACGGATTCCAAGAAAGACTGTTGACGGAATCCGAGAAGAGGAGTAGCAGGAGAAGGAGCATCTGAACGAGCGGAAGATGCCAATGAGCGACAACTCCCCTCAGCAGAGGTGTTGGAGCCTTGACTGGCTGATAGAGGGCGATTGACGACGTCGGGTGACGGAGCAAGTAACGGAGCGAGTGATGGAGCGGGGGCTGGGGCAGGCAGAACCGCCGTATGTTTATCACGGTTTTCCCAGGCCACCGAATGGTGACGCTGCATATGCTGACGCAACGCTGTAGTCCCAACATGGGCCCCCTGGCCACGCTTGCATTTCTGGCCACATAGTCGACATACGGCTACGTTTACTTCCTCGGGCGGCTTGAGGAAAAATTGCCACACCACCGAGTAGGAAACTTTGCCCCCGCTACTCTTCACTGGCTGACTGCTACTTCCTCCGTGCGCACCGGCACCACTACTGGCCGTGGTGGTAGGCTGCAGTGGAGCTGGTGCTCTACTCCGTGGACGTTTGGCTCCACTGACACTGATGCGACCCTGCTGCTGTCTCCTGGGCAACCCACCGACTGTTTTGCTCGCTGCCAAGCTGCCACCCTCTTCTCCTGATGATGCGGAAGAAATTGCCTGATGACGACGAGGCTGCCAAGTGCGATCAACCTCCTCATCATCAAGTAGGGTCTCCGCCTCACTACTAGCCCCCTCGGCTGCGTCTGGGTCAGGAGACAGACCTGTCTCTAGACCGGCTACCGAGCCACTCTCCTCGCCAGTACTTGTTCGCTTGGCTGCTGAAAAGGCCGATGTCTCCCCCCGTTCCTGACCGCCCTCTGTTAGCTCTTCCTCACTGTACAGTGGGGCTGAGCCCACAGCATGCGATACTTCGCTTGGTGAGGGAACAGCAAAGGACAGGGGCAGGTAGAGGACACGTGATTTCAGTGGGCTTGGTCCCGGGCCATGCCAACTAACGGTTGTGTCTGACGTACCCACCGACCGTTGGCTGTAGGTGTCAGAGGTGACCTGGGAAGAGGAAGACGACCGAGCCAACCAATCAATGACGGCAGGGTTGTCGGTGGAGACACGACCGCTGGATGACACCGGGAGCACTGGCCTCTGGCTGCGAATACTGCTGCCTCGACCCCTTCCTCTGCTGCCACGTCTGCTCGCTCCTAAAACATTGCCTCCTCTGCCACTCCTCTGCATGTTGTCTGACATACTATTTAATTCAACGATTAGGTGTCCCTGAGTAACAATTCTCTGGCACTCAGTAACAATTCTGTCTGTCCCTGAGTATGAATTCTGTGGCCCTGAGTAACAATTCTGTGTCTGTGCGAGTAACAATTCTGTGTCTGTGCGAGTAACAATTCTGTGTCTGTGCAAGTAACAATTTTGTGTCTGTGCGAGTAACAATTCTCTGGCACTCAGTAACAATTCTGTCTGTCCCTGAGTAACAATTCTCTGGCACTCAGTAACAATTCTGTCTGTCCCTGAGTAACAATTCTCTGGCACTCAGTAACAATTCTGTCTGTCCCTGAGTATGAATTCTGTGGCCCTGAGTAACAATTCTGTGTCTGTGCGAGTAACAATTCTGTGTCTGTGCAAGTAACAATTTTGTGTCTGTGCGAGTAACAATTCTCTGGCACTCAGTAACAATTCTGTCTGTCCCTGAGTAACAATTCTCTGGCACTCAGTAACAATTCTGTCTGTCCCTGAGTAACAATTCTCTGGCACTCAGTAACAATTCTGTCTGTCCCTGAGTATGAATTCTGTGGCCCTGAGTAACAATTCTGTGTCTGTGCGAGTAACAATTCTGTGTCTGTGCAAGTAACAATTTTGTGTCTGTGCGAGTAACAATTCTCTGGCACTCAGTAACAATTCTGTCTGTCCCTGAGTAACAATTCTCTGGCACTCAGTAACAATTCTGTCTGTCCCTGAGTAACAATTCTCTGGCACTCAGTAACAATTCTGTCTGTCCCTGAGTATGAATTCTGTGGCCCTGAGTAACAATTCTGTGTCTGTGCGAGTAACAATTCTGTGTCTGTGCAAGTAACAATTTTGTGTCTGTGCGAGTAAGAATTCTCTGGCACTCAGTAACAATTCTGTCTGTCCCTGAGTAACAATTCTCTGGCACTCAGTAACAATTCTGTCTGTCCCTGAGTAACAATTCTCTGGCACTCAGTAACAATTCTGTCTGTCCCTGAGTAACAATTCTCTGGCACTCAGTAACAATTCTGTCTGTCCCTGAGTAACAATTCTCTGGCGCTCAGTAACAATTCTGTCTGTCCCTGAGTATGAATTCTGTGGCCCTGAGTAACAATTCTGTGTCTGTGCGAGTAACAATTCTGTGTCTGTGCAAGTAACAATTTTGTGTCTGTGCGAGTAACAATTCTCTGGCACTCAGTAACAATTCTGTCTGTCCCTGAGTAACAATTCTCTGGCACTCAGTAACAATTCTGTCTGTCCCTGAGTAACAATTCTCTGGCACTCAGTAACAATTCTGTCTGTCCCTGAGTAACAATTCTCTGGCACTCAGTAACAATTCTGTCTGTCCCTGAGTAACAATTCTCTGGCACTCAGTAACAATTCTGTCTGTCCCTGAGTAACAATTCTCTGGCACTCAGTAACAATTCTGTCTGTCCCTGAGTAACAATTCTCTGGCACTCAGTAACAATTCTGTCTGTCCCTGAGTAACAATTCTCTGGCACTCAGTAACAATTCTGTCTGTCCCTGAGTAACAATTCTGTCTGTCCCTGAGAATGAATTCTGTGGCCCTGAGTAAGAATTCTCTGGCACTCAGTAACAATTCTGTCTGTCCCTGAGTAACAATTCTCTGGCACTCAGTAACAATTCTGTCTGTCCCTGAGTAAAAATTCTGTGGCCCTAATAACGTTTCTGTGGCCCTAAGTAACAATTCTCTGGCACTGAGTAACAATTCTGTCTGTCCCTGAGTATGAATTCTGTGGCCCTAACTAGCGTTTCTTTGTCCCTAAATAACGATTCTGTGGCCCTCATTAACAAGTCTGTGTCCCTGAGTAATGGTTCTCTGTCCCTAAGTAACTTCTCTCTGTCCCCAATTCTCGTTTCTGTGGCCCTAACTCTGTCCCTGTCCCTAGTACAGAGCGGTCTGCCTCTGTTCAATGACTGCAGGCAAATGAAGATTTCCAAAATGGCCGCTATATATACCTCGACCATTACACAGTGCTGGCTGGCTGGCTGCTGATTGGCTGATGCGATCACATGTCGTTGAGGAATGCATTATGGGGCAGCGCGCCTTGTCTGCGCGCCTTCCCCGACATCCCCGCTCCGTCGCCGCACATGTCAGCCGCCATTTTCGGAAAAATTTCGATTCGCGCGTCCGAATTAGGCTGTTTTTCGGATTCGGCACGAATCGAAATTTTTCCGATATTCGACTCGAATTCCACTTCGGATACTTCGATTCGCTCATCTCTAGTCATCACTAATACCACTAAGGGTCCATTCACACAAGAACATGGTGCAGGAAACCTGTGTTCCATATGGGTTTCCTACACACGGTGGTTGTGCCATCTGTTGAGGGTGTCAATGTAATCCTGACAACACCCCAAATGTAGTTCTCAAACACAGTGCATTTACCTGCACCCAATCACATGCTACAGAAATACCACGTGATCCAGTTACAGTGTTTTTTTTAAACTAGTACATGCACTACTTTTGGCGTGATCCAGTGCAATTTCTTCCCATTCAAATAAATGGGTTGAAAATCAAATCACACAGGAATGCAAAGCGCATTCCTGGCATTCCTGTGTAATTCCGGTGTGAACCGGCTCTAAATTACCACTGACAAGCTGTACATATTTACTGCCAACCCCAAACTTTCAACTCTTTTTTATTAAAGTTTTTCAAGACAATAACAGAACAGTCTGTTTGTAACAGTAGTCGAAAGAGGATCACGTTTGTCAGAGTTATGCAGAATAAATTCAACAATTACATATGACTATCTGATATTTGTATCAGGAACATATCTATACGCAAGAGGTTAGCAGGTATACTGCAAACTTAACACTCAGAACATGGCTATGCACATTTCGTTTCCCAAGATGACACATATGATACACAAGGAATGGAATTTTATCCATTACCAAAACAGTCGAGCAGAAATTTAACCAAGAAAAGAAAAAAATGAAATAATAAAAAAAAATAGAGCAATAAATCCACATACATTAAAAAGAAATTAAACAAAAATCTAACAAATCCAACAGAATTCAGCAAACTTCCAACATCCATTCTATATGATACCTCAACCCCAAACTTTCAATTTAAACGATTTCTGTATGTTACCCAAATGCCATATGAAAACCCCTCACCCCCCATTTTTTTATTATCATTTATTATTTTTGCTATGTCTCAGTGGCACAGATCTCCCATGGCAGTGCCTTGCCTTTCATGGCTTTTTCGGCAATAGGTGCCTAGTATTTTATTAAGTGTTCTTGCATGGCAAGACCACTTACTGTTATCTCACATATATATTCTTATTATTATAGCCAAATTTACCACCCTAACTCCTCCCACAGTTTTTACACTACATAGACAGTAATATACCGAAACGTGCGGGATGTTCCCGATTGGTGTGCTATTACTTTGTGGAACGTTTCACCGAATGGTTCATGAAATATCAGCGTTTTTGTGGTGAAATTGGTCCCATAGGAATGAATGGCGGAATGTTCAAAACTGGAGTGGGAGCTGACAAAAGCTAGAGTGTGAGCTGAAAAATCAGGACATGATTTCTAAACTGCCATCACTCCCTCATTTTCAAGCCCACCTACACAAATCTTATATCAAAACATTTAGCTATCCCTGCTGCCACTAAAAATGTCCACGGCTAAGCCATAGTCCTGATAGTTTTCACAATATAACCATTTGTTTGCAACTCACGTCGCCCATTGACATTCATTGAAACTCCACTCTAGCCACCTCAAGTTTGAAGGGCAATTTCTAAACTGTGATTGTGCCGTCATTTTTAATATTTCAGAGACTTACTATGCATCAAAATGTAGGTCTGGTTCTTGTGATTCTCACAATATAAAGCTCTTCAGTGTAAGAGTTACAATTTTTAAACTACAACCGTATGAAGATGGCAACCGCCAGTGAAGTGAGCAAGTTGGAGCAGTTTGTTTTTAACCGCTCTTCTCTGCCTTTGCTGTAGAGTGAGTTGCCATAGGAACCCAGGTGTGTGAGAAGGTAGCAGAGTGACAAGTCACTCCACCCAGTTACTCCGTCCACTCCACTACTGGTGGAGGCAAGAACACGTCACACAATTTCCCCAGAAATTGTAACTTTTCTAGTTCCCTCTATTGTGTATTATTTGTCTTGCACTAGATTGCATTGTATTATTAGATTTGCATATCTGCTAACATCTGGTGGTAGTTCAGTGCCACACTTTTTATTGTGTATAATTCAATAGTGCAGCGCTAGGATACATTAAAAATGTATGTGAAATACAACAGTGCAATGCAAATATATCAAACTCGTATGTGCCAGCACAAACTGAAAAAAATAAACCAAAGGAATCCAAATGTAAAGCCAAGAACTGTGAATCCAGTGGTTCTTTGATTATGAGAGAAATGACAGACATGGATACCACACGCCACCAAACTTCCTAATGATAAATCCCAGAGCACCTCATTGTACAATATAGGGAGGCTTACCAGAATCAGATGACCCCCAGTTAAGAGTGGTCAACCAGCACTTGTGTATCAATTAAAGATATCCAACTTTTCTCAAAACCACATGTCAAATGAGGGTACTGCTGCGTTATATCAGATCACTGTGCATATATACTGAGTTGGACATAGTATCATGAAAAAGAAAAAAAAAACACTCTTCATAGTGTGACCCCGATTAAAACACCAATTTAATGTGGTAAATGCACTTATAATGAAAAGATGATAACCAGGCACTTCATCTCATATAAACAACTCATGTTCCAGAATCCAAGATGGCCACTGCGGGATCATGTATGCGTTGTGGCATGCGGCATCTCTGCCCCTTTTTTTAATCGGGATTACACTATGGAGAGCATGTCTTTTCTTTTTCATGATACTATGTCCAACTCAGTGTATACTGTATGCACAGCGATCTGATATAATGCAGCAGTACTATGATCGTTTGGCATGTGGTTTTGAGGAAAGCTGGATATCTTTGATTGACCACTCTTAATTGGGGGTCATATGATTCTGGTAAATCATCTGGTGGCGTTTGGTATCCACATCTGTCATTTCTCTCATAATCGAAGAACCACTGAAATCCCAGTTTTTGGATTCACATTTTGATTCCTTTGTTTTATTCTTTCAATTTGTGGTGACACAAAAGAGTTTGATATATTTGCATTGCACCATTGCATTACACATACATTTTATTTATCCTATCACTGCACTATTGTTTTGTGATGTTTATTATGCTACTGTATGTGTTATAGTATTGAGCTAGCTGATATGTTTTTTTAACATCCAACAGAGCCCTAGCACTTTTTCTTGTTCTTATTTATTGTATAAATTTGCAACATCCCTCTGTTCCCCCTACTGTTAAGTACTAGGTAGTATAGTATTTAGATAGGCCCTCCCTTTTTTACCACGCTCCCTAAGTAGAATCGCTAGCTTCATAGCAGATATTAGGCTGGAAAAGTCATTGTATTTTAAATGTTATAAGACTAGAAAAACATCCTCTGTATTGTACTTGAGAAGCAAAATTGTGTTGGATTCAACTTGCTGTATGTGTCTTATTGGACAGTTAAGCTGTCTATGGGAACGGCTGAATCAGCATGTGATCATTTTGTCCAGACAGATTGAAGTCTTTGAAGGTATGTCAGTGCATAAAGCTTCAGCTGAGACAGAGAAGCAAAAAGTACAATTTCTAAACCTTAAATGACCTGCTGTCTGCAAAGTTTCAGGTGTTTAAGAAAGCATATGGTCTTTTCTGCACAGTATTCTGAGTAAGCACATGGTTCAACATGGACTCTGATATCTGCTTTCATAGCACTGCCTTTAGCAACTGAGAATCAGTTTACAGTCTCCAGCATTACTCTAATGTGTCTGTTTAAAGAGTAACTCTACTTTTGTTGAGAAAAAACATTCCCCTCTGAGTGTTCTATGTACATTGCAAGGATTTTAACAAACTTTTTTGCAGATTCCTACCTTTTGTTATTCTGAAGAAAGAGCTGTTTGTTTCCATGTGCTGAGTGAATCTGTATGGGAGTGGCTTCATAATTATCAGTCAACTGCTGCACTTGAGGGTCTTTAATGAGGAAAATTGCAGGGTCTGCATCCCTTTAGACGTAATTTCCTATTGGGAGTATCTCATCAAAAATTACATTCTTGTTGCAGGTGATGCCTGAAATCTGATTTGTATCTTAGTGCAAACTTCTGGGAAAATCCATGAGCCAATCACATAAGCAGGACATGATGTTTCAAGGGTGTTCTGTACACATTCTGTGTACAGAACACCTACAGGTAGTCAGATTGCATTGCATTTTACAGAAAATTACAGTGTTGCAGATTGAAAGGGAAAGGTAATGTTTAATAACATTCAATTACAATATGACTTGTGTTGCAATTATATATGCCATACTATTTTTTTTATTTGCTATTTTTTTCCCACAAAAGTGGAGTTACTCTTTAAACTCATTCAAGGAATGTATTTCTACTGTCTTGGCTTTCTGCTTTTTACAGACATCTGATTTTCTTCATAACCCATGCAAACTGCACCCATAACTGCATAAAAATATAATAGCATTTCTCTGTAGTCAGTACAAGACAGTAAATAACCTTCTCTTCCCAAGATGGAACTGATTTTCAAAATAAAGATATATCTGCTAAACCCTAACAGAAAGCTAAACCTTCTTTTAAAGCAGTGTTTCTTTTTTGAGTCAAAGCACCCTTTAAAATTATGCATAGTCGCAAGGCACCCCATTCTAAAATGTAAAAACTAAACTAATAAACACACTTTTGCACTCTGGTACTGAATAGTATTGCATTGTTCTCCCTTGGTTGCTCTCCTTCACTCACCTAATGTTATCCCAGGGGAGGCGGGGAAGGAGGGGCAAACAAGGATGCTGTGCAGGCCCCTAACACCCCCCTTATCCACCAATGACAGCGGCTAGAAGGTAGTAATGGTGCACAATGAAAACAGCATGGTATTGTGTAACTAAAAGGCAGGCTTGATCCACCTGCTGGCTTGTATAAGATTTTTGGGCCATTTATAGGCATTTTGCCAAGGAACCCTTGAAGAAATCTGAAGGCACTCTGGTTAAAAAATGCTGCTTTAAATTATACTAAAGGCAAACCTTTTTTTTTTGGAGAGTGGAGAGGGATTAGGTTTTTATTGCTCTCAGTAACCCTGTTGGAGAGATTCACCCTCTATTTGTCCTGCTTACATTAGTTGTGAAAGTAAACAAAAATTGAAAAAATTTTGGGTTGTCCTTAGAAAAGAGGTGAAATCTTTCAATGCATTACAACTCTCTTTTACTCTTTAACCATTTCCCTCCCAGCCTATGGCCAGATGGCGGCCGGCAAAATCCTTCAGCGTTCCGGGTGGATGCCATATGGCGTCCTCCTGGGCATGCGCAGTTTGCGAGCCTGCAGAGCCGCGGACACAGCCGATGACAGATCTGAGTGCCGGCCCCGTTGCCGGTACCATGTGACCTGCTGTGACCAATCACAGCAGGTCACATGACAGTTGTATACAATGGATGGCTTCATTCATGCCATCCATTGTATACTAGTGTGCCTAGCTGTGAATGGTCACAGCGATCACATGCACAAGCTGGGCCAATCACAGCCCAGCTGTGTCATGTGATTAGCCATGGCCAAATCACAGCTAAGCACAAAAAAAAAAAAGCCCTGAATGAATTGATGTAATTCAGGTAAATGCTTGCTTATAGCAAAGTAATTCTTTGCTATAAGCAAATTGTAAAAAAAAAAAAATACTGATCACTTTCCCAAAGTAGTACAATGTTACTATGGTAACATTGTACTACTTTGGTCATAGTGAAATATGAAAAAAAATCTTAAAAAAAGAAAACAATTTAATAAAAAATTAAAAATAATTTTTTTTAAAAAAATTAAAAAATTTTTTTTCATACTGTCACCAGTCAGTGTCCCTGATCACCGCCATGCCAGTTATATGATGATGCTGTACTGCACTGGTGACAGTATGTAAAAAAAAAAATAGTGAAAATAATTTTTGTAATTTTTTCATTTTCCGAAAAATTGTGACAAAAAAAATACAACTTCAAAAAACTCGCCATTCCTCTTATGAAGTACGTCGGACTGTCTACTCTGCAAAAAGGGGTCATTTGGGGGATATCTGTACTGTTCTGACATTCTTGGACCTCAAGAAATTAGATTGGCTGTCAGTACTTCAGGTTTGATCAATATTCAGATCTATACCATAGTTTGTGAACTCTATAACTTTCCTACAAACTAAATAATACATCCTAATTTGGGTTATTTTCACCAAAGACATGTAGCAGAATACATCTCGGCCTAAATTTACGAAGAACAATTATTTATTTGCAAACATTTATAACAGAAACAAAGAAAGCGTGTTTTTTTTTTCAAAATTTTCGGGTTTTTTTTGGTAATTTAGCAAAAAATAAAAACCCCAGCGGTGATTAAATACCACCAAAAGAAAGCTCTAGTTGTGTGAAGAAAATTATAAAATTTTAGTTTGGGTACAGTGTTGTATGACTGCACAATTGTCATTCAAAGTGTGAGAGCGCTGAAACCTGAAAAATAGCATGGGCAGGAAGGAGGTAAAAGTGCCCAGTATGGAAATGGTTAAAAAAAGTTTGCCTATAGTTATACTTTAAGTTTAAGAGAAATATGAATCTAACAGGTCGGAAATGTCCAATATTTTGTTTGATCTTTGGAACAGGACAAAGCAATGCATAACTTTTGAGATGAAACATGTATTGATAAAAAGAAGCAAAGCTCATTACATTCTTGGAGACCAAACCACAAGTCAATTTATCAGAACTGTATGAAATCACTCAACATCACTCAACATCTACCAGACACCAGAGATGTTTCTGCTCAAAGTGTTCCACTCTTAGCGAACAATTTATAGGGGCTTATGCAGAGCCAGAGGCCACCAAGGAGTAGGCCACCTTTGCAAAAAATAAAGCAGAATTGGAGATAGAAGCCTCTGACATCCAAGCTCAAGCTGCTTGCAAGAGAGCAAAAGAAACAGCAGAAGCTGCCTACAAGGAGGCAACTTCAGAATTCTTTGATTTGTTCAGCATAGAGGGAAAAGTCTTTGTCTTATAAACTACAAGCCTGTGCTGGTTCAGTGCATACTCCAATAAGATCAACTTGTTGTTATGATGTCATCATTGAACCTTTAGAAGGAACACAGTGGGTTTCATTTCCTATGCCCATCGAGTGAAATGTAAATGCTTAATGATAAAGAGGAGATTCCTACACCAGAAAATGCATTTTCTGAACTTCACTTAAGCCATTTAGCTGACTGCATTGTTCCACGTGATGATGATGCCAAAATCATGCTCCTGTTGGGAATAGACATTCTGGGAGTATACAAGGTACATCAGCACAATGGTAGGGGTGATGAACCCTATGCAGACCTAGGTTCGGTAACCTCAATCCATACAACCTCAAGCCTCAGAGAAAGTACTTTCCAATAAAATCATCATCATACAAGGAAGTTAAGGCTACATTAGAGAACTGCCTTGTCTTTATCTCAGTAAGACAGCTTTCAAAATACTAATGACATTAGCGAGACTGAACCTTCATCAGGTATCAAAAATATACTAACACTGAAATCCTGCACAACAATACTGATGTTCGTGGACTGTCTGGTTAGTAATTATAAATCACTTCTTAGATGCTACAGAGTTGCACACCTTAACATTTCTTCAGATAGAGAATTCCAGTGGGAACTCTAAAGACTTTGGTTGTACATTCCTGCTAAAGTTTTTACTTAGGTTGCAACTTAACCACAGATCCATCCATTAAGATCCAATATTATACAGCTGCCAACTCAAGTGTCATGCCAGGAACCCTGTCAACAAATAAATGTCTAGGAAGTTCAAAAGAGTCACGTACAAATAGCCATTATCAAGCACACATACTCCTAGATTTCTCAGGGTGTTTTTTCAAACAACTTGCTAGCATCATAGCAGACTGTGATCTGGGAAAGCCATTGTCTTTTTACACTTCAAAAGACTGGAAAAACATTCTCTGCATTTTTCTTAAAAAGTATAATGGTGTTGGATTCAACTTCAGTATCTTATTAGAGAGTTAAGCCTGCTACACTTGTAAAGCCAGGTGTGTTAATTGAAAAAAAAACCTGACAGACTGCCATACTAACACACGTGATGTTAGAGTGGCACAATCTCCCCCACTGTGCCTTTGTTTTCTGACAGGGGGGCTCCTGTCCCGCCAGAACACACTGATCAGCGCTCATAGCCATTGGCTGCATGTGTTGGTAGGATGCTGGTTTTCCAGTATGTTCCTTCAACAAAAGTCAGTTGTTAGAGCTGCTTCTGTTGGAAAGAAAGCTGTACACACTGACCAAATGCCAGATAGTTTCTGTTGAACCGGACAATACCAGGCAGTATTTTTATGTGTGTGTATCCAGTCCTAGCCACTCTGCAGGGTCTGCTGAAACAGCATGTGGTAATATTGTCAGAACTGTCTGAGATCTACGGAGGCATGTCAGTAAATAAAACAGAATTTGAGACAGGATACCTAGTAACTATTTAAATGGCATTGGCTATCAAGACCCCCCCATTTGACTTCAATACAATTTGCCTCAAAGTACAGATTCACCAAATATTTTTCATGACTGGCTGACATCCATCTTCCCAGAAAGTGAATCAAAGAATCTTTTGTGCCAATTTCAGGGGTTCGTCAACCCAACATTTCAGGCTATATTCACAATAATTGGAAGGCTAATGAATCTCCCCAGTAATAAAGAACTAAAATAAAATAATATTAATAAGTACCATATATATATATATTATTTAACATTCTATGTAAAAAAAATATGTATTACATTATGAATGTATTCTTATTGCAGGTTGCAAAATAAGTTAACAACTTTTCAGTATGTGTAATTTCTCAGTATTGGCAGTTAGGCCAAGATTCTGTGACCCTCTGGAAAAATTGTTGCTACTTTTTAAGGAAACAAACACATGGATCTTAAGCAAGAATGGCATCACTCAAATGCAACAACTTTTTCATTCATAGGCAATGTAAAGTTAGTTTAAATTAAATTGAACTAAATTACTTTTTTGTTCATGGAACCAAAAGAATTGGGAACTTTTGACCTGAGAGGAAGGCACAACAAATTGACCCTCAGAGAGACAGAATTTAACTAATTTCTCTAACAGCTAGTTTTAAAATGACATAGTGTTGGTGAAGTTGTTAAGAATTTGTTCTATCAAACTAAGTAGGTTGTTCTAAATCTAAAAAGAAAAATGCACAGTTAATAAGCAGTCAAGAGAGCATCTTCCTTTGGGGAGCAAGAATGAAGACAGATTCCTAACAGACAAGCACGTCTAGGAAAGTTAATCAGTTATACTGTTGTACCGTACTGTATTTTTGTCAAAGGCAGGCATTCACTTATTACAAACTTAGTTTTTCGCCAGTAATAGAAATAGTATTTATGGTAACAACAGTTTTGAAAAACAATTTAGATGTTACGTGGAATGTTTCTAGCAACAGACTTCAACTAGCTTATATACTGTATTCTGATAAGCACTTCTTTAGCAGGTTGAAATGCTTTGTGTTTCTTGGCACTGCATTCTCATTATAATTTCTATACACTATACAAATGGGACTTTTTAGGTGCCAATAAAGGTAGAAAATATAAGCTAAAATATATATGTTTTTACTGCAAAAAATGTTAAAAAGAACATATGTTTACAAATATATGCCGTATATATACTGTTGAATAGAATTTATTTAGATGGGGATATTCACACCATGTTGACAGTCCCCTTCTAAACTCTCATACCACCACTTTCCTTTTATATGTAAGTACTCATTTTTACACAGTATACATGTATATAGCGTTAGAGTATTGAATCTGTGAATGGAGGACACACTTTAATGCATTATCCATTGAAAAGAATGAGTAAGGCAATGTTCACACCAAGACAAACACTTCAGGGCAACTATCCAAGTAGGCACCTCATCCCAGATGGTTCCTTTCCAGTTTATATTTAATATACTTCCTGCATTGTTTGAAAGAATCTACTTTTCTAGCCTTTTTGGGTTTGCAGCTTAGTCTAAATAGAGCAAAGGGTGAGTGATAGAATAGGGTTAAGCATCAGTTTGATCTGAACCCAGCCTGTTCACAGTTAGGCAAATGGTCAAACAAACTGGCCAGACTTTGCCAGTTCATTGCTCGATCCTCTAGCTACTGAAACCAGACATCTTTCACTTAGTGGTAGAGTCACAACCACTTTTATATTTCAATATTTTTATTGAAAATCTGTAGAAACAGTATACATAAATATAGAAAACATAACCCACCTACATGAGTTGTAGTAAAACAATCAAAGTCATGGAATAAATAGTTACATAATATATCGACCAATAATGTAGTGAACGATAAACTGGAAGCCCCAATAGGGTATAGTCGAGTTTAAGCAACTATTCCATCAATCAAAAGGTGTGGGTATTATCATATAAACAATTAACAAAGGTAGAGAGACCAGAAATTAAAGAATGAACTGAAAAAGAGGGAAAAGAATAAATCTGAAAAGAGGAAAAAGAGAGAAAGAAAGAAGTCCATTAACCTCCCTGGTGGTATTCCCGAGTGTAGCTCGGGGTAAAGTTTCAGCACCACAAGCGGTAACCCTGAGCTACACTCGGGAATACCCTGCAGAGCTGCTCCCCGATCTCTTCTTCACTTACCTTGTCCTGCGCTCCCGCGATGTCCCTCCTGCAGTGTCCCCGGCAATGTCCTCTGGCCAACTGTCGGGACGTACGGGGGACGGAACTGGCGGGAAATTTGAAAGTTGTAAAAGTGACATTCACTACATTCACTAAAATCACATAGTTAAACATTACTGTATCAAAGCATTTCACATACATTTTGTCCCGAGTGCTTTGTCCTGTGCCCTGCCTGCATTTTTACTGTTCTTTCAGCCTGGAAACTCAGAAAAGTCCATGGCATCTAAAAAGCGTCCCTTTAGGTCAAAAGCGGTTTTAGACCGACTAGAGAACAGCGATAGTAAATTAGAACCACTTGCAGAATTGAGTGATAATGATTTGTGGGGAAATTCGTTATCAGACACTGAAAACGATTTTGCGACTTTGCTCAGTGATGTGCGAACTTAGCTCTCTATTTCAAATTTCAGTGTTTTTGGTCTGATTATATTATTTATTTACATTTATTATTATTATATTATTATTTTTATGATTATTTATTAAATTAGAATTTATGATTTCGTGTTTCATATTTTAGCATACCCGGGATGTTTACTAGATTCTTGTTCGGACAGATTTCAGTGAGTTATTCCTAAAAATTACAGGCCTACAATAAAAAAAATACATATTTCCATGCAAAAAAATGTACCGCTTTGAGCACAGAAATATGGACATAATCAGACCGCTAGGGAGGCTACGTAACAGAGATATACCTAATCCATGGTTCCCAGTTGTGCTCAAATTTAGAGGTATTATTGTTAATTATACTAGCAAGTTTATCATTAATCATAATCCAATTAAGTATCTGTTTGACCAAGTCCAGCGGAATTGTTGACTGTTTCCAAGTAATTCTTTCCGCCAATAAAAGATAAAGAATTCATTTAACTGACTTCTTAGGAATATCAGTGGGAAATAGATGAAATAAGATTACTTAAGGGGATCTGCATGAATTCCCGTTACCGAGTAAATGAAGTTAAATAAACGGATCCAAAATCTATTCATCACAGGACATTTCCACCATATGTGGAGCATAGTACCCTCTTGTCCGCAGTGTCGAAAACAGCTGGGTGACACAGATGGGTAAATTTTAGCAAGACGTGTAGGAACTGAATACCATCGAAGAAGCGTTTTATAGTTAGATTCAATAAGTGTGGTGTTAATCGAGATTTTAGATAGAGCATTAACTCAAGTCCAAGTGTCCAAATCTAGGGAACTATTCAAATCCCTTTCCCTCTGTATCATATAAGAAAGCTTAATATGTGGATCAACAAGGGAAGCATAAATATTAGATAAGCGACCTTTCACCATCCCAGTAGCCCCGTAGGAGATTTCTAGAGGGATAAGTATACAGGGTTCTATTAGTAATTTGAGTTTACTAGTGATAAAAGATATAATTTGATGATAGTGAAAAATTTCACTGGAGGGCATCTGACATTTTGTCTGAAAATATTGGAGAGAACGAGGACGAAGTCCATCCAAATAGTCTCCAATACGCAAAAAAACCTTATTGATCCACCATTGAAACACAGATGGTGTTAGACAGGGTGTAAACTTAGGGTTACAAAAAACTGGGGCTAGAGGGTATGTAGGGAAAATAAAGGCTTGTGGGCCCGCCATCTATCCCAGATCGTTAAAGAGTAGGACAACATAGGGCAAAGGATGGGAGGACACAACTGACTGGGAAGCCACATGAGGGAGCCAACAGCAAATGGGCGGCAAGATAGGACCTCAATGCCAACTCACTGAGGTACATAGCCCCTAACGGTAGTACAGGAGAGCTGTGCTATCTGAGCCGCATGAAAATAAGTCATAAGATTAGGAAGTCCCAAACCTCCATACTTTTTTAGGGAAAATAAAGTTGAATTATTGACCCGAGGACGTTTACCTCTCAATATAAATCTAAAAACGGTTGATTGTAATAGTAAAATTTCCCATCTGGGTACCATGATCGGCAAAGTCCAAAAATAATATAATAGTCTCGGTAAAAAAGTCATTTTAATGGAATTATTCTACCAAACCAGGATAAGGGAAGATCCGCCCAGTCATGTAAGTCAGTCTTAAGTCGTTTAAAAAGAGGGGGGTAATTAGCATTATATAGCGACGAGAGCTGAATCCCTATTTAGGGGATAGAGCAAGGGGCCCATTGAAAATCAAAGTTGTCCGAAGATATTGAACCTCTGAATTAGGTAAAGAAATATTTAAAGCAATTGTTTTAGAGGAATTAAGAGTAAGACCCGAGGAAAATAGAAAATAGATGAATTAAATGAAGGAGACTAGGTAGAGA
This sequence comes from Staurois parvus, assembly GCF_062004578.1. NCBI lineage: Eukaryota > Metazoa > Chordata > Amphibia > Anura > Ranidae > Staurois > Staurois parvus. The sequence continues at coordinate 705,491 of NW_028318646.1, read as the reverse complement.
TGTTGGAGGGACAGATATATACATAAGGACATCGTCAGCAAATAAGGCACATTTATGATCTCGTTGGCCACAGTAGATACTAGAAATAGCAGGGTCAGAATGGATAGCAATGGCAAGGGGTTCCATTGCCAGTGCAAAAAGTAGAAGGGAAAGGGGGCAGCCCTGTCTAGTACCTCTCTCGATAGATAGAGGGGCTGATTTGTATCCATGAATAGGGACCTGAGCTGAATTATTATTATTATTATACAGGATTTATATAGCGCCAACAGTTTGCTCAGCGCTTTACAATATAACGGGAGACAATACAGCAACAATACAGTTCAATACAAGAGAGAAAGGAGGGCCCTGCTCCTTGGAGCTTACAATCCAGAAGATGGATTATGATATAGAGCAATATATAAAGTAAAAAAGGAAGGGCCAAACGCACCCACCATCTGAAAGAGATAGTCCCAAGATAAGCTTTCGAAAGCTTTATGGAGATCTAATGATAACAGTAGGACTTCCCTCGGTAAGGATTTGTCCCAATTGGATTGTACAGCTGACAGCAGTGCCAAAGTTCAATGAATTTGATCTAGAGTTTGTCGACAGCTAATATATCCCGATTGATCATCATGAATATAAAGGGCTAAACATTTATGAAGTCATAGTGCCAAAACTTTAGTAAGGAACTTGAGATCACAATTAATTAAGGAAATAGGCACAACAACTTTTAAATGACAGATTCTCACTGGCTTCTGTTTGAGAACCTAAACAAGTTGATGGGGATCCCAGTTGATGTTATTGACCAAATATGGTTTTTGATCAATGATATCACACAGGGACCCAAGTGTTGTTCACATTCTAGCAACATCGGGAACCTGACATTTGTGATGGGTGTTGTGGTCGGATAGCATTGTTGTGACAGTGGGTATACATATCATCGGGTGTCATTCATCATTATTTAAATGGATCTACAACACAGAAGGTTGGGTTGATATCAGGAGTGTTTCTTTTATTTTTTTTATTTTTTTTTATACTATATATATTTAAGATATATATGCCTCCCTAGGTGAATGAGTAAAGAGGACATTGTACTCCTTAAATAAAAATTGTCACCCGAATGTAAATCTGATATCAATCACATTGTCCAGCAATGTAGCTCAAAATCAATCATGATGAGCAACACCTGATGATGTGTAAATGATGAATCACTGCCATGACAATGTTGCTTCACCTTTATTCCCATCACAGATGACAGCTGCTCAATGCCACTGGAATGTGATCACCTATTATCACCACTAATGAATAGATTCCCACCAGCTTCTGTTTGAAATTGTAAATGAGTCAGAGGGGATCCCAGATAATGTAATTGACAAAATATGGTCACAACCATATAAAGCTTGCCCCTCATGCAGCCTGCTGATTGCATCAGATTAAACATTTTCAGGAGCAGGGTGTTCTTGGTAAATTAGGCCTGTTATTATTTCCTGTTGATTTTGATTTGATTTTAGGAAGGAGCCAGGTCTTTCTACAGATCTATAAATTACTAATGAATGGTAGATGGACAATTGAAATAAATAGATGTACACATTTTGGTACTACTATAGTACCTTGATCCTTGGGTTGCCAGGTAGGGCATCATCAGATCATTTAAATCTACATCTCCATTATAGATTGTACTCATGAATACAGAGTGGTTTTGGGGCCAGATCAGCACTTCCCTGAATTTGCAATGAGATATCTCAAATAGATGAAAAGACATAATCATCCTGTTAATCTTTCCACTTAAATGACAAAAGTTCCTCACTATGCAAAGTTGCTGATTCCCATGTTTTGCTGAGTCTTTGAGAAAATCCTTGGCATTTTGAACACATTATACCACTAAAGCTGCAGTTTGTTGGGAAAAAGGTGTCTAAAAGTGGAACACTAGAATATGAATTGTCTACATAGAGATGGTATCCCTGATAAAAAAAGGTGACATAAGGTTCCACACTATTCTTCAGTTGCTCCCCATATAAGATGGGCATCCAGCTAGCTATCTCTCCCTTTGTAAATTTGTAAATTAAAAATGTAACCTATGCCTCTCTCATGCAGTTTATACTCCCAGTAAGTGGCTAGTTATTGAGACATATTTATTTTAACTCTTCCTGTGAATTCAATATTCATTAATATGGACATATTTCTGGTATGTATACATTTCTGAAACATTTATTAAACAAAAACCGATGAATGACCTATTTTTGTGGAGCTTATCTAATGTGAGGGCACATCTGGGAGGACATAGAGAATTGTTAAAATGCATCAATCCTATTATTATTATTATATCATTATTATTATACAGGATTTATATTGCACCAACAGTTTGCTCAGTGCTTTACAATATAAAGGGACCCCTGAGGCACAGGCTGCATTTGGGACCCTTAGGGACTTTTCACATCATTATTATTATTATACAGGATTTATATACAATATAAAGGGAGACAATACAGCAACAATACAGTTCAATACAAGAGGGATAGGAGGGCCCTGCTCCTTGGAGCTTACAATCTAGGAGCATGTCGTGAGCATGACTGAAGAATATACAGTATAGGTATATAGTGAAATGGGTGCGTGTGCCAATATTATTGCAGTTCGTTTTTTTTTGGTGGATCCTTCGTTTAATATTAGGCTGAGAAATGCTTTAAATTCTGAGACAGTGTATGGCTGTCAAGTTGAGACCAGAGAAGGTGTCAATAGCCTTAGATGGAACAGCCTTCACGCAGATGCACAGAACACCAGTGCATCCCATACAGGCAAAGATGGCCGCCACAAGTATATGCATAGATATGCCCTTGTTAACAAGGCCTGATATTTTTCACAGGGAACTCCTGAACCACTGAATTAGAGGTAGTCAATGTACTGCTGCTTTATATGGGTTCATACTGTGAATCTAAACCTAACTGTGAGGTCTCTCCACTGCTCTCATCAGTCCTACTAAGAATTTATGTGCCCACTAACTACTGTACTATACAAATATACAGTGTGTACAAAAAAGAACAACACTGGCGCTGACTGCAACTTTTTTAAGGGAAACCCATGGTGGTTGTGAGAGTCTGTGGGTGGGGAGTTGGAATCTTGGTGGGCATTGTTCATTGTGACTGACAGTGATCTGCTTGCTGGATGGCTTGAAGGACAATTGGGTTTACATCATGGGCCATTTTGTGCCTTTTTGAATTTTTTTACAAATGACTTGTCAAAAGTGTGTGTTTATTTGCTACTTATGTACTTTTTGTGGATAAGTAGGGGTATGCACACTTTGTGGGGGTCCCCTTTTTACATATATAGCAGAGCCTCATCTTGACACAGGTGAAGGGAATCCTCAGCTTGCTCTGTCCACAAACAGAATGAAGCAGCCAGGAGCTGGCATTTGCTGGCAATATAAACAGCATTGTTTCTTTGTAAATGTGAGTTTTGCTGTAGTAGGTTGCACACATCACACAGATGCACCACTTCACAGGCAGATTCAGGGCATCCCCCTAAGTATGGCCTTTAAAGGAATTTAACATTTTTAACCCCTTACCACCACCTGTACACATATATGTGGCCTCACTGATGTGGGTCTTCTTCCATGAGGCCGTATGTATGTATACATGTGTTTTTGCTGCAAATGTGCTGACCAAGAGACCTAGGTTTTGTACTAATGATTGGGAAACGGGAGACCTAGTTCCTGGTCACCTGATCATTGTGATGGCTTCTGACTGGCTATCACAGGGATCAGTCACAGTACAGTACAGTTTTTTTTCTGCTCTGAATGGAGAGAAAGATATGAAAAATCTTAAAATCATAAGAAAAATGAAAACATAAATAAATGCTTGTAAAACAAATAAGATTTAAAACAAATAAATCGGGGGCAGCCGGGACCGCCGAGCATTTGTAGCTTCTGCCCCCTCTCAGACGTACCCGCTCCTCCAGGACGCCAGCTGAGCCTGCAGCCACCCAGTGCCCCAAGCAGTAGCAGCAGCCCTGAGCTGGCAGAGGAGCTGCTCCAACTCAGCCATACTGCCAGCAGAAAAGCTACAACTCTTCTAGGCTCCTTCTACCAAGCTTCTTCTTCCAACTTCCCCACTGGACTTCATGGGATTGGACACTCCTTTTCCCCCCTGTGAACCCTCCCAAAAATCCCTATCCAATCAGGTAAGCCATACTCTCAAACTTCCTGTATCAAGGTTTTATTTAGGTCAGTGTTAGGGTTAGTGTCAAGGTCAGGGTCAAAGGTAAAGGTTAGGGTCAAAGGTCAGTGTCCGTGTATTTTAGATAGGGTTTTAAAAAAAATTTTTGAAGTTAGTGTCAGTATGTTTTCAGTAGGTTGAAAAAAACCCCAAAATGTGCACTTTTGTTTCTGGGCCCTACTACAGGTACAGACAACAAATAACATACATACATAAATAAATACACCTGCATAAACACATATCACTGCTATCACCTTGTCAAGAGCAGGAGAATTTATTTTGGGTTGTTTTTTGGTATTAGGTAATGGTAATAGCAAATAATAGCTAAATTTATATATATATATATATATATATATATATATATATATACAGTTTATACGTATATATACACATACACAGTATATGCTCTTATTATTTTGTGACAGTTTTCGTTTGATAGTGAAGAAAAAAATTCTGGAGATATCCATTACTTTTTATCAACAAATGAAAGCTGAATTTGACATGAAACAACAAGGTATAATCCACCTGGATACACTAAGTATTGTGATGATATGTACAGTTTTACATAACACATGTCAAAGTTGAAAAACTGTTCAGGCATTAGGATTTGTTTTACCTTTGTCATTAAGGGGTAATGTTGACCTTATACATTATTAAAATTGCTGCTTCCTACCAAACTGATTTTTTTTTTCAATTTTGGCAGTACCTAGCTCCCCAGTGGCATTTGGTTAACAATCTTGCCTATTACCCTAGAAAATGGTCAACTTATTTCTAAGATTTGGCTTCCATCAACTTCAATGGGGTTTGATTTTAGCACTCGAACTTCAGTAATGTATGGGTAAACCTGTCCCGAACTGCCCAGGAATGTTCAGCTTCTAAACAAAGGGGATAGGCGCAACCTGTAATCAATCTAATGGTGGCACTGAAACCATGGATAAGGTGCAAGGAGACATCAATGTATGAATAACAATCCATATAACAATACCATATAAAGCTGGACCCAAAAAGATATAGTTGATGTATAGAGATGAGGGGTATTCTGTCAAACAGTAGATAGCATGTCTTGTACCAGCAGGATGGACAGAGTCCTAATTCACTTGTGGCTGCCTTTCACTGGTTTGAAGCGTAGTCCAGAGATGTACATGTAGAGAGAAAAAAGGGGAAAGTCGCCTGTAAGTGTGAACTGGAAACTTATTTATTGCACATAAAAGAAAGCAACTTACAGGAGAGTAGATAAAAATAGGCACATCAATGTTCCGTCAATAGGATTCCGCCACGGTGAACAACATAGTGTGCAGTAGCAGATGATGATCAGTCATCTGTCAGTAACAGGTAAAATGGAGAGGGCCTGGTTTCGAGGTTTGGAACGCACAGTGGAGCACATTGTTCACACGATGACGTCACCGGGCATTGTTGTGACGTGTTTCCTGAGCATGCGCTGTGAGATGACCGTCCAAGCGCACTCCTTTGTCAAGCTGACAGGATACAGGGAGGTTGTGCTGATATATGAAGTTAAAAGACATACGGAAACAAAAAACACCCAATGTGTACCAGCCTCCCCCAACCAACTTAAGAGCATCCACAAAATGTCCCAATACAAGCCAGGCATGTAACAGCACCACACTTCCAAACTGAGGCTAATGGGACTTAGGCTGAACAGCAAGTGCTGTTACACATCAGGGTTCTTTTGTTTCAAAGCCCCTTTGATTACAAACAAGCCTATGAAGAGCTGTCATTTAGCTGCAGTAGTATTTGTAAAATAAAATGTCACTTCTAAAGGTGTAAATTATACTGTTGCACAACTTCACATGTAGGCATCCTCCAAGCATGTTGATTAAAAATGATCTATGTATTTCTAATGTTGCCCATTCATTAACTGAATTAAAAGACCCACTCCACATTGAGTGATGGTTTACGCTAATGTGGTGCAAGACACCGCATGTAATTCACACTGGAATCACAGCGCATTCTAGCTTAAATTACATGCAATGTCTGTGCAGTGCGTTTTGAGCAATACATTTTGTATGGCTCAAATGGCATTGCATCCGCACCAAACAGGTGCAGGACCTTTTTTCATCCGCATTTGAATCGCATCACATGCAATGCGATTTCTGGCAATCGTATCACATTTTGCAATTTGTATCAGAGTGTCATTAATTTAACCGTGACACCCGCACCAGATCGCATGAACGCAATGCAATTGCAATTTTGCAGGATTTGCAGCATTCCCCGCACCGCATTAGTATAAACCCGTGCTGAATGGTACTTTTTAAAATATACTTTGCATTGATGCATGTTCCTAATGACAGTGTTCTTCTACCCCATGGTCCTTTTGAAATAAAAGCTTGCAAATAGGCCTTTGAAATGGCACGAAAAAAATTGCTTTCATCTGCAGTAGACCTCAGTTGGGTTCAGTGTTACGTTCAAGATGTTCAAGTTTAGAAGATTTTTTTCCTGGGTTTATCAAATCTCCTGCAAATTGAACTTTGCCTGGTTTGCTATTCACTAGATATAGAAACTTTGTAATAATCTTTTAAAGACTACCTTGTTTACATTTTATGTATGGAAAACCACAGGCAAGGCAAGAACTAAATGTTGTTATGTGATTCAAATCTAATTTGATTGAAAATTTTCAGGTTACCATTTGAGCCAAATTAATTACTTCACACCATGAGGTGTAATAATCACATTATACGGGATGTACAAGGGATGAGGAAGTGCATAACACTGCAATGATTAAGTAGAACTAAACGTAATACTTTTTTGGTTTCTTAAATGAAAACAGTAGCTTGAAAAATACATTCCAAACTATAATGTATTCCTGGAATAGTACTCATAGCTGGCCAGTTACATTGCACTACTGTTTATATTTTGTCTTTTTAGTATGAAAATTTATTCATGACCATATAACTTTAAAATTAAATTCCAGGTGGATATAAAATATGAAAATCAGTAGAAATATGTGTTTTAATACATAATAAAAATATTTTAAGCGACTCTAAAGTGTATTTTTAAAGTGTTTTTCCCATCTAAACCCAAGAACAAAATCATAATATATTATAGGTTACCAATCTGTAGATATGGGGGCTGCACTAGTTTTCTCTTTCTAGGCTATTTTCCATTTTTTTCACATAGAGATCCTCTCAGGCCTTCACAAAAAGCAACACCAGACCCTTATCTCAGCATATAGCCTCGCAGGCCAGGAAAGAGCGGGGCAAGGGTGTACACCCCCCCCCCACACACACACACTTGAAAAATACCAGGCAACATGTCCTCAGGATAAAGGATTTATTTTGCTAGATACCTTGCTAGGGAGGACCCACTTTGCAAATCACCTTGTCCCCATGTTGATGAGGAAATAAGCCTCTTCCCCACAACCCTGGTCTGACGGCTGCGGAGCTCTGATGACACAGGCTTATTGGATTTTGGAAGCCCAACTTAAAAGGCCTATTAATTCGCTCTCAGGGGCGGACTGACAACTCATGGGGCCCCCCGGGCAATAGGGGATCATGGGGCCTCTGTGTCCTTGTCCAGACTCAAAAAAGCCTATGAAAAAGGTACCAGGGGCATCTCATGGGGCCCCCTACTGACCTCGGGCCCTGGGGCAGTGCCCAAGTTTCCAAATGGTCAGTCCGCCTCTGTTCACTATATGTATATTATTAATATATATTAATTATGTGTTTAAACACCCATACTCAGTTTTTTACAATTCCCTTAATAAAAGAAAAAAGTCCCATGATGTACGTCCATCATCAATCACCAATCATCAATCACATTGTCCAGCGATGTGAATCACGACACCTGATGCCTGGCAACCTGCCAAAAGAAAAAGCAGAGCGCTGGCACACATCTGTTCCCATCACTTCCTTCAGCTGAATGACTCTTGGTCCCTGATGTGAACAATGGGGATGGGGGGGGGGGGGGGGGGCAGGGTGACATGACTGACCATATATGGACATTACATACTTGGTCAATGTTGTTACAGGAACCCCTGTGATGTCCCTCACCAGACCTTGCTCCTTTGTTTATATCAACTGTCATCAGCTGGAGTTGTCATTCATCCAAAGAAAGGATCTGACATGTGTCAGCAATTGGGTTTTTTTTTTTCTTTTGGTGATTCACCAGGCATAGGACATTGTGATTGACATTGATCTACTTGGTGATTGGTGAAGGCTGTACATCATAGGACATTGTGATTGACATTGATCTACTTGGTGATTGGTGAAGGCTGTACATCATAGGACATTGTGATTGACATTGATCTACTTGGTGATTGGTGAAGGCTGTACATCATAGGACATTGTGATTGACATTGATCTACTTGGTGATTGATGAAGGCTGTACATCATAGGACATTGTGATTGACATTGATCTACTTGGTGATTGGTGAAGGCTGTACATCATAGGACATTGTGATTGACATTGATCTACTTGGTGATTGGTGAAGGCTGTACATCATAGGACATTGTGATTGACATTGATCTACTTAGTGATTGGTGAAGGCTGTACATCATAGGACATTGTGATTGACATTGATCTACTTGGTGATTGGTGAAGGCTGTACATCATAGGACATTGTGATTGACATTGATCTACTTGGTGATTGGTGAAGGCTGTACATCATAGGACATTGTGATTGACATTGATCTACTTGGTGATTGGTGAAGGCTGTACATCATAGGACATTGTGATTGACATTGATCTACTTGGTGATTGATGAAGGCTGTACATCATAGGACATTGTGATTGACATTGATCTACTTGGTGATTGGTGAAGGCTGTACATCATAGGACATTGTGATTGACATTGATCTACTTGGTGATTGGTGAAGGCTGTACATCATAGGACATTGTGATTGACATTGATCTACTTGGTGATTGGTGAAGGCTGTACATCATAGGACATTGTGATTGACATTGATCTGCTTGGTGATTGGTGAAGGCTGTACATCATAGGACATTTTTTAAGTTTTTTTTTAAAGGACTTAAAGAACAATCAAAAACTGTATGTGTTTATTTACACTTTACTTTTTTTTGTGAATGTGTAGCGGTACTACATGCTCCTTACATTGGGGGAAGGTGGTATCTGGAGTATCTGATCAGTATATTTTTATTAAAGGGGGATTCCAGCTTTTAATGAGCCCCCACCCACAGATCCCCACAAACACCAGCCAGGCTGCATGTTCAGGTAAGGGTATGGTAAGCATTTGTGGGGGAGCTACACACTTTTTTTATTGATTTTTGCATGGAGTTTCCCCTCAAAAGCCATACTAACCAAAGGGGTCTGTTATAGAATGTGGAGGGAGCCCCCATGCTGTTTTTTTTTTGTAGCGGTTTTCACTAACATTTGTATCAGACTCTCATCTAGAATAAGGGTCTGGCATAGATTAATCAAATTCTTGGGCGCTGTGTTCACAAACCGAAAGAAGCAGCTGAAAGCTGTCATTTTGATGTCAATTTAAACACACCTTTTTCTTTGTATTTGTCAATTGTGCTGCAAAAGGTTGTATACATCACACAGATATGGCATTTGGCAGGCAAGGTAAGGACACTCCACCCCCTCATCCCCCAGGCATTTTATTTAAAGGAATTTAGTATTTTTCATGTTGCCTTTTAAGCATTATTAAAATCATTGCTTCTTGCCAAACATAATTGTATTTATTTATTTTTTTACATACCCTATAGGGCACTGCCCATCCCCCATGCCATTTGTTAGACAATTCCCTGCCTAGAAAATGGTCGTTACTGTTTTTAACATTCAACTCCCTTCAGTGGGGTTTGGATTCAGCACCTGAACTTACCACAAATTTCAACCATGGGTGTTCAGCTCATCACTACTTTGTATAATATATACTGTATGTATATATATATATATATATATATATATGTATACATACATATATATATATATATTGCTCAGCATAAATGAGCACACCCCAACAGGTTTGTCAGAAAACCTTTACTTTCCTTTCAGAATCAACATGGGACACTATACTACAAAATACTCAAAGAAATGCGGGCCATTGATTGGTCATTTGCACACGCAAAACAGTATTTTTTCTAACAAATTCATTCAAGACCATGTTGCAAAAATGAATACACCCCAAAGAAAGTCTTAGGAACAAAGCTAAATTTTAGACAACAAAATCCTAATTAACAAGAATTCAACTACAGGCGAGTCTAATTATTCATTAAACAGGTGTCCAGCAGACAGTTGATTATAAAAGGGCGTTACTTAACAAAGAAAACCCCTTCCCATTTCATGCTGTCCACAATGACACCACATGGAAGAGAAATGTCAGAAGGCCTGAAAAAGAAAATAATTTATTTACACAAGAAAGATGAAGGCTACAAGAAGATCATCAAAGCTTTACTTATCAGTCAGAATACTGTAGCAAAAGTGATACATAAATTTAACAAAGATGGAACTGCAACCATCTCACAGAGAAGTCTAGGCTGTCCACAGAAGTTAACCCCTTATAGGAGCGTCTTCTGATGAGAAGGGTTGAAGAAAATCGCCATGCAAGTTCACTGCAGTTAGCTAAAGAAGTAGAAAGCCAAACTTGGGTGTTTGTTTCCTGTGACACAATATGGCGTACACCGCAGAAGAATGGCATGCACGGGTGTGATCCATGAAGAAAGTCTCTCCTAAAGCCCATGCACAAAAAAAGCCTGCCTACAATTTGCCAAGGCTCATGCTGAAAAAAAAGAATACTGGGACTCTGTACTCTGGAGTGATGAGACCAAGATAAATGTTTTTAGAACTGATGGCTTCAAAACTGTATGGTGCCACAAAGATGAGGAGTACAAAGAAAAATGCATGGTGCCCACAGTGAAACATGGTGGTGGCAGTGTCCTTCTGTGGGTGTGAGCGCTGCTTGGGGAGCTGCATTTCATTGATGGTATCATGAATTCACAAATGTATTGCTCTATATTGAAAGAGAAGATGCCTTTGGTCGTCGTGCACTTTTCCAACATAACAATGGTTCACAACACACATCTAAGGCCACTGTTACATTTCTGAAGAAGAACAGGGTAAAAGTGATTCTCTGAAGAGACAAGTTGAACAGCATTCTTCATCCAGCATCCAAGATCTAAAAGAGGTCATTCTTGAAGAATGGAAAAAAGATCAATGTTGCAACATGTCACCATCTTGTTCATTCCATGCCTAGAAGATGTCATGGAAATTTTGTATTGTTGGTTGAACTTTAAATGTGTCATATATGAGTGTTATTCATATGTCTCTCGTGTGGCTTAATTAAAGCTCTGAAGGCTGCAATTGGGCCATGCGCATGTACAATGTATGTATTACAGTACTCAGCTCGGTAATGGATGAGATGGCAGATCTGCGCTTATAGACCGGCGTGTATACCACCACGGCATTCGATGCGAATGCCACCGGCCTGTATCCACATATCAGCAGCATAGTACCACATGGACTTCATAACGCTAGGCGCCAAGCGGTACGAACTCTGGGTGTAGGCTTATGCATATCTTACAACCCATTACCGACCTGAACTGTATCCGGATGGATGTGTTTTAATAAAGATCGTATCGGGCCCATCCAGGTACAGACTGATGTTTCTAGGGAATGCTTGTACAAGGAATTTGCATACCAATAGGAGCTAGTAGGACAGGAAGTATGCCCTCCATAGAGGGCTCATGGGGGGAAGGGGAGGAAGTCTGCTGACCTCAGAGGGCTCATGGGGGAGGACCAGTGATAGATAATAGGAAAGGCTATGCTCCAATCGGAATGTATATCCTGTGTATAGGCACTCCCCATTGCATTGTTCGGGGGGAGGGGATTGACTTTATTCATGTGGGGGGCGTGTGTGTATTTGTAATAAAACCAGAGGGGAGAATGAAAACTGGCTCGATGTGAATTCCAACAGCATCCTGAGAGTGTCGTGTGATCATTCTGGGGTATAGGGAGCTCCATTTACCCACATTTCAACAGAAGTTAAATCAGTTGGAAGGGCAGGAATCGTGTAGTTTAGCTGCAGTCGTGGTAAGCGAGATCCGCACAGCTTTATGGGGGATTTCTGCGCATCCAACTGCGAGTACTCACGGTAAGGAGAAATTCGTTAGAGCGAATTTCCAAGACAAAGATTTGGTGCTGTCCTTACTAATCATGGAGGTCATACAAAATACTAGATTAATTAGTTTTTGTTGTGGGGTGTATTCATTTTGGCATCAACTAATTTGAGTAAAACTTAATATTTTGTAATCTAAGTTGTATTATTACCCTTACTTTCATGTAACGAGCTAAATATGTGTTCTAAAAACTGAGTTTTGCCAAAATTTTGGAAATTTTTCTTGTGTTCATTGAGATATTGATTAAAATTTTACTTTTCAAAAAGGATATACTTATTTATGCTGTCAAGGTGGACTCATGTAAAAAAACAAAAATACAAAGTAAACATTTTGTAGCCTCCCCCCAAATTCAATACCAGGCCCTTTGGATCTGGAATGGAATTTCAGAGAGAACCCAATGAAAATAAAAAAAATGCATGAAGTCCCATCAAATACTTGGAGCAGACAGAATCTGGAGCAGGCTGGGCATGGCAACCAATCAGCTTCTATCTTCAGCTTGTTCAGCTAGGCTTTGAAATGAAAAATGTCATGCACACCTGTTCCAGATTCTAGCTTCTCCAGCTTTGAAAAATTCTCCCCTGGTATATAGCAAGGGCCTGGTATATATGTTGGAGAGGTCCACATGCAATTGTTTACAAAAAAAAAAAAAAAAGCTGGAAGGGAAATGTAATTTATTGGTAATATAAACAAGTATGTTTTTAAATGTATTTATCAAATTAAATTTTTCACTTTAAGAATTAGTAAAATTGCTTCTCCCTACCAAATTTTGATTTGTTTATTTGTTTATGTATTTATTTATTTAGCATTAGGATATGTTCCCCAGGAACATCACCCCCCCATGCCATTTGTTTACCAATGCCTTGCCTATTAGCCTTAAGCATAGAACGTATTTTATGGATTCAGCTTCTATTTACTTCATTGGGGTTTGGAATATTGTTCAGAAGTTAGCACATCTCGAAGATACTTTCACGAACCGAACACAGGTGTGTTTGACTCATCAACTGTAAGCAGAGAGTAGGTTACAGGTACTATAATCACTGGGGTGAGCAGCCTTTTAAAGCACAGAGACTATAAACAGTTATGTGTTTATTGGTGTTATTGGAGTAACCCCCCAACAGAACAGTATAAACAGAGACAACATTTTAGGAAACGAAAAACGATGTTTGTCTTTACTGAAGAACAATAAATGAACAGTCAGCCAAATAGCCACAAACAAGAAATGCACAGTTTTCCAGTGTTCATATTTAGCTCCAGCAGACTCGTCTTCTCAAGGCCAAAGAGTATTTTCCATGACCAGACTCATATCTTACAAAGCTATGTGCATTAGACAAAATCTACCTGTGCAGTACCCCCCCCCCCCCTTTCCCCTGGCAGTGCTAGGATTACAAACCCTATTTTTTTTGGTGCACCAGGCTCCAGTGCTTTTCCTTTCTACTTGAATCTGTGGTGTGTAGGCAGGTTGTGCATGGTCCCTCAGTGTATTCCTCTACAATGCAGGGCTGTTAACCCTGCATTGCATGTGGAGGAGGCAAGCATTCGACCGTGGTTGGAAATGCCTAAAAAAGGCAACATCGCTGGACCAATCACATGGATTGCAAGAGCCTATGGGAGTCAGGAGTATGGTAAGTTTTACATTTTACCTCTGCACCCTAGACAAATGAGTGGTATACTTTGTCTAATTCCCGAAGTCCAGCTTTATGACAATTCACCTGCTGCTTAATTGCAGCCATAGACAGGAACATTGCTGGGTAGGATCGGAGGCTCTAGAATATATACAAAAGGAATCTGAGTGATTTATAAAACCCACACAGGACTTCCCCAGGCTCTCTGTGAGATATTCTGCTACAATATATATATATGAAATTATTAAGGTCCCTTTTTTAGGGAATGCAATAATAGAGCAGTAGCTTTATCGCAAAGCCTCTCCTCCATGGAGGAGATCAAAGTATTGAGGGTCATTCCTTTCTCTAATGGTGGCTGTATGGACATGGCCCCCATAGTATATAATGGTTAACAATGTAATGTTTGTATTTCAGCATGATTCGTCATAATTGTCCCCTTTTACCTGTTTGTGCGTCTTATTATATATTGCGATTACTTGATATATTGTGATTACCATATCAACCGGATATGTAAATTCTGATATTTTATAAGTATGTATCCTATTTAGGTGTAGTATACTAAGTGTAGATATATAGATGTTGTAGCACTATATTAAGCAAATGTTTGAGGACTCGTTTATGTCTCCTGTGGTCTTTATCTGGATTCTGGACGGGAGAGAGACCCTATGTCATTGCATGAATGGTTGTTTTCTTCTGATATGTGTATGCCACACTGTGAGTATGGTATTGTGTTATACGCTTGGAAATAATGATTATGTGTTGCTGATGTCAAATCTATAATCTGTGAAATTTATTAACAGTTATCCTCATCCCACTTCAGGAATGATCTTTAACTGGATGGACATAACAACATAACATCATAGTTAGCTGAGTAGAAAGTGGTTTAAGTTACCTACAAATATAGCATTCTGGAATACTGACATTTGTTATTGCATGGGCTCTCTTTTTTTATGTGATTTTCTGATTTATTAGTAATTAAAGATCATTTTGGTATATTGTAGTTTATGGTATTTATATTTACATAAACTCTTTTTGAAATATTTTGGGGATGTGGTGCCTATGCAATTCAGCAGCCTAATGTGTTCAGAATCATTGTATTTCCCTGGATATAAAAAAGAATATAGATAATAGGAAACACAATAACATTGAGGTGCAAAGGGTGAGAGAAAGAGTTTTAACTATTATGCTGGAATCAAATGTCCTAGAAGATGACTGGAAAAACGTTAGCTTCCTAACTGCTGTGTTAGTGAAAAATCTAATTCTTATCTGCATAGTTGTTCCAGGTTAAGTATTCAAAGAAGTTGATTTAAAAAGGTAGTAGAGAAAGCTCATAAGGTACATACAGTATGTCAAATCTTTGTTTCTAAATAGCTACTCACATAAGGAAATTTTAAAAGACAGGATTTGTGCTTGCATGTTGTTCAATAACTGAAGTACGACAAGCTTCACCTTACTTAATAAGCTAAGTTAACATTTACCTTTCAACCTGGCAATTACCACTTTAGTAATTCAACCCCAAAGTATCAATGCAAGTGGACAATTATGATTTTCAGAAGCAGCCTCCCTGTTTTTTTATAAAATAGGGTATGGTTAAGGGCGTGGTCTGACTGAACACCAATATGGCCGCTTCAGCATAGAGCTCCTGCATGCTGGAGTCAAAATTTGCTTTTTCAGGAGCCCCTCACCTCAATCAGCCATGGGAAAGTCAAACCGGAGTGTCTCGGCAACCCACACACTGCGGGAGACCGGCACAAAGCTCAGTCAGAACATCCCCGAGCTGTTCCAAACCCAGCGCTCTGACAGCCACACTGTCTCGCAGGCCTCAGTGCCGCACTTACCAAGCAACAAATCCAACTCACAGGTGGACAGGGGAGATACATTTAGCCCCCATTCAACCACTGAGTTTACTAGACCTACAAACAGTCACCACAGACATCAAAATCACCCTGACAGCTACAATCTCTGATCTCAAGTCAGACATACAAGCGGTGGCCCAGCTCCTCATGGCAGTAGTAGAACAGGCTGCACAAACTCATGCTGAAGCGATCCACCAAGTCCAGCACACTTATTACTCTCAGTTCTCTCATCTATTTGAGCTGCACCATCACGTAGAAGACTTAGACAATCAGAGTCACAGACATATGATAAGGGTGAGGGGGATTCCTGAGACAATTGATTTGGCAGCACTAAACTTAGAGCACCATAAACATGGAGCAAATACCTTTGGCCCTAAGACCCCAACCCTGCAACTCTGAACCACCATGGATGTCATATGCTGTACTGTCAATTTTCCACTGAAAGAGGAAATACTCCACAAAGTGAGACAATAGGGACGTATCCTATACAATGGGGCTAAAATCAAGCTATTTCAATACCTCTCTCAAATCACTCTGCAGAGCAGGCATGTGATACACCCACTACTGGAATTGCTATGCGCATGGAACATTCAGTAACACTGGAAATTCCTGTTCTGCCTCTCTGCCACCGCTAGGAGCCGCACGGCTTTACTTCACACACCAGAAGATCTTCAGGCATTCTGCAAGCAACTCGATCTGCCTAAAGTTGACCTACTGGAATGATACAGCTTCTACTTCCAGACCAAACCTTGGCATCCGGTCTCTCACAACCCATCTCCAAAAGCTCAGAGACAGCACTCCAGGTGGTGCAGACTGGACCCTATTTTGCCCAGATCGCGCCCATCTCTTCGAGACCTTAACTACTACACTCCTGATTCTTCCCTAGCTCAGAGAAGAGATCCCCAGGAGGCTTGAAATTATATATATAGCTTCCATTGAACATTTGTAAGTGGCTTTGTTACTACCTCAGTTTACTTGTTTTGCTGTTTATTGACATAGTTTCAACACAGATCACATATCCCTTATTATTTATATTGTTCTGACTAGACTTTGATAGGAACTACCCTCTTGAGCAAGGCCTGTTTATTATTTGCACTATGATAGATAGGCACAGATTACACTGCTACTGGACCAGGCTAAAACTGCCTCTTCTATTGACAACACTTAACCTACCTGCCTCCACATATGGAGAAACCATTTCACACCCTGTCGTACTGCCTGCCACACTACCTACCCAACAAAGCAAGAAACCCACCTTGGCATGGCCTTGCTTAACCTCACTTTACAAGTCTTCTCAGAACCTAATGCCCAACATGGTGAAATACCCACCTCAAGAAGACCCTGTTCGTTTTTATGGGTTCATGTTCTACTCTGTCAATTAGAAGGAAACTTGGGTATATTGCTGAGCTCTTCTTTATGCTTGTATATATTATGCTTCTGCTTTCACCTGCCTGCTTATTACTATTGGAGGAGAAGGGCATGGACTTACTTAGAATGACCAGTAACCTTAATTAAATTCCCCCACCATTTTCTGGAAATCTCAACAACTTAAATACCTCCCATCAACAATTTAAGTACCTCCTATCATCAATTTAGTTTAATTTAACTCAACTGAGTGGGAGAAGAGAAGGAGAGGGGGGAAAAGGTGGGGAGGAGAGGAGGGAGGAAGAAGGAGAAAAGAGAAGAGCTTTTCTTCCCTTCTCTCTACCCTGCTAATACTGGGATCTCCCTGAGTTGAGATCCGGGCAGAGTCTCCCTCCTAGATGTCCACTGGGTGTATCCTAACAATGTGTACTAACTTTGTTTCCCCAAAGTCTAATAGCTTACCTCCTTTAGATTACCTACTCTGATTTTGATGAGATATGTTATATAACATCGAATACTGACATTTTAATTTATGATATTGTAATAGGCTATATACCTGAACTATTGGTTCATTGCCCTACGCAATTTTTTCTCAATGGAATATTTTAGAGGAGATCCTGAGGACTCACAATGTTCTACTCCATTATCTAGACTCCTTTAGGTCTTCTTAAGGCCTACACAACCTTGTAGTTTTGAAAACACAAACTTGACGCTATATACAGGGTAGCAAATCATACTCTACTTATTATCCGGGTCCAGAAATCCATGGGAGGGCACAAGACATGACACTCATTTGACTTACCATACTGTGAATTCACACTGCTGATTAGTACGGGATTAGCATGACCCGATGAAACATGGGAGCGCAAAGCTACTTGAGACTCTTGATTTGAAATCACCTTTCGAAAAGATACCAGTTGCTCTTCCTCAATTCTGTCAAGATATTTTTTTCTAAAATAGCTATAACCCTTGAGACCATATTAAGCAAGTGCTCCTTCTTTACGGATGGTCTTTGACCCTATGATTTTTTATTTTTATTTTAAGTTTGGGCTATACGAAGTACTATATATTGGCAACTTGATCCAGTCTTACACCATGTTGATGTGTATATGTTATGGTTATCGACTTGTTATGGCTATCACTACATTCACTCCTTCTCTCACCCCCTTATCTATGATTCTCCTACAATCCATTCCGAAATAGCATCTTCAATACTTCACACCTTGCATTTGTTTTGCTGAGCCTGTATACGCTGGACACCCAACATTAGCACTTTGGCTCCCCACTTTACCAGTTTGCTAGTCATCCTTATTGTTGCAGATGCTTGACAACATTGGCCACACCACTGCACCCCCCCCAGCAAGCCTATAGAGATCTTGCTGACCTTCTGGCTTCTATTTTCTAAGGCAAAATAGAATTAGACTATTTTCACCTCTGGTATCTCTCTCTCTTATACTCAGTGAGCTAGCTCTTCCTTGCCTCCTTTCTTTTTCTTTCTTTTCTCCCTAAAAAAGGGGGGGCCTTTTTTATTCTCTTCACCTACCTTTGTCCTCACCCACACCACTTACTCAGCGATCCAGGTTCCTAAGGCAGCATTTAAATTTTCATGTGGATTAGTGTTTCCTAGATTAATGGATCCATGCATAAAAGCCAAAATATTTTTTGGAGAATGCCACTCCAGACGTCACTCCCATCACCCTCTGGGAGACACATAAAAGTGTGATCTGAGAAGAATTTATATCTCTTGCTGCAAAAACCAAAACAAAACATCAAGAACTGATCAAAAAAATTGACAGACAAAATCAAATGCTTGGAAACTCTACACAAACATTTGCACGCACAGAATTCTGTATGGGACTTACTGCATACACACTTTCTCCTGTCAGATGAACTGGAGAAACACACGTGATGACGCTATGTGCTGTGCCCGAAGGTGTTTTATGAACAGGGCAACGAAAATGGTAGACTCCTGGAGCGAGTTGTACAAGCTTCCGCAACCTCTCACACAATACATCACATATGTGACCACCATGGCACACTCTTCGCTAGTAATGATTCTATAGCAAAACAATTTGAATTGTATTACTCAAAACTCTGCAATTTAGGCTCTGAACATTCTGTCCGGGTTTCACCTGAATATCGTATGGACAAACTCAGAGAAGTTTTGTCCCAGTACTGCCCAAAGCCCATTTCTCCTCAACAAGCTAAAGATTTGGAATGATCCTTATCTTTAGAGGAATTAAGTCTGCTTTGAAGCAGATGAATCTGGCAAAACTCCAGGGCCTGATGGCCTCCCACTTCAATACTATAAATGCTTTTCAGATGCCCTATTTCCTAGACTTCTATCAACCTTCAACACTTTCTCTCATTCCACTACCTCTATGGTGCACATGTTCGAAGCCCACATTACTGTTATCCCAAAGGAAGAAAAGGACCTCACCCAAGTGGTTAACTACAGGCCCATATATCTACAAAATGTAGTCATTAAACTGTAGGTCAAGATGCTAGCAAAAGACTGCTCCAATTCCTACCTAATCTGATTTCTTTGGACCAAGTGGGTTTTATCCAAGGAAGAAAGCCCAGAGACAATATGATCTGAGAACTGAACATACACCACTGGTTCTCCTTGACTGGCATAAAAGGATTCCTCCTATCCCTAGATTCGGGGAAGGCATTTGACAGAGTGCCTGGGATTACATGCAAGAGGTCCTGAAAACCATTGGTCTGTGTGTGTTAGCTAACATTCTAACATTATATTTCACCTCTTCTGTGAGAGTACGTGTCAACGGCCACCTGTCGAATGCCTTCATAATTAGCAATGGGACCTGCCAGAGATGTCCCTTATCCCCATTAATCTTTGTTCTGACACTAGAACCTTCTCTCAGCTATTTAAGGTCTAATCCAGATATTAAGGGGCTACAAATAGGAGACCAGAACTTTAAGGTGGCAACCTTCACAGATTACATCCTTCTCTTCCTTCACTTGCCTCTCATTTCTCTGCCCAACTTATTAAAAGATTTTGAACACTTTGGCAATCTGTCAGATCTTAAAATTAATTATTGAAAGTCGAATGCCCTAAATGTCTCCCTCCCACTAACCACAGCCACTCAGTGCCAAGACTCCTTCCAATTCCTTTGGAAACTGGATGCCATTACATATCTAGGAATCCACATTCCTGCCAAACTATCAGAATATATACACAAAAAATGTCCATGCCTTAAATAAAATCCAAACATATCTGAAAAAACTGGGCAGGACTGAATGTCTATCTAGTTGTTTGGATCTCCAGCCCTCCTTAAAATGACCATCCTCCCACGCCTCTTATATTTGATGAAGACTATCCCAATCCTTTTACCTCCATGTTTTTTTGCATATTAAAATAAATTATTTATCTGAAATAACTCCCCACCTCGCATCAAGTACTCCTGTCTCACACGTTAAAAACTCAAGGGGGGGATTAGCGTACACAAGTATTATCTTGCCAGCTATCTTATGAGAATAGTAGATTGGAATATCCATGCAGCCAGGAAAACTTGGGTCTCTTTAGAAAAATCACTTGCACGCACAACACTTCATTCACTCACTTGGTTACCCACCCAACATTGGCCACGAGAGATTAGGGCACATCCTCTTATTCAAGCCTGTCCAGCTTCCTTCAGGCAGGAGATAAAATCTGCAACCTTTTCCTCAGCTCCTGGCCTCTTGAAGGGGAAATCCTGATTTTCCCCTGGGAGAATCGGGAGCTTTCTTGTGCTAGAAGTGGCCTCATAGTGATGTACTTGCACATCACTTTTGTACATATCGACAGCTTTGACACTTCTTTACATCCAATGCCCCAGCAACACTGTGGCCTAGACAACTTACTCCATTTGAATCCGTATGTACACCAAAACCTCCACAACAGCATTTAATGTACTTTTAGAGGATCCTTCCCCCACCCAACTCAAGTTGCCTGGCATAAGAGAGATCTCTTTTCAAGATGAAGATTGGGACACCAACCATGAATATGTGCATAAAGGCTCCCTGAATGTTGCCATTCAAGAAAACCCCTATAAAATTTAAACCAGGTGGTATAGAACTCAAGCTCTCCTACATAAATATTCCCCCTCTATGTCTAACACTTGCTGGAGATGTGGGAGAGCTGAAGGTACCATGCTTCACATCTAGTGGTCTTGTGAATTACCCTTTTGGAAAGATGTCCATGAGCTCATCACACATGTGTCTACATATACTTTAGACTTTACCCAAAAAAGACTACTATACTTCATTGGCTATGTACATGGTGAATGCGATAAGGCTATGAGTCCCTATACACTGGCGATCCACACGTGTACCGACAATCAGTGAATGGTTCGTTAAGATCTCCAAAATAGAAGAGATGGAAGAACTTATCCATATCTCCCAAAAGCAAGTGAAAAAATTTGCGAAAACATGGCTCTGCTGGACTCATTTCAAAATGACTGAGCGCTTTCAATCTTACTGACTCGCAATTTAAGTGTTATGATAAGTCCTTGCTCTGGCAGGGACAGACAACTGGGCAATGGGACACTGGCATAATCTTTGGCCCTCCCAGGCCCTGACTGTTTCTACTCCCTATAACTTTCCTTATCCACCCTCCCTCCTACTTTCTCTATCCACTCCCCCTTTATTTCCTTTTTATCCCTCTCTTCCCCTTCTATCTTTCCTATCTTTTTCCCTTTCTCCCGCTTCCTTTACTTTCTCTGCCCCCAAATGCGGGCCATATTGACTTTCATGAGACTAATAATTGGGGCTGAAAAGTAATAATAACTCTGTTCTGGATTACAGTTATGCTATCTGTCTTACCTTTGTATTTTAATTACTGTACTTTGTTCATTGACTCGCTCCATGGCAGTGATGATATTTACCCATTAGATTGCTTATGCTAACTATGGACCTCCAACCAACTTTCAAAATTTCTGTAATATATGGATCCTTTTTTTTTTTGCTCCAAATAAACATTTTTGTGAAAAAAAAAATAGGGTATGGCAAAAACATAAGTAAGAGGAAAGCTTTCCAAAGAAAGTGGAAATCCCCTATTAGACAGCTGTCATCAAAACAGGTTTCCCTATTCGATGATTTATACTCAGCAATATACATTTTACATGGAGCTAACCCTTCCTCACTCAAAATTCTTATTTAATATAGTATATGAAACACGATCTTTCAGCAATATATTATATATTAAATATGCATATAAAGGCAATTTTAGCATGCAGTTATGAAAATGTACAGATACCTATATTGTAAAATTATTTTTAAATCTTCTTTAAACAAAATATAAATTTTATAATCAGTAGAAAGACTAGGTAGGCAGTTCTACTTTTGTTTTTCAATTGCATTTAGTGTTACATACTTTCATTCTTAAAAATGTTACTGTTGTCAAAGCATGCCAAGGTCTGCAAAGAAAAAAAAGCAAGAAAATTTTTTTTGAAAATGCTTAAATCAGTGCTAGCTGATTTCCTTGATAGTCATATAGCGTCTGTCAGGCACCTAGCCCAAAGCTGCCCTTGAGCACGGAATGCATATTGCTGATGCACTTAGGAAATAACTTATTCATATCAAATCCACTGAATACAATGAAAATAATGTGCATTATGTTGGAAAGCATTTTATTGCATTTCTAGTATCTTACTTTATGCAAAAACTAGTAAATGGGTTACTTTCTAATGACATAGCCATGTTATTATCAAAGTGTATATTACCTCATCCAAGATGAAAGTAACATGTTTGGAAATCCAATTACAAATTCTTTCAATCAAACATGTTGAGGATGCATATGAATCTATTTTTTACCTTAAAATATTCAAAGTAAAGGTATAATGTGTATTTAAAAGATGGATAGTCTTTGTGCTTTTCAATTTACTTCTAGAACTGTAAAGAAGTGAAAAAATAGTCTTGTTAAGATCAAGTAACTTTGACATTGCTTCAATCTGAAAAGTTCTTGCTGCCACCAGTTCTCCATTCTCCATTGGCAAAAAAAACTGCTGTAATGTATAAAGTGCAGGCCCTTGGGAATGCAAGCACATACCTGCAGAAGCTTCCAAGTACCCCCCAAATCCTGGTGCTATTCAGAATCTTTATATCTAGATCATCCCCCTATCCTGCCTTATGGTGATAAAGGCAGCCCATCATAGTGATGGGCAAATGGAAATGTGTGAGGGGCAGGAGGGAGTGGGCAAAAATCAACACTAGGGCTTTTGGAACTGTCTGCTGTTATATATATGTACATTAATAAAATAAATATGTTGAATTTGATAGGTGTGCTGAATATTATTTTCTTACTTATTATTAAAGCTTCAACACTTTCAGAAATGTATATTGCTTTGCTGAAAGACTATGATATTGATAATAGCATTCTAAGTCTTCAGCTGAGTTCTGTTCAATTCATTCCTAACACTAGCATTTCTAAAGGAACCCAGAGACATACAGTATATATGGTTGAGGTTCAGGTTCACCACTACCTGGCCAGTTTCCAGGTTTTGATGGGTTTGCAGGTTTGCTGCCAAAAATAAGGAACAACCAAATATGCTGTGCATAGGTATTGCTGTTCGTCATTGGAGTCATTCAGTCAATACAGCCAATAATCTGAGGGAATGGATAACCCAGCCCTCTCAATGTAAAAGAATAGTGTCACAGCAGCCATATTGTCACTGTGTATGGAAGCTATTGAGGAGAGCAGAAAGTTTTGTGTAGGTCATATGCAGGAGAAATATTGTGCCATACTGTGGATTGAAGATGAGCTACATAACCTTTGTCTCCCCTGAAGCTTATAGGTAAGAAGTTTGAAAAATTCTCAACACAGCTACTTGCTGTTAATAGCTAAACCATCTTGTCACAGGAGGAGATTCTGTCACTGTGAGATGATAAGAAAATGTGACACAGGATACTCATTTAGAGTGAATACCACGTTCCAGACTAGTGTTTCTGGGCAGAGAAAGCTGTGGAATAGACTTTCTCTGGATTTTGCAGCTCCAGATTGGAACATTCAATCCTGTGTTCGGATTTTGCTAGACATCTGCAATCTGGAGTACACATCTGGAGTACACATCTGTGAGGTGTCATTATATACTCAGGTCTGAGAATAGCTCAGAGCTCCCAGTTGGAGACAGCTCCCAGTGGGGGGAGATGGAAGGTCTCATTGAAGGGTCAGAGGACCCAGCCAGAAGCCAAGAGACAGTTCCGGTCTCAGTTCCAGGAGTCAGGTCAGCTCCAATCAGGGTGTCGAGAGAACCCCATCCATAGGCCAAAGGTGGGCCTTACAGTAGGGCACTGTGTCTAAAGGCTAGAGATCCAAGTATCCAGGAGAGGTACTGCAATCGAAGCTGAGCGAACTTATAAGTGTGGCTGGGCATTTTCCAATGTATGGATTTCTGTTCAAGTTGGAGAAGCAGAGCAGCTGTTAGAATTCATGGGGCCCTGTACAGCCTACCTGATGGGGCCCCCCAATCCCGCCCCTGACCCCATGCCGTGAGAGGAGAAAGAGGTGGGGGAGGGAGATGAGAAAGGGGGGAGGTGAGAGAGGGTGAGAGTAAGAGATGAGAGTAAGAAGGGGGTTAGAGAAAGAGGGGGGAGAGATAGGAGAGAGGAATGGGAAAGGGGGGTGAGAGAGGGAGGGGGGTGAGAGAAAGAGAGGGGATGAGAGAAAGGGGGTGGTGATAGAGAGAGTGGGGAAAGATAGGGGAGGTGAAAGAGAGGGGTGAGAGAGAGGGGTTGAGAGAGATGGGGGTTAAGGTGAGAAAGAGGGGGGTGAAAGAAAGGGGGTGTGAGGGAGAGGTGGTAAGAGAGAGCGAAGTTGAGAGGGAAAGTGAGAGAGGTAGGTGAGAGAGGAGGGGTGAGAGAGAGAGAGGGAGGGTTAGAGAGAGAGAGGGGGTGAAAGAGGGGGGTGAGAGAGAGAGAGGAAGGGTGAGAGGGGTGAGAGAGAGGGAGGGGTGAGGGGGAGTGAGAGAGAGGAGGGGTAGAGAGAGAGAGAGAGGGTTAGAGAGAGAGGGGGAAGAAATAGGGGGGTGAGAGAGGGGGAAGAAAGAGGGGGGTGAGAGAGAGAGGGGTGGGTTGAGGTGATAAAGAGGGGGGTGAGCAAGAGGGAGTGAGAGAGCAATGAGATGAGAGAGATAGGGGGTGAGAGAGAGAGGGGGAGGGTGAAAGAGAGAGGAGGGGGAGAGAGGGGGTGAGGGTGAGAGGGGGGTGAGAGAGGGAGAGAGAGAGAGAGGGAGGGTGAAATAGAGAGGTGGTTGAAAGAGGGAGGTGAGAGGGAGGATGAGATAGAGAGAGGGGGGGTGAGAGAGAGAGGGGTGAGAGAGGAAGGGTGAGAGAGGGTGAGAGAGAGGGGGTGAAAGAGGGTTGAGAGAGAGAGAGAGAGAGAAGGAGGATGAGGGGGTGAGAGAGAGATGTGGTGAGAGAGAGATAGGGGAGTGAGAGGGGGGTGAAAGAGGGGGTGAGAGAGGGAGGGTGAGAGAGAGAGGGAAGGTAAGAGGGGGCGAGAGAGAGGGAGGGTTATAGAAAGAGCGGGTGAGAGAGGTAGATGAGAGAGGGAGGGTGAGGGGAGGTGAGAGAGGAAGGGTGAGGGGAGATGAGAGAGGGAGGGTGAGAGGGCTAGAGAGAAGGGGGAGTGAAAGAGGGGGGTGAGGGAGGGAGGGTGAGAGAGAGAGAGTTGGGTCAATATTTCTGCTACTCACAATTCTGGCTCCAGGCTGCTGTCTTGTAGGCTCAGGCAGTCAGGATGTAGAGCTGCTGCTGTGTTCTGTACAGGGGCGGACTGACCATTTGGAAACTCGGGCACTGCCCGAGGGCCCGGGGTCAGTAGGAGGACCCATGAGATGCCCCTGGGACCTTTTTCATAGGCTTTTTTGAGTTTGGGCAAGGACACAGGGGCCCCATGATCCCCTATTGCCCGGGGGCCCCATGAGTTGTCAGTCCGCCCCTGGTTCTGTATATTTAAATCTACCGCCTCCATAGCCCCTTTCACAGGAGTGGGGGAAGATCATCCTCCATCCACACACAGAATCATCTCTGGATCTCCCCAACCGGGTATGTAGTAGAATGAATGGGTGATCAGGGCTGCAGAGCCGGGGGTCGGTGAGCGGAGTCGCGTTGCAGTGATCCCAGTGAGCAGAGGGGCGGGGTAGTGATCCTGGTGACCGGAGGGCAGAGGGGCGGGGCAGTGATCCTGGTGAGTAGAGGGGTGGGGCAGTGATCCCGGGGGACAGTGAGCGGAGGAGCGGGGCAGTGATCCCAGTGAGCAGAGGGGCGGGGCAGTGATCCCGGTGAGCAGAGAGGAGGGGCAGTGTTCCCGGTGGCTGGTGAGCAGAGGAGCGGGGCAGTGATCCCGGTGAGCAGAGGGGCGGGGCAGTGAACAGAGGCTGCTTTGCAGGAACATTTGATGAGTATGAACAGTGCCCCGCAATGGGCAGAGTGACAGAGGCTGTCATTGGGCCCCCTGACCAAATGGTCAGTCTGTCCCTGTATGGAACCTGTACTGGTTGGCCTGGGCCCCCTACAGGAGGCCCAGTGGTACCCCTTATCGGCGGCCCTGTGGAGAAGATCCCCTGTGTGGGAAATCATTTATTTGTGAACTTTTGCTTTCTTTTAATTAAAAGTGGGCTACCAAGCCCTTAAAAATAGTTCCTGTCTGCCGTGGGCTCACTAAAATAATGCATCTACCATGAGAGCAAACTACCCCATGTCACACATCTGCACTAACTTGTTTTGAAATTTGTGTTGCCTGGCTCCTAACCTTCTGAAGGATAGGGAGGAGGATATAACTATATATATCCTCCTCCCTAGAAAGTTGTAACACCCAGACCCAGAATTTCTGTTTAAAACTTCTTAGCACAAAATTAGGCTCTTGGGGAATGATATAAAACCTGCCCACTGAGCTTTGGTCCATTTTTTCCATTTGACAGTCAGCTTAAAAGTATTCTGGAAGGTCTCGTGTCATTATAGGGTACACTTTTCTGCAGATAGAGGCTGGCCCTATGTTGCCATGGGTGCAGGATAAAGTATTACTTCAGTAAGAAGTTTCTGGTCTCCTTGCTGCTTAGGCCAAAGCCACTACCTAGGAACCTTGATGCCTGGGAAAAATTGTATTTTAATACCATCCTGTCCAGGTATCAAGAAACAGAGGTCTCAGGTCCAGGAGTCAGGTCAGCTCCAATCGGGGTGTTGAGAGAACCCCATCCATAGGCTAAAGGTGGGCCTTACAGCAGGGCACTGTGTTTAAAGGTTAGAGAGCCAAGTATCCAGGAGCTGATTCTATTCTGTGTTCATTGGCTAAAGAGTCTTCAGAATCTGACACACATTGGACTTTTTAGATGCCAGGTCTTTTGAAGGAGACCTAGTTCTTTTAACCAGTCTCCATGTCCAGCAGTGAAGTAGAAGTTGGTAAAAGGAACAATAGCATGCAGAGAAGGACCTAAAATTATTGTATATATGTATGTGTATTTTAACCACTTTACCCCCACCCTATAGCAGATTTACTGCTACAGGGCAGCTCTCCTGTACAAAATAATGTATATTACATGTGGTTTTGCAGTTCCAGCGCATGGGGGCACACACGTACTGCAGGCAGGTCGCTTCTGCTGTGAACTGTCACAGCAGAAGCTGATCTACGAGTCACAGTGAACGAATGTTTACCGGCACCCACAGATCATCAGGCAGGGAGGAAGAACAGAGCTGTACCTATGAAACATAAAAGGTGCAGCGCTGCACCTTTTATATTTCATTCACTAGTGAGGATACCAAGGGCAGTCCTTTAGTGCCAGCAGCATATACCTTTCTATACACCCATAGCGTTCATTGACACTCCATATACAGAGCTGTACCTATGTTTACATAGGCACAGCTCTGTTGTGACAGGAGGGAGTGATCGATCGTGTGTCCCTGCAGATCTGGGAACACAATCTATCGCTTCCTCTTGTTCCAGCACCACCTAGTGTACACCAAGCACATAACTAGGCACACACTTAACCCTTTGATCCCCCTAAACGTTAACCCCTTCCCAACCAGTGTCATTAGTACAGTAATCAGTGTATATTTTTAGCACTGATCACTGTAATAGTGTAACTTGTTCCCAGAAAGTGTCAGTTAGTGTAAAAATATCCACCACAATATCGCAGTCCCACTATAAGTCGTTGATCACTGCCATTACTAGTATTAAAAAAAACAAAGTTCCAGTATATGTCTCATAGTTTGTAGATGCTATAATTTCTGCGCAAACTAATATACGCTTATTGGGATTTTTAGTCCACAAATATGTAGCAGAATACATTTTGGCATAAATTTATGAAGAAATTGTATTTTTTTATTTATTTTATATGTTTTATAGTAGAAAATAAAAACAGCATTGAAGCAGGAACACCCCCTGCCCAGTCTCTGACAAGACTGTCATAGGCACATGCCTTCTGGGCTACAAGGGTGTCAGTCACAGTTGCTGCATTATCTGTGGTACACACAACTTCCATAGAGCCCATTTAAATTGGACATGAGTTAGTTAGCACCAGAGGGCACTCCTTCCTATCAACACTCAATCTTTGGACTCTCCAGCAGTAGGTAGGTTGCCTGAAGTAGTGCTTGTGGTATGTAATTCAGATTGCAAACACGTGTAGCAACATGTTATTTCACTGAATTGAGTTTTTAATAAAAAAAATATAGATTGCTGCATACTGGCTTATTGGATATAATGTTGTATTTTCTGACCATTCAAATTGGTCTGAGTTGATTATGGTTATTTATGACTTCTGAAATGATTTGTTCCTTGGAAAAAAATATATACTTAGATAAATGAAATAAAACAATATAGGTAACTTTACATATAGTGAGTGCAAAGTGTTGATGCACAGAATTGTATAATTAAGAAATAACTCAATCCATGATTCCCAGCCATGACACTACCTGCATGCATGTTCTTCCTGTGCTGTGTTGGTTTCCTCTGGGTACTCCAGTTTCCTCTCACACTCCAAAGACATGCTGATAAGTTAAAATGGTTGTAAAGACTGAAGGTTTATTAACATTCATGCATTCTATGCACAAAGGTTAAAAACCTTCAGTTTGCAGCTCCCCTGCAGCCCCCGAATACTTACCTGAGCCCAAGCCCAATCCCGATCCAGTGATGTGCATGGAAGCTAAGGCTTTACTGGGTCTCTCCCTTCTCATTGTCTGAGACACAGCAGCGGAAGCTGCTGTCAACAGCACCCAGTGAGAGAGAAGGGAGCGGGGGGCAGGACTGAGTCACTCTTTATGCAAGAAGCTCGCTCTTGGGGAACTCAGCAGGGGGGAGTGGCCTGAAGCACCGGCAGGGGATCTGATAAGAGGAGGATCAGGGCTGCTATGTGCAAGTCTATTGCAGAGGGCAGGTAAGTATGGCATGTTTATTACTTTAAAAAAGAAAAAAAGAAACAAACCTTTACAGCGCTGAGCAAACTATTGGCGCTATATAAATCCTGTATAATAATAATAATAATAATAACCACTTTAATTGTCTCCTGTCTAAATTGGCCCCAGTATGTGTATATATGCATGTAAGGTAGGGACTTTAAATTTTAAGCTCCTTGGGGGCTTCTTGTACATGTGAAAGTGCTGCATAAATTTTCTGCGCTATATAAATACCTGCAATATTATTATTTATTATTATACAGTATTTATAAAGCGCCAATAGTTCGCTCAGCGCTGTACATTACAAAGGGGGACAGAACATGTGACAGAACAATACCAATACAATGCAAAACATGAGGGGATCGAGGGCCCTGCTCTTTCGAGCTTACAATCTAGGAAGGAGTGGATGGTGGTACAGGAGGAGATAGCTGTGGGGGATGGAGTGGTAGGAAGAGTGGAGAAGGTCGGCAAGTTAGCAGGGGATGGGGTAGGCTTCCCTGAAGAGATGGGTTTTCAGGATGCGCCTAAAGGAGAGGAGAGTAGGTGATAATCTGATGGGTTGGGGCAGGGAGTTCCAGAGAATGGGTGACACCCTGGAGAAGTCCTGGAGGCGGGCATGGGAGGAGGAGACCAAGGAACTAGAGAGAAGGAGGTCTTGTGAGGAGCGGAGTGTGCGTGTTGGGTGGTACTTGGATATAACTAAATAACAAATACAATGCAGATATCCAGATTCCATAAATGGAATAATTAAGCTTCAGCTCAATTCCCTACCAATCATCATGCCCCTCTGACATGTTTCACCCACATTGGGCTTCATAGAGGTACTTGTATGTTATATAATTAAGGTCGGTATAAAGTCAAAACCTTTTTTACCTTAATTCATTCCCTGCATTAAGGGAAAACATTCCACTACCTCTTCCCCTACACCCCTAAACACTTACCTGTCTCTTCTCATGTTCCAGTACTGCACCATCTGCAGCACCAATCCAATGACTTCCTAGTCTCACAGGAGACTTTTAAAGCAGCAGGAGCCATAGGCTGATCCTATGAGGATGAAGAGGGAGGGGGGCTTGGGTGAATTGCGCTGTGTGCATTTATGGATGCATACAGCTCAGTTTGGGAGCATGCCCACACAGCCCCTTCAACACACTGAAGGAGTAGCACCAGTGGGGGACTTCCACAGGTAAGGGAGCACTCTGTTCAATATCACTGCACAGCGCAGGTGAGTATACCATCTGTTTTTATTTTAAATAAAAAAAAGGTTGCCTTTAGTATCACTTTAATATTTGTTATACTACTGTGTGATCTAAATTAGTTTATTGTTATTCATCTGACTGTATTGATACACAGAGCTACATAGCAACACACATTTTGTAAATAATTTAAAAAATGTGTTATGGAAGTTTTATTTTATATAATTTTGTTTAATATATATATATATATATATATATATATATATATATATATATATAGTGCATTCTTTTAAAAGCTTGATGAAGAATTGCTGTGGGAAATTTTCCAAATAAGGCAGGTAACCCTGCTTTTTATATAGATATGTTTTTTATTTGTACAAAGTACAGCAGTTTATAAAATAAAACAATAGGTTGATTTCCTGTGTTCAAGTTCTATAATAATTTTCTAAATGATATTAAAATGTTAAAAAAATGTTTTATATAAAATATGGTAAATTAAGAAATGCACACTGCTTGCATAAATACACTGTATGAATTTATTCACAGATGTTGGAACCATTGAATTAAATTATATTTTTTGCAAGATCACCTCACCCTAACAGCCCATTTTAAAACAAAACAATGTAAATATAGTTTATTTTGAAATGTAATCACTGCAGCAGAAAATGCAGACTTGTCTGTGATTATCTTTTACATGGGAGGTTAGACAACTGAATTTGAACTACAAGTCAATACTTTGTATGTCACATTAAGAAAAACAATGAGTTCTCTTTTATTCATTACAAGGGAGGCGAGAAAATGTACGGGGGCTGTATAAAATTAGAATTGGGAACCCAAGCTGGGAATGTTCTTTGGTGTGGAAAATAGAGCTTTGCACAACTTCATAATGGAACTCAACACAATGCTCAGGAAATGTGTAAATACATTTATAAATTGAAAACATTATAATTTGCTGTTAAAGCATTATCATTCACTCAGCTTAAAACGGAACATTATTACCACAATCATTAGAACTGAAGTGGATTCAACATCATTAAAAATCATAATTTTTTCTGATTATGAAATATATTTTAAGGTTTTGATGACAAAACAAAGCTTCATTTACATATTTAGTAATAGATATAGTTTTGCATTACAAAACCAGTTTATTTCCATTTGAATATAAAGTGATCCATAGAAATATGATACATCTTTTAGACATTCAATAATTGAATGTTTTTTTAGTATTATCTCGCTAGGTAGGTCAGACAGTTCCCAAATGAGAGCAGCCCCCAAATTGTACATCAAGGGAGAAATAGCTAATGCAATGACTACTAAACTACCCGTATAATCTTAAATCTATTATACATTAAGCTTTCAGTGTTAAATATAGAGTGATCAAAGTATAAAGAGAAGGTAAAAGCAGTTGACAGCCAGAGAAAAGCCTTTACTAGTAGCTTGGAAATAACCAAATATTAATACTGTACCAATGTTCGGCACTAAAAAGGCAAAAAAGTATAAAGAACAATGTAATAATTTAATGATCACATAAATCATGATATAAAGTACATATGGAAACATCAACATTACACTGTAACTGGGCCTGATTTGGGAAGAAAGATGAACAAGAATAGATATATACAGCTTGCATTTTGATATCATGTGATGATGATGAATAACAGGTATCGTGACTGTTTGCTAAGGAATAAATTGCGCTTGCACCAGGCAAATCAGCAAGTCCATTAGTGATACACATATAAACATAGTATGGTTTTGTTACTACATGAGATATGCATGAAAAATTGCTAAAAGTGAGTATGTAGATTAAAAAAATTGATATGGAAAATATTATTTTTTCTTTGTTTTGGGCACTCCACCAATTAGCTGACTCTCCTTTAGTGAACACTAAATAGAAAAACACAATTCACATTATCTATGCTGTGGCCTGTGCACACATATCCACACACATTGCAGGGCATAGTAAATACTCTGAGAACTGGACTTATATATAAGACCACAATAGCTTTCAGCTGCTATTACTTTCTACCCCTGACATAATATCTACAGTGGATATAAAAAGTCTACACACCCCTGTTAAAATGTCAGGTTTCTGTGAAGTAAAAAAATGACACACAGATCAATTACTTCAGAACTTTTTCCACCTTTTAATGTGACCCATGAACTGTACAACTCAATTGAAAAACAAACTGAAATCTTTTTGGGGGGCGGGGGGAGTAAACATAAAAAAACTAAAATAATGCGGTTGCATAAGTGTGCACACCCTCTCATAACTGGGGATGTAGCTGTTTTCAGAATTAAGCAATCTCATACAAAATCAAGTTAAATAGGAGTCAGTACACACCTTCCTTCATTTAAAGTGCCTCTGAATAACTCGAAATAAAGTTCAGCTGTTCTAGTAGGTCTTTCCTGACAATTTCTTAGTCGCACCCTAAAGCCATGGTCCACAGAGATCTTCCAAAGCATCAGAGGGATCTCATTGTTAAAAGGTATCAGTCAGGAGAAGGAGGAAAAAAGAATTTCCAAGACATTAGATATACTACAGAACACAGTGAATACAGTCATTAAGTGGAGAAAATATGACATTACCAAGAACTGGATGTCCCTCCAAAATTGATGAAAAGACGAGAAGAAGACTGGTCTGGGAGGCTGCCAAGAGGCCTACAGCAACATTGAAGGAGCTGCAGCAATATCTGGCAAGCACTGGCTGTGTGGTACATGTGACAACAATCTCTCATATTCTTCATATGACTGGGCTGTGGGGTAGAGTGGTAAGACGGAAGCCTTTTCTTATGAAGAAAAACATCCAAGCCCAGCAAAATTTTGCAAAAACACATCTGAAGTCTCCCAAAAGCATGTGGGAAAATGTGTTATGGTCTGATGAAACCAAGGTTGAACTTTTTGGCCATAATTCTAAAAGATATGTTTGGCACAAAAACAACATTGCACATAACCAAGAGAACATCATACCCACAGTGAAACATGACGGTGACAGCATCATGCTTTGCGGCTGTTTTTCTTCAGCTAGAACTGGGGCCTTAGTCAAGGTAGAGGGAATTATGAACAGTTCCAAATACCAGTCAATATTGGCACAAAACCTTCAGGTTTCTGCTAGAAAGCTGAACATGAAGGGAAACTTCAGCTTTCAGCATGACTACGACCCAAAGCATACATCCAAATCAACAAAGGAATGGCTTCACCAGAAGAAGAAAAAGTTTTGGAATGGCCCAGCCAGATGCCAGACCTGAGGCCAGGAGCCTAATCGAAAATCTGTGGGGTGGTCTGAAGAGGGCTGTGCACAGGCTGTGCACAGGAGATGCCCTCGCAATCTGACAGATTTGGAGTGTTTTTGTAAGGAAGAGTGGGCAAGTATTGCCAAGACAAGATATGCCATGCTGATAGACTCATACCCAAAAAGACTGAGTGCTGTAATAAAATCAAAAGGTGCTTCAACAAAGTATTAGTTTAGGGTGTGCACACTTATGCAACCATATTATTTTAGTTTTTTATTTTTACTTCCCTTCACCTAAAAGATTTCAGTTTGTTGTTTATAGGTTATTTTAAAGGTGGAAAAGTTCTGAAATAATTTATCTTTTTCTAATTTTTTTTACATCACGGAAAAATGACATTTTAACAGGGGTGTACTGTATTGCATGCAGATTCTTATGTAGATTATGTGTTTATATGAACAATTCACTAGGCACTTTTTTAGGGATTGATGCTTTAAAATTGGTGCTTCTTTTAACTGGGAACTGTGTGGTTTCACTTGGTGGTTATACAAAAATATTTTTGAATTACTGAAGACTGATACATATTTATAGGATGTGAATAATTAGGTGTTTTTAGCTGTTTTTATAGTCTAGAGCTTGTGATTTAATAGTGAATTTTGAGCATTATAAATATTAAACATTTTTTTGGTTAAAAACATGTCTAAATCAAACACTTTTTAGTTTGGAAAGAATAGAGAAGGATTATAACTCTTGTCAGGTTTTTGTTTATATCTGTGTCACAGTTTTAAATATGGATATAATGAGAACTGGAACTATGAATAATTCTGAATGGGATTGGAACCTTTTTAGCTTTTTTATAGGCTTTTTTTGCCCACTATGAAGTTGGGGGGAATCATTTAAATGACCACACAGATAAAGAGACATTGATTTCTAAATCTCCACCACCCTATCCAAAACTATTAGATTTTTTTTTTTGGCTTGAGTGACTAATTAATGTATCCATTGTCTATAAATTATTGTAGTTATACAGGGGTGAAATAGGAAATGTTACAGAGTATAACAAAAAGGTAGAAGTGAATCATATAATATAAAGACGGTTCACTATGACAGCCATAGATTGTTTGATCTGCTTATGTCTATGTTTTAGGTAAACCTATCATGCATATACATAAGACTTTACCTAAACATATCTACTGAATTTATTTTAACATAAAAACTGATCAAGATGAAAATACACTTCTATAAACAAGGTGAAAAGGAAGGAAGCATGTCTATAATAATAGATACTCAGAAATGCCATTGAATGTCATTGAAATTTGATAATATGTTATCATTAATACAAACTTTCAATCAGGTTCTTGAACACTAACTTGGTATGAATGTGATTTGGAAATTATTTAAATGAATCCAAAGGGTCTGTGAGGGGAGACCTGTCGCTGTCTGTAAAAAACACAAGTTGCATGCACCCAGATAGTATAAGACTTAAAATGTTACTAAACCCAGAATCCTGCATTCACTATATCTGCTCTCCCACAGTACACACAACATGGAAGTACAATTATTTTAGTAAATATAAACTGCTAAATACCTTTTCTCATCAGCAGTTAGAGCAGTCTTGTGACTTCTATCAGTGTTCAGCAGAGCACTGTTTAAAGCTTGTAGGAGGAGTTTTATTTCTGCTCCAGGAGGATGCAGAACCCCTGACCTCTGTGTGGACAGTGCTGAGCTGGTCACAAGCACTCTCCCAAGAAAAAAAAAACTCTCTAGCAATACACACCAAACTGAATATGTGCAGAGTGTCTCCACATAATATGTCTTATCAGGAGAAAAGAGGGGGGCAAAGTAGGAAGGGGAAGATCAGAGAAGTCAGGATAAAACAGCATTTTTACACAGTGCAGAGAATTAACTCTAGGTTCCACAATGAGCAGATCAAGCATGTTTTACTGCACATACAGACTGATTTTACTGTTGTGGGTTTAGTAACACTTTAAAGCCCAACTTTATCTCCCTTTGATCATCCCTTAGATTTTTTTAAATTAAAAAAGCAGATCTCGCTTTTCTGCACTTAGCTTTTCAAATTCTCTCCACTGTCCATCACAGACTCATCACTCTATCCAGCTCTGTCAGTCCTTTTCTGGGTTGAATGATACCCACACCATTCCACCCACTTTCTGTGAGATAACTACACCAGGGACCCACCCCTTGGAGCACGTCATCAAACCATTAAGGGCTCACAGCAGAATGCTTTTTTTTGGATGTAGTTTCATTACATAGTTCTATTCTCTGCCACAATCAGGACCACCAGCTAGAGGAAAAAAAAGTGGAAGAAGATCCTTTGCATCATGTGATCAAAACAACTGAAAAAAATGTATGTATGCTAAAAGAAAAATGTACACATACTAAAAAAAATGTAACAGGGAAGAGATGGCTAGAAGTCTTGAATTGGGCATTAAAACAACTCAGTCATAGGGAACTCAATGTTCAGCAGAAGCACCCAGCAAAAGATAATTAAAAATATTTACCTTTCTGGCAGGCAGCAACTCTAATCTCTGGCCTTTTCTAAAGCTATGACCAGGGGTGGACTGACCATTTGGAAACTCGGGCACTACCTGAGCGCCCGGGGTCAGTAGGGGGCCCCATGAGATGCCCCTGGTACCTTTTTCATAGGCTTTTTTGAGTTTGGGCAAGGACACAGGGGCCCCATGATCCCCTATTGCCCGGGGGCCCCATGAGTTGTCAGTCCGCCCCTGGCTATGACTGTTCTTGGAATCTTACATTTCTGAGTGTATTGGGTGCATGGTCCATCCTTGCACAATGTGGTTCTTCCTGTTGGCCCATACTTTACAACTGTGTCCTGTAATCATTGGTGTATTTAGGTTTTGTGCTGCCCTAGGCAACACAAAAATAATCTGCCCCCATGGACGCGGACCAACACCACCCCCCTTCCTCCTCCTGCGGAAAGAGCCTGACATTGACCAACAACACCCCTGCCCCCCACCTTGGAGAACCTTCCACTACTCCCCCAGCAATAGAGAGACACTCATCTTCACAGCTCCGGATATCACCAGGAATGAGAGTCAGGCTCTACATACTCCATCAAGCAGCCCACAGCCTCTCTCGGATCCCACCTGGTTCCTATAGCGTGCGTGTCTCTTATTTCATCCCTTCTTCTGGGGGGGAGGTGCTGCCCCCCCAGAAAAATTCCTCCCTAGGCAAGTGCCTTGTTTGCCTTGTGGTAAATACACCCCTGCCTGTAGTGGCATAGTGACCAGAGGGAAGAACTACTGTGAACAGCATAGGACTAGGCATCTGACACGCCTAGAGTGTCAGACTATAGCAGTGGCCATAGCTCTGTCAAACACCAGTTGCTGGAAAGATAAACATGAGTAATCTTCTGTTTCAGGCTTCTTCTGCTGGGGTTTGAGTTCCTTATTGTTAGGGTCACTTTCACTTTCAGGGGTAACAGTGTCATTGCAGTATTGTAAGGCAGCAGGTGAGGGATGACACCCTTAGCAAAGGAAATGTCAGGCCTGAAAAGAAAAAAAAGATATTTTAAGATAGAAAGAGAAAAAAAATTAAACAGCTATAAAGGTTGCAGGGTGTAGCAACAACACAAAAAAAATAGTTTTTGGTTTTACATACACGTTAAATACACATGAAAATAGATTCAGACTAACCCAGATATTAGCATGTTGGGAAGACTACTTGTGCAAACTTAGGGTTACTTTCTTTTGCAAAATAGCAAATAGAATATTATAGTTTATACTTTTTTCAGTGGATCATATATTATTCAGTGACATGTACGTGATCCAAATTTACTGGGTTTGTTTAAAGGATACCTTTAATAATAATACATTGGGACTGAGAGCTAAGTAAGAGTACAGTAAATGTTTTATTTTATGATCCACTCTAATTAAAAAATCTTTATTCTTTCTGCAGCCAGGGAAAGCCTTCAAAGATTGCGGAAATCTTAATGGAAAACTCAGGTCAGTTGTTCAGGTATGATACCACAGCTGCTGAAAAAAATATGATGCATTGTCTTTTAGAATATATTATGCTGATATAGTTTAATATTTAATACATTCCATTGCAAGAACTTAAGCATAAAATATACTGTATACATGAGTAACCTCTATTTAAATTTAATTTTTTATGAATTTCAGAAGCATTTTATTTTCAAGTGAAATCAGAAAAGTAAATTTAAAAAAAAACTTTTTGTTATATTTAAAGGTTAGCTCCACTAACAAATAAAAAGATAAAGTGAACCTCAATAGATACCAGTAAATAAAAACCCTTTTATCTGGTTTGACTATGCACTTTTCATTTTGTTACATTTAGAAATTTCATGTCGCTGACTTTCCTGTAGTTATTATTATTGTTATTATTATTATAAATTTAAGCAAGTTTGAGTCTTCATGATAAACTACCACAGTATTGACATGCACAATAAGAAATATCTTCCTTTTTTGGATCAGCAACTATGAGCTTCTTGCTTCCTGGATGTTTGTGCTTACTACAGTGCATCTGGAAGGTTTTACATGAGGAGGATGTGGACTGACTGTCAGCAAATAATTGGTTACCTGGTCATCACCCCTCAAATTGTACCACTACACTAAAAACCTAATAATATATATAGATTTATGCTTCACCACACTAATATCAACAATGCAAAGTTCAAACAATAAGAAACGTGGATCCCAGCTGCTACATTAAAATGTGTCAAGCCGTCTTGATGTGGCAATATAAAATTTAAATCATAGCTCTATTGCTTAAATGCAAGTTAAACAAAATACCCCCATCCTCCCATATAGGGGGGATTTTCTAAAACTGGTGCACTCAAAATCTGGTACAGTTGTTCATGGTAGCCAATCAGCTTCTAAGTTTAGCTTAATCAATTTAGCCTTGGCAATAAGACCAGGAAGCTGATTGGTTTCTATGCAGAGCTGCACCAGATTTTGCACTCTCCAATTTTAGTAAATAACACCCATAGTGCCTACAATGCCAAACAAAACAAAAGATAAAATAAATAAAAAGCATAAAATATAAAAATGTCCTCCTGCGCTTTTATGGTAGATACTAAACCTAACTAAAAAGCAGCCAGCATCTAACCTATACCAAATTGGAATGATCGTACAAATAAATATAAAAGTGATGCAGCGCTATAACTAATAATAAACACTCAAGAGGTATTAGAAGTGATTTACATAAAGTAAAATACTAAAAAATAGACCTTAACAAACGGGGCAACAGATGACCCAAATCCACATGGGGATATATAAGATACGGGGCAAAAGACGACCCAAATCCACATGGGGATATATAAGAGATAGTGACCCCTAGTACCCAAAGGGTACCCAATGAAGACCAAGTGAGTATCTACAGCTGATCAGCTGAAAAATAATTGGAACATCAGTACCATTCAGAATCAGTCCTGCACAAGACAGGATCCGACAAAGAGCTATTCCTTCAGAGCAGAAACAGGTATCTTCACTTGCCAATTGGTCCGGTTGAGTATTGCCTATTTGATGACTGCCTGCACCATCCTACCTGAAGAGCCACCAGTTTGAGGGATCCAGAGGTGATCTACATTTGCTTTGTGGCCCTGCGGGGTCGTGAAGTGGAGGTGAGAGGCCATTGCAGCCATACTGCTTGGGATCACGTTTGAAGGGTGCTGTTACTCACCTGCACGTCTTGGAAATTACAGCATTTGTATGAACTGTGGACACTTCATTTTGCACAAAGCATTTGCTATTTGTTTGGCTTCTCCTGTAGATACTCACTTGGTCTTCATTGGGTACCCTTTGGGTACTAGGGGTCACTATCTCTTATATATCCCCATGTGGATTTGGGTCATCTGTTGCCCCGTTTGTTAAGGTCTATTTTTTAGTATTTTACTTTATGTAAATTCTTTCTAATACCTCTTGAGTGTTTATTATTAGTTATAGCCCTGCATCACTTTTATATTTAAATAAAAAGCATGTTCCAATGCAACATCACATGTGTTATAGAAAAATTAAACAGACCAAAAAAACTTTCTTTCACCAATCCAAATTTTACTTATATTCAGTACACAATTAATAATAGTTTGCATATATAGTCCTGTGTCACCAACTCTTTAATCTAGCTAGTGAATCTTCAATTATAATATACTGTGTATACATATTATTCCATCCAAAGTGCACATCCTCCACCTAAAATGGAAAGGCCACTCACCAAACATAGTTACCTTTCTGTTAAAATGCTGTAATAAAACTATTTCTTTTAAACACTGACAGGTAGGGATTTTATGACCGTCTGTCATGAATGTTTTTCCTGGTCTGTCAGAGGTTATGTACACTAAGTCATGCATGGGCAGCTCAGAGTACCTTGGTCCTACAGTCCTCTGTGCTGTGATGACGTGACTCTGGCACATGCACGGGATTGACATAATCACAACCCGGCCATTCCACAGGCTGAACAGAATGAACCCGGAAGGGAGACTGGGTAAAGGTAGAAGTGCTTGAAT
The DNA here is from genome assembly GCF_062004578.1 of Staurois parvus. NCBI lineage: Eukaryota > Metazoa > Chordata > Amphibia > Anura > Ranidae > Staurois > Staurois parvus. The sequence continues at coordinate 665,055 of NW_028318646.1, read as the reverse complement.
GCTAACAGTGCAGTGATGGAGTGTTCCCTTTGACAGGTAAGCATGTGATAATGTGCTAATTTGCTGTGTATTCTAACATTATAACATAAACGTCCAGGGGGCTTATTAGAGAAACCTTTAGCGAAGTTTAGTACCGCTTTAAAGACAGGTAAACAGATCTCTGCAGGACATCTGAGGCAGTATTCTTGCTCCATCTATGACTGCACTTTCTCAAGGTCCAAATAGCAATATAATTCAAAACAGGGCACAGATCGCAACAGTGTAAAATCATTTATTATGCAAAATGAAAGTTTTGTAAAACCATTCAAAACATGCAACTAAGCAATACAGGCATACCTCGGATTACGAACACCTTGGTTAACATAATTTTCTGTTTACGAATGAAAATCCATTGAAAATATTGCTTTGGTTTACAAATGTTTTTCTCAATACGATCATATTAAATGGTTTTCAATGCATTTAAAAATTTTTTAATCATGTCCCTGTAGAGTACTATGCTTTTAACCTCCCTGGCGGTATGATAATGTCAGGAATTTTGTACCAAAAGCGGTACCATTTTTTTGCATGGAAATTTGGTGTTATGTATTGTAGGCCTGCAATTCTTAGTAATTACTTACTTAATAAATACTCATAAAAAATAATAATACAATAATAATAAATTTAATTCAATAATATAATCAAACCAAAAACACTGAGATTTGAAATATAGCGCCAAGTTCGCACATCACTGAGCAAAGTCGCAGAATTATTTTCAGTGCCTGATGACGAATTTCCCACATGAATCATTATCACTCAATTCTGCAAGTGGTTCTGATTTACTATCGCTGTTCTCTAGCTGATCTAAAACCGATTTTGACCTAAAGGGACACTTTTTGGACGCCATGGACATTTCTAAGTTTGCAGGCAGAAAGAACAGTAAAAATGTAGGCAGGGCGCCGGACAAAGCACTCGGGACAAAATGTATGTGAAATGCTTTGATACAGGAATGTTTTGCTATGAAATAATCGTTTTTAAAAAAATGTCATTTTTTTAAAATTTTCAAATTTGTCGCCGGTTCCGGCACCCGTACGTCCTGACGTCACAGGGACCGGAACACGGAAGTCAGATGCCTAGTGGTCTGATTATGTCCATATTTCTGTGCTCAAAGCGGTACATTTTTTTGCATGGAAATATGTATTTTTTTATTGTAGTAATTCTTAGGAATAACTCACTGAAATCTGTCCAAACAAGAGTCTAGTAAACATCCCGGGTAGGATAAAATTTGAAACACAAAATCGTAAATTATAATTTAATAAATAATCATAAAAAATAATAAGATAATAATAATAAATTTAATTCAATAATATAATCAAACCAAAAACACTGAAATTTGAAATATAGAGCCAAGTTCGCACATCACTGAGCAAAGTCGCAAAATCGTTTTCAGTGTCTGATGACGAATTTCCCCACAAATCATTATCACTCAATTCTGCAAGTGGTTCTGATTTACTATCGCTGTTCTCTAGCCAGTCTAAAACCGATTTTGGACACTTTTTGGACGCCATGGACATTTCTCAGTTTCCAGGCAGAAATAACAGTAAAAATGCAGGCAGGGCACAGGACAAAGCACTCGGGACAAAATGTATGTGAAATGGTTTGATACAGTAATGGAATACTATGTGATTTTAGTGGTTTTAGTGAATGTCACAATATGTAATTTTCAAATTTTCCGCCGTTCCGTCCCCCGTACGTCCCAACGCTCGCAGGGGACGGAACCCAGATGACAGATGCCGGCATCTGCCGAATTACATTGCCGGGGACACTGCAGGAGGGACATCGCGGGAGCGCAGGACAAGGTAAGTGATCGAGGGATCGCAGAGCAGCACCGCATGGTAAGCCCGAGTGTAGCTCGGGGTTACTGCTTGTGGTACTGAAACTTTACCCCGGACTACACTCGGGAATACCGCCAGGGGGGTTAACATAATTTTCTGTTTACGAATGAAAATCCATTGAAAATAATGCTTTGGTTTACAATTTTTTTTCTCATATTAAATGGTTTTCAATGCATTTACAATTTTTTTTTAATCATGTCCCTGTACAGTACTATGCCTTTAAAGTGCACTTTATAAAGAGTTTTGAACAGATAAAACTTTTTTCTGACCTCCTGAATGGACTAATTGCATTTCAATGCATTTACAAATTTTTTGTTAATCATGTCCCTTTATGCATTTAAAGTGCACTTTATAAAGAGTTTTGAACAAATAAAACTTTTTTTGACTTTTTTCTGACCTCCGAAATGGATTAATTGGTTTTCAATGCATTTATGATTTTTTTTTTTAATCATGTCCCTGTACAGTATTTATGCCTTTAAAGTGCACTTTATAAAGAGTTTTGAACGGATAAAAGACTTTTTTTTTTACTTTTTTCTGACCTCCGGAATGGATTAATTGGTTTTCAATGCATTGCTATGGGAAACCGTGTTTCGGTTTACTAATACAAGAAGTCCCGCAGAACTAATTAAATTTATAAACCGAGGTACGCCTGTATATAAAAGGCTTGCAAACACAGGGCAGTCAGAGCTCTCCTATCAGCATTTCACCTGCTAATCCTCTGGCTCAATTAGCCCCACTGTGATGTCTCCAGGCTTAACTTATGTATTTTGTCTCAAAAGATTCTCTCAAAGGTACAGCCTGGTCATATACGCTCCCCCCTTATACCAATCATTTCCATAGATGTCCTGATGCCAATGCCTCATGCTGTACAACCTACTGGGAAACAACACATGGATAGCACCATCCATTGTAAAATACCAGAGGATACAGTAAATTAAAAATAGTCCCCTGATTATAAATCTTAAATCATCCTACATACCGTACTCTGTGTATCCTATCAAACATACTGTATGTTCGCGCTCACTCATAAGCTCTATCAATCCATGTGCACCAAAAAGTTGAGTGTCCTTGATAAAAAATGTATGTCACTTTATATTTAACCCCTTTGGTTGTAAGGACTCCATATAATAAATCTGTTTTGTCTCTTTTTTTGAAAATTCCTTTATAAAGTTACTTCTCTTCCAGTGGCTCAAGACTTTCTCCAGACAATTCCCCAAAATTACAAAAGTAGCTTTGTTCTGTATTATTATTTAAAGTGTCAAGATACACTTTGGTTTTTTGATCAACAATTATAGTGTACCCAGTGTTTACACCCTGCTGAACCACTATTACTATGAATAATAAAGAGTCATGTACACAAACTGCAGAAAAATGAGCAGAGTGGTGGTTATGTACTAAAGCTGGAGAGTGCAAAATCTGGTGCAACTCTGCATAGAAACCAATCAGCTTCCTGGTTTTATTGCCAAAGCTTAATTGAAAAAGCTGAAGTTAAAAGCTGATTGGCTACCTTGTACAGCTGCACCAGATTCTGGGTGCACCAGTTTTAGTAAATCTCCCCCAGTATGCCTCATGATGCTCATTATTCTTTATGATCAATGGTAAGGCAGAGCATGCCCACTTTTAACTGGCAACATACATTCACCGCCCATTTTTATAGGGACACCTTAATTGCCCTTCAGAACTGCTGTAATTCTTCATGGCATTGATTCACAAGGTATTGGAAACACTCCTCAGTGATTTTGGTCCATACTGACATGATAGCGTCACACAGTTGCGGCAGATTTGTCAGCTGCACATTCATGATGCAAATTTCCCATTCCACCACATCCGAAAGGTGCTTTATTGAATTGAGATCGGGTGACTGTAGAGGCCATTGGAGTACAGTGAACTAATTGTCATGTTCAAGAAACCAGTTTGTGATCATTTGAGCTTTGTGATATGGTGCATTATCCCGCTGGAAGTAACCATCGGAAGATGGATACACTGTAGTCATAAAAGGATGGACATGGTCAGCAACAATACTCAGGTAGGCCTTGGCATTTAAATGATGCTCAATTGGTACTAAGGGGCCCAAAGTGTTCCAAGAAAATATCCCCCACTCCATTACACCACCAGTGGCTTATGCCAAATTCTGACTCTACCATCTGAATGTCACATCTGAAATCAAGACTCATGAGACCAGGCAGCATTTTTCCAATCTTTTATTGTCCAATTTTGGGGGCCTGTGCGAATTGTAGCCTCCGTTTCCTGTTCTTAGCTGGCACCCGGTGCAGTCTTCTGCTCCTATAGTCCATGTGCTTCAAGGTTTAACGTGTTTTGCATTCAGAGATGGTATTCTGCATATCTTGTGTCAGCACCTGTGGTAGTGAGCTCTATTGATCCACAACTTGGGGTTCCCCAGGGCGCGGAGTCTAAGCCCCAGCCTGCTTGTTCACCAGGGCCCCTGATGGTGGGGATGGACTTGCAGCAGGCTGGGACCAGGTCGCGGCCCCCAGGTACACCCAGCTGAGGTGGAGGAGACCTCTAGGGGAGCAGGGTACAATGGGAGAAGACACAGGGAATCCAATAGGCAAGCCGAGGTTAGGACAGGCGGAAAACAAGCAAGGTCAGGAACAAAGCCAGGGTCGGTACACAGATAGACAATATAGGATTCACAGCAGAAACACAAGGGAGCTCCAACAACTAAGAAGTTGCTCAGGCAAAGTGGCCTAGTCTGAGCACATCTTATATAGACAGGCAGACAAGGAGACAGGACAGGAAGTGATGGAAGAGAAAGGAATAAAACCCAGAGGACAGCAGACGACGCCCATAGCTGTTCAAAGCCACTTAAATCACCTTTCTTCCCCATTCTGATGCTCAGTTTGAACTTCAGCAAGTCATCTTCATCACATCTAGATGACTAAATGCATTGAGTTGCTGCCATGTGATTGGTTGATTAGCAATTTATGTTACCAAGCAATTGAACAAGTGTACCTAATAAAGTGTCCAGTGGGTGTAGTCTAGAATCATTCATAAGAATGGTGATGTAGAAGGCTCTAAACACTGTAAAGAGATTGTACAGTACACTGGGCCTATTCTGTGGCTGACTAAGTAAAAAATTAGCACACAACAGCTATTCCAGGTTTGTCTTTTGCATGGGGTGTGTTATGCCTTAAATAAGGCTCTTTTCTGAAATTCTCAATAACCCTATACACTAACTTTTACTCCCTTAGAAGTCTGTAGTTATGATGAATGAAAAATTAATTTGCTTCCCAAAGCCATTTTCCTACTTTCCACCCTTAGGTCCCATGGCATTTTTTAATTTCAGAGATATCTTAAATCTACGCCTTATAACTTTCAGCTATTGCAGTTTATGCAAACATATTGTACATCTGGAAAGATAGGGCTTTAGTTAGTAAGAAATCAGAATACATATATTTTCATTTTCTGCACTTTAATTAGCTTTAAATAGGAAAAAACTGTAGAAAATAAATTTTTTCCCAAAGCAACTGTATGTCAATTGCATAGCCCCAGACATTTATCCCAAAACACAGTATATATATATATATATATATATATATATATATATTTACTATATTGCCAAAAGTATTGGTCTATACCCCTCCAAATCATTGGATTCATGTTCCAATCACCTCCGTGGGCACAGGTGTATAAAATAAAGCACCTAGGCATGCAGACTGCTTCTACAAATATTTGTGAAAGAATGGGTCGTTCTCAGGAGCTCAGTGAATTCAAGCGTGGTACCATGATAGGTTGCCACCTGTGCAATAAGTCCATCCCTAAAATATCCTTGCTACTAAATATCCCACGGTCAACTGTTAGTGGCATTATAACAAAGCGGAAGCAACTGGGAACAACAGCAACTCAGGCACGAAATGGTAGGCCACATAAAATGACAGAGAGGGGTCAGCACATGCTGCAGCGCACAGTGCCCACCGCCACTGTATTCTAGAGTAGTGGAAACATGTTCTCTGGAATGATGAATCACGCTTCTCTGTCTGGCAATCCAATGGACAAGTCTGGGTTTGGCGGTTGCCAGGAGAACGGTATTTGCCTGATTGCATTGTGCCAAGTTTAAAGTTTGGTGAAAAGGGATTATGGTGTGGGGTTGTTTTCCAGGGGTTGGGCTTGGCCCCTTAGTTCCAGTGAAGGGAACTCTTAAGGCGTCAGCATAACAAGAGATTTTGGACAATTTCATGCTCCCCACTTTATGGGAACAGTTTGGGGATGGCCCCTTCCAGTTACAACATGACTGTGCACCAGTGCACAAAGCAAAGTCCATAAAAACATGGGTGAGCGAGTTTGGGGTGGAGGAATTTGACTGGCCTGCACAGAGTCCTGACCTCAACCTGATAAAACACCTTTGGGATGAATTACAGTGGAGACTGCGAGCCAGGCTATCAGTGCCTGACCTCACAATTGTGCTTCTGGAAGAATGGTCAAACATTCCCATAGACACCCTCCTAAACCTTGTGGACCGCCTTCCCAGAAGAGGTGAAGCTGTTATAGCTTCAAAGGGTGGGCCAACTCAATATTGAACGATACGGACTAAGACTGGGATGCCATTAAGTCCCCAATACTTTAGGCAATATAGTGTGTGTGTGTGTGTGTGTGTGTATATATATATATATATATATATAATTGTATATATGACACAAGGGACTGCAATGTGTCCTTTCTGCTGCTGTCTCCTCATTTAGTTGAAATATTTCTTCTCTGTCCCCCACCACCACCACCATCGCCATGACTTTCCAGTATTGTGGGGGTTAATATCATATCATAGACCCTCATCAAGAGTGTGGTCTACACCCTCCCTTTCTGTCCACCTCCCCCATTCATAGAAGCCGTACTTTAGCTTCTATTAATGAAAAATTATCTACGAATGGAGAAGGCAAGTCTTTCATTCATCCCTCCATCCACTATTCATCAGTTTTCATTTATAGAGGATTATCCCGGAGTGAGGTTATATAAGTTTTATATACACTTTAAATGTGATGCAAAGGCATTGTGTTGCACTGTGCTATGATAAAGCTCTATTATTGTGTACTTGTAGAAGAATCACTTTCAGCTCTTAGCACATGGACCCGATTTTTTGCTTACTTAACTACCTACTTGCTTTACCATATCTTCTTTTATGCAGATGGTAGCATACAGTGCTTTATTGATATTGATGTAAAAGAATAACAATTGATAAACACTGCCACAGACATGTTCAGGATTCTGTATTATACTGAATGTTTGAGCAAATCATATATTTTTCCAGATCAGTAATTTCTATATCAAACATACATATTGAGCTGTGCTGTATTGCCTCAAATTATTCTGATATTCTATTATAGCCATATGAAAAAATTTTATATATTTTAAAAAGTTAATTTCGCCCAAAATGTACATTTCATGTTGAGGCAGATGTCAAGAGATTGAAATGTTCAGTGTCTTTTTTTTTTATTTCTATTCTTTCATTATTTGAAATCTCAAAATTACCAACAACCACCCCCCCCCCACACACACACACACTCACATTCTATGTCTTCCCTATTCTCATTGCATTAACATAAGAAGTCCTAATTCTCCTGCTGCATTGTACAATTAATTAACTAAACAATAAACAGGTAGAAACCCCCTTGCACTGCCTTGAGGAAATAGAGATTCCAAGAACTTTAGTTGCACTGGTAAACCAAATGTACTTTCTGAATATAGTATAAAAGTGTAATATCTTTATCTTTTACACAAATAGGTGGGAGTCCTAGTGCAAACATGGTGAAATACAGTGAAATGGAATGGAAACCCCCTTTAATAGGCAACCTCATCTTTTCTGGCAATAGAGAGAGGTTGCCCTATTATTTCTTCACTAGGGATGAGATTTGCCTTAACTTCAGGTTTATAGCAGATCCCTGGGATTAGCACTCATACCAAGTTGCAAATTTGCCCCAGAAATTAGAAGCAACCCATAGTACGCTGTTTAGCCTTAGTTTCTGGTTAGCTAACTAAAAAGAGCCAATAATTTTAGGGAATTCAAAACCCAATTTTCACTACAAAAAAGGAGGGCTCACAGTAGCCAAATTGTCAGTGTGTATTGGAACTTTTAGGGACAGCTCATCCCTATCATATATTAGAACCATAGCCTACCTACAAATTTTTTTTTATAGAATCAGGTTAAGCACATGATATACTATATAAAAAGAGGCTCATGTTCAATACATTGCATCACAGTTAATAATTTCTGCCTATAGTCCCAAACATCAGAAATGATACATAATTATACAAGTGTCCCAATGTGTTGAATCTCTATTCATGGGAATGTGTTGAATCTCTATTCATGGGACTGAAGTGTCTCTATGTGTTTCATGAAAATCAATCCGCTTCTGTAGTAGGCAGCAGATAAGTAGTGTTTTATTGTATAAAAATGTAATAGTGGCAGATTAATATACTGTATATCAATTCTCTGTTGATAATACTGTATATTCCAATAAGCCATCACCTGCATACAGTATATCTTTTTGTGTTAGGTCCAGAACCTCATATAAAAACATGGATATTGAGGAGAACAGTCCAGAATTACAAAGCACCAAAAATAACAGGCAGGAACCTCAGAGAATACAAAGGCAGAAAACATCAGGTCATCCAGCTATGCTGTCAAAAAGCAACATCATTATAAAGGTTTGCCGTCAATTACTAATATCCAACATATACGATCACAATGGGAAAATTAGCAGAAGGGAGGTTGGAACCAACCTTGTCCTACCTAATATCCCTTCTCAGTGGGTTTAATGATGATAGTCACATAGTAAGTGCATCCAAACAAATAATTGTATAAACTCAATGTCTTTACAGTATTCCTTCTGGATCAGGAGATATGGTAAGTAACAAGACATAATGATGGGCCTGGGATCAAAAAATTACATCCATATATTGATATTCAATATTTTTCTTACATGCGACAGAGCAGGGGCGGACTGACAACTAATGGGGCCCCCCGGGCAATAGGGGATCATGGGGCCCCTGTGTCCTTGCCCAAACTCAAAAAAGCCTATGAAAAAGGTACCAGGGGTATCTCATGGGGCCCCCTACTGACCCCGGGACCTCGGGCAGTGCCCGATTTTCCAAATGGTCAGTCCGGCCCTGCGCCAGAGTCATTATCATGCAATCTATTTATATCAAGGACTCCACTCATTTCTAGATGGTTCACCTTGAAAATGCTCATACTGTATAGCGTAAGGATCTACAATCTGCATGTTAACTATCTATACTAACTAATATATCATAAGTAATCTTCAACCCCTAAAGAAAGTAAACACATATTTATGATTATGAATATGTTTATGATTAGAGTGAAACTTTCTGCCATGGAGGTTCTTACACCCCAGTCGCCTAAGACCGCCAGCGTCCAAATTCTGAAAATGTAATGTACCATCATTGTTCACAATTTGAATAATGTGCCTCAACAAACCTGACCTGGGTTTGACATTATATTCCCTGTTCTACACGGTCCTGTGCAAATACCAGGGTCACACCTGAAAGAAAGTAGAACATGCCACATTTTTTCTGCACCAGAAACTATACTGGAACCAGGAGCAGATTGAAAACTCATGGGGCCCCCAAGCAATAAGAGATAATGGGGCCCCCTGTGTCTCCGCCTACACTCAAACCACACCAACACAACACCCCACCTACATATTGCAGCTCAGCTGCATAGAAAGGACATTAAAATAATTAACAATAATAATACAACATCGTGAGGTCCCCAGCCTTTTAGGTCTGGTATGGGTTTTGAGGGGAACCCCCATGCCAAAATTAAAAAAAAATGGTGTGGGATCCCCCCCAAGATCCATACCAGACCCTTATCCGAGCATGCAGCCAGTTTGGGTTAAGCTGGCCGAAACAGAGTATTTCCATTACTAGCTGATGCAGCTTCTATGTGTACTATACTATATTGTGACAGCATCAGCTAAATACAGGCACAGGTACAGGCAACTTCCCATTTGCTGCTGGGACTATATACAGCCATGCAAAACCAAAAAGAGATTCCCTTTGCTTAGTGTACAACTTAAAGATATGTGACAACAGCAATCCTGAAATATATGCAAATACTAGTTATCAATGAAAAAAAAACTTCTCACTATTTTATCTATTTCATTATTTTATTTTATTTATTGAGTACTAAATACAGTTGGCCTGAATACAGGGGGTCTGTGTTATACGCACTCAAGGATTAAGCCCTCTCCACTATTAGTGAAAATTTGCCATACAGACAAATCACTAATGTTTCCCCTCCGACCCCAAGGCTGAACCTCAGGAAAAAAAAATTCACTACAGTCCTGTGGTACTGGGAACATGGCTCAACACATTTGACTACAAGGATCTCAGCAATAGCAATAAATCTAAATTTGTTACTAAACCCAAGACCCGGCATTCATTATATCTGGTCTCTCTTAGTAAAAAAACACGGAAGAGCAATTATTTTAGTAAATATAAACTGCTAAATACCTTTTCTCATCAGCAGTTAGACCAGTTTTGTGACTTCAGCAGTGCACTGGTTAAAGCTTGTAGGAGGAGTTTTCTTTTTGCTCTAGGAGGATGCAAAACCCCTGACCTCTGTCTGGACAGGGCTAATTGGCCCTGTGCTGATCACATGCACTCTCCCAAGAAAAAAAAAACATCTCTAGCAATACACACTAAACTGAGCATGTGCAGAAGGGCTACAGGTTCAGTCTGTCTTATAGGCGTGGACATTTGAACAAGAGGAGGTGCAGAGAAAACAGGATCAAACTGCCTTTTTACACAATGCAGAGGATTAACCTCTTAGGTTCCACAGTGAGTATAACAAGCATGCTTTACTGCATATACAGACTGATTTTACTGTTGTGGATTTAGTAACACTTGAAGTGCTAATTTTCAGTTATTAATACCCTTCTTTAGAATTTGTTTTTTAACACTAATTATCTTTTTCCTCTTAATATTTACTCTACACCTTAAAATTAACCCTTAACATAACGTACCTCTTAACTCTTAAAATTACCTTCTTTCTCCTCATAACCCTAAAATTGAATCTACACTGTAAAATTAACCCTTAACATAACCTATCCCCAGCTCCTAAAATAACTTCTAAACTTAACACTTAACCTACCCTTAACTCAATGCTTACAACCCCTAACTTCTCACAACAATTAATTGATGCTTGCATTTTTGTATCTCCCCTCATTTCATTTAGCCTGATTTACTGGTGGTAATGCACAAAACTCCATGTCTACATGTTTGGTTTACTAAAGGCAAATAGGCTGTGCACTTCAAAGAAGCATTGCAAGTGCACTGAAAGTGAATTTGCGCTAGATCTGAGGGGAACATGCAAGGAAAATAAAAAAACAGCATTTTTTTCTTGCACATGATAGGATGTAAGAAATCAGCAGAGCATCACCTAATTTCAGAGCTTCCCGTCGGATCTAAAGCAGCTGCACTTGCAGTGTACTGTATATTTACCTTTAGTAAATCAACCCCTATATTATTATTATTATACAGGATTTATATAGCACCAACAGTTTGTGCAGCTCTTTAGAAAATGAAGGTAGACATTACAATTACAATACAATTTGGTATAAGAGGAAACAGAGGGCCCTGCTCGTTATATATGTTGCACAAATCTTGTTTGATTAAATTTTTACATGAGCAAATCTTATTTGATGCCATTTTCAATGGGCAAATCATGTTTGAAAGAGGGTGAAAACCTTTGTGATAAATACAGTGAATGTGAAAAACAGAATTTTGGTCCAAAAATGGACAAACACTAAATGAATCTTGGGTAAATTTCTAGAAGAATCAATGACAAATACATCCCTTATATTTGTGTGATAGGTTTTGTATATGATGCAAAAAAAATATGTATATGATTTAGGATCTATATTTCAATGGAATATAAAAAATAATAGAAAACAGCCCCTAGTGCATTATCCACAAAAATTTATTTCAAAGGTAAAAGACATAAAATATATTCACAAACATTGTGAATAACAGTGTTGTATAACCCAGAGGCCAAGAGCAAGCCCATCTAGGAACTTTTCAGGTTTAAGTGGATGATAAAATGTACAGTATTTGTAGAACGATCTATAGAACATTTCATTGACTGGCCTCAGTAAGCTCTATAGTATTTTTTTACGACATGTAAACTGATAAAACATTTCATAATATTAAACATGCTGTCATGCTATATAGCAACAGTACCTCTTAACTACCAACTTGCTAAAATAATCCGAAGAAAATACTGTATGCTGTGCCAAAATACCAAGACATTCGTCCAGTACACAAGTTAGTAAAAATTCTGCCCCGACCTCCACAGTGGGGCTCATTCATAAAAACTGGATTATGAAGAATACAACATGATGGCTTTTGATAACTAATGAGAAGTAGCATTCACTTTGTATTCCACACTGAAAATGGCATTTGGAATCGGATTTGATGCTATGAGTAACAACTCTGTTTAATTGGGTATGGCTTTTATAAATAAGAGAGTTTTATTTTTAGGCTTGCTTCAAAGAATGGAGGGATGTGTATGGTTGTGGAAATGCAATTATCTCCTGTCTGTGTGCTTTGAATTGCTTTGCTTTTCGTTATCCTTTTTTTGCAGTACTTAGAAGATGTAGTGTAGCAAAGAATGCTAATGAGTCATGCCACTCGTAATATAGCAAACACACATCTGGACAAAGTGAAATTGTTGTTTATCAGCTTCTTCAGAAATATGGTGAGCTGGAGTTTTATTCTATCATCCAAATTTATAAACTGTTAATTGCCGTCTTCTATTACCATAACATTATGACTGTAACAAATTAATATTGCATATGTGAAAGCTATTCGGTTTCAGTAACAAAGGAATCTGTCCAGTTTAAGTGCTGGGAAGAAAATAAAATGTATAACCAGCTGATAAAAGAAATGGAAGCCGCTCTTGTAGTTCCTAGGTTTTGTACATGAAATGACTTTGACAGTCTGTCTTGCTGTGACACCTTATATGCTTGATCTATATACACGTAAGTTGGTCAACGTCCATCAACATAAGAAAAAAGCTCTGAAATCATATTTCCTGAATAAAAATATTTTGGAAAACCTTCTTGTGTTTTATTGTCACTGTCGCCTGTAAGAAAGATGAAAAATTTAGTGAGGACCCCAAGCAAGATCATATATTTGAGTGTCAGTATCATTTGCAATATCTGCTGGCTTTTAATCAGGTTTAGTTGTTTTTATGTCTTTATAATCCTCCAGTGTGAAGCACGTATTACATAAATATGTTTTTAAAACCTAACTACTTCAGAGAAGTGTGTTCAGGAATTATAAAAATTGAACTTTGTACTTATTTGGACAATGAGGCTACCTGAGTTTATTTGATAAACAGGACTTTTTAAAATGTCTTCTATATCTTTGAAGCCAAGTGGTCCACTCCTGCTATAAACCCATAACTTCACAAAATTTGGAGTCACAAACAGAGATGAGTGAACCTTCTAACCTAAGCTGTCCATTCCAGTAGAAAGGAATGGAATGTTAAATATATTTTCCATAGAATGGTATATGACTTATTAGCGTGTATATGTATTTTTATATATATATATATATATATACTGTATATATATATATATATATATATATATATATATACTGTATATATATATATATATATATATATATACTGTGTATATATATATATATATATATATATATACTGTGTATATATATATATATATATATATATATATATATATATATATACTGTGTATATATATATATATATATATATATATATATACCTTGTATATATATATATATATATATATATATATATATATGCAATGAAACAGCCTATCAAACAAAACAGACCACTGGCAGTAGTCATGAAATGCCTATTGGCTCTGACTGAACGCCAGTATTCTTTTAGCTTCTTTGAACTGAAATTCAAGCAACATTATCAGTTTTCCATGCAATATTGTGTGAACTACAAGACTCCTTCTCCCTATGTAATGGAGATAAAGAAAGAGGGGTTGCTTATATACCAAAGTAGAAGAGCAGCGTAGAACAAGAATTGTATTATTGACAGGATGAAAAATAAAGGAGAAAAAAAAGTCTGTAAAAAGGAAACTAATGCAGTTACTACATTTATGCAGTAGTAAACTGCAACATGTAACTTCAGGGGTGCTCAACCTGTGGCCCTCGGAGCCCTCTGATGTTGGCCCTTGACCATAAACCAGGGAAGCGCATGCCCAGGGTCAGCAACCCATTGATCATGATCTGATCTTGCCGACCCACCATCCCAGAGTTCATTGAGCCGGCAGTGGCAGCAGAGGAAGTAGGCAACCATGGAGAGAGCAGGAGCCACAAAAGCTGATGCCTACTCTGTAGCTCCATCTCCTGTCCCCGGCAGAATAATAACAAGTGCACTTCATCTGGGACCTTTCTAGCAGCCGGGAGAGAAATGCAAGCAGAAGCTGGAAGAGGAAAAAAAGGTTAATGTATTAAACAGCACATACACTGTGCAATGGGCATATTAGCATCTATAAAAAGTTTACCAAATATTAGGCTGCTTTCACACTGATCCATGGGTGCAGCGCAGTGGTCCTGTGGATTTCTTTCGGTTTAGCTGCACTGAGCCATAGACTTCTATTATATCCATTGGGTTTGGTGCTCTTTCAGAAAGAGAACCACACTCCCAAGAAGAAATAGAAGTCTATGGCAAAGCACAGCTAACGTGCGGGAAAGTCGCAGGTGCACAGTACGGGTTCATTTACATTTGCAGTTTGGGGATGGTAAACTCCATAGTTGCGAAGAGCCACCTCCCCAAACCACTGGCGTAACGTCAGGGGTTGCGATGGTTACCAAGGGGGGGCCCTCCCTGCCACATTCTGTTTTACACTTGGACAGGCGGGGGCACCATAACAGTGGCTGCAGGAAGAAAATGTTCACTATACTATTCAAAATAAAAACATTCGGAACCATTTCATTTCATCGTGGCCTGTGACCAGTTACCAAATCACTTATTTGGCCCCACTCTTCATGAGGTTGAGCAGCCTTGTGTTACATTTTTGTTTTACCAATGCTTTAAGGAAATGAGATTTATATTTCTGGTTTTCACACAAAAGATGACATTTCTAGTCATCATATTTTACTAACTAACCAGATCTCTTATCTGTGATGGATTGAAAAATAATTATCAACTTTTAACCTTCCCAAAGAAAAAATACTAAATCCAATGTGGCCTGTCAGGAGAAGGGTCTAATGTGAATTTCCACTTTTTCAGCCAAATTGGGATAACGCCTACATTTTATTTATTACATGTTTATACATGTTATATTTATTCACATACCATAACTTCAAAATTACATTTTTTAAATATGCAGCTTGCAGTGGGAGCCAGTGAGAAGAGGGAGTCCCGGGATAGCTGAGACTCCACTGCACATTGCTGGATCAAGAGGGGGCTTAGGTGAGTATTGGAGGGGGGCTGCACACAGAAGGTTTTACCTTCAGCCTTTACAACCACTTTAAGTGATATTCGACCCTTCATGAGAAAAACTCTTCCTTAAAGTGCCTCCGTGTCCACAAATGACACTTATAAGTGCAAGGCTTGCTCACCTTGCAGCACGACCTACACACTATATAGGTCAAATATGCTGTAATTAACAGTAGTTGTAAGTCAGCCTCTGACTCCTAGGAGCTACTTCCTATGAGATTATCTTCACTGAGACCAGCCCTTGTGGCTTCCAATGTAGATGTGGCTCAAAAAGAGGAAAAAATATCTCTCAGTGCAACACTGCATATACAAATTCAGAATTAATAACAATAGACTATATAAACTCAAAAATATATAAAAAACAAAGTACTCTCAATCAAGTGCTCCAGTGTCCATATAAATTAGTTCAAAATGGTAAGTCCTTAATAGTGTTCTGGTGTCCAACACAAATTCCCAAATTCCCTATGTGTGCAGTACACGCTCACCTTCATCTATGACCTACAACATGATAGGTCACAAGCGCTTTGTGTTGATCACTCTCTGCAGATCTACTTCCATCCGTTGGCAGCTTTTTCACCCACACTTTTTTAAAATAACATATGTCATACTTACCTGCTCTGTGCACCTCTTCTCAGGTCCCCCAACGTCACTCCTGGCCCCTGCCGAGTGCCCCCAGAGCAAGCAGTTTGCTATGGGGGCACCCAAGCAGGTTTGCTTCCAAGCTGCTGTCCTGCGTCTCCATTTACACACAAATGTGGCTCAGCCCACCCCTCTCTCCTGATTGGCAGCAGTGGGAGTCAATGCTTCCCACTGTTGTCTCAGCCAATGAAGGAGAGTCCCCAGAGAGCAGAGGCTCTGTGCACATCACTGGATTGTAATGGGGCAAATATTGGGGGGGCTGTGAGGCTGCTTCACACAGAAGGTTTTTTTACCTTCATGCATAGAATGCATGAAAGTAAAAAAACCTTAAGCCTCTAGAACCACTTTAATACCTTCTTTAAAAAAACAACATATAGATCCCTTTAACGATTTGCTATGTTTTTTGGGGACACTTGGAGAGGCCTAATTGCTGTTTTTTTTTTTTTTGCAAATGTCAGTTTTACTGTCACACATTCAACAAAAAAAAAAAAAAAATTTGCATAGCACCCCTCTCCTTTGCATAGTCCCCCAGGAAACCCATACCAGACCCTTAATTCAAGAATGCAGCCTGGTAGACCAGGAAAGGAAGTGGGACGAGCATTTGTTGAAGAAGAACTTTTGCCAGAAGATAAAAAGCTTGCCCCTGTTTTAATCTGTGCAGTAGTGTTCAAATAATATAATTTACCACTGACCATAGCTCCATCCCAAGCTGAAGTCCTGTTCATGGACATGGGCCAATTACAGCCAGTACTGAAGCCAGATCCCCCTCTCAGTTTGCAGCCCTGTGCCTTGTCATCTCTTTTATGCCACCCTATTAAATGTTTTAATTGTAAAAAAAACTGCAATAAGCCTGATCTCAAACTCTGCTGCCAGCTATTGGGGCAGTCTTCTGTAGTAGCTGTCAGCTCATGTTTTGTATTGAATGACAGCAACTGGGGAAGATTGCAGACATCTCCAAAAACACAAGCCAACATATGAGCGCTGACCTGCCCGTCAGAAATTCTGGGGAAAAGACTACTGTAGTAGTTGGTGAGTGCTGTTGTGGTCTTGTGTTTTTGTGAGTGGGAGTGATCCTCTTTAGTACATCCTCATTCACAACAACACGAGCCAACTGTTATTACTCCAAATTCTCTCCCATGAATTGCAGGCAATTGGCAGAATAGTCTATTTCTCTCCTAAATATGAGAAATATAAATGCAGAACTCACAGTACTAAGTTATCTATTCAAAACTGAATAGCCACTGAAGACAAAAATACTGAATTATCTACTGTCAGGAACAGGGGCGGACTGACCATTTGGAAACTCGGGCACTGCCCGAGGGCCCGGGGTCAGTAGGGGGCCCCATGAGATGCCCCTGGTACCTTTTTCATAGGCTTTTTTGAGATTGGGCAAGGACACAGGGGCCCCATGATCCCCTATTGCCCGGGGGCCCCATGAGTTGTCAGTCCGCCCCTGGTCAGGAACTAGGTAGAAACACGTGAAACAGTTGAGGAATTGAGTCTGCCATACTGCTGACCCAAGAACAGGTTACATGTCAGGCTGTGTGAACTCCCATTCAGGAATGTGTCCTCTCTCCTAGAAACTTCTCCCCGCTCTCAGTCTTTACTGTAAACATAAAGTAAAGAAGTAAAGTAAAGCAGCAAAGGCACAGGGCTGTACAGCAAACCCAAAGATGTTCCTTCTGGCAGCTTAGAAGGAGAAAGAGCAGATTTTATGCAGACTATACATGCAATGTTTGTATCCCCTCTTCTTCTCCTGTACTGTCAGTCAAAACAAATTATATATTCATCTCCTTTTATCAGCGTGGTCGCAAAACAGTTGGTGTGGAGGGTTGTAGATGCTCACACAAAAAAACAAACACGATATCAAAATTGTGTGAATTGTGATGTGACGAATTGCAAAAGCATCCACCCTCATCCAATATATGCAGATTGGCTTATCTGCTGCAAACTCTAGTTAAAGTGATACTAAACAGAAAATTGTTAATTGCCAAAATTCATTCACACAAATCATCTACAGTTGTGTTCAAAATAATAGCAGTGTGTTGAAAAAAGTGAATAAAGCTCAAAATCCTTCTAATAGCTTTTATTTCCATACACACAAATGCATTGGGAACACGACACATTCTATTCCAAATCAAAGCATGAAAAAAAATATATCAAATTTGTGTTGTTCCTCTAAAAAAAATTGAAGAAAAGTGAATGTTAGACTGTTTAAAAAAATAGCAGTGTTTGTATCCTTCTTTACAAACTCAAACATTCACTATATAAACTGAAAAATGCTGAAGATTTTTCTTTCCTTTGAATCACTTAATGAATATTTAGTTATATAAGCACTGTTTCTGAGAACTGCTGTACATCTGTGTTGCATGGAGTCAACCAACTTCTGGCACCTGTGAACAGGTATTCCAGCCCAGGATGATTGGACGACATTCCACAGTTCTTCTCTATTTCTTGGTTTTGCCTCAGAAACTGCATTTTTGATGTCACCCCACAAGTTTTCTATTGGATTAGGATCCGGGGATTGGACACGTCACATAGGAGGGGGGTGGAGCCTGAACATGGCGGCACGAGAGAGTGTAGAGTAAAGCACTCCTCGCTGCCTTCCCCAACAATCCTCCCTATGGTGTCCCAACCCTATACCTACCTGCACTGGAGGGCGAGCGTAGTCTTACCCGGCTGGAGAGAGGTTTTGGAGACGACATGGTGGCAGGTCCGGGAGAGAGACATTTGGAGTTCCTTCTCTCCTCGTGTCTCTCGTGGTAGCTCCAGAGGAGAAGCAGGGTTGCCCAGGAGACGAGCGTAGCGTCATAGCGGCGCTGACACGTGGGCAGCCGCGGAGGAGCTCTGGGAGAAGGAGAAACAGCCGGCTTCCCGGTGTCCAGGGGAGCCGAGTGAGCGGTGTAAGGCGGTGCAAGGTGGAACGCCGGTGTACCGCTTCCACATCACGTCCATGCCTCCATGCCACCTCTACACCATCCCCTCCACACTATTCCCAACCATCTCATTCCCAACTAGCAAATTAACACTAATTACCATACCATCTACAACTACCATACCTCCTCCAACCTAGGAGAATTTTGAAAGTAAGATAAAAGTATAAAGGTTTAAAGAGACCCAAAGGAATCCCCCAAAGAGAGACAACTATAGGAGAGGACTGCATATTGACAGATATCCCATTGAGGAAGGTGAGTGATAACTGCGGCTGTGCTGCAGGGCTCCTTATATACTCTTTATATACTCTTTATATTCTGGACTTATGTACTGAATTTTTCTTTTCTGTATGTCGGATTTATGCAATGGATTTCCTTGTGTTTGCAATAAGACATTGTATTATCTAACTTGAAAGAAGGAAATAGGGGATTCCCCGGGAGGGTCTGAAGGTTTGGAGGAGCTGAAGAAGAGGAGTTTTTGGAACAAGAAAAAAATTTTAAAAAAATAACATGAAAGGTAAAAATACTAAAGGGAGTGGGCCTAAGAATTCCCAAACTGGTACGATTAAGAAGTATATGCTACAAGGAAATTTGACCCCAGAAAGATCTCAGGGAGCATGTGAAAAAAGTGAATTGGAAATAAGTTTGGATAATAGTCCGAGACTTTCCCTGGGACCGGTATCTAATAGTCAACAATTAACAGAAGGTATAGAGTCGAGAGAAATTGAAAGAGATCTGCAAATACCAAATAAAAAGGAAATGGCGGAGATGTTTAAAAATTTGGAACTATCAATAAAGCAAGAGATGGGGACAATTCAGGAAGAATTGGAGCAATTACTAACCAGGGTGGAGGAAACGGAGGAAAAAGTTCATGTTCATGCCCAAATTATCCCAAAATTAAAGATATGGATAATAGAAAAGAACAAAAAAAACTGTTTTTTATGATGGAAGAACAAGAAAACAGAGAAAGGAGAAATAATCTCAGAGTAAGAGGAGTCCCAGAGTTGACCCAGGGAGAAGATTTAAAAGAGTTAATTGGCAAAATCCTGAACTCCATAGTGGATAAATCAGAGGTTGTGATGTTTAAACTGGATGGAGTGTATAGGATAGGGAAGTACCAACAAGAAAAAGGATCAGAAAAACCAAGAGATATAATAGTTAAATTCCACAATTATGGAGATAAAGAGGAGATATGGAAAAAGATTAAAGGAAGAACAAGTATTGTATACGGAGGGAAAAATATCCAAATTTTTGTGGATTTAACAGCAGAGACTTTGAGACGAAAGAGAACATTGAAACCCTTATTAGAAGTGATGAAACACATAACGTGAAATATAGATGAGGTCAAGCGGCGAGTTTGATCGGTTGGAGAGATGGAATTTCTGCAACTTTAAGATTTCCGGAAGATATAGAAGATTTCTGTGATAAATTTGGACTGCAGAGACTAGAGATACCGGGTTAGGAAGTGGAGGATGGAGACTCATATACTTTTGGGGAAGGAAAGTGGCAGCTAGTTAGAAGAGGAAATAGAGAGTCATTAGATAAAGGGTCACTGGGGAGGAGGGGGGAAGGGGAGCGGTCATGGGTGGAGCCAAACCCCAAAGGTAGGTATCAGAGGTGGACTATGATCCAAAGGCAAAGGAGGCCTTGGGGGGGTGGGAGGGGGAGGGTAGGGAGGGTAATACTCTGCAACAGGGAGGAGAGAGAGAGAGGAAGGGTGGAGGATAGAGAGAGCTAAGAGGAGTGGGGTAACATGGAAGAAGTTCAGTACGTAACCTATAATGTAAAGGGGCTAAGTTGTCCTGGGAAGAGATTTAGATTATTTAAGGAGTTACAACACAGAACATCCTCAGTAGTTATTTTGCAGGAGACACATTTAGAGATGGAATCGAAGGTTAGGCTGAGGACCAGATATTTCCCGGTATGGTATTATGCGGACTCACCAATAAAAAGAGCAAAAGGGGTGGCTATAGGTTTTGCAAAAAATATAAGGTTTGAGGAGGAGAAGAGAATAACAGACCCAGAGGGAAGGTTTCTGTTTCTGAGGGGTAAAATGCAGGAAATTGAATGTACATTGGCTAGTATATATTGCCCAAATAAGAAACCAGAGATATTCCTGAGGGGAGTATTGAGTAGGCTGATGGACTTCAAAAGGGGTCGCCTGATAGTAGCTGGGGACATTAATATCTGCATGGACTCACGGATGGATACTACTTCTTGTGTGAGGAAGGAGGAGAGTAAGTCCTTGAGATTATTAAAGAAATCGTTGAATGAATATCAATTAGTGGATATATGGAGAATTAGGCATATGAAGGATAGAGATTATACTTTTTTTTCACAAGTTCATGAGACTTACTCTAGATTGGACTATATATTGGTAGATCATCAATTTATAGATTCGGTGGTAGAAGTAAAAATTGGAGGAAGCTCCATTTCAGATCATGCCCCTGTTGCAATGAAGTCAAGATGGGGTAGAGAGGAAAGAGGAGGATTTGTTTGGCGGATGAATGAGGCACTTCTTCAGGATAAGGAGATCGATCGTAAAATTGAGATAGAAATTAAAAGATTTTTCGAAGAGAATGAGACAGAGGAAATATCGGTGTGGGAAGCCCATAAGGCTTACATTAGAGGACTATTCATTGCAATAGGGGCAAAAAAGAAAAGAGAAAGGAGGGAAAAGATTAATAGACTTTTAAATGATATATTCGATCTGGAACAGGCTCATAAAAGGAATACATCTAAAGAGATAACGCAGAGAATAATAAAGAAGAAAGAAGAATTAGAAAAGGTAATTGAGGAGGAAAAAAGAAGAGTTTTCAACAAAGTAATAAGTGAAAGGTATAGATGGGGAGATAGGCCGGGAAAATACTTAATGAGGGCCTTGAGGAAAAAGAAGAATAGGAATTATATAGAAAAAATAAGAAACTCTAAGGGTGAAATGGTGTATTCAACTAAAGATATCGCTAGAGTATTTAAGGATTATTATAGTGTACTATATAACATCATACCCCAGGATACTCTTAATAGTGCTGAAACAGTAAATAAAGAAAAAAGAACATTTTTAAAAAATGCAGGTTTAGCAAAATTAAGTGAAACCCAATTGAACTCCCTAGAATCAGAAATTACATCAGAAGAAATAGAAATAGCATTAAAAAAACACAGCGTTGGGGAAAAGTCCGGGTCCAGATGGGTATACCGTAAATCACTATAAAAAATATAAAGAGCTACTAATACCCAAACTGAAGATATATATGAATGCTTTGGGAGGAGAGATCGAAATAAGGGGAGAGTCCTTACAGGCTAATATAGTTTTAATTCATAAGGAAGATAAAGATCCCTCTCAATGTGCAAGTTATAGACCAATTGCGCTGTTGAATGTAGACACCAAACTATATGCAAAGGTCCTGGCAAATAGACTTAAGGTCTTGATGCCAAAATGGATACACGGGGATCAGGTGGGTTTTGTCCCGGGAAGAGAGGGTAGAGACAACGGACTGAGATCACTGTTGCTCATTCAGGAAGAAAAGAAAGGGAAAACCCCAGTAATATTACTGTAAATAGACGCTGAGAAAGCATTTGATAGAGTGAGTTGGAGATTTATGATGGACACCCTGGAAGAGATAGGGTTGGGGGATAGAATGAGGAAGTGGATTGGTAACTTATATAGAGGGCCTACTGCCACTATTATGGTTAATGGAGGAAGATCAGAGACTTTTAGGATGTCAAACGGAACAAGACAGGGATGCCCTCTATCTCCACTGCTGTATGTCCTATCATTGGAGCTGCTGTCTATGATAAGAAAGAACATAAATATAAAGGGAATAAAGATAGGGGACAGAGAACACAAGGTAGCAGCCTATGCCGATGATTTAATGTTCTATGTTGGAAACCCTCAGATATCACTCCCAAATTTAATAAAAATACTGAAGGAATATGGGGAATTATCAAACTTAAAAATTAACCCAACAAAAACTGAAATCTTAAATATAAATCTTAAAAATAGTAAAAAAGAAAAAATACAAGAAGAATTCCCTTTTGTTTGGAGAGAGAAAGAATTAAAGTACCTCGGGATAAAATTGTCTGTTTCAATTAAAAATATGTATAAAATTAACTATATTTCACTTTTAAAGGAGATCAAGGAGGAGTTGAAGAGGTTGGGGAGTGGAAATCCGTCTTGGATGGGTCGTATAAACTTAATAAAAATTATAATTGTGCCCAAAGTTTTATATAAATTTCAAATGATCCCAATTAAACTTCCAGAGGTTTTCTTTAAAACACTTAGAAAAATGATGTTGAGATATATATGGAGGAATAAAAAACCTAGAATACGTTATGAAATATTGACTATAACTAAAGAGAGAGGTGGTTTAGGACTCCCAGATTTTAAGAGATATTATAGAGCGGTGATAATTGCGAGAATTTATGACTGGGCTCATAACCCAGGGAAAAGCTGGGTTAAAACTGAAAACACACTGAGTAGAACAAATTTAAGTAGGATTATATGGTTACCCGCACAATATAGAGGATTAGATGTTAATACAAGTGTGTACACTTTTATTGTTTTAAAGTTTGGGAAATGTTACACAGACAAAAGGGCTGGGTTTTTAACTCACAGTTAATGCCACTAAGAAATACAGACTATTTCATTCCTGGGAAGGAAGATATCACAGGGAAATAGATCATAAAACAGGATGCGCAATTAAGAGATATAATGGTGGGTGAGGAAATAGGTACATATAGAGAGTTAATAAAAAATTATAAAATTATTTATTTAGTAAGAAAAATTACTGAGATCGACATTAGATTGGATCCAGAGTTATATCTTCTCCATATCACCGAACTTTCAGTGAGGTCATACAAGGATTCAGGGATTTGGCATTTCCTAAGCGCAGCGAAGAGTTTGATACCTAGGTTCTGGAAACAAAGGGAGGTGCCGACAGAGGAGGATTGGATGGTCAGAATGAATCAGATTTGTGGGTTGGAAAGATTGTATTATACGCATATAGATAAGATGGAGAAGTATTATATAAAGTGACAAAAATGGGAAGAGTATAGAGAAAAAGTGAAATATACGATGATGATTTATACCCCTTGAAACAAATATGGATTAGGTGTGGTTGGAGATGTGGGAAATAGATAAACTATATCAGTGGGAAAATATTAATTTTATGTCTTTCTTTTTTTCTTTCTTTTCCTTTTGGTAAAGGAGAAAGTGATTGTGATTTCTACTTGGTTGAAAAATTAATAAATATTTATAATAAAAAAAAAAAAGATCTGGGGATTGGGCTGGCCACTCCATAACGTCAATCTTGTTGGTCTGGAACCAAGATGTTGCACGTTTACTGGTGTGTTTGGGGTTGTTGTCTTGTTGGAACACCCATTTCAAGGGCATTTCCTCTTCAGCATAAGGCAGCATGACCTTTTCAAGTATTCTGATGTATTCAAACTGATCCATGATCCCTAGTACCTGGTATGCCATAAATAGGCCCAACACCGTAGTATGAGAAACATCCCCATATCATGATGCTTGCGCAACCATGCTTCACTGTCTTCACAGTGTACTGTGGCTTGAATTCAGTGTTTGGGGGTCATCTGACAAACTGTCTCCGGCCACTAGACCCAAAAAGAACAATCTTACTTTCATCAGACCACAAAATGTTGCGCCATTTCTCTTTAGGCCAGTCAATGTGCTCTTTGGCAAATTGTAACCTCTTCAGCACGTCTTTTTTTCAACAGTGGGACTTTGCGGGGGATTCTTGCATATAGCTTGGCTTCACATAGGCATCTTCTAATTGTAACAGTACTCACAGGTAACTTTACACCTTCTTTGATCTTCCTGGAGCTGATTGTTGGCTGAGTCCTTGCCATTTTGGTTATTCTTCTATCCATTCGAATGGTATTTTTTCGCTTTCTTCCACGTCTTTCAGGTTTTGGTTGCCATTTTAAAGCATTTGCGATCATTTTAGCTGAGCAGCCTATCATTTTCTGCACTTCTTTATATGTTTTCCCCTCTCCAATCAACTTTTTAATCAAGCTACGCTGTTCTTCTGAACAATGTCTGGAATGACCCATTTTCCTCAGAATTTCAGAGAGAAATGCACTGTAACCAGCATGTACAACATTTGCTGCCTTCCTTCCTTAAATAAGGGCAATAATTGCCACCTGTTTTTCAAAGAATGAATGACCTCACTAATAGAACTCCACACTGCTATTATTTTGAGTGCAATCCAAAAGAAAAACAAACAAAACCAGCGCTCCAATCTTCATGCAAACCAAGGGATTTGTCAAATGCCAACCGAAGAGGTGCTGCCCTTCTGAGATCGGGAAATCTGACCACTGATGAATAAAAACAAACAAGGGGGCACTCTCATTGTGCATTACCGTGGTATAACACGTAATTTATTGAATAAAAAGGATGTATACTCACAAACCAATGTGATAATGGGCAGTATAGGTGATCCACAAAAACAGTCACAATACAACTGTGTCTAATGATGCGGATAAGCTGACGCGTTTTGGGAGCTGAACCCCCTTCCTCAGAGCACGATGAGAGTGCGCCCTTGTTTATTTTTATTCATCTGCTATTATTTTGAACATGCCCTTTCAATTAGTGATTCAATAACACAGAATCAGCAGCATGCATGTCATGACTGTTGGGTTTGTTGGATTTCTATTACTCTACTACACCTGCTAGTAAATTATTTGCCATGTAGAAATATCATTTCTACCAAAAACAGTGATTGATCAGGTTAGTGATGTCTGACTGCTATTATTTTGAACACAACTGTATATAATGCAACTGTAATTTATTTTTAAATTCTCTAAGTACCTTCTTCCTGCAGCATTGTTGTATGGTCACATTATATTTCCTTGTTCTTTGGCATCTGCAGGAAAGATCCTTGGGAGGGGCTTCTATTACTCTGCTGATGTATGCCCTCTACAGTGTGAGTCTGGGTCTGGCCAGCCCTGATTGGTCCTGTGCCAGCCACATGATTAAAATAACAGTTTCAGAGCAGCAATTCAAATTATATTATAAATATAAAAAAAACAGCTTTACACCTTCTTATAAATATTTATTGAAAATCAAATGTTTATTTTTGTGCATTAATAGGGTGTAGGAGAGTCAAAGATGATTGTCACTAGCCTTAATTTCAGATGGAATCTGCATCCAAGGCTCTTTTTAATTTTACAGGTCCACTATACTGGCAAAAGTATTTGGGCTCCTGCCTTTACACACACATGAACTTTAATGGCATCCCAGTCTTAGGGTTCACTATTGAGTTGGCCCACCCTTTGCAGCTTTAACAGCTTCAACTCTTCTGGGAAGGCTGTCCTCAAGGTTTAGGAGTGTGTCTATTTGACCATTCTTCAGAAGCACATTTGTAGAGTCAGGACTGATGTCAGATGAGAAGGCCTGACTGTCAGTCTCCACTCTAATTCATCCTAATGGTATTCTATCGGGTTGAGGTCTGTGTAGGCAAGTCAAGTTCAAGGTTGAGGTCTGTGCAGGCCAGTCAAGTTCCACCACCCCAAACTCGCTCATCCATGTCTTTATGGACCTTGCTTCGTGCACTGGTGTGCAGTCATGTTGGAATGGGAAGGGGCCATCCCCAAAGTATTTCCACAAAGTTGGGAGCATGAAATTGTCCAACATGTCTAGGTATCCTGATGCCTTAAGAGTTCCCTTCACTGGAACTAAGGTGCCAAGGCCAACCTCTGAAAAACAATCCCACACCATAATCACCCCTCCACCAAACTTTACACTTGGCACAATGCAGGCAAATAGCGTTTGCTGTGCTAATCTGAAGGCCACATGAAGTTTGGAGGTCTTTAGCTATTGACTCTGCAGACAGTTGGCAATTTCTGCGCATTTGGCACTTCAAAATGCGCTGACCCCGCTCATTTTACTTGGCATACCACTTGGTGGCTGAGTTGCTGTTGTTCCCAGTTGCTTCCACTTTGTTATAATGCCACTAACAGTTGACCGTAGAATATTTAGTAGCAAGGAAATTTCACGGATGAACTTATTGTACAGGTGGCAACCTATCACGGTACCACGCTTGAATTCACTGAGCTCCTGAGAGCGACCCATTCTTTCACAAATGTTTGTAGAAGCAGTCTGCATGCCTAGGTGCTTGATTTTATACACATGTGTCCATATAATATATAATTATAATTTTAATTTTCGTACATAAATTTCGTTTGAGTACAGCATTGCATGACCGTGCAAATACCAGTTGAAATAGCACAGGCCTGGTCAGGAAGGGGGGTAAATCATCTGGAGGGTAAGTAGCAAAAGGATACGTTCATCTTTTTAAAAAAATAATAAATGCACATTTTTTTGCAGGTAAAAAAATGTGCAATTATAATTTTTTCGCTTCAGCAGCTTGTAAAGCATTGCACCAGCGATCAGCAGATTGCTGGTGCCATGCAGGTCTCCTGCAGACCTATCATTATATCTGCTTGCCCAATCATCCCATAAGAGCAAGCCGATACACTCTGACAGGAAGAATAAATAAACTACCACACAGCTCACAGTACCATGGTGGTTCATTTAGAACTACAAGCCAAGTTGTGAATGAGGACTGTGAATGAGTGACGCGGCTGTGCAGGCAGTGCCCCACTGCACTTCTTTTTTCTTTTGACAGCTAGCGGGGGGGGGGGGGGATCCAGGGGCCTGTCTTTTCATAACATGTTACATGTTCAAGGGCGGACTGACAATTTGGAAACTCGGGCACTGCCTGAGGGCCCGGGGTCATTAAGGGGCCCCATGAGATGCCCCTGGTACCTTTTTATAGGCTTTTTTGAGTTTGGGCAAGGACACAGGGGCCCCATGATCCCCTATTGCCCGGGGGCCCCATGAGTTGTCAGTCCGCCCCTGTACATGTTACACCCTGAATATGGGTGTAACATGTAACATGTTATGAAAGGTGAACCTATTCTTTAGGCTAGGTACACAGTAATGCAGTGCGGTACATCGCATGTGATTCGCACAGGAACCGCACCGCTTTCCTGTGCAGATTTGTGTGCATTATGTATGGCTCCAATCGCACCGTACCTGAACCAGAAAGGTGCAGGACCCTTTTTTAGTTCCACACTAGAATTGGATCACATGGGTATTCACACCTATGCGATCCAATTCTGCACATTGCACCATGTTTTGCGGACCGATATCGGGGTGTTGTTAACTTAACATACAGACCCGCATCGGTTCGCATGAATGGGGTGCGATTTTGATGCGATGTGGAATTCGCACAGAAAACGCTGCGAATTCCTCACTGCATCAGTGTGAACCCAGCCTTAATGTGGATTGGATGTCTTAACCCTAGTGACAAACTCAAAATTTACCTGTAATGCTACCGACAGGTATATCCAATATTGAGATTAATTAACATAGATAGATAGTATAGCTGAAATAAGTGCCATTTAGTGATGAGGTTCAGCTAGCCCAGCATCCGCTAAACCCAAGCATAGAACTGAACCCCACTGAGGTTTTAGGGAATTGAATCTCTTTATTTTTTTTAAGCTTTTTAAAGGTCAATTTGCAAGTTTTGTTAAGAAAAATTGTATAGGCCATTGGGCACTGGCATGGGGATCAATTCAAAAGAAATGTTCAAAAATTCCATTCAATGAACAGAGGTTCTTTTAATGGGGTATAAATAGCAATATTAAAATGACACAAATCCTTTAAATAACATGCTTGCAAGATGCCTTAAACCTGCTAGTAAAGTTGCACAACAGTATGGTGACCTCCTTTAAGTGACATCTAAAACAACTACCACTGCTAAATAACAGTTTTCTGACCTACTTCTGTCTGTAAACAAAGTGGCTTGTGGTTCCTGGGTGACTTTATTGACCAAATATGCTCAATCAGTGCTATCATCCATGTTCTCTGGAGCTGTTGTTTATATTCCAGCAGAACTGGTGGTCTGTTATTTGTGACAGGGGCAGCAGCATGGCAGCCTAAATGTGATTGACAGTGGATCTACATCACTGGACGATGGGATTGATGTTGAATTTATATGTTTGTTTATTTGGGGGGAATTTTTTTTTTCTACTAAAGTACTTTTTAAAGTGTCTGTGTTTTTATTTACTTTTCTATTTTTTATGTATGAATATCAAGTAGTATTATGTACCTAGTACTTGTTCACATGGGGGGTGGGGGCAAATATTTGGGATGGGAATCACCTTATACTGAAGATCAAGATTCTGATTAGTTCCCTCTCTTTGCATACCTCCTCCTTCTCTTAGGGTATCAAATGTGGAGATTAGGGATGAGCTGAGAGTACCCAGGTTCAGTTCTAGGCCAATTTACTGAAGTTTAGGTACTGAATTTAAACCCCAATGAAGTCAGTGGGAGCCCAAACAACAGTAATGGCCATTTGACCATTTTTGAGGCTAATAGGTTATTGATTGCAAACAAATGGCATGGGAAGCTGGTTACTGCCATGGGGGACATGTATCAATGCAAAAAATATTTTTTTTTTTAAAGTGAGTTTTGGCAAAGAGTTATTTTAGTAATGAGTAAAGTGGAAGTAAAGGCAAATCCTAACTAACTCTAAACCTACTCTTGTACATATCACGTGGATGAGTCACTTCACAGGCAGATTAAGGGCAACCTCCTGAGGCATATTATATAAAGGAATTTAAAGTGGAAGTAAAGGCAAATTCTGACTAATTCTAAATATACTCTCAGCTACATTCTAAGTCTAATATATCTAGCCCTGTAAAGAAAAAAAATCACTATATTTACCTGTTCTGCAGGCTTTCTGGTCCAGTATCCTGCAGTGCCCTCTGTGTGTTGGAGACAGCCGACAATGGCTGGGAAATACCTGGGAAGTGACGTCACCCATAGAATTACTCCGGGCTTCTGTTGCAGGCTGCCTCTCCAGCAGACTCCTAAAGCTGAGGCCACCACTGACAGTTCAGCTTGGGAACGGACTGGAGCTGCTGCCGAACAGGTAAGTATAGTGATTTTTTTCTTTTCAAGGCTAGATATATTAGACTTAGAATGTAGCTGAGAGTATATTTAGAATTAGTCAGAATTTGCCTTTACTTCCACTTTAAATTCCTTTATATAATTTGCCTCGAGAGGTCGCCCTTAACCTGCCTGTGAAGTGACTCATCCACATGATATGTACAAAGAAAAAAATCTTGTTTAAACTGCTGGTAAATTATTGCTCCCAGTCACTTACTTCTGTTTGTAAATGAAATGGTTTGGGATTCTCTTGATGAGGGTCTGATATACAGTAGATGCTAATGGAGGGCCCCAGGCAGAAAAAAATGGCATGGGGTACCCCCTAACAGTACACAACAGACCCTTTTTCTTGGTAAGGAGCTGGTATGAATTTCAAAATAAAAACAATGTGGGGTACTTTCCAAAATCTATACCAGACCCTTTATGTGATTATGCAGCTTGGCAGGGCAGGAAAAAGGGGGATGAGATTGTGGCATGCCATCCTGAACCATTCCAGGTCACATGCCCTCAACATGGGGGCATCTTGCTATGGGAGACCTGCCTGGCAATACATTTTGTCCCTATGTTGATGAGGACAAGGGTCTCCTCCTCAAAATGCTGGCCCAGTGGTTTTGGGTGTCCATGAGCAGGGACATATCAAATTCTGGAGGCCCACTTTTAAAATTAGGGCATCCCCAGCTACTACCTTTTCCCAAGGAGGGAGCAGGGGGTGGGGCCTAGCCATGCTCTGTGTGTCTTATAGACATATAGAGTGGGGCTCAGGAGCAACCACACATGAGTGCCAGCATAGCAAGCAGCTTGCAATAGGGGCACTCAACCGCTGGGAAGGAGGGGGGGAGCAAGGAGGGCCAGCAGGGAACCCTGAATGAGGAGAATCACGGCTGCTCTGTGCAAAATCATTGCCCAGAGCAGGCAAGTATGACATGTTTGTTATTTTTAAAACAAAACCTTTAGTACTTTAAGGTAAACTAAGCAATTTTTTCTGCTTTTAGCTCAGTTGTGGTGTTTGCTAAAGAGCACTAGCAGCCCATAGTAAACTAATATTCATTCTTAATAAATGTCTTTAAAAAGTCAAACGTCATTAGTTTTACTAATACATAGAATGAATGGGTTTGATGTTTATTTTGTAATGAAGATGTATGAAGATATAGTAATTGTAACTTGTATACAATGGGGGAAATAATTATTTGATCCCCTGCAGATTTTGTACGTTTCTCCACTTACAAAGAAATGAAGGGTCTATAATTTTTATCATAGGTGTATTTTAAATGATAGAGACAGAATATCAACCAAAAATCTTGCATGGGGCTTCAGACCAAAGGAGATTGATGGTTTTTTTGTTTTTCTTCCATTTGCAAATAATCACTCCAACAGTTGTCTCTTTCTCACCAAGCTTCTTGCTGATGGTCTTGTTGCCCATTCCAGCCTTGTGCAGGTCTACAATCTTGTCCCTGATGTCCTTTGACAGCTATTTGGTCTTGCCCATGGTGGTGCCCAAGAAAAAGATTCTGTGGACATGTACACATAACGAGTTGTCATTAAGAGCACCTTCTTAAATTGACAGGAATAATCTGTGTACTACTTGAGCACATAGCCAGGCTGTGGGAGCCAGAATTATTGTTGGTTTGTAGGGGATCAAATACTTATTTTACTCACTGCACTGCAACTCAATTTATAACATTTGTATCATGTGTTTTTTTCTGGATGTTTGGTTGATGGTCTGTCTCTATCATTTAAAATACATCTATGAAAAAAATTATAGACCCTTAATTTCTTTGGAAGTGGGCAAACTTACAAAATCTGCAGGGGATCAAAAAATTATTTTCCCCGCTGTATATCTTCTTTTTCAACCCTTCACTGTCAAGTTATCCTCCAGATCACTATTTGTTCCATTTATAAGCTTCTCCTATGCTTAGATCTGACAGAATTTGTCAGTTTGCATTCACCTACTATAATCCTATTATTTCATATTATTACTTCCTATCAATAAACAGATCTGTTGCTTTTTTTACTGGCATTGATTAGAATCCAGTGAAAACCAGCCGTAACTTTTCACAGCAAATATAGGCAGGCAGTTCGTTTTCATAAAGAATTTTATAAAAATAGGTTGAACATATCACAAAGGATATGATTATGAATACTTGCAGGAACCGCATTGTTTCTTTTTTGTTTGCAACATTTACTTTTTGGCTTACAGAAAGTAAGAAACCAACTTCTTGGAGTTTTTCTAGAGAAACTCTTCCTGTTTTACTGTATTATGAGCTTCCCCAGGGAAGAAGCTAAAAATAACTGAAAGTTTTGCCTTAAGCACTTTTTTTTTCTCATGGGCTTTAAAATAGTCAGTTGCTTGAATTTATACAGAAATGGATAAAGATGTGTCATTCAAATGTTTTCTTATAATCACTAGTGTAATATTATTACTCTTTTAATCACTGTTTTGAGGTTTCTCAGAACTTGTAGCAATAATTATCTTATTTCAATACACCATTCATTATGATCCATTATGCACTGAATTTTGTACAAGTGCTGTTCACTATGGTTTTGGATGGAGTTCACGTGACTATGATGACCATACCCATATGTATAATACGACTTATGGCTATAAATATTAGCAGTAATAGTAACTGTATTAGTAATATTGTAGAGTTTTTGCAAAAAGTTTAACTAACACCATATGCGCTCTCCACCTCCCCCCAGTACTTACTTCTAGTGTTGCCATGCTGTCAGCACTTCAAAAGTCTATGGATTTGAAATCATACTGACCAATCACAATCCATTTGGTCCATGCAGGAAGCACTGGAGAAGAGGAAGAGGTGTGGGGGTTTAAAATCTCTAGTCCACTGGAGTAGCTGCGGGGGTGCTGACAGCTTGGTAATATCGGAAGGAAATAAAGTGGGGATGGGAAGGTGGGGAGGGTGTCCAGTGTTAGTTCACCATTACATTTTTTTCTGTAAAGGTGAGGTAACACTTTAAGCTTTCTCATTTCAGCTGGTGGTTATATATTTTAGTAACTACAGAAACCCAAAGAGGGACCAATTTATAATGAAGAGCAGATATCAGTATCATCTCTCAAACTGCATTTAATGGTCCATTTATAAAATATGGACTACAGTGTGGAGCTGGTGAATCCCTAAGGAGTTCTCTCTTAAAAGAAAGGGAAGATCTCAATAGGGATACAAGCAGCCATAAAAACTGTGGTTCTAAACCATCTCCATTCTATCCAAAAAAAGAAAAAACTTTAGCTTGTCTTCCACTTCCATTAAATCTAGGCCAGTCAGGCCCTGTCTGGTGGAGTGCAGTATTTGCACTTCCTTGTGTTACAGGTTTTTATCTCTAACAGGCCATATGGAAAACCAATGACAGGCCAGTGGCCCTATACATACTTTCACTGTCATACACAGTGAGGCTAATTTACTAAAGGGATTGAGAATGTTCACATTAAAAAGAGTGAATATTAATTTCAGTTATCCATCCATTGGCTGAGGAAATAGAGAAACAAGAATTTGCTTTTCACATGATTGAATAACTGAGGTTAATCAGCTTCAGTTTTCACTCAGCCTTCACAGCTGCTGGAAGGGAAATGGGCATCAAACACAATGGGGTTTATTTACTAAAGCTGGAGAGTCCAAAATCAGACTCCCTTCTGCATAGAAACCAATCAGCTTCTAACCTCAGCTTGTTCAATGAAGCTTTGGCAATGAAACCTGGAAGCTGATTGGTTTCTATGCAGAAGTGAGTCTGATTTTGCACTCTCCAGCTTTAGTAAATAAACCCCAATATGACCACTGTAAGTGCAATGTACTCCAGCTTTCTATTCTGGTCAGGTTCATAGTTACTGCAGTATCTTCTCTTACATCATTTATTTTGTGTTTTTGTTTCTTGTAAAACTAGTGTATTTTAATCAATGTAATGTAAAATGCAAGTATTTTAAAGTGAATCCTTATTTCTTTTTTTTAATATATTTTATCACATGACCTCTTTTCTTATCTGTATAGGGTACT
Organism: Staurois parvus; assembly: GCF_062004578.1. Classification (NCBI taxonomy): domain Eukaryota; kingdom Metazoa; phylum Chordata; class Amphibia; order Anura; family Ranidae; genus Staurois; species Staurois parvus. The sequence continues at coordinate 631,153 of NW_028318646.1, read as the reverse complement.
TATAAAGGTGGGGAGGAGACTACAGAAGGGTGTGTCGTGGAGGGGGGGGGCATGTTAGCAGAATTCTGACCATTGGAGGACAGGTATGCTGTGTTATCAAGTAGAATGCAAAAAATAAAACCAGCAATGCTGAGATGGATGTGCTTCCATGCTTCGTGTGGTCAGTTTGAAATAGAAATCAGGGGGACTGGTAGGATCACCAGGTATTTCATACAAAGGAAGCAATGCAAAGAGAACAGAATACTTTTTATTCAAAATGCATGGTACCATAGACAAATATCAGGGGTATGAAAGAACTGGGAATATTCCCCTGGGACTCTAATGGCAAAAGCCTTAATGAGTGTACAAAAAGTGTATAAAACAATAATGTTTATTTAGACACATAAGTATGACAAAACTAATCAAAAAAATAAATATAAAAAATGTAGTACAATCATTCCTGTATCACATGCAAAGCATACACAGTGTGCATAGAGCCTGACAATCTGTAATACATCAACTGCCCAATGGGCAGACAGCCCAACCAAGCTTTTAAAGTGATGAATATGGAATGTTTAGGTAAAAAAACACCCAATGTTTGTAAAATATAACATATGATGTTACGCCAAGTAAATACTGTAGATACCTAACATGTCATACTTCAGAATTGCATGGAACGGTGCCACACTATAGGAGCTAATAATGTCCATAGGTGAAGCTTTAAAAGCCTTTACAGGTTACCAATTTAGAGTTACACAGGAGGTCTGGAGCTAAAATGATTGCTCTCACTCTGAGATATGATGCTATACCTCACATGTGGGGTTTTGATCACTGTTTACATTTGCGTGTGGGACTTACATATGTGTGCGCATTTGCGAGTGAGCAACGGGGGAGGGAGTACTTTAAAAAAAAATGTATTATTATTTATTTTATTTAAAACTTTTTTACACTGTCCCTTTATTTATTTATTTTAGCAACTTTTTGCTATCTCAAAGGATGTCCCCCAAAGCATCTGATCAAACTGAGATCAGTTTGATCAGATGCTTGTAGAAGACATTAACGGCTTCTAAACACTAAACTGAAACTGGAAGTACCAAAATCCTCATCACTTCTGGTTTCTGATCTACATTCTGTCCTACAGGCAGCAAGTGGTTATTGTTAGTTCAATCATCTAATAGTTATGGGTCGAACACCCCCTGTTTAGATTGCGTTCAAACATTCAAACATAATGAAAGTTCAACTGCGAACTTCAAACAGAGGGGACAATTCACTAAGCGGTATCATACTGCATCTGAGTATGCAGTAAGATACCGCACAGCTACTAAAAACATATTGTTTCAGCTGTCATTTAAAAAAAATGCATGCCCCCCCCTCCCCCCCCATCCATACCAAGCCCTTTGGGTTTTTTAAAGAATCAGTGTGGGGTCCCCCCAAAAATTCATACCAGACCCTTATCTGAGCATACAACCTGGCAGGTCAGGAAAAGGGGGGAGAAGAGTGATTGTCCCCCCCTCTTGAACCATACCAGGCCACATGCCCTCAACATGGGGGGTGCTTTGGGGCAGGGGGGGGCTCCCCCCCAAAGCACCTTGTTCCCATGTTGATGGGGACAAGGGAATCTTCCCCACAACCATTGCTGGTGGTTGTGGGGATCTGCAAGTACGGGGCTTATCGGAATCCCCCCAGATCCCACCCTCCCATGTAAATGAGTATGGAGTACATGATACCACTTCTCATTTACAAAAAAAAGTGTAGTGTAAAAATGACAGGAGACAGTCTTTGACAAGCCCTTTATTAAAAACAAAAATTTTAAAAATGTCCTCCAGAAGTAGATCCAAAGTCAATCACAATGCCCGCCACCGCCACCAAAAAAAAAAGCTGGCTCCCTCCGTCTGACAGCTGCTCAGGAATGACAGTTCCTAAATAGTGTGATGACATCCTCATGCACTGTGATTGGCCAAAGCAATGCACCTGACCTGTGGTCAGGTGTATTGTTTGTCCAATCACAATGCACTGTCAGGGCACAGTGCATTGTGGGGAGCGGTGGGCGAACAACCCACAGAATGCTCTTGTCATTTGTGTGTTTGCTGAACACAAGAAAGGCCGATGTTTGAGTCTAATTAATGTTTGACTCGAAGATACAGCCAATCCCTATCATCTAATAATGTGCACAGTGGCATAATTATACACATAGCAGCCCACTTGACTACTATAGGGCCTGGAAGTTGGAGAGGGCTCCTCTAGAGAGGTTGCTGAGCTAAATTAAAAATCAGTGTGCATGTGAAGTTAACACAGATCATTAAGGTTTGCGTCAATAAGTATTGGTGAGGTTGTAGTTGATACCAGCCCTGACATTAGCCCTTGTGAAGTTGCCAATATGTTGCCGACAGATGCACAGGAGTCTTTGGGAGTATGTTGTTGGTAATCACATTTCTCCCTTTCTTTCCATTTTCCATTCTCCCCAATTCTCTACTTTGCTTTTTCTCTTCCCAAGTCTTAAAATAGAACTTTATTTCTTCTTACTGATGACATTCAGTACTTGCTTGCTAGGGTGGAGGAAGAGAAAAGAAGTCTTAAGCTGGTCCTAGTCTGATCAACATTCAGCCGACTCAGCAGGGACCGGCTGAAATTTAATTTTTGTGGCCATCCCTGTTCGATAGATGATCATTTGATCTACTTCTATCAAAGGGACAAGCTGTAAAACTTTTCATGATCAGCTGTAGCTGCTGATCATTGCATTCTGATAGTGGTGGGTCTGCTGTCAAAATGTCCCAATCCACCAGACAATATTCCATCCACTTCATTTGTGTGGAATGAAGAATATGTTTTTTTTTATGGCCAGTTTATGAATTACACAAAAGACTTAAGAGCTTATCCTCCAAAAGAACCAGCCGATAAAAATGATGGTGAGCTAGAGAGGACAGAGAAATTAGCTGGAGAATTAGGGTGGGACATTATGACGCATGTTAATGAGCATTGTGTTAAAGCAGATTTAAACTCTCAATTTAAATCATCTAAATACATCCAGTGCCATACAGATCTGCAACATATTACATTTTCTTTAGAAAGCATCCACAGCCTGAGTAGAAAATCAAGTCCCCAGCCAGGGTGCTGCAAAGAAAGACCATTACTGTCTTTGTGAAAGCAGTAATCATTCTGAAGAGGTGCAACATGTCTCTAGTCAGTAAATTTTATACAGCAGGGGGGGTGTTGGACCACAGCAGAGAGGCCACAGCTTCCACACAGAGAAGGGTTTTTTTCTGTAGCATACTGGCAGAAGACAGGCTTTTCTACACATCTTTTGTTTTGATAAAGCTAGAATTATTTACAATGAAAGCTCACTTGGGTTTCAAGACAGCCCATTCATTTTGAATAAGCTACCAATACACCTCAGCCCACAGAAAACTAAATTTGACCCTTTTGAAAGCTCTTCTGCTATCTGTCCTTTTCTGTCTGACCATGCTACTTAGAAACTAAAGCCAGTAATAGATGGAGTGATTTTCTTTCCTGAAACCTTCGGTTGCAGTACAGAAAATTGCTTGATTCCCCCATCAATACCATCAGTGTTGATGGGGGAATCCCTCCCACAGAGCCATTGTGTTCTCCCATTGGTGGTGGGGGAACCATCCACGAAAACAGAACAAGTCATTACTGCTAGTGGCTATAATAGTGGCTAGCAATAATCACATGCAAAATCACATACAAAATCTGACAGGCTGGTTTGATCAACTTGGATACATTCAGCCTGCCTATACATGGTTTGAATCTCAACCGATCCCTGCTGAACCGTCTGAGTTTCGCACTGTCTATGGCCAGCTTAAAGTGTTGCTAAACCCAGGACCCTGCATTCATTATATCTGGTCTTTATTTTTAATGATAGCTCTTCTTTAAGGATGAACTTCAGTCAGGTTAATTTTGATATTGCCCACCTCTTACTTTGTATGTTGTGTTGACGTACTCACCCACCCAGAAAATCCGGCATCGTCCTGCTGTGATCCACCTCTGCACACCAGGTTCCGTGCTGCCATATTACATCCTGACACCATCAGAAGGATGTCTGTCCCTTCTGGTTCCTTGAAGCCAGCCTCCTGATGAGTACGATTAAAATGGCCCTGAAGCCTCCTGGGATGCGTGATGTGTTTACCAGAAGGATGAGGACAGCTAGGACCATGTCATTCTCACCTAGATGAGAACCACACAAGTCCTGGATGACTGCCCAAAACAATGTAGTTACCTCTTCCAAAAAGAATTAAATCTGTGATTGTGTCAAGACATTTGGGAGGAACAATAAGATTAAAAACTGTGGATTGTTTGCATTTTTTTAACTGCTAAGTGCTGCCAGTAAGGGTTATAATTGTGTGTGCCCACCGCACATAAGAGTCTGACTGAGGCTTTGCCACACAAATCAGTGGCCTGTTCTCCAGTGGTTTATTGCCCCGCCACCACCACTACCAACACTGATCTAATCAACAGTGCTTTGGATCCCTTGAGTAATGCTGTTGATTGCAGCAGTCTTTGGAGAGACATTTCAGACCACTGAAGAGCTGAACCAATGACTTGTGTGAAAGAATTATGGTCAGACTCTCCTAGGGTCTGGGTATTCAAACGCTGTATAAGAAGCCTGACTGCATTGCAGTAACAACTATTCAGGGTTCATCTAGACTTTAAAGCAGAGCTTCACCCCTAAAGGAAGTTCTGCCTTTCTGCCTCCTTCCCTCCTCCGCTTCCACTTTTGGGCACTTTGTTAGGGGTGGGGTGGGGGGGATACCTGGTTTTGACCCATCCGCACTTCCACTTGGATCACCTAGGGGAAGCTCACCCTCCCGGCTTCAGCCCCTTGGGACATGTCCCAGGAGGCTGTGGGGACAATTTGCAGGGTGCAGCGCAGCTTGTGCATGCGCGGTGGGTATCCGGCTGGGAAGCTGCAAAGAGTCACAGCCGGTTTCCCACAGTTAGCATGGTGGAACAAGGGACCTGAAGACTGGCCCAGGTGGTAACAGAGCGGCTTGGGAGCAAGCCTGTTTGGGTGCCCCCATAGCAATTTGCTTGCTGTGGGGGCACTTGGCAGGAGGGAGGGGCCAGGAGCACCAGCAGTGGACCTGAGAAAAGAAGGATCAGAGACGCTCTGTGCAAAACTATTGCACAAAGCAGGCAAGTATGATTTTTTTTTAAATGCCTTTACAATCACTTTACTCCCTGGTCATACCAATAGGAATTATCATGCGATTTCATCGTTTCAATTCGCACGACTTGTCACACTCTATTTTCTGCGATGGAAGCTGTCAAATAGATGCAACTTTCACTCTATCGGAGTCACGCCGATCTTGAAAGTAGTTAATTTACTACTTCAGGTGCGACTTGCATGCCCATCTATGCATGAAGTTGCACAGATGTCTTCCAAGTCGCACCTAAAGTCGCACTGACATCCAACTTTGAAATCATGCAAATTCAATTGAAGCCACACGATTTCAAAGTCGGATTCAGTGTGACTGAAGACTTTAGGAAGACATGCAGGATTTAGTCATATATGTGAATTTATTCATGCTATTTCATATAATTTCTGTTTTGTTTTCCATGCATTTTTAGAACATACTATTACCACAGACCTAGTTGCAATATTCAGCTTGTTTGCCTGCTGCTAGGAAAACAAGCTGAAAGTGCTCAGCTTTGCTTTGCCTAGGAACATGCCTTAGAATTTTTTTTGGTGTAACTATGATTTGTGATTTGCATAAAGCAAGAAATATTTCCTGTAAACTCCTTCCCTGCTGGGTAGAAGGGGCTAAAAACAGACCTTAGCGCTGTTAAGGTGACCATTCACCATACAATCGGATTGTACAATCTATGTACTTTGTAGCAGGCATGTCTAGTTGGATACAAAGTGAAAGTGTTGTATATTCTTATCCTCATATTATATCATTTTGTTAAATCTAAAGAACATAGAGAAATTGTATCAACACATTGTCTAGTGTAGATTGTAAACTCGAAAGAGCAGAGCCCTCAATCCCCTCATGTTTTGCATTGTATTGGTATTGTTCTGTCACATGTTCTGTCCCCCTTTGTAATGTACAGCGCTGAGCGAACCATTGGCGCTTTATAAATACTGTATAATAATAATAATAGTGTATGGCCAGCTTTACCATATATATTTATTGTCATCCAAAACGTTTTGATCAAACATCAATGTAAGATCCACAAACATGATCAGTTTCCTAGTAAGGCAGCTTTGTATATGAGAAGATGTTGTATTCATTTGATGTGTTCTTAATGGATACTTTCCATTTGGATCTTCTAGAAGAACCTGGCCATAGCTAACAGGTGATTTAGTGGCTGCTCCCAAACTGTTGCTTTAATTGAGTTCTATCGATGTTTATTCAGTTCTGTGTACAGGTCAAGTGCTCCTTTCTTCGGGGTGAAACAAGCACTTCGACTTAAAAGAATGACATGACCCTTTTCGGTTTTTATGGTAAATAAAATAAATGGCTTGGTCAGCGCTTTTCTTTTCTTTTTTTTTTCCTCTGTAGCTTTTGTAATCCAAAAATGACATCAATGCAATTTTCAGCGGAGACTCGCTATGATTAAAATGTCTTTGCAGCTTGACACTGTAAAATGAGACATTTCTTATGCATTGTTCTAAGGCAAAAAAAAAAAAAAAAAGATCTAAATATACATGCACCCAGGTCATTAAAAATAGGTCGTGTCTGATATGTGTAGGTGGCATCAACTGTTTGAAGTGATACTTTTGTCCGCTTCTTTAGATAGAAAGCCCTTAGGGTTTCATTGTAGTCATTAGGAACATGCGCCTTTTATCTCCTTCTCTCAATTAATTGAATTGCAAAAAAAGAAAATATAAGAAGAAAAAAAAAATGTAGATTTCTTTAGAAAAAAAAAACCCGAATTCCTGTAGCCTGGTAGTAAGTGATTTGCTGTAACAGTAATTAAAAGCGTCATGTCCTGGTCAATGCAAGCAGTACTGTCAGCCTCTAGCTATGGTTTAAATAAAATCATACATTGTACTTCAGACTGCAACACTTGTAAAGCACGGTAAGAGCTTTTATTTTATTATATGTACTGTGTTCTAAGTCACAAGGACAGGCTGGGTGAATGTAAATATGATGTCTACTAATAGCTTCATTATCTGTAGTCTACATGGCAGGCTATAAGATATAAAGTAAAGCTGTCAGTAATTTGTGTTTTGGAAATGGCTTGTGCTTGGAACAAGGCTGGGGAAGTTGTGCTTAAGAAGATAATGAAGCCATAAGCACGTGGATGGGATCTGTGTCTATAGGACTTTATGTGATTGTCTGATGAAGAAGAGAAAATCAGCAGCACTTTACAGGAAGGTGTACAATCGCTGGCTGCAAAATCAATTTATATAGGGATGGAAATCACATGGAGGGAAAGCAATGCAGCTGACAGGGTGCACGACCATCTACCGCAAATAGAAAGAGTTTGTATTCCAATCATTTCCAGGGACACTGGAGTCACAGGAATTCACAATGCTGCAATTAAAAGTGCTACTTCATATGGACTATGGGAGCTTCACGATCTATTGTACTCCGCCTGTAACATCCTCGGCTGCCTGCAACTCCAAGGCATCAGGGATATTTTATTGTTCTTCCATAGGAATGCAAGATGGGCAAATAAATAGCATATGCTTTGGAAAGAGGACATTTGTAAATATGAGATCCTCTGTAAATAGGACAGCTGGAAATAGAATATTCTTTGTAACTACGACGTCTGTAAATAGAAAGCCCTTTGTAAATAGGATAACTGTGAATATAATATCATTTGTAAATAGGACATTTGTAAATATGAGATCCCCTGTAAATATAATACCCTTTGTAAATAGCACAACTCTAAATAGAATATCCTTTGTAAAAAGCACAACTCTAAATAGAATATCCTTTGTAAAAAGCACAACTATAAATGGAATATCCTTTGTAAATAGGACAACTCTAAATAGAATATCCTTTGTAAAAAGCACAACTGTACATGGAATATCCTTTGTAAATAGCACAACTATAAATGGAATATTCTTTGTAAGTAGCACAACTGTAAATTGAATATCCTTTGCAAATAGGACATTTGTAAATATGACATCTGTAAATAGAATATCCTTTGTAAATAGCACAAATGTGAATAGAGTATCCTTTGTAAATAGGACAACTGTAAATAGAACATCCTTTGTAAATAGGACAACTGTAAATAGAACATCCTTTGTAAATAGGACAACTGTAAATGGAATATCCTTTGTAAATAAGACATTTGTAAATATGATATTCTCTGTAAATATGACATCTGTAAATAGAGTATCATTTGTAAATAGGACAACTGTAAAGAGAATATCCTTTGTAAATAGGACACCTGTAAATAGAAAATCCTTGGTTCTTAGGGCATCTGCAAATATCTTTTGTAAATGTGAAATCTGTAAATGTGACATCCTTTTGGATGAACTGTGAGTATAATGTTCTGCATATGATGGGTTGCAGTGTATTCATTTTTGGTTGAACTAGGTGGACTTGTGTCTTTTGTAACCTAATGAGTCTGCAATGAAGTGTAGTTTTCTTGTTGGCATTGCTGTTGAATTGTTTGTAACAAGCAGCAAGTGGTAGATGTACTTGTGTAACCTCAGGACTAGAAGCAAAGTTACATGGTTACATAGTTTATAAGGTTACAAAAAGACACAGGTCCATCCAATTCAACTTATGTGTGTGACTTTTTTTTATTCTCTAGTACAATTATTTTATAAATGGAGGTCTGGAGTCTAAATTGAATCATTCAAATCCTATATAATAAATCTCAATAGGCTTGAAACAAGTTAATGTCATTCCAACCTTTTTAAATCTGCAGCTCTCATTAAAATAATCCCTGGTAATCATGCCACCAAGTCCTAATTCAGGCACTGGGGGTTATTTACAAAGCTGGAGAGAGCATACTTTGGTGCAACTCTGCACAGAAACCAATCATCTTCCAGGTTTTATTGTCAAAGCTCATTTGAACAAGCTGAAGTTAGAATCTGATTATCTCCCATGCACAGCTGTATCAGATTTTGTGTGCACCAGTTTCAGTAAATCCCCCCATTGTCTCCCGATTGTCACCCTGACACCTGTAACCCTGAGGCTTGGTTCACATCTGTGCTGGTAGTGCCAGTGCTGGACCCGCACAAACACCTGCAGCCGCACCACCCACACAGAGGAATGCTGGACCCGCGGGCGGGTGCCATTACTTCTAATGGCACACCGCCCGCACTGGAAATCGCAATCATACTGGGTTCCCGTGCGGGCTGCGATTTCCGAAGAAGTGCAGGGACTTCTTCCCTGCGCGTCCGGGGGAAACGGGAGTCCATTTACATGAATGGGCCCTCATGCCCGCGCACATATGTGAACCTGGCCTGATGGAGACTACAAGCAGCACGCATTGCTCAGGCATGGTCCACAGTTGTCACTGTCAGATATCCAGAGCAATGATGTCCATCCCAGGCTGCAGCATGTGCATATAGCCAAGAAGTGACTGAAAGAGGCTGAAGGAGATCAGCAGCACTGAGATGAGGATAACAAGATACAAAAAAAAGATAAAAGCTTCTTTTAGGAAAAATAGGGCCATGAAAATGATTTATGATATATAATAGTCCTTTAGCAAATCAAATGTCATCCATTAGGCTTTGGCTCTAGTTGAAGTAAATTTGCAAAGTAGCAGGTACAAGTAGCTATACAATAGAGAAGGTCATGTTGTTGAGGATGAGTTGAGTTAGAAGACAATGACTGAAGTCTTAACAACCAGTGTATTAGATATGGGTCATTAGAGGGTGACCTTGAACAAGTCACTGTAAATCCGTTGACTTGAGGCTCTGCAATATCAGCACATTATTACTAGACAGGCTGGAACTTCCAAGGGTTTGGTCTGGATGCTCTGCAGGCTGCGGAGACTTGGCTGTGACACTGCCAAGCGATCTATGGGCTATGCCTTCATTTCTAGTGCATTCCGACCAATCCTTCTAATGGATTTGCTGTTTCTACCCTGCTGTGCCTTCTTGATAAATAACATCCAACTTGACCTTTTACACACAACTGATAGCAGGTATAGAAGTCAAACAGAATGAGTGATCTCTATGGGTTTTTCAGCTATTGACTGATCTCTGCACTTGGTTACAATGTAAGGCGATTGCAGTGTAAATGATTTCATCATATATTCAAATGCATCTCCTAGTCCAGGCAAATGGACTAAAGTGCTTGTTCTGGACAGGGACAGGCTGTAGGATCAGGAGCTGTCATATATTACACAAGCTGGCCAGAAGATAAAGTGTGTCTATAATCAATAGTATTGCACCTTACTTGCTCCTTAGATGTGGTGGCTGCATTCCTTTTCTTTTTTCCTTTATTTTTATCTGGTAATCCTGTCATTAACACACCTCCTGTCCTAGGGTGACAACTGTACTGAGCAGCTTTGTCACCCTTAGGGAGTGTGATAGAACTACATAGCACCTCCCTCTCTTCTTCATATCAGGGGGTGGTGTTTTGTAGTCTTCATAGATAGCAGGCAAAATGCTAAATGATAACAGTCTAGAGCGCAGGAACTTTTCAGTTCACGTTTTTTTTTTCTTTTTCCTGCACTTGTTGAACAGATAAAATGCTTTCAAATTTATATTTAAGCCCTCATTCACATCAAGACCAACTTTGAAATTGTGCGACTTAGCCCTCAGTCACACTTGAAATCGGTGCAGCTTTGACCAAGTCGGAACCACACCAATATGATCGCTCCAACTGAGGACAATAGGGTACAACTTGGCATGCGATTTGCAAGTAGCAGGGCATGCAAATCGCATGCCAAGTCTTATCCAGTGTGATCCAGGGCTAAGTGACCAAAAGGCAGCAAATGTGAAAAATGTATTGTTTAAAACCTCGGTCACGTCAAACCCTACTTTGCAATCGTGTGACTTATAGTAAAGTTGCATGATTTCAAAGTCATATGACATGCTGATTTCAGGTGTGACACAGCTGTCTATGCAAATTGCACCAAAAGTAGTGCATGCACTACTTTCGACATCACTGCGGCTCCGGTCAAGTCGGAACCGCACTGATATGAGCGATTTAATTGCAGACAACAGGCTGCAATTTGGCATGTGATTTGTAAGTCACATGGCATGCAAATCGCATGCCAATTTGCATCCAGTGTGAGGGGGTTTTAGAGTTTGCATACACTTTAAGTGACTGTAGTGAGATGGTTAAAATTAACTACTGAAGTGGGTGGGTGGGAATTTGCATTATAACAAATGAAAGCACAATGGCTTAATGGTTAGCACTTCCTTCCACCTGACAGTACTAGGGTTGTTGGTTCGAATCCCAACCATGGCACCACCTGCCTGGAGTTTGCATGTCCTCCCTGTGCCTGCGTGGGTTTCCTCCATATATTCTGGTTTCCTCCCACACTCCAAAGACATGTTAATTGGCTCCTGTCTAACTTGGCCCTAGTATGTGTATGTATGAATGTGAGTTAAGGACCTTAGATTGTACACCCCTTGAGGGTTAGGGATTGAGGTGAATGTACAATATATGTATGTAAAGCACTGAGAAAATTGACAGTGCTATATAAGTACCTGCAAAAAATGAAAGTCAGATTTATTTTGCCAGGTTAGTATTATTATTATTGTTATTATTCAGGATTTATATAGCACCCATAGTTTGCTCAGCACTTTACAAAATAAAAAAAGCTGGTACTTACAATACAATTCAACATAAGAGTATTTGTGGGGGGGGGGGGCTGCTCCTAAGAGCTTACATTCTAAATGGAGATGTGCATTTCTATGATCCCTGCATGGAAGAGCACAGCGTAGAGGGAAAAAAATGAAATATACAGCCACCCAAATATAACATGCTAGCAGCAGCTTTCATTTATTTTGCCCCTTGTCAGCTTGTCATCATTTGTGTTTGTGATGGTGATAGATGATGTGGGCTCAGCCATAAAAGACTGAGCCTGTGTAGCTACATCAGAATTTCTGTTCAGAGATTACATAAGGCTTCTCAACACGCTTTAAAAAAAAGTGCTGGGGTTCACCCTAGGCTCAGCAATGTAAACTCTGGAGGAAAGTGTAATTTTAAAAGCAATGTATTGTACATGGCAGTCCTTTTCTATTGCACTGCAGCATTTGTTTGGTGGAGTGTGCTGTGTGAATAGCTCTCTGGTGTTCCTGGGACTTTTATTGTCTGTTCCCTGCAAATACTATATAAACACCTTGCTCCTTGTCACACATTAACTGTGAGCATGCTGAAGGTAGGCACAGGATCACACACACAACATTCCTTTGTTATACCAGGAGAAGGCATAAATAAATAAGCACACATCCCTCAGGACAAAAGCTGCTACAAGTCACAAGATTAATGGCCTCATGACTAATAGAGCAAATCATCATCATCATCATCTGGACGTATTTCATTTAGGGGAACAGGATTTCACATTGTACCCTTTAATAGACAACTCTTCCAAGTCCACTGCTAGGTATATCTGCATCATACAGCATTATAGCATGGGGACTAATAGGGTGCAAACCACATACACTGTACAATTGCAGCAAATCATGATGAACTAACCACTTCTACACTGCTTGTTAAATGAGGCCAATGCAAATCATGACTCACCTTATAACCCTGTGTGTGCATGTCAAAGGGTTCATGTCATGGAACCGGCTCAGGAAAATGAAAGTTAAGTCTGTTCTGTGGATTGTAGACTCGGGGGAACTAGAAAACGTCTACTCTGTCTCAGTGCATAGGAATTGTAATGTTCGCTAATGGCATGGGAATTGTAGAGATAAAAGACGAACAAACACATAGATAGATAGTGAGATAGATGGATAGATAGATAGATAGATAGATAGATAGATAGATAGATAGATAGATAGATAGATTGTATATATCTACATATTCAAAAATAACCAATACAGTTTTGGCAAGACATAGGTAAATAAATGGATGAACGAATAGAAAGATAAACAGACAGACAGACAGACTGTATATATATATGTATACTAATATAACCAAGTATAGTTATGGCAAGAAATAGATAATAGATGAATAAATGGTTGTATAGATAGATCATATAATAGATAGATAGATAGATAGATAGATAGATAGATAGATAGATAGATAGATAGATAGATAGATAGAGAAAGAAAGAAAGAAAGAAAGAAAGAAAGAAAGAAAGAAAGAAAGAAAGAAAGAAAGAAAGAAAGAAACATGCAAACACTTTACATAGATAGTAAGGAAGAGAGACACAGAGACATAGATAGATGATAGAGATAGATAGATAGATAGATAGATAGATAGATAGATAGATAGATAGTAGATACATAGCTAGATAAATGATGATAAACAGATAGATACATGATAGATAGATAGATAGATAGATAGATAGATAGATAGATAGATAGATAGATAGATAGGTAGGTAGATAGATAGATAGATAGATAGATAGATAGATAGATAGATAGATAGATAGATAGATTCATAGATGACAGATAAATAGATAATTAGATAGATAGATAGATAGATAGATAGATAGATAGATAGATAGATTCATAGGTGATAGATAACCAGATAGATAGAGAGATGATTCATAGATAGATAGATAGATAAATGATGATAAATAGATAAATGATAGATAGATAGATAGATAGATAGATAGATAGATAGATAGATATGAATAGATAGATAGATAGATAGATAGATAGATAGATAGATAGATAGATAGATATGAATAGATAGATAGATAGATAGATAGATAGATAGATAGATAGATAGATATGAACAGATAGATAGATAGATAGATAGATAGATAGATAGATAGATACATAGCTAGATAAATGATGATAAATAGATAAATGATAAATAGATAGATAGATAGATAGATAGATAGATAGATAGATAGATAGATAGATAAATGATGATAGATAGATAGATAGATAGATAGATAAATGATGATAAATAGATAGATAGATAGATAGATAGATAGATAGATAGATAGATGGATGGATGGAGCGCCAGAGAGATGATAAAGGAGAAGGGGTGCTGTGAGTGGGGTGTCTGAAGTTGGGGTTGCTGGGAGCTGATCTCAGTGGCTGGGTGGTGAGCACTGTTAATCAGAGGAGCCCCGTGCTCAGTGGAGCTGTACACTTTAACGTCACTCCAGTAGAGAGGGTTAGTGAAGTGATTGCGGTGCCTGGGGACTGAGCTCTACTCCACTCTAGTCAGGTATGATACACGCAGAAATGTCTACATTACTCCCTCGCATCTCCTTACCAAGTGAGACAGAGCAGGCGAGAGGAAAGCTCTAGTCTTCAGGAAAGCCAGCAGGGAGAAGACTTTGGCTGCAGCCTGCCACCATCCAGGTAACAGAAGGTTCATTTGCTGCTTTCAGTCTCAGACAATAATGGCTACAAGGGGTGTGAGGAGTGCTAGGGGAGAGAGAACAGAGAGCAGGTTCATTCATAACATGGAGAAGTGTTTACAAAGAATAGTCACTACTTACAGGTATGGCATTTGTAGGCATTGCTATGGTGTCATTGGCTCTGATGATTGGACTTCTTCTAGCTGACCTCTATACATAGTACATAAGGCAGATGGAAATCTTACAAACTTTGTACTTGGCTTTGACAATAGCTAAGGAGTATGGTGCATACCAGCCTATGTGCTGTGTGCTCTGTATGCTGCCTACTTGTAGTTGGGGAAACTTTCTACAACTCTTATGGTGGCCATACACGCTTTGATATTATTATCAGATCCAGCAACCAATTTGGTGGGCATACCTTACCTTACAATCGATTTACAAACCGAGTTGATCAGCCAGGGCGTAAAAATATTGACTGTTTTTGCATCAAAGACGCTTTGCTCACGTATTTGACCATATTTCAATCAATCAGATTGTGAGATTGCATAGGGAAAACAGATATTGCATCTTTCAACTGTCAAGCAAAATCCAAATGGCTGTGTGTGGCATTTTGATCAAATAGGTTGTATGCTGTATATTAATTATTCCTATTGGAAGAGATCGAATGGAAAAGAAATCGATCAGTTATCGAAGCATGTATTGCCACCTTTAGAGCAATTCGCATAACTATAGCAGCAGAGACCATACACTGTACAATTTGATTGTACAATCTCCTTTATAGCTACCACTAGCTATGGAATGTAAGGGCCTGCACATTGAATTCAAACTGAATTAATTGTGAATATTATAGTATAGTTTTGGTAAGAGATTGTACAATCAGATTGTAGTACGTATGGTCAGCTTTATAAAGCAATATCAGATTGATGTGTTGTATTTATGGCTTTTTATAAAACTGAGTTCTACTGGGCTAGGGCAGAGTGCTTACACTCAGAAGTCAATTTGTCAACATGTGGGTTGATCATCATTCTTTATAATATTAAAACATTATAAATGAGGATCGATCCTTAAAGTCCAATGAAGTGGTTTATACTCGTGCTTGTTTCAGACGTTCTCATTATATATGTGGATTATACTGCTATGTAAAGTCCAAGGAAGTGGTTTCTGTTTCAAATGTTCTCATTATATGTGGGTGCAAACTATATATATATATATATATATATATATATATATATATATATATATATTCCAAAGAAGTGATTTATAATTGTGGACATCTGTTTTAAGTGTTCTCATTATAATGTGTATAGAGTGCATATGTACATATGTATGACAGGTATGTAAAGTATTGGTTTATATTTGTCTATGTGTGTTCTACATGTCCTCATGATATGTGTATATGCACAACAGGTATGTCAAGTCCAATTAAGTGATCTACATTTGTCCTTGTGTGTTCTATATGTCCTCATTATATATTTATATATATATATATATATATATATATATAGTATTTAAAGTCCAAAGAAGTGGTTTATATTTGTCCATGTGTGTTCTATATGCCCTTATAATATGTGTATATGTACAACAGGTATGTCAAGTCCAATTAAGTGATCTACATTACATTTGTCCTTGTGTGTTCTGTATGTCCTCATTATATATGGATACAGTTTTTATGTATATAACAGGTATGTAAAGTCCAAAGACGTGGTTCATATTTGTCCTTGTGTGTTCTATATGTCATCATTATATGTATATATATATATATATATATATATATATATATATATATATGTTTAACAGGTATGTAAAGGAAGTTACAGTATGTATATTTGTGTACATCTATTCTATGTGTCCTGATTAGATGTGGATACAGTGTATATGTATAATAGGTATGTAAGTCCAAGGAAGTTATCTATATTTGTGCACATCTATAGATGTCCTGATTAGATGTGGATATAGTGTGTATGTATAAATGTATAAGTATGTAAAGTCCAAGCAAGTTATTTATATTTGTGACCATCTATATTCTATGTGTCCTGATGTGGATAGATTGTATATCTATAATTGGTATGTAAAGTCCAAGGAAGTTATTTATATTTGTGACCATCTATATTCTATGTGTCCTGATGTGGATACATTGTATATCTATAACTGGTATGTAAAGTCCAAGCAAGTTATTTATATTTGTGCCCACCTATATTCTATGTGTCCTGATGTGGATACATTGTATATCTATAACTGGTATGTAAAGTCCAAGCAAGTTATTTATATTTGTGACCATCTATATTCTATGTGTCCTGATGTGGATACAGTGAATATATATAATCGGTATGTAAAGTCCAAGGAAGTAATTTATATTTGTTCCCACCTATACTCTATGTGTCCTGATTAGATGTGAATACATTGTGTATATACAGAATATAGTCATAAACTGGCTGCTGTCAGAGGTGATCTCAGCTGCTTGGGATTGTGTGCAGATGAGTGGTAATATTACTTATATATATATATATCAAAACGTTGTAATAAAATATAGAAATGACAGATGAATGAATCGGTGCATTTCCAGGGCTGGCTTATCTTGATGTCTGGCGATCAAAGCCCTTGTTCAGATGCTTGTGTATACTAAGCAGAGGCCCCGGCCATTCACATTTGACATGCTCTGATCTACCATATGTTTGCAAACTGAAATGTTAACCTACACGAGAAGACGTCCTGTCCTGGGCATTCCCTGGAAATTTAAGGAGGGAGCATGGTGTTAAAGCTTCTTCTCCCATCAGACCCACTGATCAGAAGACCACCCGTATCGATCTGTTTCTTTATTATTCAGCATCAGAGTTGTCTTGGATAAAGTAGAATGGGATGCAAACATTTAGACCAACTAACCTGGCTCTTCTTTTATTTATTTCCCTTCTTTCTGCTCTGAGTGATTTTTTTCTCATTTGACAGCCTTTGTTATGCAGATGTCAGGGAAGACACTTATTAAAATGGCATGCTTGTCAGCTGTGTTGATTTCATATGTTATTATCAGAGGGCTTCTGTGCTATGAGGAATCCCCTGAGAACACGTAGAAGTGCATGGGATCCTTAGATTTCACAAAGTGTCCTTCTATGAATCAAAGCCAGAGAATCTATGGAACTGTCAATTTGTATATATGTAAATGTATTAGTCTAATTGCTGTAAACATATTAAGGGCCATTAAGATAGATGAATTACCAAGTAGATGATTTTCAAGTCATCTTCTGATGCAGTTCAGTGAAGCCAAGAGTCTAATCTGACCAAGGGAAGGAAACTTTCACTTATGAAATGTAGTTGCAGCGATCTAGCATGTTGCTGGAGAGTTGGACGTAATGTGATGAGAAGGGATTCATCTGTAAATGAAAGCAATTAAGCGGTATATATTATATTAGACGTACAGTGGTCTCCAGATAGTCATCAATCACCCTCAATCGAGCTGTCAGGAGTGGGCAGATTCGTCTCTGGGAGGCAGTCTTCCAGCTGGGGAAAAGAAGAGAACACCGTCATTAATTAGAGTGTGACCCTGGGGCTATCCACATGTCTCAACCCAGGAAGCTATCTCAGCAAGTCAGCACACCATGCCTAGAAGAAGGCTTCCTCTGCTCTCCTGGCCCTGCCTGTCCTGTGTCAGGACAATACATGGCTCCTACTAGTCATCCTCACATTCACCCTTTCCTATAGACAGGATTGCTGAACACTAGTGCTAGGACACTCAAAATAGATTAAAGCCAATCCTTTTTTATAATTATTAACTCTTGTAGGTTCAGGACACCTCTTTGTATTCCATTTTTTAATTGTCCCACCAGGCATTTTCACCTTCAGTTGAAGTCTCTTTAGGACGACAACTAATTATTTCCTATAGAGAGGTTTGCTGAAAATTAGTGCTAAGCCCAAATGTCTCCTGAAATATATTGTAACCAATACTTTTTTTTTAATCAACTCTTGCAAGTTCAGGACATCTCTTTTTATTCCCATATTTAGTCATTCTCACACTCATTTGAAGTCTCTTTTAGACCACAGCTGCCTTTCCTATAGAGAGACTTGCTGAAAACTAATGCTAAACCCAATGGTCTCTCAGAATATAATGTAGGCAATATTCCTTTTTTATTAACTCTTGCAAGTCCAGGACACCTCTTTTTATTCCCATATTTAGTTATCCCACCAGCCATCCTCACACTCATTGAAGGCTAATAATTTCCTATAGAGAGCCTTGCTGAAAACTAGTGCTAAGCCCAAAGGATTCTCAAATATAATGTAACCAATAATCCTTTTTTTATGACCTCTTGCAAGTCTAGAACACCTCTTTTTATTCCTATATTTAATTGTCTCACCAGTCATCCTCACCCCCAGCTGAAGTCTCTTTTAGACCACAGCTAATCCTTTCCTATAGAGACACTTGCTAAAAAGTAGTGCTCAGGACTCCCAAAATATAATGTATATGTATGTATATATAAACAGACTTGCTAAAAACTGGTTTTAAACCCAAAGGAATCTCAAAATATAATGTAACTAATACTATTTTTTTTATTAACTCTTGTAAATTCAGGACTCCTCTTTTTGATATGTTAGTTTTGATAGAAGTCACTCTCTAAAGTGGAGAGTAATTGCCCGACTGTAGAACATTGTGCTGGAACTCTGATTTCATAAATTAGACACTAATAATTATTAAACAACTAATATAAACTTTTACGGTATAAAAATAATCCTTGCTCTAAACAAAATAAATAATAATAAAAAATAAACAATCACAAAAAAAAGAATGTAAAACTTTGCACTGACCCAAACGTTTCAAGACAATAGGTGTCCTTCCAATATAAAATTTAATAATTAAAATGTAGAATTAATTATCGGCAAATGTTGAGTTGCAATACAGGAAAGCATACAACATAAAAAAAGAAACTGACATTTAATCCGAGACCTTTAAATGAGTGAAAGTGCTCGTATGTATTAGGATCAGGGGGGAAAAAAGTCCCATTTATGTCCTTACATGGCTCTCCTTTGTAATTGAGACCGATTATTTAGAGTAAGGTGGGAAGAAACAGATGCTCATTAATTAATTTCTAATTAAATTGCTTACCACCCTTCAGTGAATACGGAGAAAAAAAATCATTAATGGGTGTTTCGGTGATTGTTTAGATCAAATCATTCATTTTCTCAACTTGCCCGAGTGCTATAGGAACACCTATAATTAGCTTGTAAGATCACTTGAACGATCCATAAAAGCAATAGTTGTATACTAGTATTTTGCACCCTTGGATGCACAGCATCCGAATCTATTAAAAAAAAAAAAAAACAGTTCTGGGAATTAAAGGGTTTCATGACGTCACTCCAAGCACTGTTTAAAGCAACTTGCCTCTAACCTGATGGCTTTTCTATATATTTATTTTTTTTATATCCTTGCTTTGTTTTTGAGTGTTTTGATGGTTGTTTGTTCGATGACTGATACGTTTTTACGGTGTCCTAGTGGACACTTTTTAAGGGACTTCAAGGATTTAATAGAAGTGTATAGAGAAGAGTTTGGAAGATTGAAAGGGGTTAAAAAATATTAAAAATGTTTTTCTCTTTCTTCCTGTAAGCCTGTGGAAAGCTGTGGTCACCAAGCTATTGTTAGAGAAGAGAGCACAGCTCCAGCTCCAGCATCTCTTCTCTGGGATCCAGGAGTTGATGTATCATGTCATATCCTCAGTTTGGGTATCCCTACTCGTCCACCCCACAGGTAAGACCTAGTCCTCATCACAAAGCTGCAGCAACACGTCCAACACTGTCGTGATAACATCGCGATCTATGGTAATAGAAAGGGGGGGAAAAAGAGTGATTATACAGGACAAAGCTGTCCAACCTGTACACCAAAGTATTTTATGTCCTACAAGGTTGTACATTCATTTCGGCTGACGGAAATCCATTTCGTTATCAGGACTTGAGATTTCAATAGCACAATGTATTATATTTTTCTGATCGCAGATATGTCACCTTTATGCATTAGGGCGATGGTGGGATTGGAACTTTTCATTTAGCGGATCCCATTCTTGAAAAGGATACATGGCTTTGCATTAAGCATTTATATTTGTTTATCTATTTTTTTTATTTTTTTTTGGGGGGGGTTGTTTTTTTTTGTTTTTTGTTGTTTTTTTTTTAAATGTTGCTATGATTTGGCTGATCTTTTGCATGTCTTTTTATATCTCCTCCAGTTCCTGATGACCACCAATTCCTTGTCTACCTGCTGTGAATCTAGTGGAAGGACTCTGACAGATACAGCTGCGGCCGCCTCTGCTCAGACCCCAGTCTATTGTCCTGTATATGAGAGCAGATTACTGGCCACTGCCAGGCATGAACTCAACTCTGCAGCTGCTTTAGGAGTTTATGGCAACCCTTACACCGGATCCCAGGGCTATGGAAACTATGTCACCTATGGCACTGATGCCTCTGCCTTTTATTCCCTGGTAAGACCACTGCTTCCTTTCTATTTACAGGGAAGGGGGGAGGGGGGGGGGGGGTTGTTGTTACAGAATATAAAAGTAGTGGCTCGTGTGTTTTCACACTCACACACATTAATTATTCACACCTACATACACAATGTAATAATAATATATAAAAAAAAAGATCAACCCTGCTTGCTCTTCCCCTTATCTGCTAGTATTACAGTTATTCTTCAGATTAGCATAGAGAATTTATCTTCCCTATTCTCAAAAAGATAAACAAGATGTGACAGCAGGAGATGGATGTTGTCAGTTGCTTTATCTTTTTTTTGTAGAGCACAATATGTATTAAATGTGTATGAATTGTTTCTCTTATCTACAAACATATTAACCATAAAATGAGTTCTGGAAGGAGATGTATAATGTTGCTATTCATTATATATACACAGGTCATATCCAAATCTGTCATGAGAATGAGCTAATTTGTCTTGTGTTTAGAAGTGTTATATTAGTATTATTATACAGTGCCTGCACTGGTTTGATAAAAACTGTAAATTGTAAATATGGGTATGTGTCTGTCTGCAGTGGCATGAACAGTAAATCAGATAATATATGTGTCCATAGCCATATAAAGTACAATTGACCTTCTGTTACAGAACACATTTGATTCAAAAGATGGCACTGGATCTGCACATGCAGGCATCACTCAGACTGCTGCCTACTATCCTTATGATCATACCCTCAGCCAGTACCAGTATGACAGGTAAATCATTCATTAAATATTATTGCTGTTTGTAAGAAATGATACTTATATAAACTACTCACCACAACCATGAAAGGGACATTTATATCTTTTTGAACTCCCAAAAAGCAAAATAAACAATCATGACTACTAAACAGAAATTTAATTTTTATTACAGCTTTCCATATATTCCCCACTTTTTCTACTGTTTGTACCATTTCATGCTAGGAAAGTTTAATGGTCTTGCATTTCTTGTGTTCTGTGACTAACATTCCACTGCATTGTCTATTTAACTGCCCTACTTGTTAGCTCCCCTGGTGCTGGGTACAAGCACAACTTGGGTATTTGCTTGTTTGATTATTTATTTTAGTAGTGGCTGTTATTTTCTCACTGTCTGAATAGATGCAATCAGAAAAAAATGACATATTACTAAGAGCCATGTGTGACTCCATTTATTTCACTTAGCATTACTATTGTGCCTTGTTATGGGGCCTTATTGCAGTTGCCTAAATGTTATTAGACATTGCTGCTGTATCTCTGGCAGCATATCTTCTTTACAGGAGGTCCACTTTGCAGTTTAGTTGATTTTTATATCTTAAGTCTAAAATTAAACTTGTAATGTGTAACCCTCTGGAGGAGTCTGAAAACAAATGAAAGGCCTCTGAGGTCTTGCAGGATGGCCGTCATTGTCCTATTAACCTTAATGGGAACTTCTACTGACACAATGTGCAGTGCTTGACCTTTGCAGTGTCATTTTCCACTAATAAGGTTGAAAAACTTAGACTTGAGCAGTTATTGTAACATTTAACCTTACAAAAACATATTTGTACGGAGCTTTGAAAACCAGCGGCAGGGTTTGTATTTACCTATGTACAGTATTTATTATTTTGCTTTTAGTACTTTATTTGCCAACCACCATTTCAACATGTTCATCCAAAAACTGGACGGCAGTGCCTGTAGCAGTAATTGTCAGAGAAGATAACGGGTAAACATGATCAGATACAAGTCAATTGGTTGGAAATGTTTGGTCAATTCCATATTGTTCCAAATTATTTCTGAAAATGAAATGAAATTATTGGGATTTGTTTTTGTATTTTTAGGCTATGTTGTCTTTGGAAACAGGTGCAAACTGTTACTTAACAACTGCTTCCAAATGTTTTCCCTTCTTGTAATTTTGAGGCGGTTTGTGTCAGCATCCTGTCAGGGGGAACAGCAATCATAAAGCAGCAAGAAATATATTTTTGACAACTGCACGGTATCAACAGTATTTGCAAGACAAACTTGAGACAATGATACAGTTTTATTGGAAGAAATAGGTATGGCATAGCACGAGATAACAATTATACATTAACAAAATAGGTACACTGCATTCCTTTATTTAAGCAGATTACTTAAATTGTTAATTCATTTACATTTATCTGGTCGTCATCATCATTGCAAGTACATTGGCTTAGTTGTGCAAGAGCAGGGACTGCCATGATCCAACTCGTACTGTGTACTATTGATGTAAAATTTGAATCTATTTTTCAAATTATTGTAAAATATTCTAAAAAGGTTCAGACTCCATGCTACGCTTTACTGTCTGTACTATTATCTAGTCATTCAATATGTCTTCAATAGTGATAAGATCAAATTTAATGAGGTTATACTTTCTATTTAACATTTATCATGCTAGCATTTTATACTGTCACTTGGTTATACAGAATTCAGCAGTATTTTTTATTTACCCCATATTGCATCTTATTCAGAGTAATGTGTTCAAATAAATGATGTACAGTACAATGTAACAATTTGCATAGTTCTACTAAGATCTGATACACCCTGTGTCTATATTGTGTGAGGGCTTTGTTTGTCACAGTTGTGCATATAATGTAAACACGACCTACCTGATTTACTAAAATATAAAGGTAGGTGAAGTGCAGTAAACTGATGCATACGCAAACATCTAGTCATGTGGAGAAGCATTTAAAAAAATAGAACATTTATTTATTTCAGGTACTTATATAGCGCTGTCAATTTATGCAGTGTTTTACATATACATTGTACATTCACATTAGCCCCTAACCCTCAAGGGGCGTACAATCTAAGGTCCCTAACTCACATTCATTGAGAATCCTAGCTAGTGCCAATTTAGAAAGTATCCAATTAACCTATCAGCATGTCTTTGGAGTCTGGGAGGAAACTGGAGTACCTCGAGGAAACCCACGCATGTAAGGGAGAACATGCAAACTCCAGGCAGGTGGTGCTATGGTTGGGATTCAAGCCAATGACCATAGTACTGCCAGGCGGAAGTGCTAACTATTTAGCCACTGTGCTGCCCATTCCCCATGATGATTAACTGAATACAAGTTCATTTCACCAGACTTCACACTTTAGTAAGCCAGGCCCAAAAACCATAGAGTTTTTTTTATACTCTAGGTCAGACATAGCTGTTAAAGTTTCAAAAATGTAGGTGGAAGGCACAGTATTGGTTTTGTGTTGGTTTACCTCAATGAGAAGAAAGGTCTATACTGTCTATGCAGTGAGGCTGAATTAGTAAAGAAGTTGAGAATCTTAATTATCTAATTTTATGTGATAAAATTCTGTTCACTTTGAATGCCCAGTTGTGTGCAGATGCTTTTTATATGATTTTAATTGAAGTCTCTCTCTAGTGAATCAGCCCCCAATGGCTCTAGCTGGGTCACTCTTATCTGTTCATCTGAGAACCTCAAAAGTTTCTCAGGTGAACACTAGAAGGTGCAGGGAAAGTACCTTGGATGCTACAACGTCATTGCACCTAAATGTGTTGTTTCAGTTATGGCCGGACTATAGTTGGGTGAGTTACTACATAGTTACCTATCCTATGGACCTATGGATTGTTTTCCATAACATATACCTGGTTCTTTCTCCACCTTATTTAAAGTTTCCAGCCACCTACACCTGTTATTCTTGCTTCTTAAAAATCCAGTGGGGAGTATTTTGTTCTTGTTGTAAAGTTCATGGCAGGTGCACATGTCTGGGAATATCCAATCTTTTATTACACCCGGCTGAGCACTAGACATAGCGGGCATGCTGCAGAACCTTACATGGCTCTATGGCCATAGGCCCTGCATTTATTATCCAATTTTTTTAGTCTGGAAATGTCTTGCAAATATACAGTACCTTTAAACTTAGCAAATTTTCTATGAATACAAAAATATTGGAGTACTCCTGCACTGGCAAGTGATTTGGTGGGGTACATAAAGTACTTGTCTGGCAAATCTTAGAAATTTACTTCAAATCAGCCATTTAACACTGAAGTACTCTGTCACAAAAGAAAGACAGTGCAGTGAATGCACATTCTGATGCGTCTGGCATTATAATTGAAGGAAGAGGATCTTTTCCTCTGCATACTCCATTAAAAGTTTTCCATGTGCAGGAAATAAATAGCAAGGGCTGATAACATTTCACAGCAAGCAGAAAAAGTTACGGCATAATTTGTTTTGCTCTTTGGCAAAATATTTAACTACCTGCATAGCTGCCACAAAGCACAGAGTCAGAAAATACCATTTGAAGCTTGTACTTTAAAAAAAATGTAGTCTTGATAGTAACCATTGCTACATGTAAAGGGTACATTTAGTGTACTTTTAGAAAGTACACATTTTGAAATATGTTGTAACCTTCACCTGAATGTAATCTTGACGTGGCCTTTAAATGTCTACTTGCTTGTTTATTCATCTTTTCTTTCTGTATTTCTCATATAATTTTGTAAATGGTATCTGTTGCAGTCATCTGTACGTAACTAGTAACCTTGCTGAAAGTCCAACTCTGGGCTTTTTTTCCAAAGCTGCTCCATGAATTTTGAAAATTAAATAGCAGCTCAGGCTGCAATACTTAGCACCCCTCTGGTGCTTTTCTCGCAGTAATTCCCTTGCATCAAAAGAAGTCATCAGCAGGGGCGGACTGACAACTCATGGGGCCCCCGGGCAATAGGGGATCATGGGGCCCCTGTGTCCCTGCCCAAACTCAAAAAAGCCTATGAAAAAGGTACCAGGGGCATCTCATGGGGCCCCCTACTGACCCCGGGCCCTCGGGCAGTGCCTGAGTTTCCAAATGGTCAGTCCACCCCTGGTCATCAGCATAGTGTTCTTCAACCCATGAAAACTGAGGACATACTGCAAGTGCAGGACCCAACCATTACTGGGCATCACCATGACACCCTGTACTCACAGTGCAAAGATGCAGAGAACAGCAATGATGTCATCACATCATCACTGTTCTTGGCATTATCAAGGACTAGCCTACCACCAAAAAAAAAATCCAAAGAGGAAGCAGACCCTGCTCATCATGTTACCAGCCTAAAGGCAGGTAAGTATTAAAAAAAATATAAAATTCATGTGTCCTCCATCTGGGGAGGGCCAGCAATTAAGGGGCTGAGCCAAAGATAGACTGTAGTGTGTATGTCAACCCAAAATCTTAATTTAGGTTCATGCTTACTCATGCCCCTAGCGGTTCTATTATAATCTTCTGTAATTTTGAATTATCAATCAGATGAAATTCACCTCTGTATCCTCTTTAGCAGCATAAATAATGTAAGTAGGGAACTCTGCCATTTAGTAGAGCAGAGACATGGCACCCTTACATATGCACTTCTGATCCTGTAGTTTCTCCCCCATTGTCCCTATATCAATGGGAAATGCAGGGCAGAAATGTTACTCACATAGATGTGCTTCTAATTCCTTGCAGCCTTGGCAGTGCAAAGGACGCAGACAGCTGGGATGGAGGGAACATTAAGATATTTTGGGGACAGTTTGAAAACTTTGCACACAGTGTGCAGACTTTATGGCTGACAAATACCCCACTATATTCTTGCATTTTGCTTTAGCCTCAAAGAGAGCCTATTATTTTTAATCACTTGAGCTCTGGAAGGTTTTATCCCCTTCATGACCCGGACGGTTTTTGCTATTTAGCACTGTCTTAATTTAACTGATTATCTAATTGTGTGGTCATGCAATGCTGTACTCAAATTAAATGTATATCCTTTTTTTTTCACACAAATAGATATTTCTTTCAGTGGTATTTGATTGCCACTGGGTTTTTTTTTATTATTATTATTATTATTATTATTATTATTATTATAATATAAACGAAAAAAAAACAATAATTTTGAAAAAAAAAAAACAATACTTTTTTCTTCCTGCTATAAAGCATATCCAATAAAAGAAAATATATATAATTTCTGCATAAATTTAGGCCAAAATTTATTCTGCTACATGTCTTTGGTAAAAATAAAATCCCAATAAGTGTATATTGATTAGTTTGTGTTAAAGTTATAAAATCTACAAACTATAGTATATTACTGGAATTTTTATTTATTTACCATTTATAGTGGGTCTGTGATATTGCAGCAGGCAATCTGACACTAACTGATGTTAAATGGAAGGTACATTAACTGACTAACTGACACTAACATCACCAGTGACACTAATACAGTGATCAGTGATAATAATGTACACTGTCACTGTATTAATGACAATGGCTGGGAAGGGGTTAACATCTAGAGGCGATCAAAGGGTTAACTGTGTGCCTAACAATGTGTAATGTGTGCTGCTTTTTAGTAAATGTCTGTTTGTTCTGAGAAGAAACAAACAGATTGTTCTCTGTGATGTTTGTCAATACAGGGCTCTAGGCTGTGATTGGACAGAACTGATCAGCGGGTCTCAGCCATGAATCATTGGCTGAAATCTTCAGACAAAATCCCTCCCCACTGGGGGGGGGTACCCTGAACCTGAGAGCCGCTGCCAATGTACAGGTATGAGATCTTTGGTTGTTTTCAAGTGGTTAATACACTCAAGTCTACATCAGATGAATATCGAGCTGTGGGTGGCCCTGTCAGCACTGTTTAGATGGACAAACGTTGGCTGAAAAATAGGAGTCAGGTGGAAAATTGTTGGCTGAACATTGATTGCATCCAATCAGGTGCTGGGGCTGTCTGAATACTACAGCCGGCAGGAGGGATTCTGCTGTTTAGCATGGATGGAGGAATCTATTAGATTTCTGTCATTAAACCCACAGGCTGAACAAGAGAAATCTATGCACGTATGGCTAGTTTTAAAATGAGACAAAGGAACAGTAAAAGATAGTGCAAAGTCTGCATATATTAATGGAAAATCCTTTAGGCTGATCACATTAAGATATTTCTAAAAAAAATTGGAAAAAAAAGATATTGTTCTGTCAAGAAATAGTAAATACTGCTGTCTTTCAGTTAACTTGTATGTGAGCAGTGATCTTGTTTCTTTCCATCCGGAGCTGTGCTCACCACAATGCTTCACAGGCTTGATTTGGGTCAAATACAGATAATTGATTTCTACTCGCACCACAAATTTAAGTATACAACATCAACTTTATGTGTCCAATTCAAACTGTGTAACCTCCTGTATGTGGTTCTTTCTGCTGATTGAAATATAAAATGCAGTCAGTGGTGTAGCATAATGCATTTAATGTATGCGTGTAGAGGGGGAGCGGCATTAGCTGCCTTCCATTTTAAATGGAATCCTATATATATATAGCTGTTAACATGTTTTAAGGAACTTTTGTATTTTCTCTATTGTCTGGTTTTTAGCCCTGAAATGTGTTGGCCGTTGCAAAATATTATCTTTTTAAGGGCTATACAAGCTGGTGAGGTGCTCTCTTCCTTTCAAAACTTTATGGGCCATTTAGTTGGCCAGTGTGTACCAATGAAGTGGAAAGCAATATCCACCCCTTCCACAAATGTAGGTAGCCTATAATATGGACCAGGATAAGGCAACCTTGGCATTCCAGCTGTTGTGAACTGTCCCAGGAGGCCTTGCAAAACTCTGAAAGCCAAAGGCATGACTTACAGGTGAAGATCCATGATAGGATTTGTAGTTTTATACAGCAAGAGGGCACATTTTGCCTAACCCTGAAAATGACTCATGGGGGTGATTTACTAAAACTGGGAGCACTCAGAATCTGGTGCAGCTGAGCATGGTAGCCAATCAGCTTCTAACTTCAGCTTGTTTAATTATGCTTTGGCAATAAAACCTGGAAGCTGATGGTTCTATGCAGAGCTGCACCAGATTTTGCTGCTCCAGTTTTAGTAATTTTGTTCCCATAGTCTACCCCTGATAAAGACTTATTTCACCCTACTGTCACATTATTGGCATCATAGTTATCAAAGCCTTTTTCTGTTAGTTTATGCAGCTCTATAATCAGTGATACAATCACCAAAATGTAACTTTCCATTTTACTAATATTTTACAATTTTTTGGTCATATCATTGCTATGGATTGGTTGCTTAGGGGGATTAGCACTTAATATTGAAAACCAAGCATTTTGCTAATGTGTTAAACACCAAGAGCACAAACTGTCAGGCTAATTACTAAACCTACCAGACATTCCTCTGGTAGAAATTTATACCACTACTGCAGCAATTAGTATATCAATCACATTAATTTAATTCCCAATAGATCAGCATGGAGAATGCTCTATTAATGTCATTACTAGTAGCATGCCAATATTCATGGGGTAATACCTCATCCATCAGTCACAGAACTGGAGGTGACCTTTAAGGAAATCCTCTTTTTCTTGGTCTTGTTATTGGGGAAGACAGAACTTCTACAAAGTGACAAGAATCCTCATGACTTAATTAGCATACATTTGTTGTTTTTCATGTGTAGGTTTGGAAATAAAAAGAGGAGTATGATTATATGCAAAGGAAACAAAAAAGAAAACCTTTTCCTTTCAGAACGATTTGTATACATAAAGCCCACGGTAGCACCTGTTCCCATGAGACTGTGGCTACCTTCTGAGGGTAACCTTCCCTATTAGATCTTAGTGTAACCCCCTCCCCCTAAACAATAAAAAATAATAATATGTAGTATCTTACCAGCCATGTGGTGGCTGCATTCTCTTTCATGCTTTATTTTTGTTTATTTTCACATTCTGATCATGTCAATTTCACACTTCCTGTCCTAGGGTGACAACTGTCATTCAGTGTACTGTATCTACGGAGGAGCAGTGTTGTCACCCTAGGGCAGAAATTGTGTTAGGACTACAGAACCTCATGCCCATAACATAACATTGGGGAGGTGATCTGTAGATCACAGAAGTAAACTGGACAGAATGATAAGACTGCTTGAGATACAAGAAACAGGATCGCTTTGGATTTCTGGTGGGTACGTTTTTTCACTTCTAAATAAATACAGTTTAACTGACCTTGCAGAGCACATTTGGGGAAATTTCATAAAGCACCACCACCAGTTTTCTGGCACTATGGCCCTTTAAATTGGCATGCGTCAGATTAAAAAATCCCTATCACCCATTTCGGTATGTTTACCAACACGTGCGGCAGATTCATGTAGTTCTTTGTAAAATGGCATTATTGATGCAAAAAATTTAAAAATAATTACCTCCAGTTTGTGCTATGGGAGGAGCCTGATGGAGAAGATGAGACACCAGTTCCCTATCATATCTGCCCTCACCTTGTAATTGACATCAGGCAGTGGGCAGATTCACAGTGAGAGTGGACCTGATGGGAAAAAAACTCCTGACCACTGCGCTGTCTGACAGGTTCAGCAACGGAGAGGACTGTCTGTATGGACATTCCAAGCTCAGTTCACCTCCCCACCCCAGATTCATGTACCTATCTAAACAGATATGTGATCTTTTTAAATGGACTGACATTTGATGTATGGAGGGAGGTTTAAAGAGTGTCTTAGACACTCCCCTGGATGTATATAGCAAGCAGAGTGTCAGAGTAGAAATCAGAGTATCTCTGGTAGCATAGCCCACAACTGTGCGCTTTGGCAACTCTGCTGAGTTCATTTCTGAATTAAAGACATTGGGGTTGGTTTGTTAAAGTAGTGGAGGTTTTTCGACAGAAAAGAGAATGTTCAAAGTGAACAGGGTTAAGCTGTGTTCAATGTAAATACTGATCATTTGCTAGCAAAAATCTATTTTTTTTTATTTTGTTGCATGTAATTGGATATATAAAACAGTTTCACCTTTTTTTTTACTAACATTGACTTTGCAAGCTCAACATACACTTTCCAAAGTAAACATTCACTTTGTTAGCTGAACAGCCTCTTTTCATTTATTAATTTTATTTTTTATTAATAAACCCCAGTGTGTGAAAATGTATGTTTTTCTGATGTCGTCCTAGTGGGTTAAAGGCAATAAGTGTATAAGCTTTCAATGAATTTTGACCTTTCTTTACAAATGAGATTGAGCAGCCCATAGAAGATTAAGCTGACCATACATGGATAGAAATTTGGCCAGTTCAACAGGGACCAGACAAATTTTGACCCATGTATGGACATCGAGGTTGAAGTCAACCTACCAATCTGTACAACCAAACTGTTGGGTCCCCCCCCCTCAATCAACACTGCAGACTATAGATTGCAACACTGATCATTGTATTCTGATGGTGGGAATGTTTCCCCACTGTCAGAATACAATAGCCCAGTGGGCAGGGCTCCCTCATCTACATTGAGTGTGTAGATTGGAGATTTGATTCAGTTCTTTTGTTCAACATACCGTAGTTACATAGTTACATAGTTAGTCTGGCTGAAAAAAGACAAAAGTCCATCCAGTTCAACCATAGAAAAAAAAGTTACAATCCTATACCCACAGTTGATCCAGAGGAAGGCAAAAAAAACCTAGCAAAGCACGATCCTGCTGGGAAAAACAATCCTTCCTGATCCCCCCGAGAGGCAATTGGATATTTCCTGGATCAACTTTACCTATAAATGTGTTAGTATCCAGTTATATTCTGTGTATCTAAGAAAGAATCCAGGACTTTTTTGAAGCAATCCACTGAGCTGACCAGAACCAACTCTTGAGGGAGTCTATTCCACATTTTCACAGCTCTCACTGTGAAGAAACCTTTCCATGTTTGGAGATTAAATTTCTTTTCCTCCAGACATAAAGAGTGCCCCCTTGTCCTCTGTGATGACCTCAGGGCGAATAGCTCTACAACCCACTGGTTCAATGGAAAATAAACTTATTCATCTATGGGCTGCTTACAACCAGCCTACAAATATTCTGAGACAGAGCAGCTCTTGTGTCCAGTGCATAAATTGTCTGATTGATTGCTGGCCCAGCCTGGTCTAGTCTACACAATAAGGTCACATAGCACAGCCCTCTCTAGCAGGGCAAGAGACCTGATTTTTTCTCTGATACTGTTGAATGGCACTTACAAGTCTTGTCCTTTCCCCAATATATGACTGGACAGTAAAAGAAGTGGTGGCAGACTGAGCTATCTCCTCCTATCAGCATGCTCCTTGCACTGCAGCACAACTGATTGGCTCTTTTAGTTATTTTTCTTTCCCCTACTCCAAGCTCTGTTGTACAGAGACCACAAAAAGCTAATATTTAGGTACCTACACTGTCGAACTAAAATAAAAATACTTATTGATGTATTATTGAAAATTGAGCTTCTTTATTTTCTGTTTTTATATCTGCTCAGACTTTAAATGTAATTGAATATTCCCTTTGGGATTAATAAGGTATCCTGAATTTGAATAAAAATAACCTGTACTAAGCTATACCTCTCCTGAAAATACTAGCTCTTTGTTGCATTATACTAGTCTAAGGGCATAAAACCAATTCCAGCCGGAAGTTTTGTAGTTCTTACAAGAGTTAGGAAAAGGTGGAACCTCTATCAGGTTTTTAGTGCTGTCTGTTTTTCCAGTGGAGAGCTTTCTTCTTGCTGTGTGTCTCAGTATCCTCAGAAAAGGGAGGAACAATGTTGGCTGGAGATGAGTCATTGAACAAAAAAGGGTATTTAGATCAGAATTTCTGACTTCACTGGATACGTATTTGTTTTGTGTTAAGAGTCACGCAACTGGCATCTTCAGGACGAGGAAAGCAATGGCAGACTACATATGTCTCTTAGTCCAGGTTTCACTTAAAACCTAACTCATACGTATACTTCCATCAGGTTTTTATTTAGGTGCCCTTATGGCATAAATGATTCCATTACTTGTAGGGGAAATGAGGGGAGCTATTATCTACCATAATAGGAAGAAGCACAGACAACAATAAAACATTTTCAAAACTCTACCCCTTCCCCCACTCTACTAATATATATATATATATATATATATATATATATATATACATTTTTTGTTATTATTATTTATTTATTTTTGTCTGTGTCCATGTTGGGGAGATTTCCCATCATCCTTATTTTCACAGACACATTTTTTTCATGTTTTCACAGACCCCATTACAGACACAGCCAGCTAGAAAAAAAAACAGAGGCTCTACTCCCCCCCCCCCCCCCCCCCCCCCCACACTGAAAAATAATTTCTGCTGGAGTTGAGCCTTGAATATTTACCTTTTTTTTAAAACTCTTTTGAACAAATTCAGAAAAGTTATCAAAGTTTTTGGGGTGATTGATTTTTTATATCTTTGTAGAATTTTCTGAGATTCTTGAATTCAAAGGTCCAGCCAAGTTGTCAGAATGTAAGGAAAGCTGTACATTTATTATCAGGACTGTTTGACCAGGATGAATCTTTAGGAGAAGCATATACTGCCTCAAATGCTCATGGAATTGCATCTATGGTACATGCCCTTTCTATACTCAGCATCACTTTATACTTTGGTGATTGATTGTTGCATTACAACAAGTCTTTCAGCTGGTGTGTGATAGGCTGCGCTGAAGCTTGACAAATGCTTGACAACTGCTATATCAAATAGCTATTGAGTGCACTTTGAACCCTATGGGTGTTCAACAACAGGTGTTAAGATTAATTCTAGCCAGAGGTACATGAAATCTGTTCTTTCTGGTTCAATCTAAAAAAATGACAACAAAATTAATGCAACCTACCATCAACAGTTACTTTCCACAATGTGAACTGATCTGAGTGTTGGTGGTAGATTGCTTTGAACTGTTCGGTTGTTTTTATGGCTGATTGCTGGTTGAACATGGTTGAAATTGCCTGAGAATCCCACAGGGAGATTCTAAAAGCTGGCTCTCCGCAGACTTTGTTTGACTTCTTATCAAACATCTTTAGCCTTTCCAGGTGTTTGGTACGCAGTTAGCAAGCAATTAGAAATCAGACAATAAGCTTCCAAAATTCTGGCAGAATGCTCAGAAAACTGAAAATAAATAAGGACACAAGAGTAACCTGCTCTCTCTACATTTCTCTACTTCCAATGACTTGTTTGTGATCTTCGGTGTACTTCTAACCTTAAAACCTTACTTTATGTGTGGCTCCATGCTTGAAATGTGTAACAAAACTGCATTCACCACTTTAATGAGTGTTACCAAGGTTTGCCATAGGAAGCTGCTTTATAACCCTTTAAAACTGCTAAATATCCACTTGTTTACTGATCTGTCAATTTGAATGGAGGTATGAAAGGCTGATGACCTTAGAACACTCTAAGCAATGGTCCACTGATGGTCATAAAGCTAGCCTCTAGTCTTCCATTTGCAAAAGTACTATCCCATTCACTTCACATGTAAATGTGTGTTGTGGTGAGTGGTTGACAGGATTTTGAGACCCATATATAAGGGCTGTTCTCACCAAGCCGAATCTGGACCCATCTTGATTCTTCTTGGATGGGATAGTCACCTAGGTGTCATTTTGGAGATCCTCTGCCATACTGTGTCACACTCTTCTGGCCTGAGGCCAGTCCACTCACATGTTCCTGGCCTGAGGCCTGTTACCTGAAAACAAAATGTCTAGTCCAAAAGCATTTCCAATGCTTTACTGAAAGGTCATCACATTGGCACAATGACATTTCTTCTTCACAACACAACAGTCATAAGCATTGTTGGAGTAGGATCTTGTGAGATCCTGAAAGTGAAATGGCCCGTTGGGTCGCAGAAGGGAGGTGAGGAGGCAATTTAGCCATTTGAGGATCTGAGTGTGCTGACACATTCTCAGCCACTTTTTACCACATCAATGTTGCATGGTTTTTGAAGCACAAGTTTATAGACATTTTTGGATTAGTGCTGTTTGATCACGTTTGTTCACTTTATCACTTTATACCCCTATAGGGGTTCTTCCTTATTTATTTTATAATTGTCACAAGTGTTTCAGTTGGTGCATTATTCACTGTATATTGAACACTAAGATATTGGTCACGTGATTTATCTATTATTGTTTTGTGGCATGTTTTTATATATATATAATATTGTTTTGTGGCACGTTTTATATTTTATTTTTACATTGGTTGGGGGGGTTGTAGTATTAGAGCGCTGCACTTTAGTTGTTTTTTTATGATATAAAGGGCCACTAACTCCGCCTAATGCATCATCAAAGGAGAGGCAACAATTAAGGGGTACTTACATCTGCTAACACACCCTCATCAGAGTTTCAAATTGTGTGGATGAATATTCAGGCAAACTGATTCACTTGGCCTTCATGATTAAAAAAAGAAAGTAATGAAAAAAAAAATACTGCCTTGCTTTACCAAATGGATACCATGCTCATTTTCTGACTTTCATACTTCCCGTGACACTGACTCAAATGACTGTAAACATACAAGTCAGCTACTTCCAGCATCGTAGGAAACCATTGAAGCCTGCAGGAGCCAACCATCTAGCATTTTTACGAGGTCAACTATAGCAGCCTCCATAGTTCTCCTCTGACAAAATCTCCTTAACTATATATTTACAACCTGTAAGTTATACAAGTGTTAGGAGAAGAATGTATAAGTAAAAAATATAATGATGTGAATGGAAAGGAACAGCTATAGTAAAATTTTTGTCATATGTAACAAGTAGGTCATGAGTATTGGAAGATAAAAATGACTAATTAGTAGCAAAGACTATCCTGCAGTTTTCAGATGGCTGTACACTCATGCTCTTAATTTTATTTTGTGATGCAGAGACATATAATAACAATAGTGATAATCACTTCTACTGCCTTGTAGTACTGGGGTCCTAAGTTTAAATCCTGGGAAGGACACTATTTGGAAGGAATTAGCTTGGGTTTTCTCTGCTTCCTCCTACACTCCAAAGGAAGAGAGAAGCAAGGGAAAGGAAGAAAGAGAGAGAGGAGGAGGGAGACGGCCGGGAGAAGACAAGAACACTAAGCCATTTACATCAGTCTCTGAACCATACGAGTTTACACTCCAATGTCCCCACCACAGTCACTCTGTTAAATTAAACATTTATATAGCTGTGACATATTCCGCAATACTGCATAGAGAACACTGAGCTATTCATATAACTTTCTGCATCACAGGAACTTATAATCTAATGTCCCCACCACAGTCACACACTGTTATATTATACATTTATATAGCTGTGACATAATCTGCAGTACTGTATAGAGAACATTGAGCCATTCACATTATTCTCTGCACCATAGGAACTTACACTCTAATGGCCCAACACAGTCAAATATTGTTATTAATATTATACATATTCTACATTGCTGTTCACAGAACACTGGACCTGTCACATCAGTCTCTGCACCGCGGGAGCCTACACTCTAATTTTCCACCACAATCACTCACTATTATTATAATTATACATTTATATAGCTCCTACATATTCTGCAGTGCTGTACAGAGAACACTGAGCCAGTCACATCACTCTCTGCACCAGGGGAGCTTACACTCTAATGTTCCACCACAATCTCTCACTATTATTATAATTATACATTTATATAGCTCCTACATATTCTGCAGTGCTGTACAGAGAACACTGAGCCAGTCACATCACTCTCTGCACTAGGGGAGCTTACACTCTAATGTTCCACCACAATCTCTCACTATTATTATTATTATTTTTTTTTTTTTTGTTATTATACATTTATATATTCTGCAGTGCTGTGCATAGAACACTATGCCAGTCATATGAGGATCCGCACCAGAAGAGCAATGCCCCCTTTCAAAGTTGCATCCTGGTAGAAATTCCTCCTACAACACAACTGCTGCAAAACTGTACTAATCCCTATCCCAGAAGGCTGAGAACAATTATTTTTACTAGTATTGTTGTGTGGATGCTCCCCATTATCAGTTGACCCCCTGCCCTACACATACACACATATTGTATTTGTGAAATTGCACACAAGTTCCCGGTGATCACCAGCATTGCACAATGATTGTATTGTTTGAGTTGGAAGCTGTTAACCTTTCTTCATGGGTGACTGGGATGAACCTTTGTCTGTTCTGATGGCTGAGAAGATTGACAGGTGAACTTAGTTGAACAGCTGCAGTCTGGCATTTCAGTGAGCCTAATGTGTATATTATTAATTATACTCCGAAGAAACCACACCTAGAAACTGCAGCCAATCATGGAGTTCTAATACTGACATGTGACACTATCAGAACCATGTGGTTGGCTGCTGTTTTTGGGTATGTGGCAGGCGGTTAGGCAGGACAAGAGTTAACTGTTGAAGAAAAAGTAAAATAAAAATAAATGAAGGTTGTGGTGTTGGGACCCAGGGCACCCTGGCGGAGATGTGGGGCTTGTACTTTGGGTGCTTGAAGCTGCTCCTGTGCATGAATATGTATGTATATGTGATAGGGACCTAAAATTATAAGAACAAGGACTAATGTGAATGTCTACAATGCTGCATCAATTATGACAATAATCGCTATATAAATAACGATTAAAAAAAAATTATAGTTTTATTTTTAAAGCCCACATCTTTTAGAGAATTGTCCCTTGAACCACAAACCACAAAGTGTCACTAGCTCCTAATTCTTTATCACAGATTTTATAGGTTCCTGGGTATGTTTACTGTGCCTTTCTCATTTATACTGCACAGTCATTAAGATACCATTGTACCAAAAGAACTTCAGGGGTTCCTATCCTTCTGAGCCTGTTCACCTTGTACAGACAATTGGAGGAACCTAGGAATCGATCACAGCTAATAAAACTAGTGGGATTGCAAACAACCAATCTTGTTTGTGGGGTAAGCACTTAAAGAGGAACTTGACTGGGGTTGTAAAAATGTAAAAGTCAGCAGCTACAAACACTGTAAGTGCTTACCTTTGGGAAACAGATACCTACCAGTCCATGGAGTCCTGTACTGCCTTCCCTGATTCTTGACGAGGCTCTAGCTCTCTGGTGTTGTCCTCTTGGATTTGGGAGCTGGTTGTGACATCCTGATGTCTCACAGCTGGATGTGCATGTGTGAAGCATTGCAGTGCTATGAGACTGGCCCTTCAGTCTTCTGAGATGTGTGATGTGACCCAGGAGGCTGCGGGCACTGGAAGGAATAGAGGGATAGGAAAAGGGAACAAGATCATGTCATTCTTGCCCAAGTGGGGATTGAGGAAGTAGGAGCTGGGGATGAAGGGAATAAGCTGCACTTTCCTTTTTGGGTGAAGGTCCTATTTAGGCAGTTAATCACACAGAGAAGGCTGTATCAGACCCAGGGGCGGACTGACAACTCATGGGGCCCCCGGGCAATAGGAGATCATGGGGCCCCTGTGTCCTTGCCCAAACTCAAAAAAGCCTATGAAAAAGGTACCAGGGGCATCTCATGGGGCCCGCTACTGACCCCGAGCCCTTGGGCAGAGCCCGAGTTTCCAAATGGTCAATCCGCTTCTGATCAGACCTATACTGAAATTGCTCCCTCCAAATTCTGTTACCTATAAATTCATATACTTTAAAATACCTGATATTACAATATTCTTTACTGCAGATTCCGGTATACCAGTCTCCTTCTTGAGATGATTATGTAATCAAATGTGAGAGATTTTGTCTTATGATACTTTTGTGAAGTAGGGCAAGAGGGAGAAAGGGGAAGCAGGATTTCAGAGTAGTGATCAATGTTCCTGGATGAATGGAATCCACAACACTGGACTCCACAGGAAAGGTATTGAGTACTGTGTCTACATTCAAGTGATAAGTAAGCTCGAAAGGGCAGGGCCCTGGAACCCCTCGTGTATTGTATTGTTACTGTATTGTCTCTTGTTCTGTCCCCCTGCTATTGTACAGCGCTGAGCAAACCCTTTGGCGCTATATAAATACTGTATAATAATAATAATAAGTCACAAAGGGGAAGAGTGTAGATAAACATGTCTGAAGCTGAGGTTGTGACAGGTATGTATAGGCTCAGAAAATGAAAGTAGAAGAACCATGCAGTATGATAGAGGTACTGATTTCATCCTAGATGACATGTGTATGTATATATATATATATATATATATATATTTATATTACTATATACAGTCATGGCCGAAATTGTTGGCACCCTTGATATTTTTCCTGAAAATCAAGTATTTCACACAAAAAAGGTATTGCATTAACACATGTTTTGCTATACACATGTTTATTCCCTTTGTATGTATTGGAACAAATATAAAACAGAGGCAGAAAAGCAAATATGACATAATGTCACACAAAACCCCAAAAATGGGCTGGACAAAAGTATTGGCACCCTTAACTTAATATTTGGTTGCACACCCTTTGGAAAACATAACTGAAATCAGTCGCTTCCTATAACATCAATAAGCTTCTGACACCTCTCACCCGGAATTTTGGACCACTCTTCCTTTGCAAACAGCTCCAGGTCTCTCTTATTGGAAGGACACCTTTTCCCAACAGCAATTTTAAGATCTCTCCACAGGTGTTCAATGGGATTTAGATCTGGGCTCATTGCTGGCCACTTCAGAACTCTCCAGCGCTTCTTTGCCATCCATTTCTGAGTGCTTTTTGACGTATGTTTGGGGTCATTGTCCTGCTGGAAGACCCAGGATCTTGGACGCAAACCCAGCTTTCTGACACTGGGCCCTACAGTGCGACCCAAAATCCTTTGGTAATCCTCAGATTTCATGATGCCTTGCACACAGTCAAGGCACCCAGTGCCAGAGGCAGCAAAACAACCCCAAAACATCATTGAACCTCCACCATATTTTACCGTAGGTACTGTGTTTTGTTCTTTGTAGGCCTCATTCCGTTTTCGGTAAACAGTAGAATGATGTGCTTTACCGAAAAGCTCTATCTTGGTCTCATCTGTCCACAAGACGTTTTCCCAGAAGGCTTTTGGCTTACTCAAGTACATTTTGGCAAACTGTAGTCTTGCTTTTTTATGTCTCTGTGTCAGCAGTGGGGTCCTCCTGGGTCTCCTGCCATAGCGTTTCATTTCATTTAAATGTCGACGGATAGTTCGCGCTGACACTGATGCTCCCTGAGCCTGCAGGACAGCTTGAATGTCTTTGGAACATGTTTGGGGCTGCTTATCCACCATCCGGACTATTCTGCGTTGCAATCTTTCATCAATTTTCCTCATCCGTCCACGACCAGGGAGATTAGCTACAGTGCCATGGGTTGCAAACTTCTTGATAATGTTGCGCACTGTGGACAAAGGCAAATCTAGTTCTCTGGAGATGGACTTGTAACCTTGAGATTGTTGATATTTTGCCACAATTTTGGTTCTCAGGTCCTCAGACAGTTCTCGTCTCCTCTTTCTGTTGTCCATGCTTAGTGTGGCACAGACAGACACACAATGCAAAGGTTAAGTGAACGTCTCTCCTTTTTATCTGCTTTCAGGTGTGATTTCTATATTGCCCACACCTGTTACTTGCCCCAGGTGAGTTTACAGGAGCATCACATGCTTGTAACATTCTTATTTATCCGCAGTTGTGAAAGGGTGCCAATACTTTTGTCCAGCCCATTTTTGGAGGTTTGTGTGACATTATGTCGAATTTGCTTTCTTTCCTCCCTTTTTTTGTTTTGTCCCAATACACACAAAGGGAATAAACATGTGTATAGCAAAACATGTGTTAATGCAATACGTTTCGTGAGAAATACATGATTTCCTGGAGAAATATCAAGGGTGCCAACAATTTCGGCCATGACTGTATCAGGTATATAGTTAGAAAGTGGTCTTTATAATTGCTTGAATTGTTTTAATTTCCTTCTTTTTGACGGGATTTGTTCTTTACTTTATACTTATACAATACTTTTAATCCTCATTACATATCCATATTTAAACAGTTGCTATTATAAATGTTAATGTATGTCAGCTTTTTAAATATGCATTTGCTTCACTGAAGCTTTGCCAAGGGTTAGTTGTATGCATGGTCAACTAAATAGTCATTT
Source organism: Staurois parvus (assembly GCF_062004578.1). NCBI lineage: Eukaryota > Metazoa > Chordata > Amphibia > Anura > Ranidae > Staurois > Staurois parvus. The sequence continues at coordinate 590,631 of NW_028318646.1, read as the reverse complement.
ACTCTGAATCTTAATTTTCATTTTTTTTTCAGTATGTACTGTGCAGGTAGTCTATCCTGAGCTTTCTTTGGGAACCTGCTCAAAGGTCTATCCATATGCAGTCAGTATGTAATCTGTTGATATGTAGCTACTGTATATGAGAGACATTTTGCCCCTATACAAAGAATTGGTAAAATCTAATCTAGAATATGAAGCTCAGTTATGGGCACCAGTTCACAAAAAAGGGATATTGGGGAACTGGAGAAAGTACAGAGAAGGGCAACCAAACTGATAAGAGGCATGGAGGAGATCAGCTATGAGGAAAGATTAGAGGAAACAAATCTATTCTCCCTTGAGTGGTACATACAGTAAGTGGTACATACAGTAAGTGGTACATACAGTGAACTTGGTGTAGAGTTACTCACTTTAGGATCATCACAGAGGTCAAGGGGGTACATTTCATGTCTGGAGGAAAAAAGATTTAACCTTCAAATATAAAAAGGCTTCTTCACAGTAAGAGCTGTGATAATGTGGGAGTCCTTCAAGAGCTGGTCCTGGCCAGCTCAGTAGATTGTTTAACAAAAAAAGGAATTAATTATTTCCTAAATGCACACACTATAACTGGATACTAAAAAGTAAAACTGATCCAGGGAATAGCAAATTGGATCATGCTTTATTGGGGGGGGGGGGGGGGGGTTGCCTTCTTCTGGATCAACTATGGGTATAGGGCTGGGTTTATGGAGGTTTTCTACTTGCGTTTTTTTTTCTCTGCGGGTTGAACTGGATGGACTTGTGCCTTAGTCAGTTTTAAATACACTGCATTATGTAAAGTTGTGCATTCCACCTGCAGAGGGCAATTAAAGGGGAAGTATGTTTTTGGCTCATGCGTACATATATGGTCATCTTATGTCTGTCTGGATCTTCTTAACGGTTTGATGTCAAAGCAGGCTTCCAAACGTGTCTGCAATCCATAAAAGAAAAACATGCACAAATGGAAGGAGCACCAGACCCAAGAATAAAAGAGTCCAAATTAATGTATTAGTTTATACTAAAAACAGCATTTTTGGGCTCAGAAAAACCCCTCCATCAGGGCTACAACAAAACACAATTTGATTTACATTCATAGTCACATTTACATTTGTATTATATTGTGTTTTGTTGTAGCCCTGATATAGGAGGAGTTTTTTTCTAACCCCTGAAATTTGGTGGTCCTTCCATTGGTGGATGTTTTTCTTTTGGCAACCTGCTGGGGTACCCACTGGTGGATAGCCTTGTCTGTTGTGAGCAGCCTAACCTGAGTCAATGACCTCTCCAAATGTTTTTGTCCCCTCACTACTTTGTACAAACTCACATCAAAGTCCCAGTGCCTCTTGGATGCTTTTTTCTTCATTAGAGTCTGCAATCCATACAAGACCAGATAGTAGCCAATTTCTAACTAATCCTAGTATGCCTGACAATAGGGCTGTCTGTAGGCAACTTTAAAAATGATATCATTGATTCTGCTCAGATACTGCTTGTTTCAGTCTTATTATTCAATAAATGGTTAATGCTATGCAGACTTTAAATTCCACTGCTTCAGTTGGAAAACAAAATATCAGAAAAAAAGGATATTTAAATCTAATAGAAATCCCCAAGTAAACCAAAAGATCTGGCTGATTTGCTCAGTTCAGACAGCTGATACAGCGGGACATTGCTGACAATAATTGGTTCAATTTATGTACAAAAGAATCATACATTGTCGATAATCTGAAAATATATAACAAACTGATTTTACAACCTGACAAAATCATCCTTAGCATATAGTCGTTATTGATGGACACTTCCATTGTGAACATTTGCGCAAAAGAGTGGACAGTGTAATAGCTGTGACATCGGTGTAAACTCTCCTACGTGCATACTACATTTAATTGAAATCACAAAAAAAATGGAGAAAATTGTTATATTTTTCAAGCAGAAGCCATTTGTATTTTTGAGACTGAAACATCATTCTGATTTTTATAATTGTCTGTCCTTCATTTGATTAGTTGAATCGCCGGATTCGCTTCATATGCGGGACAGTTTTACACAACAGCTTTTCATACCAGTGATTTTTTTGTTTCATTTTAATAATCTGTATGTAAATTACTGACTGAGCTGATGTCCAGCAGTTTTAGAATTGACCTTATGCTGCATGCTTACAGCTTGTGTCACATCATGGCTTTTCAAGCCTGTAATTTCATGCCTGAGATCCTGTCACACAATAGGATCTTCTCCCAAAAATGCTGCATGTCTGACAGGATTAATCTCACATTGACTTCAATTCGAAGATGATGCAGTAATCAACACTGTTGGGAATTTTTATTAGCAGGTTGTCAGTTAAATAGTTGCCTATCTATCTATCTATCTATCTATCTATCTATCTATCTATAGTATCTATCTCACAGTAGGCCCTACATTTGCTAATGAGTTAAATATACCACTTTTATCTACAATTATTAAATATTGTAGTGAATTCTAAGTATAGCTCCATTAACTACAGCAATGTGAATTAAATGCATGAGTTTCACAGTGTATTAACCAGCTTTCATCTCATGCATTAAGAAGCCCTGGTGGCTGGGGAACAGCACAATGCAATATAAATGAACAGCCATGCAACGCTTCTCACCTACCATCTAATGCCTTTGTATTAGGTGAATCATAATGTAGCCATCTCATATGTTCAGGAGTACGCAGAGCTCTGCGTCCACCTTCCCTGAAGGGATTTAGAACAGTTTTACCTTGCTGCGTCTATTATCCCTATAGCAGCACAAAACCACTTAAGCCATTTCAACCCTTTTTTTAAGACCACATGGGTGCTGGTGACCTTTCAGTATGATATGCATTAAATATTCAGCTGCAATCCACTGTCTTTATACGTTTTTACAATTTCATCAACAAAAGCCTGAGACGTGGCTAATAAAGGAGCACGAAGGAAAATATTTATATTAACAGTCATACCCTTAGGTCATTCAAATTTCTCTTCTTAAAAACAGTCTCCAGATATCCTGGGCAGAGTGACGTTCACTCACTAAGATATTAACTATACAATATCGCACAGTTCAATAGCCTGTATGACATTGTTACCAAGGCTTTCCTGAAAAGGCAATTCTTATATTATCACTGTGCTTTGTTTCTGAATATATCTAATCATCACATACAAAGTGGAAAATCTGAGCAATGTTAATGTGTTCTACAGGTATGGTACCATGGATGGGGGTACTCGAAGGAAGAATGCCACCCGTGAAACCACAAGTACATTAAAGGCATGGTTACAGGAACACAGGAAGAACCCTTACCCCACCAAGGGTGAGAAGATCATGTTGGCCATCATCACCAAGATGACCCTCACCCAGGTCTCCACGTGGTTTGCTAATGCAAGGAGGAGGCTGAAAAAGGAGAACAAGATGACTTGGCCTCCAAGAAACAAGTGTTCAGATGAGAAGAGGCCTTATGAGGAAGATGATGAAGAAGATGAAGATGAATCTTCCAAAGACAATATAAAGAATGAAAAAAAAATTGAGGGTTTGTACATTTAATTCTAACAGTAAACACAAGGCCTACAGTGAACAAACATAATGCACACAATGGGATACAATCATTATTGGAACAAAATGTCTACATATCTATAAAAACATTGCAGTAAACAGTAGTGATAAATAGGTGATAGTCATACAATATCAATAAGTATATACAGTAAGTAAAAATGAAAGTTTATGCACTGTGCAGAAACCTTTGGCGTTAGCCAAATCTTAGGAGGACAAAATCAACTGGTGAATACAATCCAACCCAAATTACAGATTGTTTACTTAATATCATACATACAAAGTATGTTTGCTGCAATTGTAAATGGCCCATAGTCTGACAATTATTGGCTTTCTTTCCTAATCTAATCAACAGGATAAAATGATCATCTCACATTTATGAATTTCTTTAGTGCTAGTGATACTTTTCACACCAAGACTTACAATTCAAATATAAATCATAAGGAAATTGGAAGTTTAAAAGTCTGATTTGCTTAATTTTAGCAAAATAATATATCACAAATTATTAATGAATTGGTAAAAAATAAATAGGAAACGTTAGTGTAATATTGCTGGCAAACCTGATTCTCACTTTGATAAGCCTTCATGTGAGGTACCCACTGTACGTCACCAAGAGGTTCACCTTGCAGTTCTTACATAGGGCACCCTATCTGTAATACAGGTCATGCTGGATGAGAAGGGAGCAGAAATAACAGCAGTCTTGTGACTGATTCTTTCCACAAATAAGAATGATTATTTTGAAATATATTGTGCCATACAAGTGGCAATTAGTAGAGTTGATACATTCTGACTAATTACTTTTACTGTAATTTTTGTAATGTTTAATTACACATATGGTTGTGATTTTTATTATCACCCATAGTCCTGCTGCATAATTTTCCTATACCATCAGTTGTCTTATGTGTTTTGTGCATGTCCTAATTAAATGTAGCAGTTATATGGTACAGTCCAGAACAGTAATTCTCCAAGCAGTACTGAGAACTATAGTAGAATACTTCCAGAGATGATGTGCTGCTGTGCTTGGCATTGAGGAAATGATTGTAGAAGGTTTACTGCTGAGTTAGGGACAGTGATTTTCAGGACACTACACTTAGGGCCATATTTAGACCTCGTTAGGCACTTCAGGCCCTTTCAGTCGGGGGGCCCAGGGCAGTTGCCCCTTTATAAATCTGTCACTGACTACACTGCTGAGTCAGAGATGGGGAGAATTATATCTGTAGGTTTATTATGCAGCTGAATAAGGATGGAGAGATAAGGACATTTTTAAGTACACAGATCTGGGGTAACTGGGTCAGATATATTTCCAAGAGCACTGCCGAGTCAGGTATGGAAGCGAGTGATATTACCAGAAAAAAATAAAGTGCTGGCTTGGGGGACAGGGACATTTCCAAGTACACTGTGATGCCGAATGTATAAAAAAGTAGCAAAAATAAGATATGAAAAAAGTCAGTGTGTATATATATATATATATATATATATATTTAGTTTTTTTTTTTTTAATTTTGTTTCTACTTCCTCATTTACCTTTTTTACCATTCAACAAACAGACAGAGGCACCTTCAGTATTCAGAAATTAAAAGTGGCATAAAGAAATGTTTTTAAAATCTAAAGCCATATCTTATTTGATGGCTTCCAGAGTTCCCTGAGAGCCTCAACCTCTTCCATGCCTTACTATTAATAAGTGAGACCACTCATCACTTTTATTGGCTCAAGTGAACCATAAACCATAGTGAGACATAGGAATTGGGAAGGTGTTGGTCTGTCTACAGGTACAGTATATTTATACACGAATAGAAAGAGCCTTGCACTATTCAATGAAATTCAGTCTTATCCGGCCATCATTTTCTTGTCTATGTGTAGTAGCAGTCATGCTAAATTTTAGGTGTTCAGCAGCATACTAAGATAATAGATTGATGCTATTGATGGTTCAAGCATACACATCAATGGAATAATCATTTAGTGGTTGGAATGTTTGACTACTAACTAATTGTTTAATTTTGATCAAATATGATTGCATTGGCCTGCACTGTTGTCTGATTAATATTAAGTGTTATATATCAGTATGACCAGTATAAGTAGTACCCTTGAAAGATAATGCCATTTTAAGTATGGTATATCAGCTGGTTTAATAGAGCTTTAATTGTCAATCTTAATTCTGTCAGCAGAAGAAAGTGGCGGAAGAGAAGACAAAGACCTGGAACTGAGTGACCTTGATGACTTTGATACAATAGAGTCTGAAAGCTCTGAATGTGAACTGAAACAGCCATTTCATCATCAGTCCCAGGAAGGACACCAAATGAGGACCAGAGATTGCCTCAATGAACATTGCAAAGATGTACTGCTTAAGATGCCTTTAAGGGCATCAACAGTAGACCAAGAACTTGATAGGGCTAAGAATTGTCTCAAAAGCGTTGTTGACGAATGTGAGCAAGACTTAATGAGGGCAAGACAGAGAGCCTGTGAAACCAAACTATGTTTTCCACAGCAGAGTCAACAACTACTGGATTCCAAACCACGCATATGGTCACTGGCTCACACTGCCACCTCCTTAAATCAAACTGAATACCCATCATGTATGCTAAAGCACCAAGGGTTGTCTTCACCTTCTTCATCCTCATCTTCTTCTGCTGTTTCCACTCCAGTCTGTGTTATTGACAGGCGTCAAGATTCCCCTGTAACCAGTCTGAGAAATTGGGTTGATGGGGTGTTTCACGACCCATTGTTCAGGCACAGCACTTTGAACCAAGCACTCACTAACACCACCGTTTCTTGGGCCACCACTAAAGGAAGCGTTCTTGAAGCTGGCTCCTTAGGACGTTCCGTTGGGAACCCTAGCACTATACCTAAAGGACATGACACAAACAAAGAGTTTATTGCATTCCCCAAATCTGGCAGCAAAATGTTTTGCTCGTAACCTTATTAAAAGCGAAGCTGAAACTTTATTGCAGAGACAGAGAACATGACTCTCAGAGTGGGGCCAGAGTAAACCCCTTCCAATGACTGTTAAAGTGGTTCTAAACCCAAAATAAAAATGTAATATATTGCAGCTTACCAATACTTGGAAGTAGTGGCTGCATTCATTTTTTTTTCTCTACTTTTTTACCTTTATTTTCTTCAGTTGACCTAGCCAGTAAGTTTGTTATTTTTTTACTTCATTTAACAGACAAATCTGGCCAGCAAAAATGGCAGTTAGTGGGTTGAGACAAACCACTGATATTATGGTCAGTTTTTATTAATTTATGTAAATCCTTTTAACCAAAAGAAAAAAAAACTGTTGCTATAACTGGTTAAAAAGTGGTAGCTGGAGATCAATTTGTTAGTCAAGTCTATCTAAATTTGCTAGTCCATCTAACACTACATCTCCAGTGCGAAAATGCTGCTGTACAAAGGTGTCTCAGTTGCTCCTCCATTCACAGCGGTGGCCACACACACTTCAATTTTCTTATCCAATTGATGTGAAATTCTATGAAATCTGTACACAGTTAAATAGCCATAACTTCCCTTCCAATCAATTTAGATTGCATTAGATAAAACTGAGTTGATCAGCCAGGAAGTATACTGACTGTTTTGCATCGACTGGAAGCATTGAGATACTTTGTTCATGTAGGCAATTTTATTTTGATTGATCAGATTACAAAATGACATGGTGGAAACAGAGATGCGATTTATAACTTGAGATCAAAAGTTATGATCATATTTTAAAGTAGTATAAAACCCTCAGCAATTTTTACCTTAAAGTGGTTGTAAAGGCAGAAGGTGTTTTACCTTCATGCAGTCTATGACTGTCTCCTGAAGCATGTCCCCAATCTCCAGCAACTCCTATAGCATGTACGCAGTCTCTGACAGTCTCCTGCAGCATGGCTGCAGTCTCTGATCATCTCCTGTACCATGTCTGCAGTCTCTATTATCTCTTGGGATTAATTTACTAAAGACAAATAGACTGTGCACTTTGCAAGTACAGTTGCTTCAGAACTAAGTAAATGGGGTAAGGCTTTACTTTGCAAAGAATAGACAATCACATGCAAAGAAAATAAAAAAAACTGCAATTTGCTTGCATATGATTGGATGATGGAAGTCAGCAGAGCTTCCCCTCATTTACTAAGTTATGGAGCAACTGCACTTAAAAAAGGACATTAAATTTGCCTTTAGTAAATCAACCCCCTTGTATCATTGCCATAGTCTTTGACTATATTCCGTTGTTTGCTGCTATTTCTCATAATGAATATTTACCGAATCTTATGTTTGGCCCTTTGGTGGTTTGGTGGAGTTGGGGGTCATACATGAGCCCTCCCATCAAGAAAGTTGACCACCACCTCTCTAGTGAGTTTGTTTGGAAAAGGGAGAAGGAGGGAGGAGCAGGGGAATGCCTTGCCATCCTAGGCTATGGGGCTGTGTGTTTCTATTGATGCACACAGTGTAGGGAGACTCAACTCTAGTCCCTGCATGCAAGGGTGACTCCATAGGATGCTGCAAAAGAAAGGAGGCACCCCAAAACAGGAAAGATGTGGCAGCAATAATGGCACAAGCTTAAACTGAATAATAGCCAAGATAAAAATGATAAAGAAGCCACCATACTCAGTGATTGAAAGTGC